>NC_092872.1:234315007-234940007 GCF_028372415.1 Notamacropus eugenii
TCATCAGCCCCTGGCTTATTTGCATTCTCAACAAACAAGGTGTGGTTACCAGGACCTTTTACAAAGAAAAGATAAGGAGACAGACAAATAGACAGACAGACTGATATAGATCAACAAATAAAGGGATAGGAATGGATGGATGGATAGATAAATAAAAAGAGAATAGATGGAGATAAAAGAATAGATAGATGAATAGATAATGGATAATTTTTTAAAAAGAAGATAAAGGATAATCGAAAGTCTTTTAAGCTTTCTAGCACAGAGTGAGAGGAGCAAGAAGCTTGGGCCTCCTACCCAGCCACTCTGTTTATTCTTCCAAAAAGATGATAGACTTGCCAGAAGGCAGAGGGCTTTGTCCCAAACAGTAATTTTCTTGATAGAATGTAGGAGGAATAAATGCAGGTGCCATCTTAAAGTATGTCCCACTGAGGAACTAGATCTCCCAGACAAGGCTGAACATAGCCCCTCTTTCCACATGACTCTTGGAAGAGAATATCTGGATGCCTCCATTCTCACCACTGCATTATAAGGAAATTAAATGAAAAGATGAGGGATTCTGGAAAATTAATGAGGGCAATTAGAAATAAAATAGTGAGAAGATGGAAGCATATTACAATGCTATACAGGTGATGTTGGACCCAGAGACAGGAAATATGGAGGAGAAGTTTCTGAAAATCCTTCAATATTTAATAGATATAAACAACCAACGAGGAAGGAGTCTAAGGAAGGGGAAATGGAGACTCCATTTTAGAAAAATTCTTAATGAGAACTTGCTAGCATTCTTAGATCTCAAAGGAAAAATTAACTTTTGGAATAAAAGGTATCTTTCAGGTCTTCTTTCCACCCAAAAGATGATGCACACACATGCCCTCTCACACATATGTAGTTGCACACAAATGCCTTTCTTCTGATACTCAACTATTCCTTTCTCAGGGAATTCTGAAATGAGCAATGATCTTCAAGCCCAGGATGTGAGCTGGAGCGACACATTGGCCAACATGATGGCCATTTAATTTCTGTCCAGTTTTCACCAGTGAAGAATAGATAACCCTGCATACATTGTTCCCTTCTCTGAATTCCTGTCATAATGACTTCTCTACCCCACCCACTGGACACTGAGAATACATTCACAGCAATAAAGATGGAAAGGGCCTTAAAAGTCAGATGGTCCAATCCCCTCATTTTACAAATGAAGAAACTGAACCACAGAGAGGTGAAGTGGTTTGCCAAAGGTCACAGAGGGCAGAACTGAGATTTGAACCAAAGTCTTCTGGCTCTAAACCCAGGGTTCTGACTCCAAGTCTACATGGGCAGGGTAGAAAATGGTTAGGAAGAGATCTGTAATTTCTCATGGATAAGGAACTCTCTTAGCACAGAAACTCTCTCCTAATGAAAATCAGCAATTACTCTGAAGTTTACAGTCTTAACACCCTCCTGAACTGAGAGTTTAAGTGATTGGCTCAAGGTCAAGGTCGGACAGAAAGTCCGTCTGGGATTGAACTGGAACCCAGTTCTTCCTGCCTGTGAGACTACCTCTATATTCACCTTACCAAGCCATAATATTATAATAATAGAAATATAAAACTCACATTTATATAGCACCTTAAGGCTGCAAAATGCTTTACATATATATTAACTCATTTGTCGTATATTGTTAATTATCTTTTTATGTCTATGACCTTTCTCTCAATTCAACAGTCATTTATTAACTGCCTACTGCCTTCAAAGAATGTGCTGGGATAGATGTTCTGGGAGGGAGAAAGATAAATAAAAATTAGTCCCTGCCCTCATGGAGTTTACAATTTAAATAAATGGTCAGCCCCTGGAGGACAAAGCCCTTGTCTGGTAACTCTTTCTATCCTCAGCACAGAAATCACAAACAATGTTCTTCTAGAATGTCCATACATGTCTGTTGAGAATGTGGATGGTAACGATAAAGACAACAATGGCAGACACATAGTGCCTTGAGGCCTTTCGTATATAGAAGGGACTTAATAAAATGTTTGTTGAATTAAACTGAATTGGTGCTGCACAAACCCCAACAGTATTTCAGCATCCTCTCTCTTTGGGGCCTTGAGATTTTGCTACACGGTCCAACAGGGCTGGGATGGATCAAGCACAACACTGGGAATCATGAGACCTAGGGCAAAGTCCTTGTTCTTAGACTAGTGTGACCTTGGATGAGTCCCTTCAATTCTCTGAGTCTTACTTTCCCCACCTGTCAGATGAGAGGTTAAATAATCACTAGATGACCTATGAAGTTCCTTCTAAGCCTAACACATATACATACATATACAAATACACACACATATGTATATGTGCATTGTATACGCAGGCACACACATATACATGCATGTACACACATGTATACATGCACATGTGTATATGCATGCACACATATATGCATGCATATACATATACATACTCACATATATACATACACACATACATATACATATCTTAAGAACAATGAGAACTAATCTCAGCTTTCTTTCTCTAATCTCAGACCTATTGTCTCCTGTCCATCCTGGAGATCTGCCATTAATACAAGGCTTGATTTTTCAAAGTGGGTCTGACTCACTGAAAACCCTCAGTAATCCACAAGATATTTCTGCCATCACATCACTGCTGGGGCCTGCACTTTATAAACCAGTTGGCCAGGGAACAGTAAGGAGGACACAGAGGCAAGACATACTATGGGTGCCCTGAAATATAATTGTAATCATCTTACCCTGTGTGTTTTCTGTCATCTCTTAGCTGGAGTTCAGATGTCTTAACTGTTTTTGAAAACTCCTTCAGGCCTGGCTCCCCCCCACCCAGCCTTCATTCGTATGGTCACCATTATGAACTTCTTTCCTATTCATAGAGTCAAAGGAATCCAAGAAGGGAGGTAGCTATGTTAGCTATGTAATAGAGTAGGACTCAGATGCAGAAACCTGAGTTCAAAACCCAATTGTGCTATTTGCTATCTGTATGAAAGCCATATAGACATGGAAAGTCCCTTTTGGGCCTCAATTTCTTCAGCCATTAAATGAGGATAGTATTACCCATCCTAGAGGACTATTTTAAGGATCAAATGAAGATGAGACATAGTACATGTCATAGAGAGTAATATAAAATGCAACTATTATTATAGAATTGGAAGAAAACCTAAAAATGACTTAACCTGACTCTTTTATTGGGAACAATGAAATGAAGTGATTCACCCAAAGTCCCATCACAAGTTGTTGGCAGGGTCACCTGAAACTCTGTCTCCCAATTTTTAATTTAGTGATTTGTCTACTGTATCAGGCTATCTCAGACCAGAACTTTGGGCCTCCCAGATGATGAAATTTGCCCTTAGAGACCTAGCACAGCTGGAGACTGCAGTGAGTCCCTTCTCTTGGAATTCTCTTTGTTTCCACAATCTAGAAGGCAAGACAATCAATCTGCGTAGTAAGAAGGTGGTGGCTGGCACTAATGTCCTATGAGGACACCAGCCTTGCTCCTCTTATGGTGCCTTTAAACACCGTATAGAAGCAGCAAGAGCCCTGACCCATTATCTGACAGTGGATAAACTGTGTTTTGAAAGGAGGAATCAAAGGCAAAGAAAGGAATCAAAGACAACCTCTCTTTGCCAAAGTTGTAAAGCTTTAGGGATTCTTGCCATTGAGGTAAGTTTCCCTGCATCTCTGTCTTTCCATGCATCATGTAGATCCCTGGGGAAAGTCCTATGCATTGGGTTATGCTTGACATCTTGGTTACTGACTACACCAATGGATTGTGTTATTTTGTCACAATGTCAACAACCATATCCTGAACAACACCTTCTAAGCCTTTCCTTATTTGCTCAGGCATGCCTGTAACAAAGGTCATGGGATCTTGGCAGTCAGAGGTCATGGGACTCTGGCACTCAGAGGTCATGAGACCTTGACACCTTTTGTCTTTAGATGCCCTGAGTCACCACTAAAACTAAAACATCCATCTTTGTTTAAATTCCAACTTCATCCATTGCTGCCCGTGAATCCTTAGGCAAATGCTTTAATCACTCTGTGCCTCACTTTCCTTATATGTAAACTGAAGGAACTGGACTAAATGACCACTCAGGTCCCTTCCAGCTGTGATCCTATGATCTAAGTCTTTACATGTTAGTTTTGAAGAATGATTTACTCCAAGCTACTCCATCACCCACCCCAGAATATAAACAAAAGATTCTGTATAGTACAAGGGAGAAGAGTCCAAGACATGAATCTGATGCTTTATCTCGTAAGCAGAGACATTGCTTACAGGTCAAATTGGAGAGTAGTAGCTTCAGATGGAAGGGCCAGATCATGGGATCATAGATCTGGGGCTGGAGCAGGAATAATAAACTCATTCATTGTGTGAGGTTAAAACACAGTTCTTTTCTACCAATTATTCAAAGTTTTATTATTCCTATAAAACAAGTCTCATTCCCCCAAGCATCTTTTTTCCCCTCTGTTTTCCAATGAATCATGTTTGTTTACCTGTCCATACAATCCTACATTTTTAAAACAATTCCATCAATCAGCTTTCCATGAGCCATTTCTAGAGGATACATAATAAAATGTCAAATTGTAGGAAGAGAAAAAAATGACATTTCACCTCAAACTTATTTCAGAAATAGTCCAAGCATTTGACATTACATAAGGGTTGGAACAGACAACACTTGAGGTCCCTTCAAATGCCAAGATTCTATGATACTACAAACTATTCCATTGTTCACTGTTCTCTTCTTGTATGTATGTTATTAATGAACCTCTTTGCAAACGACATACACTGGGGGAAATATGGTGTGGGAGAGAGGGAGAAAGGGAAAGAGAGAGAGAGAGAGATCTAGACTTGGAGTCCAGAGAGACTGGGATTAAAATTCTCCATTTGGTATTTGTCACATTGTGAAATCATGGGTAAATTATTTAATCACTTTGTGTAAGATGAGGATAAAATCTGTATTACTTTTCTCACAGGTATGCTGTTAGGATCAAATAAGATAATGGAGGCAGCTAAGTAGCTCAATGGATAGAGCACTAGACCTGGAGACAGGAAGACCAGTGTTCAAATCCAGTCTCAGATATTTAACTACACGGATGTATGATTGTGGGCAATTCACTGCCAGCCTCCATTTCCTCATCTGTAAGATGGAGGTAATTAATCTCTCCAAGGGCTATGACAAGGATCAAATGAGATAATATTTGTAAAGTGTTCCACAAACCTTGAAGTACTATGTATATGCTAATACATGCCCAATAGTTAGAAAACTTTGAAGCATAAAATTATCTTTTTTATTTCTGATTCTTATAAACCTATGCTTCACTTTCTTTTAAGTCATATAGAAGCCAGCTGTTGTTATTTTAGTTGTTTTCAGTCCTGTCCAAACCACTTTTGGGGTTTTCTTGGCAAAGTTACTGGAATGGTTTACCATTTCCTTCTCTAGCTCATTTTACAGATGAGGAAACTGAGGCCAACAGGGTTAAGTGACTTAGCCAGGGTCACACAGTTGGTAAGTGTCTGAGGCCAGATTGAACTCAGGAAGATGAATCCAGACCCAGTACTCTATTCACTGAGCCACCTAGCTGTCCCAAAAGCCAACTAGAACTACAAGTTCTAAGAGGTAGGCAATGCCAGCATTTTTTTATCTCTATTTTACAAATCAGGAAAAAAAATGAAGCATGGAAAATTTATATGTTCTCCCTTCCTTTCTATCTGTCTCTTATTCACATGATCCCCTCAATATTCCACAACTGGTCCAGTCAACATATTAGAACCTTCCTGTTAGCATTCTATGGGTACCAATGCAGCATACGGGTAGTTGGTCTGTTCCTCCTTCCTTCTCTGGTCAGATAAATCTATGCCTACAGTTTACACCTCTTCTTGTACACCATTCATGGCTTACAATATACTCTGGATTCTTCACCATAGACTCTCCATTGCTCTCTGAGTAAGACTGTAATGTTACCTAATTCATAGCTATCTCACATAATCAGATGAAAACAGGGGTCAAAAGGATGGGTTTGTGTTTCATGGAGAAGTCTGAAAATGCATTAATTGAGTATAGAAAATTAAAATACACATATATGTTATTTTAAAGAAATTTTAGTGCAAAGATAAAATACAGAAATGTGTTCATAAAATATAGGAAAATTCACTTAACCAGATAACTATTTTACATAAAAGACAATTCTAATAAATCCTAATATTAATTAGAACAATGTATTCACATAGACAACATACTCAGGGTAAAAATGGATGGAGATGGGTATACCCTCAGATAAAAAAGTGGGTAAAGAATTGGTGAATGTCACTTGCAAGGAAAGTGTATCCAAGAAAATAGGACAGAGTAAGAAATACACCTTTCTAAGAGTCCCCAAGGAATCACTTGGGAAGAAAAGTTGTTCTTGTTGTTTGAGGGGGATATAATGAAACAACTGAATTTACAAAGAGAAAAGAACATGTAAGTATAGTTCCAGGTCCCAAGTGTGTCTCCAAAAAATGAGAATTATTAGAGACAGAGAGAGACACGATGAGAAAAAGAATCATGCTCTCCTCTCTTTCTTTGCTTTGAATACTCTCTTCCATATTTCAAATATGTTTATAGAGTGGTCATTCCCACTTTCCCAGGTCAAGGATGGTAGTATTATTCTGTTGACTCTGTCTGTGATTTTGCCCAACATTTTGGTCTTGCAAACACTCCTATATTGCTATCAATCACAATTATCTTGCTATTAATACATTTTAATTGATCCATTACAGGCTGGTGAGCCCATTATTTCTCTTCTGAATAAACAAGTTATCTAGATACACAAAATGTTACATAGAATAATCTTGCATTTACTCAAGGACCATGACTTACTAGTGGAGGAACAGGAGGACGTCTCCTCTAGTGCATTCTTTAATGGCAGATGATGGGTAGAATGACCTGGCAAAGCTTAGATTGTCCTACTATTTTTAAGTCATAAGTTGAAGTTGTTCCCTGTTCAGAATCTCTAAATTTCATGCCTAAGTCCCCTAAATTTTGTTCATTGTTATGTTTCGTTCTACTGTATGGTAACCAAAGATTTTAAGTCTGGTCTGTGACCAATCAGGTAGGAGATGCCTCTTTGATAAAGAACATTGAGGTGAATCTGAGATAAACCCTGACTCTATTTTCAAGAGATTGTACTTGCTATGAACTGATGCAGAGTGAAATGAGCAGAACCAGGAGAGCATTCACTATACACAGTAACAGCCACATTGTGTGCAATGACTGACCTTGACAGACTTAACCCTTCTCACTAATGCAAGGATCCAAAAGAGTCACAAAGGAAAACGCTATCCACATCCAGAGAAAGTACTTTGGAGTCTGAATGCAGATGAAAGCATGCTATTTGCTCTCCTTTTCTTTTGTTATTTTGTTTCTTCTTTCTCATAGTTCCTCCCATTAGTTCTAACTCTTCTTATGAGCAGTTAGGTGATGCAGTGGATAGAGCACCAGCAAAGGAGTCAGGAGGACCTGAGTTCAAATCTCCCCTCAGACACTTGACACTCACTAGCTGTGTGATCTTGGGCAAGTCATTTAACCCATCTTGGGTCATCTCCAGTCATCCTGATGAATATCTGGACACTGGATTCAGATGGCTCTGGAGGAGAAGTGAGGCTGGTAACCTGCACAGTCCTCCCTCACTCAAAACAAAGTCTAGTGCAAGTCATGTCATTATTTCTTTGATAGCATGGTCTTCTTCAGCAACAAAGGATGAACACACACACAGCTCTTCATACCTTTATGACTAATGTGAAAATATGTTTAAAATGAATGCCTAAGTAGAGCCTATATCAGATTACGTGCCTTCTTGGGGAGGGCGGAGGAGAAGGGGAGAGAGAAAATTCAAAACTCAAAATCTTATGGAAGTGAATGCTAAAAACTAAAAATAAATTATTAAAAAAGAAATTTTACCTGCATCTTCTCCAATTATTCCTAGATTCATATTGGTAGACCTTAAATCAAGGGTTCTTAACTTGAGATATGTGAACTTAATTTTTCAAAAAAATATTTTGATGACTGCATGTCTACAAAACTGGTTTCCTTTATAATCCCATATATTTTATGTATTTAAAATATTACTGTCTGAGATGGGATTCATAGATTTCATCAGATTGTCAAAGGAGTCCATGACACATACAAAAATTGAGAAACCCTACCTTAAGGGCCAAACATGTTCTAGAAAGGCTTATGACAGCCCTAGAAGGCAATCTGCCAACATTTTCAAATTCACAAGTAAATTTTATTATTTGTTTTTTTTCCTTCAATACAAGTTAAAAATTTTTGAGTACAGTGATTATGTGTTACACTTCTTCAGACTTCCCCATTGTACCTAGCACAACACTGGATATAACAGGTAAAAAAAAATTGCTGATTTTCTTTCACCAATTTTCTAAAAACTTTTCCCAGGAAACACTTAATGAACCAAAGCCATAGCCTTGGTCCTGACTGCTAGACTTGTCCCCCTGGTAAAAGAAGATATCTGTCTAAATATGTGGAAACGTGTTATGGTAAATGTCTAACAACTGATTCTCTGACAAAAAATTGACACACCTTTCAATTTAATCTGCATTATTAACATGAGAGCTGGTGTAAGCTGGCTCTAGCACAGTCCTGGATGGTTTTTTCCTTAGAGTCTGAGCCCTCTGGAAGACCATTCCCTGTGCTGAAGGTAGCGATGTTCCTCGGACTGATTATGGGGAGTTACAAGAAGATTCCCAGGCTAATTTGAAGCAGAGAAACTAAAGCTGGCTATGCAAAAAGTGCATGATGATTCCAAAAATGACTACACACACACACACACACACAAAGTAAATGCTGTATAATTTAGTAAAATATGAACCAAGAAAAAGGTCTTCTCTTTTTTTATAGCTTGTTGATTCAGGCCAAGGACTGTCCATGCTGGGCTATTAGTCCTTGGAGCACAAGATCACAGGCCCTCCTACCTTTAAACAGAGCGCACTGTTGCTAGGTTTATGTAAACACTATCAGAAAGGCAACTATAATATGGAAAGCCTTGCAAAGAGCTAACTTTACATAAGGTCAACAAGTCCCTTGACAAATATTTTTATATAGTGCTCAGTCTTCAAAATCCAGCCAAAACCTTTATTCTCTCCATAACCCTTAGGCTAAAGAGGCTAATGAGAATCACAGACAACATATTAAATGATGGTATTCTCAGTGCAGCCTGAATTTCATTCTATAAATAATTTTAAAACTATTACCCAATAATGCCTTGTAATAAAAAACTGACAAGGTCCTGCCCAACAAGTGAATGCTTGCACGCTTTTGCACCTGGAGATTGAGAAGTTTCTTATTATTTGCCTCTGGTGATTTTTAGGTGTTTCCATAAAACTGCTGCCATTATTTATAAGTGAGGGGTTACTTCCCTTCTCTGTATGTTAAAATTAATGAAAACTTACTTTAAAGATTCAAAGAAGGAGCACAGACTCTACTCGGCCGGTCGCTTCAGGCTCTGGTCAGTCAGGGCTTTTACAGGCTGCCTGGCCTCACTTTGGGATGTTGAGGCCATCAGTGCAATTTAGAAATGAGCTTGACCCCAAAGGAAAAGAAAGGTAATGGGGGAAACAATTTGCCAAGAAGTGATTCCACCCACCAGGCTTAGCCCCTCCCAGGACTGTTGGCTTAAGGCTTTGATAGCATCCAGCAGGTGGCAAAGTCAACTCTGATCAGATGTGCTCCGGGCTTCTCCCACTTCCCAAGGAGGGCATGACCACTTGAAGAAAACAAAATACAATTTATACCATCAGGCTCTGGGCTCCATTTTAACTTCTACTTATTGCTTGTATTTATTGGTTGTGCCCACTTCTTGTTTGCCTCATGGGTACCAGGTGTTATCACTGCCATTTATAGACAGCACACAAACAATGTCCGCATGTACCCCAGTTATGCTCCTCAAAGCTGGAAAGGCAAAGATATAATGGTCAGCAGCATAGTAGAAAGAAGGGCTGTTTGAGGCTACCCCACCCACCATCTCCAAACTTCTTGCTCCTGCCCCAATCAGGAGCTAAGTTTCCGTGTAGGATTCTGATCTCCTGCTGGTTCCAATGAACACTTGCAGGCAAGGTTCATCCATGCCCAGAAGCCAACATGAAACAGGGCAAAGGGCCCACAGTCTCTTCCCTAGGGTCACAACTCATCTTGAGAGAGCCTTGATCTCCCCAGCTCTTACTTACTCCCTTGGACCTTGCCTAGGCCACTTCTCCCTGCTTCTTGCAGCCGTCACTAACTTCTCTGCACTCCACTTGAAGCCTGTGCAGATTCACTGTGCCTGCTAGAATCCCCCCAGGCTCACTGGGCTCCTTCTTCTGGCCCCATCATATGATCCCATTTCTGTCCATACCCTAATGTGACAAAGGAAACAACTTGTTTCAACTTCCTCCTTTCCAAAATGAGAGAACTCTATTCCCCACAACCAATGTTTTCCTTCCCTTAAATTTTCTAAAAAATAAATTCAAAAATAAATTCTGGGAAAACTATAAAATCTACCTTCAAGCACTCCCATATCCTTCTTACTGGGTACCCTTGCCTACAGCTCTAGATACCCACACTGAAATGCCCAGAACTCTCATGTTCTCTTGTAACTGCCTAGGGTCTTCCACTCTGGCATTTTGTTTGGGTTTTTCTATCCAAAATCCTATGACTAAAGCTGAAGGGATTGAGTCTCAGACAGGAGCCATTTTTACCGAGGCAACATAGACTTCGAAGGTCTAGACCACCAGTCCACCCTAACAGGGGAAAACTTACTCCAATTAGACAAGGAGGTACTCAATGTAGGTACATCATAAGATGGCAGGTAGGAAAGGAGAGATACATATGTATATAACATATCTCCAAATACCTGTATCTCACAAAAGACCCTCTCCAGATTTTAAGACCACCACAAGGCTACATTTGGTCAGTTAACATTTATTAAGCACTTACCACATTCCAGACTCTGTGGTAAGCACTAGAGACATAGAGAAAGGCAAAAGCAGGGATTATCAGAGGGAAAGGTACAAGCAGTTGAGTGGAAAGGGAAAGGTCTTCTGTATTGGGTGGGATCTGAGTTGTGTCTTGAAAAAAGAAGCTAAGAGACAAGGTGAGGAGGTGAGTGTTCATTCCAAGAATGGGGGAGAGCCAATACAAAACACAGACATGAGAGATGGAATATTGTTTGTAAAGAACAAAGTAAGTCAGTGTAGCTGAATCAGAATGTAGTGGAGGAAAGTGTAAAAAGACGGAAAAAATAGAAAGGGACCAGGCTATCAATTCAACCTAATCCAATAAACATCTATTAAGAGCCTACTATGGGCCAGACACTGTGCTAAGTGATGGTGATACAATTAATAAAAAGAAAAGCAATCTCTGCCCTCAATCAAATGGCAGGAAAGAGAAAGGGGGAAAGGGAGAAAGAAGAGACACAAGAGGGTACTTGGCATGGGGGCATCTTGTTTGGGGGAGTTGAAATCGGGTAGAACAGAAGATGCAAAGCAAAATGAACTTAGTATAGTTATAAAAGGAATGAATTGTCAGAGGACTTTATAATCCTTCATAATCTGCCCCCCTTTTCCAGTGTTCTTAGACCTTACACCCCAGCATATACTCTGCAATCCAGTGAGACTATCCTCCTTGCAGTTCCATAATGCTCCATCTCCTAGCTCCCTGCATTTTCAATGACTACCCCTTCCCCATACCTGCAACACTCTCCCTTCTCATCTCCACCTACTGGCTTCTATGGTTTCCTTCTAGTCCCAGCTATCTGCTGGAAGCCTTTCCCAATCCCTCTTAATTCCAGTGCCTTCCCTTTGTTGACTATTTCAAATTTATCTGTCACACTGTTTGTACACAGTTGTTTATATATTTTCTTCCCATTAGACTATGAGCTCCTTGAGAGCAGGGACTATTTTACTTTGTTTTGTATCCTTAGCACTTAACCCAGTGCCTGGAACATAGAAGGCACTTAATAAATGTTTGTTTACTGATTGACTTGGCAAGGGACTGGATATGTGATGTGAGAACATGATTTACATACTATCTATTACTTTGGGTAAGCCAAAGGAGCAGGATGATAATACCAAGTACTCTTCCTCCAGGAAAGGTGGCTGGCATGCTCTTCATGTTGTCATTGAACTCCTTTGTGTAATCCTCTGGGCTATACCTCTTCTAGTCATTAAATAGTATAAACTCCCTTGCTACTGTCAGTAATTCCCTCACCAACCTGGTCACAATTCTGTGGATCCTCTCTAATTGCTCCTCAAAAATAGCCCCCGGAAGTAAACACAATATGTGGTTTGAGCAGGCAAGAATGCAGTGGTCTTCATCTCCTTAAGGCGAGACCATAGACACCCAACATGTTGCTGAGGACCAATACTGCCTTCAATACTCCAGGGTGGGAAGAAGATTAAAATGTAATTGGGAAATATTTAACAAAGCAAATGAAAATACAATAGGACGCAGAACATGTTAATATGTGGTTTTCTAAGTCAGGGATCTTTATGTATAGGTTAGATTTTGACACCAAACTCTTCCAGACCCCATGTCTTTCTTAAGACAGATTAGGATGGCATTAGGGGTTTTTTTTGGCCATCATAGTCAAGGTAAAGTAAGGCATTAATAACAAGGTAAGGTAAGGTAAGGCAACAGCAAAAATAAATAACATTTATTATTGGCTGTTTTTATGTGTAGGGGCGCTGTGTTATATGCTGGGGGTATAAAAGCAAGCAAAAGGGAAGATATCACCTACCCTCAAGGAGCTTTCATTCTAAGGGGGAAAGACGACACAAAAGGAAGCTGAAGTGGGAGGGAGAATGGGAACAGCACGGTGGAAGGATGTTCCAGGGTAAGGAGGTCACAGAGACCAATGGATGTTCCAGGGTGATGAGGCCCTGGGTATTTAGAAAAAGTCCTACTTGAGACTGTCACTGAGTTCAAGTTCAGAAAAACTCAGAAGCACAGCAAGTGAGGAATACTGAGCTTGTAGTCCACAAAAATCTTGCAATACCCAATGCAGGAGTTTTTAACTTTTGTGTGTTACACACCCGGTGGGAATTCTCATGAAGACCATTCAAACTTCTTCTCAGAATAATATTTTTAAATCGTTGAAGGAAATATTATATTTTAGTTAAAAGTTTGTGGAAATATACAAATATATGCTTACATATTATATATATATATATACATCATATATACATACATATGCATGCATACAATATATATATTTATACACACATATAAAATTTTTGGGAGATACCTAACTTGGAAGGGGACATCCATGTTTGTAAATTATATTATATTATATTACATTATATCATATTATATTATATTACATTATCCCCTGAAATTTATCTGTGAACTGGTCTTGTGGACTCCAAGTTAAAGACCCCTTCCCTAAATTAAAACAGTGACTAATGTGTGAACTCCATGTTCTATTAAGCCCAATGAATGAAATGTTTTAGAGCAGAAATCCTTTGGGGATCCTTCAAACCAAACCACATAGCCAGCCACAAATCTGTAAAGCCTGGCCTACTTTCAGCACCTAAAAAAGATTTTGTTTTTTCTTTCAAAATAAAACTCAACAATGGCATGCCTAGCCAATGCTTGGGTTCATCACTTTGCAGAATTTTCATCTTGCTTAAGGGAGCCTTGTACCTACACAATAACAAATCGAAATCTTCCAAAAGATGGTCATTTGACAGGAATGGCCTCAAGTTTTTTTTGTCTTATACAACGTGCTTTCAGAATGGCATCTAAAGAAAGATGTGTTATCATACTAATGTATTGGATGGGGAGGCATAAGCCTGGTGGAGTCCACAGAGATCTGAACTGGGAGTCAAGAAGGTTTTCGTCCTGGCTTAGTGACCTGGGGCAAGCTGCCTCCCAACTCTGAGGCTCATTTTCCTCTTCTGTAAAAGGAAAGAGTGGACTAAATAACCAAATAACTAAATAAGCATCTTTAACAACCCTCCAACAGTTCTTCTAAGCAGGTACCTTCGCCTCTCCTTCTATCCTTTTCAGTTGCCATTTAAGCATCTTACACCATTAGAATGTAAGTACTTGAGGGCAGGTCTCATCTTTCCTTTTACTTTTTATATCTATTTTGTATCCCCAACACTTAGCAAGCTCTTAATCAATGCTTGCTGAGTGACAGAAAGATAGACAAATAGAGATATATGTATTCTAAATAATAATACTTTCCTACATCCTTTAGCTTGAAATAGGAGAACTAGGAGTTACAAGTGAGTGTTCGTGTATGTGTGTATATATAGCTGTACTTCTTTAATGAGTGAAAATAATTGAAAATTCCATCTGCCACAATATGTTCATGCCACCAACATCAGAAATTTAAATACTCATGCAGTGAGTAGGAGTGCAGACATAGGGTTTTTTGAAGGATCATATGGACAGAATAAGAAAACATTGTGTTTTCTACGGGCCAGCAGATGGGTCAGAGAAAAACCACAAGCAGATTTTTCAAACTTGGAAACAAATATTGGAGGCAAAATCCCCTATTATTACAAAGTAGCCATTTCAACAGCTGGGACCTAGAAAGCAAACAAACAACAGTGCAGAAAACAACTGCCAGATGCAATTTTCTCCCCTTTTGGTGATTCCTTCACAAGTGTGTGGTGCACATGTTTTGACTACTTCAAAGGAGACATACCCACACCCCAGAAAAAGAGAGAGGCAAACAGGCCCTGGTTGCTTTTCCCAGGTCTGTTTTCATAAGGAAAAACAATCAATTTTCTTTAAAACATAGTTTTCCTACTAAACATTTTTAGAAGATAAAAAACATGAGATATGTTCTTCTAATATGCACGAGGCATATAATGGTGCTGCCCTGTGACCCTGCATGTGAGCTCAATAGCAGGCATTTGCTTATAAAAGTAAGGACAAAAAGCCCCACAGGAGTCAACAGTGTAGTATGGTCCCCAACAAAGCTAATGCAATCTGAAACTGCATCACAAACAGGGGGTATCCAGAACTAGGAAGATGGCCATCCCGTTGCTCCCTGTCCTACTCAGAATACACCTGGAATATAATGTTCACATTTTATAACGAGCTATTGTAAGCCTGCAAAGGTCCAGAAGAGAACAATGAAGACGAGAGGGCTTCAGGAATCCATGAAAATCCGTTGAAGAAACTGGTGGGTATTTATACTGGAGAAGTGATTACTTGGTGGGGGGGTAGAACATGATAACTACCTTTGAAGGCTGTTGTTTTTGTTTGTCCTTTATTTTCAAAGACCACAGTATCAGGAAGGTGATGCCAGGACTTGCAAGTGAATTGGATTTAAGTAAGGGAGGGCTGTGCAAAGTCACCAGCCACACCTTCTCCTCTAGAGCCATGGGGGTCCATTGACCAGATATAGATCAGGACAACTAGAGATGGCCCAGATGCAGTGGGAGACCTTAACCTTTCTAAGCTAACATCTTTCCCAGGTCTAAGTTTGACTGAGGCAACACCCATTCAGTGATTAAGGCTAGGGAAGAAATGAGGCAAAGAATGACCTCTTTTACCTAGTCAAAAACTTTTTCTGAAGGACCTACCCAGGAAGAAGGATTACATTAGAGTTGGGTCCTAGTGGGCAGACTTCATAGCAATGATGGGTGGAAGTTGGAGAGGTGGATTTGGGGTTGATATTAGGAAAATTTTCTTCATAGTTAGTTCTCTGTGAAACATTTCTCTACACTGGGTACCAGTTTTCTCCTCTGTAAAATGAGGAAACTCTTCTTTAATTACCTTTAAAGAAATCACCATCTATAGTTATCTATGTTCAAAACAAAAAAATATTATTTTTAGATTGAAATGGTAGTTTAGTTCTAAACTTCTCTTCAAACAAGGCTAGATGATCATTTGTCGGGCGAGTTGGGGCGGGGATGCGTTTTCAGGTGTGGTTAGAATATGTGAAGTCCCTTCCTACACTGAAATTGGGATTAGGGATTTGATAAGTAAATAATAATAATAATAAACAGACTTGTCTACTCTACTCTAGGGGACCACGTATCAATGAATCAACAAACCTTAATCAAGCATCTACCGTGTGCCAGACACTAAGTGCTAAGAATACAAAAAAAAAAAAAAAAAAGACAAAAGAGCCCCTGCCCTTAAGGAATTTACAATCTAATGAGTTAATCTAATAGACATAGAGAGTATAAATTGCAAAAAGGAAAATTTAAGTTTGATAGAAAGAAAAAAATTTCCCAAAATTAGAGCTATTCAAAAGCAGAATGGGCTGTCCAAGGTCTTCAAGCAATCACAAGAAGGTGGCTTGTTGAAAACATATATGGGATTTATTTTCAAATGCAGATTAGACTAGGAGACCTTTAAGAGTCTTCCCAACTCTGAAATTCTCTGATTCTGTGGCAAGTCTTTTGTAAAACATATATGGGATTTATTTTCAAATGCAGATTAGACTAGGAGACCTTTAAGAGTCTTCCCAACTCTGAAATTCTCTGATTCTGTGGCAAGTCTTTTGTATCCCCATAACACCATGCTCAGTGCACCATGCACACCTGAAGGATTTCAACTAATCTTTGCTGATGGCTTGATGAAGAAAAAGCATCGTGATATTTTCTCCCCTGGTTCGTAAAGGGTCTCAACATCTCTTTCCAGACTTTATGCCCTTTACTATCTAACACTCTATGTTCCCGTCAAGTAGGCCCTTTTGCAATGCCCCAAATGCAAAGGTCTGGAATCCCCTTTTGTGTTTCATGACTCATCTCCAGAGGGAGAAAACGGGGAAAGAAATGATGAGAGACTGCTGGAGGTGCTAGCATCATGGAGATCTGATTCCAGGCAAGATGGAGATCTAGAGGCAGCATCCTGGTGTCCAGTGAGATAGAGATGATGAGAGAGGCAATTCATATAGAAGAAACTGTACTGGATTGGATATCGGAAAACCTAGCAGGCTCTGTGACCTTGAACAAGTCATACGACCTTTCCTGCTCTCGGTAACCTCATCTATTAAATGAGCAGAGTTAGACTGAAATATCTCTAAGGTCTCTGCTTTCTCTCACATTCTATGAATAATTCCATGAATAATGCCATGGAATACAATAAATACATAGATTACATTCATAGAGTAAACCATAAATCTACATCAGACCAATGTAAAAACAAAAGCAAACAAAAAAAAACCACTCTCCAAGACCAACATAATTGCAAGTGTGTTTTCTTCTGGGTACAGCACACTCTTCTTTTGAACATTATAATCCAAGGAAGATGTGTTAATCACTTACTCTATACAGTGCTAGGCACTCAGGATATAAAGACAAAACAACACAGAAAACAATGTTTGTCCTGAAGTCAGTCACTTACATTCTACTGGAGGGAGAAGACATAAACTCTTAAGGAGATGCACTATAATTTCAGGAGGGAGAATGGCCTTGCAAGGAGGCAAAGTGGGAGGGATAACAAGAAAGACTTCCTAAAGACAATGGGACAGAATCCCAATCTTGAAGGGGCTGCTGAGAGGCAGGAATTGAAAATGACAGTATTTTCCCCACTCAAACACCGAAGACTCATAGCTTGAACAGAAATTATGCAGAAATTATTAGTCAGGATTTGAACTCAGCTCTTTAGAAACACAAAACTGATTTTATCCAGTCAGTTCCAGGGGCCGTGGGGATTGCTTTGTCCACCAGAGGGCTTTCCACACTGACAAAAGGTGTTAATAAAGTCCTGATAGAAAGCTCTGATATTCAGCAGAGGTCCATCCTTGGTCTCTAAAAGAGGTTAGGTACAAAATATGGCAGAAGCTGATTCTCTTTGGAATATATTCCAGCTCTCTACAAAAATACAAGCAAGGGTTTGAAGAAGCCCAAATCCTCCTAGCTGCTAAACATTTCCACAATCACAAAGCAACTAAAGGCATTTGAATTTTGCATCAAAACCAAAAGGAATAGCCCTAAATCATCCAAGGCCCTAAAATCCAATTCACCCGAAATTTTGCTTATGTATGCATTTCCTTCCCTTATACAAATATTAAGAATCAAAGCTGACAGAAATGTCCACAAAGAAAACTCTAATCTAATGGCTTGCTTTTAGGTGAACCGCAAAAATCAGAATTGTTTTGGATCAAGATACCTCCTACCATCAGCCATGTGTCTGTTGACTCCAGGTAAGTAAGTCGATGAGCTACAGCTTCATATACCTGATTTCCTTTTCAATTGTAAATATTTATATTGACCGTATATTATATATTTATAAATATTTATAATATGCATTTATAAATATTTGTATTTATTACATATTGACAAATATATCACATTCATAAATATGTATATTTTTTATGTTATGCATTGATGAATGTTTAGAATATATTACATTTATAAATATATGTATTTATTATATATTGTTTAATAAATATTTGTATGTATTATAGTCATTAATATTTCTATTTGACATTTGTTATATATTATATAACATATTTATAACTATTTATATATATTATATATTATACATAACATATATCTTTGAATATATATTAAGCATTTACTTTATGCTAGGCACTATACTAAGGGCTGGGCACAGAGAAGGGGCTTACAACTGTGATTTCACTGATGTAGGGGATTCCCAGGTGAGAAAACTGCTTCTGTCCATAGTCTTAGAGTTGTCTCTATAGGGCACTGAGGGATTGCGTGAAACATTGAGGGTCACAGAGCCCGTATGTCTGGAGTCGGTCTCAAACGCGGGTCTTACTGGATGCCAGGCCAGCTCTATATGCCATTCTGTGTGGCCAACATACACTGATTAAAAACAAACAAGTCGCTGTCCTTGAGAAACTTATGTTCTAGAGAGGGTGTGCGTGGACAGAGCACACAGAACACTGTGATAGGAGGTAGAGTGTAAAGGGGCTAGAGGAGAGGTCTGGGTAGGGTGCATTGAACCAGTTTGGGAAAGGAGAAAGCACTATCAGATGCGCAGATGAGGGAAAGCTTTATGTGAAAGGAGGTCCTTGAGGTGGAAAAAAAAAGACAAGGAAGTTGAAACACAGAAATGAGGAGAGAGCACATGAGCAGACATGGATGGACAGCCCACGTGAATGCACTAAAATAGGGTGCTATATATTGAAACTGGGGAAAGCTAGCAGCCCAATTTAGCTGAAACACAGAGCACAAACATGAAAGGGACTAATGCAAGATAAATATCAGCGGTGAGAGCGCTGGACTTACAGGCAGGAAAACCTGAATTCAAATCCAGCCTCCAACACTTACTAGCTGTGTGACCGTGGGCAAGTCAATTAATTGCTGTCTGTCCAGTTTCTCCATCTGTAAAATGGGAATATTAGTAGCACCTACTTCTAGTGTTGTTGTAAGGATAAAGGGGGATAATAATTGTAAAGTGCTTTGCAAACTTTAAAGTGCTATATAAGTACTTATTATTACTACTAAAAATAATAGTAACTGTTGCTATTAACAATAACAGTAATTTTTAATAATGGTAGTCATACAGGTGTAAAGACAATTAAGAACTAGATGGTAGAACTGAAATTCCAAGCTAAAATGTTTGTATTTTATCCTAGAGGCATAGGGAGTTATCAGGGATTTTTGAGAGATACAGTCATCCTTGTGCTTTAAGAAAATTATTTTGACTAACCAGATCTACTTCCACTGGCTCCTAACTATGTTGCTTATGGGAGTTTCAATATGACTTGTTATGGGGACAAAAATAAAAAAGGCAATTTGTCTTTGACTCTCTGCACCCAAGGAGGGTAAGGTTCCGGGATATTGTTAGAAGGGTTTGGTTAGAACCTTGTTTCTTCTATGACATTGGACTTCAGCTTAGACCTCAGAGATAGTATTAAAGTGCCAGCTATGAAATGCAAAGGCAGAAAACCAACCATTTGAGTTAATGGCCAAAATGCCTCCACCATTTCTTCATCTTAAAACAAAGAAATGAATTATGTCCATTAAGGTTCCTCCCTCCCCTGCTCTCCATCTCCACCCCTCCCTGAATTCTCAGACACGGACACTATGGCATATCTAGACTTGAAAGGTGCTAGTCTGTAGTTGAGCTTAGTACAATTCCAACACTTCCCCTCCTCCCATGCTCCAAGTCTATACTTCCACATTTACCTTCAGAATGGATATGGGAGTGGGGAGGGAGAGAAATGTTGGTGATGGCTGCCTTATTGTCTAAGGTGCCATGGCAGAGTTGTGGTGTGGCAGAGGAAACACTGGCATGAATCAAGAAACCCACATTGTAGGTCTAATTCTGCTGTTCATTATTTCTATGACCTTGGCTAAGTGACTTCAATGATCTCAACCTCAGTTTGTGTTATCTGTCCAATGGGGTTATTAAAGCTTACTCAACCTACTTTCAAAGAAAACTTCCAAGTTTCAAATGAGATAATGGATATTTAAGTCAAAGATCAACATGTCCCCTGTCTTTCAAACTTCATTAGGCATTATTCCCCTTCTCAAACTCAACAATTCAGGAAACATGGCATTGACTTTGTTCCCCAGACTCCATCTCCAGCCTCTACATCTTTTTAGTGGTCATCTACCATGCCTGCAATGCCTTCCCTCCTCAGCTCCACCTCATCAAATCCCTCTTTCTTCAAGGAACAGTCAAAGTGCCACCTTCAATACAAAGCCTTTCTAGAGGTCCAACTGGATAGGGCATTGGGCACAGAGACAGAAAGACCTGACTTCAAATCTGGCCTCAGATACTTATTAGTTGTGTGATGCTGGGCAAGTCACTGAACTTATTTCCCTCAGTTTCTTTATCTGTAAAAAGGGGGATAATAATAGCACCTACCTTCCAGGGTTACAAATGAGATAATATTTGTAAAGTGCTTAACACAACGCCTTGGCACATTCACAGATGAATGTGCACCTGTTATTATAATTAGCACCCTTCCTTCCAACTACCCGATATTTGTTTTGTATTTATCCTGCATTTACTTGTATATGGAATCCCTTGATAGAATGTGATCTGCTTGAGAATAGGTATTCTTTCCTATTTTGAATTTGTATTCCCAGGGCAAATGGCAGGTACTACTTAATGTAAGCTTGTTGATTTATTGGTTGAATAATCCAGTGATTTTTATCTGGGAGCTCCCTCCCCAAAATCTCAGCTCTCTTTTAATAGAGTTAAGTTATAAGTGTCAAGAGGAAGGCCTAAAGTTCAAGTGACTTGAATCATGGTCATATAGCTAGTCAGCATTAGGGGCATCAATTAATCCCAAACCTTCCTGACTTTGGGTTCAGGATTCTGTCAGTCTGTCCCAGTGGAAACAATTATACTTTAAAATGTGAAAAGCACCTTGCAAATGTGATTAGCCACCAAGGAAAATTCCCCACCCCTCTACAGCTTCAGATAGTGGCCCTTAGGCTTTGTCCCCCATGGTCAGTGGGTTACTACTGTTGAAACACTCTTACCCATCAGCCTGGCATGGACTCCAGGCTTTGACAACCTGAGAAACGCACTTCAAGTAGCACTATTTGAAGGCCTAAACATCATAGGTTGGACAAGATTCTTTACCTCCTTGGGCTTCCATCTGTGAAATATGGTTGGCAATGCAAGACCTACCTAAAGACAAGGAGCTCTCTCAGATGAGCATCTGGGTGTGACAGAAAGAGGAAAGACATGAGTCCAAATTTGGGCTCTGCCACTTGGTACTTGTATGTCATATCACCTCGGGGCCTCAGTTTCCTTATCTTTAAAAAGGAATGACTTAGACAAGATAATAATTTTTAGCTTGAAATCGGTGATCTCTTCCAACTAAGAGTTTTTTGATTATTTGACTTTTGGGTCCAATTCAATTTAAGGCATTGAGGTCACTGCAGAATTTTCTTCTTCCTCTGGATATGTTTTCAACATTTTGTCCATGTGGGAGATATGGACATTAATGGCAGCTCAACGCTCACATTACCGTAAAGTAATAGCACTGTGCCATGCAAAAGCTTCTTAATGTCAACCGTAACCTTCATAAATGAGTTTGTAATGAGAAACCCTTGTTTGTCATAGAGGAGGTATGATTGATGCTGTGTATGAACAAAATAAAGCCACAGTGACCATCTCAATAACACGAGCAGCTGCCAAATATTCATTTAGCAGAATGAGTTTAGAAAACTTTGAGCAGATTGCTTTCACAAGGCTGCTTTCAACAAAAGGAAACATAATTAACGAGCTAATATCAGCATGTGTCTGGCTAAGCTAATGAATATCAAATTACACAGAAACCTGTATAAATCATCATTACCCTGAATTTTAATTGAACTTGCAATTAAACATGACAAATTTTATATACACTAAACCTTTAATTTATACTTTCAAATAAGGAATAATTTATCATTTTTAGTATTTCATAGTTAATTTCCCAATATGTGCACTTCTAATTAACAAGGACAGACAGGAATTTAAAAAAAAAAACACTGTTCAACAGCTCCATTGATTATAATATCACCCCCACTCTCATTCTGTAAACATTAAAAACAATGCAGCAAGAAGGATGGGGTAGTCACAGAAGGCCCCTATTTGGCAATTTGGAGGATGAGATGCTTGCTTCAAAGGGTAACTGGGAACCTGCTATATCCTGCCCTAATCTCCTAAAAAAAAAAGAAAGGCAGATGACATGTTAGAGAAAAGAGCCTCTTGCCTCTTGATTATGGACTTCAGTCTCTGACTACAAATCTCACTTGCCTGTAGGGCTCTAGGAACTCACTCTCTGGCAAGAAAAGATGAGCCTTGTAGCACTAAGAAGTACGGAATTAGCAATGCCTAATGGCATAGGAAGCTTGAGCTACACATCTATTTGTTTTACCTGGCCCTAGTTGCTAATGAGTCCTGGAGATGGATTTGCATTTTATTATTATAATCATACCACTATTTATAAACACACCTCCAACTATCTCAGCATAAAAAGTAGCAATGCTATTAAAATGTCTGTGTGCATACATATAGACACATATACACACATACACACAAACATTATATTGTGTATATGTGCACATACATATATGTATATATACACTGTGTATTGTATGTATATGTATATATATATATATATACATATACATATCAACACACATCCATAGACACATAAACTAACAAGACAGAATCATAAAAGGGCTGCAAGAAAAACTCATTGGATTTGCTTTTCATTACGTTCACCATATTGTCATGGGAAACGTGTAGTCTGATGGAAAAAATGCCCTGGGATTCCAGAGACCTAGGTTCTGATTCTGTGCTTTTAAGCAAGTGATTATCCCTGGGCACAAGATGGCTCAAACTTTCTTCTCATCTGAAAAGAAAGAAGCAAAAACAAAGCATAAAAACACTCAGTAAGTAGTCTAGACAAGTATTTTCCCGTGAGGTTAACGTACAGAAAGAAGGGAGATGAAAAAGCGTCCATCAAAAGAAGCAAAAACATCATCCAGATATATGATGTTGTTACCATCACTACCATAATTCTAAGAGAAGAAGAGAGGAAACTTTATAACTAAAAGGGTCCAGGACCACCAGCGATGGCCATACGTGAAAAGAAAGCTTACATGTCTGCAGCATTTGGCAATAAAGTACTTTACATCCATTATCTCATTTGACTTTCAAATAATAGCTAACATTTATTAAGCACGTACTAGTTACCAGGTACTGTGTTAAGCACTCAGATTCTATACATACATACATACATACATACATACATACATATATATATACACACATACACACAACATATATATATAACACAATATATATGTATATATATGTACATATATACGTACATGTACATATACATATATATGTGATAAATAAGAAATAATTAACAGAGGGAAAGCACTGGAATTATGAGGGGCTGGAGTCAAAAAGCCAGACAGCTAGGTGGTACAGTAGATAGAGCACTGGGCTTGGAATCAGGAAGACTCATCTTTATCTGGCCTCAGACATTAGTTGTGTGACCTTGGACAAGTCACTTAACTCTAGTTGCCTCAGTTCACCATTTATTGGTAAAAATGAGCTGTGGAAGGAATGGGCAAACCATTCCAGTATCTAAAACCCCAAAATGGGATCATGGAGACTTGGACACAACACAACAGCAACAATGGGAAAAAAAAAAAGCGAAGGCAGAAGGATAAAATAATGGAGTGGAATTAAAGAAAGAAGATAGATATATACAACAATATATACATCTATACATCTCTATATACATATATTTGTATATATATGTATATTCCTATAACCCTCAATTTTATATGTCTATATGTTTTATTTCATATAACTCCACTTAATGTACCCTCTATTTCAGTTAAACTGGCCATTCCCTATATATTATACTTCATCTCTTACCTTTCTGCCTTTACATAAGTGGTTCCCTGGGTACAGTAGCATCATGGAGTCCCTGGCTTCCTTTAAGCTACAACTCAAGCCCCATCTCCAAAGTGAGACCTTTCCTAATGCATTTTCTCCTTCTAAAGTATTCCTTTCTATTTACTTAGATGTGTATATGTTGTAATCCCCCATTAGAAGGTGAGTTCCTTGAGGCCAGGGACTTATTATGTTTCTCTCTGTCTTCAGTACATTGCACAGACTAGTTGGTTAGTAACAGTTGGCCAAATTGAATTGAATTCAATGGCAAATGTCCATTTAATTTCCAGAATCATGACCCTAGAGAACCTCAAACCAGAGGGTTGAGCAGGAGAATGGATTTGTTGGAAAACAGTACTTGTCCATGCCTATGAAGCAGAGGGACAAATATTTTCACACATTATCAGATAGCCGAGTAAAACAGCCTCCTCTAGAATTTACAACTGAAGGCTACCAGAATTTACAACTTGTGAAATTGTGGTTGTCCCTATTTTCTCATTATGCTGTGTGCCAGCTGCAGATAGAGTGTGCACTTTCTTTTTTTCCTATATTTTCCTTTCTCCCCTCCATCTACTGTCTCACCACTTCCTAGTTAAACCTTGTCTCAAGTTATCAACACTCTCTGGAGAGATAAGGCTGTTCTCACTTACAAGCTGTCACTAATAATCGAACTTTCAAGACTCCATCTCCAAGAGAGACTACGGGAGCCACGCAGGTCACGAGAATTAACTGCCACCAGTCCTCGCAGAAAACTCTGCTCATCAATCTACAGCTTTCTCGTCATAATTAGAATAACGGCTTTGAAAATTTGGGCTGATGTTGGCTTGGTCTTATGCCACAAAGAACGCTGATTAAAATCTTGGTGTGAAAGTTAATGATAAGTGCTGGTGGCGTTGCCGTGGAGACAGGGACAAACAATTCCCTCTCCGTGACATTTTCAATGTCCTGGAGAAGAAAAACTGTCCTCTTTAGTGTGGCAGCGTATGAAGCTTATTTATGGCTACAGGGCTCCCTGGATTGATGACTGTCGTAACATACTGTCAAATCCTTTACAGACACATTCTTTTTTTTCCCCCCCAAGCCCCTGGTGCAGCAGGGATAAAATAAAATAACAAAAACAAATCCTGAAGGGGAAAAAATTCTCCAACAAACCAGCGATGGCCACTGGTAGAACACTGTCTTGTCCCAGACCCTAGAATTAAGAGTATGCTACCACACCCTTGGAGAGCTCTGCTGTGGGAGAGCTCAGTCATAAAGATCAATGACAAAGCTATCAGATCGCCCCAGATATGGGTCTGTGGGGAGAAAAATCCTGGTTGGACCATCTGTCATAAAATAAAAATTGCCAAAATGATGCCAAAAGGCAACAACGGATAGAGGATGGGGCGCTGGACCTGGAGTAAGTCCTGGGTCCATGTCTTGTGTCTGACACCTACTAACTATAATGACAGTGAGCCTCAGTTTCCTTCTCTGTAAAATGGGGGTATAACACCAAGAGCACTTGCCTTAGGTGGGTTCTTGTGAGACTCAGACAAAATGATATCCAGAAAGTGCTGTGTAAGCAGTAAGGGGTTATGTGAATGGCATTATTATTAGACAGTGGATGGAGCCTGGAGTCAGGAAGACCTGAGTTCAAATCCAGATTCAGACACTTTGTAGCTGTATGACCCTGTTTGCCTCAATTTCCCTGACTGTAAAATGGGGCTAATAATAGTAACTACCTCCTACGATTGTTGTGAGGATCCAATGACATAACAGTTGTAAAGTGCTTAGCACAGTTCCTAGTATATAGTAGGCATTTAATAAATACTTATTCCTCGTTGTTGTTATTTTTGTCTCTGTTCTAACTGGAGCAGAACTGATTACAGGGAACTCCCATATGAAGAAACTCTGTCAATTAGATAGATTGGCATCTCATATGCAACTTATAATCATACGGAGTTTCCTAAGGCATTAAGAGGTTATATGATTGACCCAGGGTCACACAATCCGTATGTGTCAATTATTCTATCATCCTTCTCATCTTTTTCAGCAGAGTTCAGACAGAAATGGCGTTGGGAATGGGTTGCTATCCTGACATTATTCTATTTTATTTAATGTTCTGTCAACAATTTCAGAGGAAGATAAAATGATTTGGAATTGAATGGAAGTACCAGGAAATAGTTTCATCTTCTGTAGGTTCATGGAAAGTACTTTCAGGAAAACTTGTGGCAGACTGGATGGCCAGGAAGATTTGTACCTCATCTTGTCCACATGGTTTTGCTTTCTTCTGCTAGGTCTTTCTATTTTGAAAACTTTTTTTCCACGCAGTTTTGAGATTGAGTATTTGTGATGGCATCTATTTAAAATGTCCTAAAATGTTTATGCCTCCATGTTATGTCAGACAATCACAATTTTGCCTAGGATAATACTCTGGTTTTATAACCAGTTGAATTCTTAAGGGTATTCTGTGGCATTATGAATCAATTATTGTTGTAGTGAGCACAAGTAAGCTAATTGTAAGTCTAAATACAGAAAATTTTAAAAGAACACTGCATCCATAAAATTTTCTCCTTTCTCTCCTTAAAGAATCATGTATGTCAGAATCACAGGGCTAGATGAGACCTCCAGGGGGCCATTGAGGTCAACCCTCTGGCTCCGTACATCACAACACTCAAACTCCTCCGGTGAATTCTGCATCTGATGTCTAGGTAGGGGGTCCCCAATAAGCAGTTAATCAGTCTTTCCATCAGATGACATGGCCGTAGCAGTCCTGACCTCTCTTTCTGCAGGGGTCTGTTAAAAGCTCTTTGGCTTACTCTGTGAAGTGGTCACATTTTAGTGGCAGACAAAGTGACTCTCTTATGGCTGGTAATCAGTCCATAAAGACCGCCGAGAGCTAGAGTATTTTTATCATTCCTTTCACTCAAGCATCCTACTTATCATCATTATTATTATTGTTCTTATTAAAAATGATAATGAAATAAACTATGCAAATGGGGAAACAGCTCCAGCCCTAAAGTGCGTATGTGCAGTAATGTGGCAATTTATCCAATAATGGAATCGCAAAGTGATTTTATTTGCTTTTATAGTCCCTTTCTTTCACAGGAGTCGGGCATCAATAATAGCAATAGTAATGAAATCAACTATGCAAATGACGCAATCGTTTTTGCCCTAATGTAGCAATTTAGTCAGCAAAGGAAACACAAAATCATTGGATTTTATTTCAGACAACCCAACGCAGGCAGAGCTTGGAATGCTAATTTACTTGAGGTTACCCAGATTGTAATCCCCTGTTGCCTAAGACCCCAGCTGGGACAATTCTGCCAATGACCAAAAATGGCATTCCTAAATAGGAGGGTCCCAGCAAATGACCTTGCTGCTTCTTCAGATTTGGATGGAAGGCTTTTTGTCCAGAGAATGAGGGAAAGAGAGAATAATCTTGTTATCACATTAGTTTTGGGTATTAGGACCACAGGAGATCACAGGTTTAGGCAGTGGTAGCCAGATCCTTAGGATAAAGAATGAAGGAGGGGGTGGAGCCAAAATGGCGGAGGAAAGGCAGGAACTCACCTGAGCTCCCCCCAAATAATGCCCTAAAACAAATCCCAGAGTAGTAGAATCCACAAAAGGATGGGATAAAACAATTTTCCAATCCAGAGATAAGGAATGGCAAGATAAAGGAAAGCCTTCTATTGGACTGGAGCCTTCTCATATCCTGATAAATTCTGTAGAATTTAATGCCCCTCTGAGCATGCCTTTTCTTCTGTGAGATTCTCTTACTCCTTTGAGTTTGAGCTTAATTTAGTGAGAAATCTCATGCTGAATGTGGTGAGGGATGGGGGACTCTCAGTAAAACTCAAGAATAATTCCTAGAGACACCAGAGTATAAAGTTACAAATGAGTGGGAATAGCCATGAATATGGACTATGTGACAGAGAGGCAGTCCTTTCACCAATTGTTACCATCTCCTATATTTAGTCATTCAACAAATATTCACCAATTGCCTGCTAGGTGCCCTGCACTATACTAGATTCTGAGGAAATAAAAAGAAAAATGAGATAATTTGTGCCTTCAGTTGATTTTATTTAATACTCAATAAAAATGAAAAAGAAAGAAATTAAGGAGGTAAATAGAATACTAGAAAAGTTAGATATGACAGACCTTTGGAGAAAATTGAATGGGAATAGAAAGGAATATACCTTTTCTCAGTAGCACCTGGTACCTACACAAAATTGACCATGTATTAAGGCATAAAAAACCTCAAAATCAAGGTAGAAAGGCAGAAATATTAAGTGTATTCTTTTCATTTCATAATGCAATAAAAATTACATCCAAAAAAGGGCAGTGGAAAGAGAGTAAAAATTAATTGAAAACTAAATAATCTAATCCTAAAGAATAAGTGAGTCAAAAAACAAATCATAGAAATAACAATAAAGAGAATGACAACAATGAGACAACGTGCCAAAATTTATGGGACGTAGCAAAGCAGTACCTAAGGAAAATTTATTTCTCTAATTCTTACATCAACAAAATAGAAAAAGAACAGATTGGGGCAGGTAGGAGGTACAGTGAGTAGAGCAGCAGCCCTGGAATCAGGAGGACCTGAGTTCAAATTTGACCTCAGACACTTGAAACACTTACTAGCTGTATGATGTTGGACATGTCATTTAAACCCAATTGCCTTACCTTCCCTCCTCCAAAAAAAAGAAAAAGAGAATAGATCAATAAATTGGAATGCAACTAAAAAAGTAGAAAAAAAACAAATTAAAAATCTCCAATTGAGCACCAAATTGGAAATCCTGAAAATCAAAGGTGAGGTTAATAAGACCTAAAGGAAAAAACAAACAAACAATTATTGAGCTAATAAAGAAATAGATCTAGGACCTGGTTTTATGGGGGGGGGGGGGGGAACCAATAAGAACTCCTTACGAAAAAATCCCCAGGGCCAGATGGATTCACAAGAAAATTCTACCAAACATTTAAAGAACAATTAATCCCAATACTACTTAAATTATTTGGGAAAATGGCAAAGAAGTCCCACCAAATTCCTTTTATGAGACAAATTATGGTGCTGATGTCCAAGCCAGCAAAAGCCAAAACAGAGAAAGAAAATTATAGACTGATTTCCCTAATGAACACTGATGCAAAAATTTTAAGTAAAACACTAGCAAAGAGATTACAACAAAATATCACAAGGATGATATACTATGACTAGGCAGGATTTATACCAAGAATGTAGGACTGGTTCAATATTAGGAAAATTATTGGCATAACTGATCATGTCAATAACAAAACCAACAGAAATCATATGATTATCTCAATAGATGCAGCAAAAGCCTTTGACAAAATACAGCAACCATTCCTTAAAAAAAAAAAATAGGGAGCATGAAAATTAATGGAGCTTACCTTAAAATAATAAGTAATATTTATCTAAAAGCATAAGCAAGCAAAGAATCTTCCCAATACAATAAAAGTGAAGAAAGGATGCCCAATATCACTTCTCCTATTTAATATCATACTAGAAATGTTATGTATAGCAATAAGAGAAGAAAAAGAAATTAAAGGAATTAAAATAGGCAATGATGAAACAAAACTATCACTGCAGATGATATGTTATTATACTTAGAATCAACTAAAAAACCTACTTGAAAATATTAACAACTTTAACAAAGTTGCAGGATACAAATAAATCTATGCAAATCATCAGCATTTCTATATATTACCAACAAAGTCCAGCAACAAAATATGGAAAGAGAAATTCCATTTAAAATATTTGTACACAATGTAAAGTACTTGGGAGTCTACCTGCCAAGACAAACCCAGGAACTACAAGAACACAACTATACAATACTTTTTACACAAATAAAGTCAGATGTAAACAATTGGGAAAATATTAATTGCTGATGGGTTGGCTGAGCCAATATAATAAATATGATAATTCTACCTGAATTTATTTATTTGGTGCCATATCAATCAAACTATCAAAAATCATTTTATAGAGTTGGAAAAATAATAATAAAATTCACCTGGAAGAATAAAAACTCAAAGACATCAAGGAAATCAATGGAAAAAAATGTGAAAGAAGGTGGTCTAGCCCTGTTAGATCTAAAACTGTATTATTAAGTGATAATCATCAAAACAATCTGATAGTGGCTAAGAAATAGAGCAAGGGATCAATGGAATAGATTAGGCACAAATTATGTTATAGCAAATAGTAATCTAGTATATGATAAACCCCAAAATCCAAGCTTTTGGAACAAAACTCATCATTTGGCAAAAACTGCTGGGAAAACTGGAAAATAGTATGGAAGAAACTAGGTATAGATCAACATCTCACACCATACACCAAGATAAGGTCAAAGTGGGTTCATGATTTACATAGAAAGGGCAATATCATAAGCAAATTAATGGAGCATGGAATAGTTTATCAGATTTATTGATAAGGGAAGAATTTAGGACCAAAGAAGATAAAAAGAGCATTATAAAATTTAAAATAGACAATTTTGATTATGTAAAATTAGAAAATTTTTACACCAATGAAATCAGTGCAGCCAAATTTATAAGAAAACACAAAACTGGGGAAAAGTTTTGTGACAAGTATCTCTGATAAAGGCATCATTTCTCAAATATATAGAGAACTGAGACAAATTTCTAGAAACACAAGTCATTTCCCCAATTGAAAAATGGTCAAAGAATATGAACAGGCAGTTTTCAGACAAATAAATCAAAATTATCTATAGTCATATGAAAAAAATTCTTTAAACACTATTGACCAGAGAAATGCAAATTAAAACAACTCTGGGTACCACCTCACATCCAACAGAGTGACTAATATGATAACAAAGGAAAATGTTAGATTTTGGAGGGGAATGGGAAAACTGGGACACTAATGCACTGTTGGTAGAGTTGTGAACTAATCTAACCATTCTGGAGAGCAATTTGGAACCATGCCTACAGGGCCATAAAACTGTGCACACCCTTTGAACCAGCAATAACACTGCTAGTTCTATAGCCCAGAGGCATCCAAAAAAGGGGACAATGACCTATTTGTACAAAAGTATTTATAGCAGCTCTTTTTATGGTAGCTAAATATTGGAAATCAAAGGGATGCCCATCAATCAGGGAATGGCTAAACAGGCTGTGGTATAAGATTGCAATGGAATATTATTGTACTACAAGAAATGACAAGAAAGATAATTTCAGAAAAGCCTGGAAAGATGAACTGATGCAAAGTGAAGTGATCAGAAGCAGGAGAACATTGTATACAGTAACAGCAATATTGTTTAATGAAGAATTGTGAATGATTTAGCTATCCTCAGCAAGACAATTATCCAAAAAAAATGCCAAAGGACTAATGACGAAGCATGTTATCCACCTCCAAAAGATGCTATTTTTCATTTTTCATTTTAATTCTCTTATTCAAGTCTTCTTGTACAAAGTGACTAATATGGAAATGCTTTTCATAATTGCACACCTATAACCTATTTGCTTACTGTCTCAGAGATGGGGGAGGGAAAGGAGGAAAAGAGGGATAGAATTTGGAACCCAAAACTTAAAAAAAATGCTAAAAAATTTTAAAAAAACACTAAAAATTGTCTTGACATGTAATTGGGGGGAAAACAAAACACTATTAAAATGTATGTTAACTAAAAAAGAGTATATTAATTACCTTGGAGAGAAAAATTTAATTTAACTGATGATGTCACAAGTAAGAGTGACCATGGTTGAGGAGTGAATCCCTGGAGAGGAAGTGGAAGTAACTAAGCATAGATACCCCCCCACCCCAAAGTTTGATGGTGAAAGGGAGATGTCTGACAATATACAGAAGAGATGGTAGGTCAAAGGATGGGTTTTTGCTTGTTTATTTGTTAAGTTTAGAAGAAACTTGGGCATGTTTTTAGGTACCAAGGAATGTGGCAGTGGATAGGAGAGACTGAAAATGAGGGAACGGGAACCTCCAGTAGTTGACTGCAGAGGCCAGCATCAAGAAATAAGACTGTAGATAGACCTAGATTCACAAAAAGCCTCTGATACGTGCTGCTTGTGTGAGCACAGGCAAATCAGTTAACCTGTTAGCATCCTACATAACACTCTACGGCTTTAAGATGTACAATTATAGTCTAGTTGTCAGTACTGGGAGTTGCCATAGTAATGAAATCACAGGAGGGGGTAAAAGCAAAGAAACTCCCCCACCCCAAAAAAAGGTGGTTGGAAGAAGTGGAAAAGGGAAAGAAAAATAAGCTCTTAGAGTTCACGTAGGACCTGGATAGAAGATGTAAAAGATGAACATAGCTGGAAACCACCAAATCAAAGAATAATATCTGATATTCATGAAGGTCTCCAATTTGCAAGGTGCTTTCCTATACAGTCTCTTGTTTCATCTTTATAATGACCTGTGAGTTAAACAAGGTAGGCATTACCTTGCCTTATCATTTTACAGAAAAGGAAACTGAGTCTTAGTGGGATTAAGTGATGTATCCCAAATCATCCAGCTGCTAAAGGGTAACTCCTAGAGTAGGAATAAGATCTTCCACCTTGTAGTCCAGCACTATTTCCAGTGTTTCATTCTACCTCTCTAAAACTACCTTCATCTACTGGGGAGAGGTATATCAGTCTGGATCAAAACCTTTGGGGCTCACTGGACATATGCAGGGTACACGATAATGCAATTACAAGACACAGTCCATTGCTTATTGACAACTGATGAAGGAAATAAGCTTGCCCTGAGAAAAACCTGGGACTTCTAAACAGGTTGTCAATTTTACAAATAAATAAATAAAAGGGAAACTCCAACAGTCAGTTTTAATTAATTCACTGCAATCAGCTTTTCTTGTCCTATTAGTTGCCATTATATTAACATACTCTTGAGCAAAATACCAGAAGCTTTCATTAGAATCATTAACATAATTTGATAACGGATAGGATTTGATTTCTGACTTTTGCACTTTGATTCAAAGCTTGGTACAGGATGTAATCTCTCTGATTGGCTGGGGCTCCCCCCCTCTGTGAACACTTCACATGACATTGCTTTGTTAACTGTAATTAATGTTAACATTTGTCATGAGTTTTATTATTTGGAAAAGAGGCCACGATGATAAAAGATGTGACAAAGACACACACGTCTCTTTCCCCAAAATGGCTTTGTCCTCATTTAAGGTTGGGAGGAAATTTATTATATAAGTCAAGCATGGGTGGTTTTTTTTGTTGTTGTTTTTAGACTCAGAATGGATTGTTTAAAGGGCTGCCCCTTTGAGAAGCCAGTGGCATTTAGACTCTCAAGAAACTGCATCATTAGGGTCTGAGTGAGATCTATAGAAGGTCTGGAGATCAGAACTAAGGCTGATCAAGATAAGTTATACGCTCTTCTCTGGTTTCAATTAATGGAGACGCCAGGGCACAAGCAGATTAAAATCATTAGTAGTTTTAATTCGGGTAAGAAAAGGAAGCTTGTTTGCCCATGTGTACACACAAACACACACACACACGCACACACCCTTATTAATTCAGATGATCTCTTTTCTCTTGAATGAAAGGTCTCTTGCTAATACAATTTTTAAGTTAATTAACCTTCAGTTCAATTGAATCCTATAAACATATATTAAGTAACTCCTATGTGACAGAAAGTACGTCATAAGGGATAGAAGCCCAGTCTTGAAGTCTGGAAGACCTGATTTCAAATCCTATCTCAGGCACAAAGTAGTAGGAGGACCTAAAGCAAGTCATTTAACTCCTCACTGTCACAAACAAACTGTCCTAAGACTCCAAGGAAGAGACAAGTTGAGGGTTTCCACCATGTCAGCATTCTACACCCATGAAATCACAAATGACAATTAAAACAAAACACAAGAGCATTATTAAGGCACTAAGGATACAAAACTAAAAACAACCGTCTCCTTTCTCCACAACCCCAAACGAAAATTAAGTTCTACTGCAGTATGGGGGGATAAAAAATTTATACAGAGAAGTCAAGTTAGAGCATCTACAAAGGAACATAAGGCAGTTTCATGGGGAAAGCACACTATCAGCTTGTGAGAAAACAATCACAAAATGCCACTTGTGGGAGGTGTCACCTGACCTGACCTTTAAAGGTTGGAGGGGAATCTACAAGGAAGACATAAGAAGAGATTCCATTCTGTTAACATGATCATTGCCTTGCTGAGGTTGGCTACTGAATGCTTAGTGTTAGGGGAGGAAACAGGACCATACTATCAATAATAGCGACCACAAGAAGGACATAGAAGTCAAGTTTTTTTATGTGGTCAAAAGGGGTGACAAGAATGTTCACTACATAAGGTAAAAAAGGTAGTGCATAGGAAAGTGAATAAAATTCATGGTTAAAGTCCTAGATCTAGCCTTGCTAGACTAGCTGGCATTTTTTATATCAATTCCAACAGAGACTCAGACATGCTCTTGTTGCAAGACCATTATTGACTGCATCCAGAACTAGTGAGTCAGCCATCCACTTGTCACCCTCCAGGTGTCCTGCAGCACAGAATGGACCATCTCAGGGTCAGTATATATATACACCTATGCACACATATAGCTGAACAGCTAAAGAAAGCTCTCCCTCCCTTCCTTCATTTTCCCCCAGTCTCTAAGGAGTTTTCTCCATAGTGTACTAATGGTCTGCAATTTATTTTAAAGAGGCTATTTTCGTCCACAAGAAGTACTTAAGGGAGCTGGGAACCATAAACACCTTCTTTTTCAAAAATTTGTTTCCTTTTTCCCAGCCTGTAATTTAACTGTGACTGGCACCATTCAAATCAACTGCTCATGGCTCAGACTTAGAGCCAGTCAGCTCCAACTTGGAGCAAATTTTTACAACCAAGTTGGAAATCCCTTAAAACAAGGTTTTAGGAGGGGATCGCTTGACAGACTTAACTCTTGTGGTACAAATATGCCACAATGACATAGCAATTAGTTATTCAAAATACGGGAAAGGATTACAAGCTTTTGCAAGGCATTTCATAAATATGTCCTATTCGCGTATACAATCAGTAATTATACCATTTTTACTCAACTGTAAACTTCCTGGGGATGATTTATATCTCATTGAAATCAACACAAAAGTATTTGCCTCCTCAGAGGAAGGGCCTTCCCTCTAATCTCCAAGGCTTGTGTACATCAAAGCCGGGGAGCTACCGTTCTGCCTAACCAATGTAAATAAAATCATACACAAATGTTTATGCAAATTAATAGAGAGAGATCTGTCAAGAAACATTTATCTTCTGGGCTTGATGGGAATTTGCATAGCACTCCCCTAAGAATGCTCACGCAAGTGAGGCAAGCCAATTACACCCCATCCATGAGGGCCCATGAAGCTAAATGGCTTTCTCCAGAGCTTTCTCCTGACCTCAGCAGGGACTAAGGGTCTTATCTAAGGGCCCCCAAGCCAGACGGATGAAGGAAGACAGACTAGGCAGACAGGGCAGTGCTCAGCACCATTGGCACTCCATTACCCTTACCCCAACAGCTCCAGAAAACCCCTCTCCAGAAAAAGTCCATTTTGAGTTGAAAGTAGACATATTACAGAATAGAGTTAGAGGTAGAAGGGACCTTAAGAGTGAATGAGAGGGCATAATGTCCAAAAAAGCTAAAAAAAATGGATTGGGGACAGGATGCATAAGGATTTAATAGCTAAATAAAGGCATTTAGATTTTATTTTAGGAGCAACAAGCCACCAGAATTGACTGAGTAGACACGGATCTTTCTATCTGTGTAATCATGAACAAACAGGTTTATGTTGAAACTGCAAATTTGAGAGTTAGCTCTAGAAAACTTTCTAACCATAAGGGATTTGAATAATTGACCAAGAAGGTTGGTAGACACTCTGCTCTTAGAGGCTAAGGCATAGATCTCATGGAGAGAGTATAGAAGTTATTCTGTCTTGAAGTAAGAGGGAGAAAGACTTGGGAACTTTCTTTAGCCCTCAAACTTGGTCTTCACTATTCCTTCTTACACTACTCATTTTGGACTGAGATTTAAGGTTTAGATTCAAGAGTGAGCGTGACAAACTTCAGTTGAGAAGCTTTCTTCTACTTTCAGATCTGGTGCCAACCACTTTTATAGGCTTCCCCAGCTTCCTAGTTGCCAAAGCAACCTCCGTGGAAATTTTCTTTTAAGTTTTAATGTCAAGACTCACCCTGAGTTCTGGTTCCCCATTTCAACGACATTCATTCACTTAGAATCTTGCTAGGTGGTGTAGTAAAGAGCTGACCCTGGAGTCAGGAAGAACTATCTTCCTGAGTTCAAATCTGACCTCAGATACTTTCTAGCTGTGAGACCTTGGGCAAGTCACTTAACCCTGTTTGCCTCAGTTTCCTCATCTATAAAATAAGCTAGAGAAAGAAATGGTGAACCACTCCAGTATCTTTGCCAAGAAAACCCTAAATGGGGTCACAAAGAGTCAAACATGACTGAAACAATCCAGCAACGACAACAACACAACCTCCATATGAAAAAGATTTTCTAACTGAATCAGAAGTTATCTCAAATTCAAAGTCATTACTCTCTGATGTTCTCATTGTTAGTCTGGCTCCTAGTTTGTTGATTTCCAATATCTATACAGTTCCTGGCTAAACAACCATCTTTCCCCTTTTATCTTACTTACCAGTTTCCAAGCACACATGGTCTTTGCCTGGCCACTTCTTTCCATTCCCAGTTTCATCTTCTCTCTTGCTTCTTGCCCTATCACTTCAAAAGACACATGTTGACTCAGTATTTCTGGCGCCATACTTATGACTCAACTCACTGGGTTTTCTATCCTACCTGCCTGATAGAAAACCAAAGATGGCCCACAGAAGACTCTGGATTATCTCACTATAACAGCTTCCACTATCCACCAAAATGGGTGGGCACCACCCATATGCAAGCTATATTATATCACATATGATTCTAAAGTCTATCCAGAAGCTACCTTCATCCTTTTCTAGTGTTTGTCCACTTGATTTCCCTGAAATCCAAAGCAATATTTCTTCCTTAAAACTTAATGAACTACTGAATGAGAAAGTATTAAGTGCTAGACACTGTGATAGGTAAGGGGATACAAATACAAAATTGAGACAGCTCCACTCTTCAAGAATTATAGTCAAAGAGGAGGAGATAATAGGTGGGTGTTGACCAGGGGAGGGAATTTTGGTTTGAGGAGTTACAATAAGGTTGAATAGAGCCATGAGGTAATTGACTGCCATACTTTTCCCAGATGCCATGTTAATAATGATTTGATGACTGTTCCCAGAAAAAGAAGCGAAGGAGGGAGGAGGAGGTACCAGTAGGATTACACACAAGGGGAGATAGAGCATATAGAAGATGCCTGGGATTGATGGATGTGAAGCATGTTCTGGGGCCAGATACATGTCATGGTCCTGTCTAGACAGAGCAGACCTACTTTTCCTATAGTGAGCTGATTGGCTGACAAATATTTACTGGGTGATTCTGGCGTGATGAACATAGTCCTATCAAATCCAATTCAAACATTATTTATTGAGTTCCCACTGGATCCCCAGGCTATAGAACTGTGAAGTAGGTATATTCTGTCTTTCAATACCCCAGTCATTTCTTTGTTCTAGAGCTTTTTTTTCACTTCAGAGACCTTCTTCTCTATCTCTTCTCCTTTTGGGTATCCAGCACCCTTCAAATCTTTCCCAATATTCCTCCATCACCAGCAAAACAATTCTCACATGCTTCACCCACATTAACCTCTAAATAACACAATAACTATCCCAGTCTATTGTAGCTTGCCTTGTCATTTAAAGGGACTCTTGAGAAGAACAGGACTGACTAGTAAGCAATGGAACAAACTTTATTTGGCACTATTTTAACTCACTCTGGGGAAGACTGTGTGGACAAATCCAATTGCAAAAGGATGGTGGCAATGAGAGGAGCTACCAGGGAAGGATACTGGAGTAGCACCTGTCCGAGGCAAACTGAGACATCAGTCTGGCACTACCAAAGTGAGACAGGAAAGGCCACGGAAGGGATACAGCCAAAGAAGTCTAGAAAGTCTTGATGTGATGATCCTCAGGTAATGCCAAAAGAAAGAAGTCCTGCAATGGTACTTCTACAGCCTTTACCCTAGACTTGGTGCACTATTATGTTAATTCTGCCTACTCCTCCTCTGGTTCAATGAATGTAACCTAGTCCAGCAAGAAAAACATTGCATTTGGAGACTCCAATTAAAATATATGTTCCTTGAGAGCTGGGGGTATTTTTTTTTGTCTTTCTTTGTATACTCACTATTTAGCCCTATGGTTAGCACATGGTTAAGGCCTTAATAAATACTTACCGACTGACTGTTTTTGGAGGTAGAGTACCTAGGTTACCTAGCTTTACTTCTTGCTATGTGTAAGACCTCAGCAGGTCACTTAACCTTTGTGGCTTCAGGTTTCACATCTGAAAATGCAAGCATGGGCTTTTGGTTCAGTTGTTTCAGTCATGTCTCACTCTTAGTGACCCCATTAGGCGTTCTCTTCACAAAAATACTAGAGTGTTTTTTTCCATTTTTCTCTTCACCTCATTTGACAGATGAGGGACCGAGGCAAACAGAGTTGCCTCAGTGACTTGCTACCTAGGATCACACATCTGGCAAGTGTCTGAGGTTGAATCTGAACTCAGGATGAAGAATCTTCCTGACTCCAGACCCAGTGTTCTATGCACTATGGTGCCACCTAAATGATCTCTAGGGCTCTAGCTCTGAACCTGTGTTCCTGTGACTCCTAGGCCCATGCCTCAAGGAAGTTTGGGAATTCTGAACAGGACTAGGCTTTTTATGGGAAGGGGTGGGTCTCTTCTACCTGTGTCTGAGAGGCTTCCAGCTGGTAATGTCAGAGGAAGATGTACTACAGGGCATGGGAGAAAAAAGCCTTTAGCACAGAAAGGTTCAGGTAGAGATGGTTCTAGACTAGGGAAGGGTTGTCAGGCCGGAGAAAGCAAAGGAGAGATATCTAGAGCAGTTAGCTTATCACAGAAAGGAATGAATCAAGAAAAGAGGCTTTCTGCTCTACCACAAAAGCTCAGCAGGTTATTCTTTACAGAAAGACTTGCATTTTAATAGGAGTCAGAGTCTTAGGAGAAAGAATGAATTTCTGTAGGTAACTTTTAGGCAGTATGAGGAGCGGGATGTTTTTTGGCCACCAGGACTTCTTTTCAAAACTCCCTGAGATTTCACTGTCTAGGACTACCTCTCTATTAGGTCATGACTCTGTATAGAAAGTATCAAATGGAATGACCAAAGCTGGACATAACACAATTCCCTGGGAAAGGTTATTGTCTTGTTAAGGGACTTCATAAGACTCAGAATAATTAGAGAATACTATCGCACTCCACAATAGCATGTTACTTTTTCTACCTTTCTTCAGAGTGTTTTAGTTCTCTCTCATATCCTCACATCTGGAAAAAAAAGGGAAAACAAAACTCCACCACCACCACCCCCAGGGTGGTGGTCAAGGTGGAAGAGAGAAAATAAATATATCTTAATTAAAAAAAATTAATAGAGACAAAAAACACTAACATGCTTTCATGTCTATTATCTGTCTTGATCCTGACAGTATCCCATAATAGAGAGGGATCATTATCCCCTCTTTGCAAATGAAGAATCTGTAGAATAATATAATAAAATGACTTGCCCTCATGCTTTTGAGGTAGGATAGCCAGGAAGCCTCTGACTTCTTCTGTGTGGTTAAATTCTCTTTCCACCAAAGAAAGTATCGGCAATCTGTGATGCTGAGAGTTAAAAAGCAGGCCAGAAAACATCGGCAGTGCCACTAAGGCCTGCTGAAGATCATCGGAGCTCAAGGCAAGTTTGATTCAATTCAATTCAACAACCATCATTAAGTGATTACTATGAATAATCCACTGTGCTTGACTAAAGATGCAAAGCCAAAAGAGAAAAAAAAATTTCTCTGCTTTTGAGAGCTTAAACTTTACTAAACTAAATTGTAAATTACATGAGATTCGTCTTCTCTTTCCTCTTTTTCTCCCCCCATAAAACCCTAGTGCCCTGGCACCGTACAAAGCTCCTACCTAGGGCAAGCCCCTTTCAAGCTACAAATATTCCCCAAATTTCCTTTCCGGCTAACTCAACCACAGTCCCATCTCCTCAGTACTACCTTTCAGCTTGGTGCCAGGGTACCACACTTAAGTGTGCAAGTGAAATGATTAACCCTCCCCTTCAAAGGGAGTTAGCAGCACCTAGAGTGATCGGCCCAGAGTCAGGAAGGCCTGAGTTCAAACTGGCTCTCAGGTATTTACTCACTATGCAGCCATGGGCAGGTCACTTAGCCTATGTTTACCTCTGTTTCCTCAACTGTAAAATAGGTATAATAATAGCACCTATTCTGCAAGGTTGTTCTGAGGATTGAATCTGTAAAAAGCACTTAATAGTATCTGGCACTTGGTAGACACTCTATGAATTTTATATTTACTTATATATAAGAAGTTTAGGTTTTTAAAGAGGATAAGGTTGGTCAAAATTTCACTGGTTAGGCTATGGTTAGTTCAAAATTTAGGAAATGATAAGTAAAATGTCTGGGGATATAATTTTGTGTAAAGGGAACCTGACCAGCAACCCTTGTAAACTCCATGCCGTCTAAACCCTATTAACTTTTCTACCCTCAAATGCATTTCACAGGGCAGAAAAAAATAAGGGTTAGACACTTGGCATCCTGCTTCCAAAGGTGGCTAAACTCTGCCTTTGATCAGTTCTTGAGATGAAGTAACATGGTCAGAACCATGTAGTGTTAAAGGTCTAATTTTCTTTGTTATAAAATCAAATACTACAACTTAACCTCTGGTTCCAGGGAAAGGGTTGTTGATGCAAAATTCTACTTATCATTGGAGAACCATTACAAATTCTACAAGGCATATTTAAACTGACTATTACCCCAAACACACAGCTAGGTATACTTATTATACATGGGGGAGCCTGGCCACTGGTTCATAGCAGAACTGGGCATCTGCGAATGTTGAATATATTTCAGCATTTCTACGGTAAAACCTTAATTTCAGAGATTTATAACCGGCGTAAATCTGTCCTCAACAGAAGCCTGACACAAAATCACTTTGCCCAGTAGCAATTTTTTAAAGTTTTGGACTAAGTGCCTTTTATTCAACTTTACAGCCAAAAAATGAAGCAAAGCAAAGCAATATAAGAATCACCTTCAGGCTACAAACATCCACACACTGACACACACACCCAGAGTTAACACCATTATCTCTGGCTTCCTCCAGGGCAGAGGCCAGGATTTGGACTGTGAACTAGCCAGAGAATGTACATGGGGGTAAGGGATGAGAAGGGTTGATAAAAATTGAGTGGATTTGATGATCTTTTAAAACATAATTGTTGATTTGGGGGGGGGGGGATAGATCAAGGATACCTAATATATCAAAAGACAGGGTGTCCCAGAAGTCTTAGTGCAATTTTAAGTCACTGAAGGCTGAAATTGAACTAAGACTTTTGGGACACTATCTGTATTATCTAAAAAGTCTTAGAGCAGTTTTAAGCTTTAGTAGCAGAAACTGAGACTAGGATGAATGCATGTCAGGGCAGGAAAACTGTAAGGCAAAGGCATGGCAAGAGGATGGCAGCTTCAAGCATAAAAGGAAGAAGCCCCCCACCTTACCACATTGGCACTATCCATTGTCAGCATTCTTCATCCTGTGCTAGATATGGCTATGGATGTACTATGGATGTTTAAAGGCATAGATTAAAACTGCAAAAGAGATATTTGGGATACCCTACATTATCTGCATGATAATATCTAAGAACTCAGAGTTCTCACGTAATACACAAGCAAGATATAACCTCAAAGATCACCCACTACGTCCACAGCCATAATTCCTGCCCAGAACTGAATTTGCCCCAGGCTTAGTTTCCACTACTTATGGTTCTGAGGACAATTCATTTATTTTTACAAATGAGAAAATTGAGGTCTAGGGAAAATGACTTGACCAAGACCACAGAGCTAGCAAGGAGTGGTCTCAAACATAAGTCATCTCTTGCAAAATTCATGATTCTTTACCCTACATTTCACCTGCAGTAGAGATCATTCCAGATAAGCACAAACATCAGTCTTTCCTTCTCACACTTGCTTTCAAAGGTTTTGGCCACATGCTTAGAGTCTAGTCCCTCTGACTCAAGACAGAAAACTCAAATAGAATCAAGGTCTTTGGTGGAGTGCCCAGAGGATTTGTGTTCAACCCTCTGCTGCTTTTTTATCTTTTACCTGGATAAAGTTATAAATGGCTTGTTTATCCAATCTGCTGATGATACAAAGCAGAGAGAGGCAACTAGCACACTGAATGATGGTATCAGAATCCAAAAAGATCTAGGAGGAAGAATGATATCAGATTACAGTCTCCCTGAGGATAAAGGCTATTTTTGCCTCTTTTTGTGTCCCCAGTATTTAACACAGTGTTTAGCACATAATAGATATTTAATACATGTTTATTAATTGATTCATATAGGGAAAAGAGAAAAGGCTTTGGTGTCAAAGACCTGGGTTCAAATCCCATCTCTGCTCGTTACCATCTATGTTTCCTTGCCCTGGATCTCAATCTCCTCAACTGTAAAAATGAGAGTTAGACTGATTGACCTTTGAGTTTTGTTCCAGCTCTATAGCTAGGATCCTATTATTTTAATGGTTTAGAATACTAGGTAAAATCAAATAAGATTAAACTGAAGAAGAATAAATGTAAAGTCATACATGTGTCTAAAAAAATCAATGTAAAGCATAAGACCAGTGAGACATGGCTAAATTGAAGTTCATCTGAAAAAGATTTGAGGGTTTTAGTGGACCATAAGCTCAAAAACAGTCACGAGTAAGAGGCAGACCCAGGAGAACTAAGGTAATCTTAGGTTTCTAAAGAGGCTAAGTAGGTGATAATGCCACCGTACTATCTGGTTAGATCACATCTGCCATGCACCGTTGAGACCTGGAAGTCACATTTTAGGAAGGACAGCTATAACTGGAATATGTAGAAGTGAGTAAATAGGAAGGTTAAGAGCCTTCATAGCATATAAAAATCTGCTTAAGGAAGGGAAGATGTTAAGCCTAAAGAAGAGAAGGCTGAGAATGGGAGGAGACAGGGTATGATAGCTGTCTACAAAAACGTTAGTGGATGTTAAATGGAAGAGGAATTAGATTTGTTCTGCTTAGTTCTAAGAGAAATGGGTCAAAGTTGCAAAAAGGAAAACTTAGGGGAAAACAGTCCAATAATCATAGCTGCCCAGGCAGAATGGGCTGTCCCAAGTGGTTGGGGGTTTCTAGTTGATGAATGTTGAGTGATCATTTGTCAGGTATGTCGTCGAATGGATTGTTGTTCAGGTGTGAGCTGGAGTAGTAAGCTTGTGAAGTTGCTTCCAAATCTGAGATTTTATGAACCTGTGTTCAAATTCTCTAAATCCTGGGCATTATATAGAGGAGAAGGAAAGCCAATATGAAGCTACCTTTATAGAAGCCCAACTGAAAGGAACTTAAAGACAAAGTGTGAGATATATTATCAGCTGCCATTACCATCCTACCATGGCCAAAGAAAGAGGCTATTAAACGTAATACATAAAATAACATTTAGTCAAGGAAATCAGGATAATTACTTAGTCAAAATGACATTGAACCAGGTTCTAAGCCATTGCACTGAATTGGGAATGACATTACTTACGTCTGAAGTTAAATTGAGTAAAACTTCCCAAGCCCTCCCTTAAAGAACATCTATAAGTAATAAATTAGAATACCTTGTTCATGGTGCCTCTGTCTACAAGTTCCATACAAGGAGTGAGATAGTCTCTCCCCACAAACCTACCGTGCTCCTTTTATTCAGTTCAACAAACGTGTGTTGAGCATCTACTAGGGACAAAGGAAGACGAAGTATGGCACAGACCGTGGAAGAATTTTGAAGTAGGAAGATCTTCCAAAGTAGAGATTTTAGTCCCACCACTGGTATGTACTAGCTGAAAGACTTCAGATGAATCACTTAGGCTTTCATTGCCTCAGGTACCTAAGATTATTAATACAAAGTAATTCTCAAATCACATATCCCAACCAAAAAAGTGTAAGGCATTGAACTAAGCAAGGGGATGCAAAGACAAAATACATGGGTCCTTTCCTCAGGAAATGGACAAGAAACATACAAAATTATACAAGTATGGCCTAGACCTAGCTATGGCCCTTCAGAAATTGGCAGCAGAGTTGATATGAACCAATAATTGAGAGAAAAGTATAACCCAGAGTATATATTTTCTTTTCATTTGTAGAAATTAAACTGAAAACAGAAAGAATCTGTTGAAAAAAAGAAATACATCTTTTACCTTACCCACCATCACTATGTCTATACCTGCATCCTAGTTGCATGAACACCTACCCCTTTAAATCCCTTACTTCAGATCTCAGGTCTGATATATGAGGCCAGTATATGAGGTCGGAACCAGATTAAAATGTAATTTGAGAATGTTTAGCAAAATAAATATAAATACAATATAACTGGATCCTGTTAATTGGCGGTTTTCTAAGTCATAAGTAGCCAGTCGTGATCTATTCCTATTCATGTTTGACACCAGTCACTAAAGTCTGAGCTTCAGGTCCCTCATCAATAAACTAGGTATAAGGATATTTAATCACCTACCAATTGCTATTGTTATTATTAATTCCCTTCCTCTTTTTTAATAAGATAATGTTACTATTTCCATAGCTCCTTTATGGTGATAGGCCATGTATTCTGTTATTAATGATGTACAATCTTTTAAGAGTATTTTCCAAATTTACTACAGTATATTTCTTAGTTCCAAAGGTGTACAGTATTAAATAAGTGTAATTAATTACATGATTATTTGTCCCATCAAGCTTTGATTTAACTATGCCAATAAGTTTCTTAACATACATAGTCATGATTTCCTCTTTAGTAGTGTGACCCTAGCTTCAATAGTGCCTTTCAAAATGACTTTGTATATTGTTAGTATACCTTTAAGAAAAAGGAAATAAATCTTGGAGAGTAAGAGTTAATTGTTATCTGGAGGAAGTCAACTGTCATGGCTGAAAGAGACTACGAGAGGACAAAGAGAACATTTCTGAGGAGACTAGGAATTAACTACTATTGAAGTTTATGAATGTCATGGATAAAGGTTAGGTATCATCTTTGAGAGAGTCTTAAGAGACATTTGAGAGAAATGAATCTAACTTTGACCCTGTGGAGAAAACATGCAGAAATGAGATTTTCACTGACATCCTTAGAAAATTGAGTGATTGGACTATAATTTTAGCAACTTGTAGAAGAATGAGCAGTTACAATGGATGGCCATAAGTGATTTGGTATAATTTTTCACAACTTATACAATACTGAATATATATTTATGTGTGCACATACATATGTGAATATATGTATTTATGTGTACATATAGTAAGTATATATGGATATGGATCTTTTATTAATAGAGAAATTAAAATTTGTGTGAAAAGAGGTTTCTCCAGTTTTAATAAACTAAAGTAGGCTTAATTAAGTAATTAGTGAGACAGATGTTACATTTATATTTTTACTGTATAAGAAAAGAGAATAATATACCTTGTGTAGCCTTTCAGAATGGTGTAAGAAAATTGACAAGGTAACCTGTACAAGGCTAAGGGAAAAAGATTTAGTATATTAATTCATAAGATTATCAGAATGGTATTATTCTTACTTTGAAACCCATACCCATACCCACACACTAACCTAGGGAATACTATAGATATGTTAACAAGACCACCAAGGCACATGGAATAGGTGTTGCTACATGTAGGACCTCATCCAGGATCTTGCTAAAATATTTTTATGCTTGATGTGCCTTTCTTGGAGAAGAATCAATCCAGATTTAACATTGAAGCATTCAATCTTTGTCTTTCTTTTGTATACATTAAGAACTTTCCATTCATTAAGTCCAAATTACATTTTAAGATCAGTGGAGAAAAATTCAACATGATGAAAAAGCTATTTAACGTGTTTTTGATGGAGCTATGATTTTAGTATGTTTCCCTATTTAGTTTCCCTTTTAGCCATATTCAGTTCTGCTTAGAGAAATGATAATTGGCTCAAGGCTAGGCTTAAGTATTAGAGATTTAAACTATCTTCCTGAAAGATAAGACATTTTATATCGATAATTCCTGAAATGCTGTATCTGCACAAATAGAAAAGTTTTTTATGTGGATATCAAATATTTTAAGATTCTCATTATACAGGTTTCTATTCTTACAAATACTTGCAGTACATGAATAAGCCATGAGTGCAGAATTGAATCAAAGGCTCGATAATAATCAGAAAAATCAATATAAATGTGATATTTGGGGGTACCCTGTTCAATAATTACAAAATCAATCAAAAGGATTGTAAATTGCTTTTTATACTCCTAGGGCATTTTCACATATCCTTTTTCATGGCTGATCAATACATTGTTTTTAAGGATTTTTTTAGTGATATAAGCTGTAAATACTTTGCTACTATGGTTTTCATCTTGTTTTCATCTTTTTATAATGGAGTTGGGATAGAAATAGACTAGTTGATATTTGAATAGTGTTTCTTCCTATTTATGTTATATTTTTATTTTATGTTCCTTTATACATGTATGTTTTGCCAACTACTTTATAGGTAGTTCAAAAAACTGCCTTTTGGAAGATGGTGGAGTAGAAAGACACACATATGCTAGCTCTGAAACCCACAGCCCATAAAATACCTGTAAAGAAGAATTCCCAACAAATTCTGGAGCAGCAGAAGCCACAGAACAATGGAGTGGAGGAGATTTCCGTTCCAGACAGCCCTGAAAAACCAACACCAAAGATCCGTTGCGCACTGGACCCGGAGCAGAGCCCAGCCTTGCCTTGGCCAGGGCACTGAGGGGAGCAGATCTGAGCAGGCTTCAGGGATGGAATCTCCAGCAGCAGCGCAGGTGCCTCCACCCACAGGCACTAAAGGTCAGTGAAAGAGTCTTTTTGGCTCCCCGAGAGGGGAGCAGGGTATCCCCATAACCCAGGCCCCCTTGGGAGGCAGCAGAAGACAGGGGCTCCCAAAGCAGGCAGGAGCTCGGATCCATTGCTGAAGGTCTCCACGTAAACCTCCTGCCCCCGCCAAAAGCCCTAAGGCTGGAAGCAGCATTTGAATCTCAGACCCCAAACGCTGGCTGGGAGGATCAGGAGGCGAGGTGGGTGAGAGGAAAATATTCAGAGGTCAAGTCACTGGCTGGGAAAATGCCCAGAAAAGGGAAAAGAAATAAGACTATAGAAGGTTACTTTCTTAGTGAACAGATATCTCCTCCCATCCTTTCAGATGAGGAAGAACAATGCTTACCATCAGGCAAAGACACAGAAATCAAGGCTTCTGTGTCCCAGCCCACCCAATGGGCTCAGGCCATGGAAGAGCTCAAAAAGAATTTTGAAAATCAAGTTAGAGAGGTGGAGGAAAATCTGGGAAGACAAATGAGAGACATGAAGTCAAAGCATGAACAGCAAATCAGCTCCCTGCTAAAGGAGACCCAAAAAAATGTTGAAGAAAATAACACCTTGAAAACTAGCCTAACTCAATTGGCAAAAGAGGTTCAAAAAGCCAATGAGGAGAAGAATGCTTTCAAAAGCAGAATTAGCCAAATGGAAAAGGAGATTCAAAAGCTCACTGAAGAAAATAGTTCTTTCAAATTTAGAATGGCACAGATGGACGCTAAGGACTTTATGAGAAAGCAAGAAATCACAGAACAAAGCCAGAAGAATTGAAAAATGGAAGATAATGTGAAATATCTCATTGGAAAAACAACTGATCCAAAAAGAGAAACTCCTAGGAACATTGTGGCCAAATTCGAGAGTTCCCAGGTCAAGGAGAAAATATTGCAAGCAGCTTGAAAGAAACAATTCAAGTATTGTGGAAATACAATCAGGATAACGCAAGATCTAGCAGCTTCTACATTAAGGGATTGAAGGGCATGGAATAGGATATTCCAGAAGCCAAAGGAACTCGGACTAAAACCAAGAATCACCCACCCTTTCAATGAAATAGAGGATTTTCAAGCATTCTTGATGAAAAGACCAGAGCTGAAAAGAAAATTTGACTTCCAAACACAAGAATGAAGAGAACCATGAAAAGGTGAACAGCAAGGAGAAGTCATAAGGGACTTATTAAAGTTGAACTGTTTACATTCCTACATGGAAAGACAATATTTGTAACTCTTGAAACTTTTCAGTATCTGGGTACTGGGTGGGATTACACACACACACACATGCACACATGCACACATACATAGAGACAGAGTGCACAGAGTGAATTGAAGAGGATGGGATCATATCTTAAAAAAATGAAATCAAGCAGTGAGAAAAATATTGGGAGGAGAAAGGGAGAAATTGAATGGGGCAAATTATCTCTCATAAAAGAGGCAAGTCTACTCTCATCACATTCCACTAAAGGAAGGAATAAAATGCACACTCATTTTGGTATGAAAACCTATCTTACAATACAGGAAAGTGGGGGATAAGGGGATAAGCAGGATCGGGGGGATGATAGAAGGGAAGGCATGGGGAGGAGAGTGCAATTTGAGGTCGACACTCATGGGGAGGGATAGGATCAAAACAGAATAGAAGTAATGGGGGACAGGATAGGATGGAGGGAAATATAGTTAGTCCTATACAACACAACTATTATGGAAGTCATTTGCAAAACTACACAGATTTGGCCTATATTGAATTGCTTGCCTTCCAAAGGGAAAGGGTGGAGAGGGAGGGAGCTAAAGAAGTTGGAACTCAAAGTGTTAGGATCAACTGTCGAGTAATGTTCTTGCCACTAGGAAATAAGAAATACAGGTAAAGGGGTATAGAAAGTTATCTGGCCCTACAGGACAAAAGAGAAGACGGAGACAAGGGCAGAGAGGGATGATAGAAGAGAGAGCAGATTGGTCATAGGGGCAATTAGAATGCTTGGTGTTTGGGGGGGAGGGGATAAAAGGGAGAAAATTTGTAACCCAAAATTTTGTGAAAATGAATGTTAAAAGTTAAATAAAAAAATATATATTTTCTCCTTGACCAGGGAACTCTGGAATTTGACCACAATGTTCCTAGGAGTTTCTCTTTTTGGATCTCTTTCAGGCGGTAATTGGTGGCTTCCTTGAATACTTATTTTGCCTTCTGGTTCTAGAATCTCAGGGCAGTTTTCCTTGATAATTTCATTAAAGATGATGTCTAGCCTCTTTTTTTGATCATGGCTTTCAGGCAGCCCCATAATTTTTAAATTGCCTCTCCTGGATCTATTTTCCAGGTCAGTTGTTTTTCCAATGAGATATTTCACATTATCTTCCATTTTTTCACTCTTTTGGTTTTGTTTTGTGATTTCTTGGTTTCTCATAAAGTCATTAGCGTCCATCTGTTCCATTCTAATTTTGAAAGAACTATTTTCTTCAGTGAACTTTTGAACCTCCTTTTCCATTTGGCCAATTCTGGTTTTTAAAGCATTCTTCTCATCATTGGGTTTTTGAATCTCTTTTGCCAGTTGAGTTAGCCTATTTTTCAAGGTGTTATTTTCTTCAGTATTTTTTTGGGTCTCCTTTAGCAAGGTGTTGATCTGCTTTTCATGCTTTTCATGCATCTCTCTCATTTCTCTTCCCAGTTTTTCCTCCTCCTCTCTAACTTGATTTTCAAAATCCTTTCCGAGCTCTTCCATGGCCTGAGCCCATTGAATATTTATTCTGGATGTTTGGGATACAGAAGCCTTGACTTTTGTGTCTTTCCCTGATGGTAAGCCTTGTTCTTCCTCATCTGAAAGGATGGGACGAGATATCTGTTCACTAAGAAAGTAAGTTTCTATGGTCTTATTTTTTTTCCCTTTTCTGGGCATTTTCCCAGCCAGTGACTTGACTTCTGAATGTCCTCTCCACACCCATCTTGCCTCCAGATCCACCCAGCCAGCACTTGGGGTCTGAGATTCAAATGCTGCTTCCCAGCCTCAGGGCAGGGATGGGGGCAGGCCTGCTATTCAGTGTGAGATTAAGTTCAGGTGCTCAGTTGGGGGCAGGGCCACCACACAGGGCTCAGTTCCCTCAGGGAGTTTATGCACAAACCTTCAACAATGGATCCAGGCTCCTGCCTGCTTGGGGAGCCCCGGTCCAGAAGTCAAAGGAACTAGGACTAAAACCAAGAATCATCTACCCAGCAAAACTGAGTATAATACTTTAGGGGAAAAATGGTCTTTCAATGAAATAGAGGACTTTCAAGCATTCTTGATGAAAAGACCAGAGCTGAAAAGTATCTGGATAGTTGGTGGGATTACACACACACACACACACACATACACACACACACACACACACATATACATATACACACACACACAGAGACAAAGAGCACAGAGTGAATTGAATAGGATGGGATCATATCTTAAAAAATGAAATTAAGGGGTGAGAGAGAAATATATTGGGCGGAGAAAGGGAGAAATGGAATGGGGCAAATTATCTCTCATAAAAGAGCCAAGCAAAAGACTTATTAGTGGAGGGAAAAAGAGGGGAGATAAGAGAAAAACATGAAGTTTACTCTCATCACATTTGACTCAAGGAAGGAATAAAATGCACATTCATTTTGGTATGAAAACCTATCTTACAATGCAGGAAAGTGGAGGTGAAGGGGATAAGCAGGGTGGGGGGGATGATGGAAAGGAGGTCAATGGGAGGAGGGAGCAATTTGAAGTCAACACTCTTGGGGAGTGACAGGATCAGAAGAGAGAATAGAAGCAATGGGGGGCAGGATAGGATGGAGGGAAAAATAGTTAGTCTTATACAACAGGACTATTATGGAAGTCATTTGCAAAACTATACAGATATGGCCTATATTGAATTGCTTGCCTTCCCAAAGGGAATGGGTGGGGAGGGAGGGATGAAGAGAAGTTGGAACTCAAAGTTTTAGGAACAGCTGTTGAGTACTGTTCTTGCTACTAAGGAACAAGAAATACAGGTAATGAGGTATAGAAAGTTATCTGGCCCTACAGGACAAAAGAGAAGATAGGGACAAGGGAAGGGAGGGATGATAGAAGAGAGGGCAGATTGGTGATAGGGGCAATTAGAATGCTCGGTGTTTTGGGGTGGGCGGAGGGGACAAATGGGGAGAAAATTTGGAACCCAAAGTTTTTTGAAAATGAATGCTAAATGTGAAATAAATAAATTTTTTTAAAAAACTACCTTTTGTAATTGAATAAAGAGAATTCATTGAAAGCTCATCATTTATAGGTTCACTGAAAGCATCATCAAGACAATTCCAATGGTAGCATGACAAGAGAGATAAGATGTATTCATCTTATTTCCACAAAATTTTTATTTCTTCTTCTATGTTGCTATGGTTGTTGAAGAAAAACAACCATCTTATCTTGTACAATGGAGTTCTGAGAGCAATAGTCCTGGGACAAGTAATTAGCCTGTTAAATTATTCTATTTAATGTTCTGTTGACCATTACCCAAGCAAATAAAATAACAGCTTTCTTTAATTCATACAAATGTGGTCTAGAGGCTCATTTTCTTCCTTCCTTCCTTCCTTCCCCCTTCCTTCCTTCCTTTCTTCATTCTTTCCTTCTTTCCCTCCTTCCTTCCTTCTTTCCTTTGTTCCTTCTTTCCCTCCTTCCTTCCTTCCTTTTTCTCTTTCTTGGCAATCAGGGTTAAGTGACTTGCCCAGGGTCATAGAGCTAATAACTGTCAAGTGTCTGAGGCTGGATTAGAACTCAGGTTCTCCTGACTCCAGGGTTGGTCATCTATCCACTCTGCCACATAGGTGCCCTGAGGCTCATTTGTTGTGTTAAACTCACTGTTTTATCATCATCATCACTACCACCATTGGTGGAACAGTATATAGGTACTTGGCCTAGAGTAGGAAAATCTGAATTCCAATCCCACCTCAGGTACTTACCATATGTGCCACCCTGCACAAGTTATTTAACCTCTGTCTGCCTCAGTTTCCTCAATTATAAGATGGGGGTAATAATAGTACCTGTCTTGTGAAGGTCAAATGAGGTATTTGTGAAGCACTTTCCACAGTGCCTGAAATTCTCAAGAATCTCTTCGTATGTCTGTTATTCATTAAAAGAGTTGAGGCTCCCTGTTCAATAAACTAATAATTCCTACCATCTCCAGAATCAAATATAAAATCCTCTTTTTTGCCCTTCAACACCTAGCCCTGCCCTCCTCACTTTCCAAACTTCTTACACCTTATGTCCCATCAATTTGTCTAGGCTTTATTTTCTTCTTCTGTAAAATAAAGGGGTTGGATCTATTCTAAAGTCCCTTCCTTAAACAGTGATCCTAGGTGACCTAGACCCAGGACAGAGCCCTGAGGTACATTTATGGTTACAGAGCATGACCAGAATAGAGATCCAGCAATGAAGACTGAGAAGGAATAGTCAGATGGATAGGATGAGAACCAGGAAAGAGGGGTGTCCTAAAAACCTAGAGAAAAGAGGATCTCAGGATGAGGGTAGTCAACAGCGTCAAAGGCTACAGACTTCAAGAAGAATGAAGATGGGAAAAAAGGCCACTGGATTTGGTGATTACAAATTCATTGATAACTTTGGAGAGAGCAGTTTTGGTAGAAAGATGAGGTCACAAGTTGGACTGTAAGGGGTTAAGAAGAAAGAGGGAGAAGACAGATCAAGACACCTAATGCCAACAGCCTTTTCAAGGAGTTTAACCACAAATAGCAGTAGAGATATAGGAAAACAGTTAGAGGGGAGGGAAGGATCAAGTGAGTCTTTTTTGAGAATGGAGAAGACAAAAGCCTGTTTGTAGGTAATAATGAAGGAGTCAATAGTTAGGGAGAGACTGAGGATATATGAGAAAATGGGGATGACAGAGGGGGCAACAGGAATTGGAGGAGTTTGGAAGAAATAGAAATGTTCGTGCAAGTAGAGAGCCTGGTCTTGGGAAAGAGTTAGGGGTAAAGAAGGAGAGGGGGTCAGAAGGCACCAGGATAATAGATGAGGAAGAGGGGAAAAGTGGGAGCTCATGATGAACAGCCTCAAATTTTACTGTAAAATATGGTGCAAAGTTCTAAGCTGAGAAGGTGGACAAATGACAAATTCCATTGTATATCTGGACAATGAACTATTAATAGCAAAAACATTCACTAGAAGCAGGATATGCCAGTCAAAATCTATAGAGTAACTGCTTCTGAAAATCTGCAGAAGATATAGTTTCATGACAGCTGAACCAAAATCATGTAAAGAGGTAAGGAGACTTTTATCCTGGTTTCTTCACTCAGAACTGAAACTGTCATCCTTCTCAATGGAATTAACATATAATTTTCTGTGATTAGGACCATGGCCTGAGACTTGGTGGGGAGGTAAGTTTAGATATACAGAGAGACACAACTCAACAGTGACTCAAGAATGAACTATCTCTCGACTTACTGGCATAATCCTAGCAGCCCAAATCAACACGGCCCAGAAGGGAAAATAGTTTTTTATATAGGGAAGCGCTTAACCTTTAACAGAAGAATTGGTACCTTTGATGGGGAAAGATGGAGAAGTTTTACATATTTAATTTCTTAGAAACTTAGTCTCTTAATAGAAATCTATATTTTCATCTGCTTGGGTTTTTGAAGAGGAAAAATGTACCTACCCCATCTCCTTGTCCTCCCAAAGGAAATAAAAGAAAGGGGAAGAGGAAAAAGAAATAAAGAAGTAAAAGGGAGAAGGAGAAGGAAAGAGAAAGGAGAAGAGGGGGAGGGTAAGGAAAGAAAGGGAGGGAAGGGAGGAAAAACAAGGAACTAGAACACCAAGATCTCCACATGTTTATTACATATTCCACAGGACATGGCTTTCAACCCTTGATCAACCAGAGAAGACCAGGAGTCACACCAGATGGTCCAAAGTAACCTTCCCTAGCAGACTGACAGCTCTAGATTTAGATCTCGACTTCTGAAAGTGAGCAATCTTGACTCTTGACTCATTTGTCAAGCTGCAGCCTATTATACTGTGACACTATTCTATTCCCATGATATTACCTCTTCATTATTCAGAGGAAAAGGTACACTATTCAGAAGGTAATTTTTAATATTTTGTGAGCCTTTTAAATACTAGTCACCACATATAGACTTCAAATGACTCCCTAAAATATTCTATTTCATGCTTAAATCTTTAAATACACTTATGAATTTTTGACTTTGATAGATTCTCTAATGCCTTTTCCCTCACTGTAGAAATAGATAAAGGGTGGGGTGGTGGGGGTGTCTTTATTTTAATTCAGGGTTCTTGGTGAATGGTATTATTGGATGACTTAGTTTGTAGTCTGTGTTCCTTGTCTGTTGACCCTGCTCAAGTTGGATCATCAGTCCAGATCCACCAGTTGGTAAAGACACCATCTCTCATGCTTGGGACATAAACATATTAGAGACATTGACCACCATGGCAAGGAAAATACTACTAGCAGGGTTCCCTCCGCTCTAGTCAGGCTGCCCCACAAATACCACATCCATCCTGGCCTTCAGGCATTTGTTTATGCTGGTCTCCCTGCCTAAAAGAAGAAACAAAATGTCATGGAAAAATCTCTGGATTTTGAAACAGAGGACCAGTTCTGAAGCTCTGTAATGATGGCCAAGACACCCCTCTCTCTTGGATTTAATTTCTTCCCCTGTAAAACGAGGGGGTGGACTAGGTAATGTCTAAGGTACTATTCTTACTCTAAAATGCACTGTATCATGACCAGCAAGATCCTCAGAAACTAAAAGAACGGGGAAAAAAGGAATTCTGTCCCAGATATAGATTATCTATAGGCAAATGCACAAGTCAGAAATACCTCATAAGAAGGGGAAAAACCTTCATGAAATAACATCTGAGAGCTGATCTACTTCAAGCTCTAGCATTCAAGAACTGATATTCAGCAGCTGCTGCTGGTGATGATGATGAAGATGATGACGATGATGAAGATGGTGATGGTAATGATGGTGATGATGATAAGGAGGAGAAAGAGATGGTAGACGAGGACGTTTTCATGGCAGGGTCAGGCTCAAACTCAACAAGCTCAACATAGAAGTTGTAACCTTTTTCCTGAAACATATCCTGTCCACCAGCACTTCCTATTTCTACTACTACCACTGTTCTAGTCCCCTACCTTTATAACTTTGTAGACTTCCATTCCCTTTCCCCCAATCCACCATATCAAATCAGCTACCAATTCTAGTAATACTACCTTTCCAGTATCTCTTTTCTCCTCTCCTTTTCAGTTACCACTCTAGCATAGTCTCTAGATCTACTAGATCTAGATCCTTCTGGAGAAGAGAATGAGGCTGATGACTTTGCATGGCTCTGCTTTGCTCAAATCCAGTTTATGTACATGTCAAAACATCACACTCATGAACAACATCCACAGTGCTATTTCAGACCCTAATCTTTAGTTTACATTAAAGTAATAAATTCTTAATATGTCTCCTGGCCAAAATAATCTTTTTTCTTTCTTTTTAGCTTTTTTTGTAAATGTTTAAAAAATTTTAAACTTAAATAGCAGCCTACTATTTCAGAAATCCAAGGATGCCAGCTTCTGGGAAAAGAACTCACTGTCTGACAAAAACTGGTGGGAAAACTGGATAACAGTGTGATGGAAACTGGGCACAGAACAATGACTGACACCGTACACAAAAATAAAGTCCAAATGGACATATGATCTAGATATAAAGATTGACACTATAAACAAAATAGGGGAGCAAGGAATAGTGTATTTGTCAGATTTATGGAGAATAGAGAAATTTTTGACCAAACAAGAGATAGTGAACATTATGAAGTACAAAATGGATAATTCTGATTACATTAAATTGAAAAGTTTTGCACAAACAAACCCAATGCAACCAAGATTAGGAGGGAAGCAGAAAACTGGAAAAGAATTTTTGTGACTAGTGACTGTGGTAAGGGCCTCATATCTAAAATATATAGAGAACTGAGTCAAATTTACAAGAATATAAGTCATTCCCCAATTGATAAATGGTCAAAGTTATGAAGAGGCAGTTTTCAGAGGAAGAAATTAAAGCTATCTACAGCCATATGAAAAGATGCTCTAAATCATTATTAATTACAGAGAAGCAAATCAAAACAACTCTGAGGTCCCACATCACACCTATTAGATTGGCTTACATGACAAAACAGAAAGATGATAAATGTTGGAGAAGATGTGGGAGAGTTGGAACACTAATTCCTTGTTGGTGGAGCAGTAAGCTAATCCATCCACTCTGGAGATCAATTTGGAACTACGCCCAAAGGGCTACACAAATGTGCATACCGTCTGACTCAGCAATATTAATTCTATGACTGTTTATTTCCCAAAGAGATCATAAAAATGGGAAAGGATCCCACATGGACAAAAATATTTATAGCAGCTGTCTTCATGATGGCCAAGAACTGGAAATCCAGGGGATGCCCATCAATTGGGGAATGGCTGAATAAATTGTGGTATATGAATGTAATGAAATACTATTGTGCTATAAGAAATGATAAACAGGAAGACTTCAGAGAGGCCTGGAAGAAACCATATGAACTGATGCTAAGTGAAAGGAGCAGAACCAGGAGAACTTTGTACACAACAACAACCACAGTGTGAGAGGAACTTTTCTGGTAGACTTAGCCCTTCACAACTATGCAAGGACCTAAAAAATTCCCAGTGGACTCGAGGCAAAAATGCCTTCCACATCCAGAGAAAGAACTATGGAATTGGATCACAGAATGAAGCAGACTATTTTCCCTTGTGTTTTGTTTTGTTTTGGTTTTTCTCATGGTTTTTCCCATTCATTTTAATTCTTCCATGCAACATGACTAAGGTGAAAATGTATTTAGTAAGAATGTATGTGTAGAACCCATGTAAGATTGCACGCTGTCTGGGGAGGGAGGGGGGAGAAAATCTAAGATTTATGGAAGTGATTGCAGAAAACTGAAAACAAATTAATAAAAAAGAAAATTTTAAAAAACAGGAAAAGTTAAATGCAAAATGAGAAAAAAAAAAAACAAATATTGCCATGTGCACAGAAGAACATAAGAGAAGATTCCCAAAATCATCTTAAAGCAAAGATCTTGTCATTTCATTCTCTTGGTCAGAAAACATGAATAACTCTCTACCACCTTTAGGTTCAAATGCAAACTCAACAAAGCTGGTATTTAAATATCCTTTACAATTTGGCTCAAATCTACCTTTTAATTCAGTCTAATTCAGCTCTGTGAACTTTTTATAAAGTGCCTACAATATACAAAGACCTATGCTAGGCCATAGGGATACAGAGCCAAAAAAGAAAAAAAAGTAGTGCCTTCCCTCTAAGTGCTTATATTCCAGTTTCATTCTGTTTTCTTCACTTGCATACATTCAATGTGCTAGTAACACTATTCCCTGAAAACTTGGCATTCTATCTCTTGACTCCTACATTTGCACAAACTCTCCTCCAGGCCTGGAAAGAACTTTTTCCTCATCTCCTCTTTCAGAATCTTTTTCTTTTAAGGCTCTAATCAGATGTCCCTGATTACCCCTAGATGTTAATATTCTGTCCATTTTTTTGTTGGTGTTCAGTCATTTCAGTCATATCGAGCTCTTTGCGACCTCATTTGGGACTTTCTTGGCAAAGATACTGGAGGGGTTTGCCATTTCCTTCTCCAGTTTATTTTACAGATGAGGAAACTGAGGCAAACTGGGTTAAATGATTTGCCCTGGGTCACATAATTAGTAAATGTCTGAGGACACATTGGAACTCTGGTCTTCCAAACTCCAGGTCCAGTGTACTATTTACTGTGCCACCCAACTGTCCATTCTGTCAATTTACCTCCTTAAATTATTATGTTTACCTATCAGTACATATATGTTGTATTACCTGAAAAGAATGTGAGCTCCTTGAGGTTAGGGATTTTTTTTCCCCATTTCTGTCTTTGTATACCCAGTGCATGGCACAGGGTAGGAAATAAACAAATAAATACTTGTTAAAGTTGTCTCAGTTTCCTGCAAGACTTGGGATAGCTTCCAAAGATCTCTAACTTAAACCTAGAGAGGAACTACGGCCTAGGGAGAATAGGGCATAGCACAAAGAGCATAGAAGTCGGTGGACCTGAGTTCAGATCCCACCTCCGAGGCTTACTGTCTGTGTGACCTTGAGTAAATTCCTTCCCCTCCCTGGGTCTCAGCTTTCTCCTCTGTAAAGTGAAAGTGAGTGGCTTAAATGACCTCTGAAGCATCTTGCATCTCTACATCTAGGATCCTACAGTCTGGGCTTTGGTTCAACATATTTTTCCAACCTAAATATCTCCATGGTCTCTGGCATCATTCAATTCAAGTACATTTGACTTCCCATCTTGTATTTTCTATCTGAATGATCATTGTGAGGCTCAGACACAGACTAGAGGCTATGACCTCCTCTCCAACCTCCACAATGGGGACAGGATTCCATTTCACTCTCTCCTGACAGTGGAGGTGCCCTACCTTTCTCAGAATTTGAGCCCATTTCCACGCCACACCTCCATGGTTCATTTCCACTTTCTCTCCCAAGCTAAGCATGGGAGAAAGGGAAAATTGTTCACAAGGAGACTGCCATTAAGACTTTTTTCTTTTTTTAAAAGAAAGCTTTGCTAAACTAGATTGCTAGAGAAAGACTCATTTTGTCTAAATATCTGTGTTTTTGCTTCTTGTCAAAGTTCTCTGTAATTATTACATAGTGGAATTAACACACACGCATGCACACACATACACAATACCCAAAGCCTGAAAGCAGACATTTCATTTTTCATCACTCTACTGAGGTCATATTAAGTCATCCCCCCCCTCCCCAAAATGAGCATACTATGATATTGCAAATGTAGGTACATCTCCAACCCAGATATCATTTGCATGTTTGAAGTATGACATCTTTACTCGTCTGTCATCAAACAGAAGTAATTAGGAATAATCAAGTGGGTGTTAATTGGATATAATGAACCAATCTCCAGTCAGCCTGAGCCTACTATCTGCCTCCTACTAGTAATTATGAACACTAAGTACTCTTGATAATCTCTCTCTCCTCACTGAAGCCAAACAGAGGTGCAGTATTTACTCAGCTGATGGCTTGTTTTGTCTGTAATTTAGTCTGTTTTAAGCCAGGAAACTCATAATTTGCCAAGCTGTCACCAGCTGCTGGGACCGGACAAAGGGAAGCAAGGCTTCTGATGACAACCACTCAGGGCATGTCACCCAAGAGAAAAGGACAGATATTAATTAAACTGACCTCCAGTTGCAACCACAGTAGCATCAGCACCTGGATGTGTAAATATTGAAAAATTAAAGCTATAAATTTATATTGCTATAAATGACTCACCCTCCATGTGCTTCCTTACATTCCAAGGGCCTCCTGGGAAAAAAAAGAAGGTCATTTTCCTTGTAACCATTGTAAAAACGACCCTGATTTGTTTTTCCTACAAAGACCTGCCCTCTGTGAGCCCTTCACTGACATGGCATTGGAGAATGGTCTCTGTAAACTGCTCTCTCACAAGCCACCTGGCTGCTTGATCACTGTTACTGTAGTGAACAAAAAGTGTCTTATTAAGAGTGACCATTAGAAACAGATTACCAACCATTAAGCAGATGGTTAGATGTTTTAAAATAGCTTTTACATAGTAATAGAATCCGGAGCAGTCAACTTTATTTATTATTCTTCCAAGAAGCGGAGGGAGGAAAGAGCAGAATGCACAGATCAAACCTGCAGTGACAAGAGGTGGCCAGTTTCATGCATTGGTATGTATAGTTGATTCTGTATACACCATGGGAGCAGCTAGGTAATGCAGTGGATAGAGCTCTGGGCCTGAAGTTTTCCTGAGTTCAAATCCAGCTTCAGACATTTACTAGATGTGTGACCCTGAGCAAGTCGCTTAACCCTGTTTGTCTCAGTTTCCTCATCTGTAAAATGAGCTGGAGAAGAAAATGGCAGGCCCCTCCAGTATCTTTGCCAAGAAACCCCCTATGGGGTCACAAAGAGTCAGACACAAGTACCCCAAAATCCAGAAAGTAAATGCTGGAGAGAAGACTCGAGTTCCAGTCTTTTAACTAAGACAAGGGTTCTTTCTACTAGACCAAGATTCTTTTTCTTTGTAGCTAATCATGAAATAATATATAAAAAAACAATTAAATGTGAAAATAAGCAACTACTCTAGTGGAGACTAGGGGAGAAATAGTCTTGAAGGCAGTAATGGAAAGAGAACAAGGCTAGAAGTCAAATGACTAGAATCACAGGCCAAGATCTTTCTCTGACCAGCTGTGTGACTATAGACAAGCTATTTTAACCATCTTGATTTTTGTCTTTAGTGTCCAACTCTGCATGACCCCTTCTGGGGTTTTCTTGGCAAAGATATTGGAGTGGTTTGCCATTCTTTTTCCATTGAGGACTTGATGACCTCTAAGGTCCCTCTTAGTCTTAATATTCTATGAGGCTATTATCAGTGGCAAAGATTATGACTTGGTTAGTTCAGTACATTAGAATATAATGATAAAGGGCCAAGTCAGTGGTTCAATTCCTATTCAGGTGAGTTAGCTACACATAGAAGGAAAACTACTGTTATATGGCCACACAGACTATTACATAGGTAACCTCAGTCTCACCTATGGTGGAAGTTCAGGGAGGTAGAAAAGGATCTCCCAAGTATTTGCCTCATTACCTATGAACCAGTACCATCAGCTCCATAAATGAAAATTGACATTCTATTATTATTATTTCTATATTAATTATTGAATTATTGAAAATACTAGAATTATAAAATCAGCTATTTCATGCTACTTTTCTTCATATTATGCTACTCAACAACAAGAGAGGTTGGGCAAGAAGAAACTGGAGGAAGACAACCATGTAAGTAACTTCCAATCCATACCCAAATTTAGAATCATAGGTTTAGAGTTGGGAGGTGTCTTAAACACCCTGATCTAGGACATCTAACCCTATTCTTTCACTTTGCAGGAAAGGAAACTAACAGCTAGAGAAGTTGAGTAACTTCATAGAAAGGATCATCGTCTTAGAGCTAGAAGGAGCCTTAGAATCTCCAAATCCTATTCCCTTATTTTACAGATGAGGAAACTGAAGCCAAGAGATATTAAGCAGCTTGCTCAGGCTCACATAGGGAGCGACAGAGGCAGGTCATCTGACTCCAAATCTTTCCACTCCATTGCCTTTTGTGTACATCAAAGTCATACATTTGTTTTTCCAAGCCACAACAACAAAGTTAGGGCCTTCAGTTCCTGGTGTCAGAATTCTATTCAACAAGCAGAGGGATTCTTCTTAGTTGTTAAGCAGGAGGGATTCAAGCAGAGAATGGGAGGAAGGGGCAGAGTTTAAATAATGAGGTGAGGGTAAGTTTCCTGTTCTCTTCTGTTTTCTTGTATCTACTTCCTTTCCTTGTTTCCTAACGAGGCTTAGAAAGTCAAAACTCCTATAAACTCTGTCTCTTGTTCACATTTTTAATTCCACTATGTCCTGCACAAATGTGACTATGCCAGGGTGTCGCCTAAGACTGCAAGGTCCTTCAAAAGCATGTTGCCCTAGGCTGGACTGACTCTGAATCTCTGAGGCAGCTCCAAATTAAGCTACCCAAAGAGGCTCTGGCAGGTCTTTCCTGGCTAACAATGGGAAATGTGTCATTTGAAAGCTGAAAGGAACTTAAAGGATCATCCCTTGATGTTACAGATAAAGAAACTGAGACATAGAAAATAGAGTGGTTTGTCTAAGTCCATATAACTATATGGTTTTCCAGAAGGGAATTTCCATAATAGATGTTCACCCAATATCTCATTCTGATATAGTCAAGTCTATGATCAATCAGGATTGAGGGTAAGATAAAACTCGATCATTGGTTCCCTGCATAAAGGTGAGCTCCCAGTAACGAAAGGCATGTTAGCAAGACCATGAGTGAACTTAGTAGCTTCAGCAGAGTAAATACAGCAGAAGCTGAATGTACGAGAAGAGGCCACAAAAAGAGCATTGGACCAAGCATCTAGACATCGAGGTTTGAGTTCTAGCTTTCATTGACTGTGGGACTTAGGATGAATCATTTAACTCATCTCCACAGAATGGAAGCTGGTTGACAACAGAGACTGTGCTGTTTTTTGTCTTTGCACCCCCAACACCTGGCACTGTGATTGATATACAGAAGGCAGTTAATAAGTGATTGATTGACTGATTGAGTGATTATCTAGGTATCAGGTTTGGGTTTTTTTTTCTAAAAATAAGTGGGGAGGAGAATATCACCCTACATGATTTGTAAAATTTCATCTGGCTCTGACATTCTGTGCTACTAACACACCTTCATTATTGCACTGATTTGGAGAGTACAGGAAAAACAGGCCCTGAAGCCTAACTGCATCCAGTAAAAGTCTGATCTAATACAGCGTGTCTTTAACACAGGTGTTATACAAGTTTCCCAACTTCCACTTCTATCTGTTAGCATCATAACGGGATCATGCTGTACTGCATTGTGAAACTGTCAATTAAAAGGAGACCCAGTGACTCACATTTAAGAACTCTGCACAGCCACCACCTACCCTTTAATGACAGCTATCTGGGTGCTTAACTGCAGGCTCATAAACAAAGACTAGGCCTGTCAAAATAGCCCTGAGAAAATAAAAGTCTTCAAACAGCTTGAGGAAGGTCAGGATCCCTTCTCATGCTTCCATTTGAACAACAAATGCCTGACTATGAAAGGTCTGATGAATCTAGGACACGTGACTACAGCCTGAATACATACACAAACACACAGCATATATGTGTATACATACACACACACACAAAAATTCCATTTTGAAAATAATGCAATCATTAAGGTAAATAGGTCATGGGATGGGTTAAAAGAACCTTCTTCTGTTTTCTTCTCTACTGTATGCACACAGGAGACACACATCTATTGTTCCTTACTTCTGGAAGTTGTAACTGTAGAAAAATCGTCATCATTAAACTGAAGATAATGATTTCTCTCCTTTCATCTCTCACTCCCTTGGCTCTTTCTGACACATACCTTGGAAATGTCAACACAGAAAGATGTCCCAAAGACCAATGGGCAGAAAGTTCTGATTACCAGTTAAAGACAAAAATTCATCCTGTTATGCTGAACACTTACCTCTACAAGAAGATGAAATAATAATTGCTTTACAGAGTGAGGTGGTGAAGTCAGACCTCAGAGTGTCGTGACTGCAGGAAACCATAACTGAAGACAGAAGCAGATAAAGACTACCCAGATGGGGATGCCACCCCACAATGTACATTGCTCTGGGCTGGGCTGTTGTGGAACCCAGATGGGTTCTAATCACTTATCATAGACTTGAGTCCCTAGTGTTTGATGGCAGCTCTGCTCAGTGCTCATCTCTGAGAGGAAACAGGGAACCATTCCAGGAAATCCAATCCTTGACCCTTGTCATTGACCAGGGCATTAGGACCAGACAAAGCTATGCAGACCCTTGCAGAAAAAGAGCAAAGAAACATATTACAATTCTAGGCTTCTATGGGTGGGAAGGGTGGACCTGAGGTCTGCCCCTGCAGGATTTGGTGACTCTGAAACCATTTTAGATGAAATAGAAGGCATGGATATGAGGGTTAACCTCATATCCAATAACCAACTGAACTAGCGAGGGGAGGGAAGATGTTTTCTGAACTATGGGATTCTGAATGAGGCCCCACTGCCAGTGGGATAAGAAGGGCTGTCCATGGACTACAAGGACTGTTTGGCCTTGAACATTAGTTATGTTATGTAAATTACATTTAATGAAAGTGCAGCCTTGGTCCATAAAAACTTAACAATGCATTTGTCTTCATTTGAGTGGTCCCTCAGCAGTTACCTCCTCCTCCCTTTACAGGACATAATAACTGGGCTTTGATAGCATGTCCCCGTCCTCCAAAGCCACAATAAAGAGTATGCAGGAAGGAAGGGAGGGAGGGGGAAACAGGCTTGTGTTCAACAAAACAAACACATTTTCACAATGGAAATATCCCACATTTCCAGGTAAGCAAGTTATGTGAGTGAGCTAGACCAGGCACATGAGAAAGATGGTAAAGCAGATGTGTGCATCTGGGCCAGGTGATTCCCTCTGGAGGCCAGATGGTTTCAATAGACCCTGCCCATCTCCTCCTTCCAAACATTTCCTTCCACAAAATTCAGGTCAAAAGAAAAGATCAGAACTTTATTTTGCATCCCTGGGAGCTGGCCGTCATCATTCATTTTCTCAACAAGCACCTACTGAGCACCAACTACTGTATGTACAGCCATCACTTTCAGTAGTGAGATTTTTTTTTTTGCCTACCATTTTGGACACGATGCCTCTATTAATGCAGCCTAAGCTTACAATGCTTTTTCTGGCTGCCATGTTGCAGGGCTAACAAATTTAATTTGCAATCTATAAAAACCCCAGATAATTTTTATATGATGTGTGTTTTAGCCATGTTTCCTCCTTATATTTGCACAATTGAGCTTTTTAACCCAACTCTAGGGTTTGACATTCATCCCTTCCTAATTTCATCCTATCATATTCAGGCCATTGTTCTAGTTTGTCAAGGTGTTATTTTGGATCTTGATTCTATCATCCTATATTTTAGCTGTTCCTCCCAGAATCATGCCATCAATAAATTTTTAAAAGATGCCATAAATTTTTTAATCAAATACTAACACTAATGAAAGTGTTGAACACAATGTAAGTAAGAATGGATTCCTGTCATACTACACTGGAAAGAAACCTTCCTTCAGGATGCATCTATTCTTTTTAGTAGTTTCAAATCATCTAATTTGTCCACAGGAACATGACAACAGTCTATCAAATACCTTACTGAAATAAAAGTACAAAGTCTTTCCTAGTTCCTGTCCCTTGCCCTCCTTATTCTGGTATCCTTTCTCTCAAAATTTCTTGTCATTAAGTATTAATACTCTTGAAATTTATTCTGTATGCATATACATATGTACTTGTTGTCCCTCCCATATGAGTTTGTATTGTTTCATTCATTCTGTTTCTATCTCTAGTGCCTAGCACCTTGTTTGGCACATAGAAAGTATTTAATAAATATTTGTTAATTGACTGACTGACTGCCACAATGTTATCAAATGCTCAGTGGGGTTAGTCTGTCAAAACTTGTTAAAGATCAACCCACATTGGCTTATAACGATCAACCCTTTGATTACTATTTTAATACATTCTATCATTTTTCCAAGCAATAAAGTCAAGTTCTTCGACCCACAAGTTGAGGAATCTGTCTTTTCTTTTTTGAAAATGGAGCAACATTTGGCCATCATATCAAGGTTTACAATACATCTTTTGTTCTTTGTTTCATTTTGTTTTGTGAAGATTGTTAGCAGTACCTCAAGGATCACATCCCATGTTTTATCGGTATCTGTTTATGGATCACATCTCACGTTTTATTGGTATCTGTTTATATCACTCTAGTGATTTGAACTTACCAAGAACATGTCATTCAGTAATGTCTAACCTTCTCACTTGGGGCAGCTAGGTGGTGCAGTGGATAGAGCACCAGTACAGGAGTCAGGAGGACCTGAGTTCAAATCTCACCTCAGACACTTGACACGCACTAGCTGTGTGACCTTGGGCAAGTCACTTAACCCCAATTGCCTCATCCTGGTTCATCTCCAGTCATCCTGATGAATATCTGGTCACTGGATTCAGATGGCTCTGGAGGAAAAGTGAGGCTGGTGACCTGCACAGCACTCCCTCACTCGAAACAAAATCAAGTGCAAGTCATGTCATTACTTCTCTGACGGCATGATCTTATTTGGCAATGAAGGACGAACACACACAACCTTCTCACTTACCTTCAGTTTCAATTCCCCATGAACTATGTTTATTCTATCCCTTCCAGTCTGAAGATTACTCTCCTTTTAGGCAGTAGAAGCTACTATGAAATCATGACTGAAGACACCCTCACCCTGACCCCTGGAAAAAAAATTACCAATGGCAAATAAAACAATCCAACTTTACAAACAAAAGGGAGTAACCTGTCTTAGTGCAAAGCCCTGCCTTATTGCAAAATCCAACCACAGAACATCAAAAAGACTGAAGTAACCTAACATATCTGCCTCTATCTAGTCACTACCCAAATTTCAATGAATTTGGTTAATTAGAACTCCCACTGATAACCCAATTTGTTCCTCTCCCTGAAGAATTGTGTAGACTCTCTTTGACCCCTGTTTTTGCAATCTAGCGAATGAATTTTGCTAGCTTTGAAAATGTTTTAGGGCTTACACAGAAATTTATAAAATGTCAGCGTGAAAATTTTAATTGAGTTATTAGCAATATCTCTTCTTTGAATGACCTTTGAGTCCTCCTTATAACATATCACCTCCTTTTACTACCTTCTGGCTGACAGTTTCTAATATATTCCTTCTTGCTGGATGATATCATCTGTCCTTGGATGGAATTAACCAAAGCACTGTACATTCAGAAGCTGACATTAATCCACAGCCTTTGATTTTTAACAGTTGCTAGTATAAATATTGTGTTTCCATACATTAGGCTTTCTAATAACAGCTTGTGAAAATGTGATGCTATTCCACATACACACACCAATGACATCTAAACAAAGAAAACCCAGTCAGATCATAAATACTGAATTTTGGAGGCCAGAATGCCAGCTATGAGGAAAGAAATATATGATCTAATTAGTTTTACTAATATAGCTCCTCTATCAATTGAGGGCAATATTGCTGGTTTTCATGGCTACTTTGGATTTCTTTCCAGAATCATACTCATTGTCAAACTGGATAATAATATCATATTATATAAGAATGGATGGCAGTTGAGCTACTTATCCAAGTAACTTTCTGGAACTCAGTCCCAGAAACATAGAAAGCATAGTCCCAGGTTCTTAGTAACCCTGAAATTTAGCATCATACCAAGAAATGGAAAAAGTAAATCAACATGGCACCTGGATCCAGCAGAGGTCCATTCAGCACTGAGAAGCACTGAACAGGGAGATGATAAATAAAACCAAAAAAAGCCCCAAGCCCAATGGCTCTTAAGGGCATCAGTGCACACAAATCCCATACACTAGTTGAGAAATTGACTTCATCTAGCCAACAAATAAACAGTACCTGCCCTACTCCTCAGTCCTTCTCTCCTGAGTTTTATTTTCTCCTGGAAACAAACAAGTGAATATAAGAGCCCAGACAACTGCTAACATCTCTGGAGAATGCTCAGGTATTTCTCATCATCACAACCCTATTATTTACTTTCTCAAGCAATAATGTCCATTTTAAATGTTATATTATTGACACAGATCTCTATAGTCAGTGCTGGTAATTAAAGGGTTCTTGCATTAATCTAGACTGGTGGAGTTAAGGGATGCCAAGTTAAATTAGCAATATGAAAGGTAAAGCCATGAGTAGACAGGGCAATCCCAAGACCCAAATGGTCTAGTAGCAAAGGATGTCTTCTGTGGTCTTCTCCCCATCTCTGTGCAGTTCCTCAGGTTCGGCAGTTTTCTCACTCCCTCCACCCATCTGAAATTTATCAGTTCTTTCTCCCCACACCAGTTTTGGAGACAGTAGTTTTATATTCAAATCCTAACACTGATATTTACTATATGTAAGAACCTGGAAAAGTTATATAAATTTTATGGGCCTCAGTCTCCTTGTTTATAATATAAAGGAATGGGAATTGTTGAATTCTAAGGTCCTCCATGCTTGAAATTCTATAATTCCATTTCCTTAAAGGCCTTGACTTTGGGGGTTAGCTAATTCCATAAACTAAGGCACGTTAGGACTTCTTCTAGGGAATGTCCTGTTAAGGTCTTCTAAAAATAATGTCCTAAGCCAAAGGGTTAGAATTTAGGGGAATTTTAGTTATCATGCAAGTCATGGGAATGGAGAAATATTCTGGGTCACAGAGGACTTTTGATATCCTAATATCATATTGTATTGATAAAAATAGCCTCTTCTACCTATGAAAAAGGGGGGCCTTTTGTGAGCCTCCATTTCCCTGGTACAGCAGAAACCAGTGAATCAATTTTATATTTCAAATGGTACCTTCTCACCATGAGATAAGACACTCCTGAGTTCCATGCTTGTTGACAAATAACATGTCATGAGCTTCCACACAAGTCCAACCTCAACACATTCTATCTGTCAAGGAACACAAGTAGTAAGTCCTACCAAAGTCACATGACCATTTGTATCACTTCCTAGTTCTTACAACTTTAGGTATTTGACTTTTCCATCAACTTGAAGTGCATTAATTAAGCACCTCATTCTGTCATACCTCATTCTCTCATTCGCCTGTGTCACATCTGTTACCAAGTTCTATTTTATCCTCATGACAACTTTCATATATGCCTCTTCCTCTCCCATGATACTCCCACCACTCTGGTATAGGCCCTCACTACCTCAGGCTTGAACTATTGTAATTTTCTGATGATCGCTCTCCCTGCCTCAGGTTTCTCCCCAATACACTCAATCCTCTACTCAACTGTCAAATTGATCTCTCTAAAGTGCAGTTATGATCATGCTTCCCTCCTACTCAGTACACTCCAGTAGATCCCTATCATATCCAAGGTCATATACAAAATCCTCTATTTGGCATTCAAAGTTGTGCCCAACCTGGCCCTCTCCTACATCCTACGTCTTCTTACATCTTACTCACCCTCATGTACTCTATGACCCAGTGGCACCGGTTTTCTGTTCCTTGCATAAGGCCCTCCATCTCCAGACTCCAGGAATTTTCACTGTCTCTCCTGCCTAGAACGTTCTCCCTCATCTCTGCCTTCTGCCTTCGCTGGTTTCCTTCAAACATCAGATAAAAATCTCATTTTCTACAAGAGACCTTTTCTGATCCCCTTAATGCTAATGCCTTCCCTCTGCTGATCACCTCCTATACATCCATACATACACACACATGAGTCTTACTTGTACATAGTTTAAGTGATTTAAATACTGTCTTTCCCTTTAGACTGAGGACAGGGACTATCTTTTGCCTTTCTTTGCTTGGCACATAGTAAGCATTTAATAAACTTTTGTTGACTTGATTTGACTTGACTTACTATACATTAGATTTTGTACTCAGCTCTAGGGATATGGATACACACACATACACACACACACACACACACATACATAAATAATGTCACACTTCAGGGAGCTTACATTCCACTGGGGAGATATGTGTATAAAGATAAATAAATACGAAGTAGATATAAAGTTATTTCAAGAGAGAAATTGGGAGAGGGAAATCCAGAAAGTGATCTTATAGGATGCAGCATCTGTGTTGTGCTTTGAGGGAAACTATGGGTTAATTCAAAAAGGGAGGGAGAGGTGAGGAGGAAATACACTCTAGACTATACCCAGCTGTGCTACCCAAGTCCCCACCCCAAAACAGACAAAGAAAATGCACAGTTACCTATGGATCTGCATCCTCTTTCTATCTTAATGGCCTTGTAAATGGGGTTTCCAGTATGTCTCAGTCTGGGAAGGAACAACTTAACCGAAAGTTCAGATATCAGTTTAGAAGTATATGAATCTGACCTCAGTCTGAAATAACAAATAGTCACATATATGTTACCTGCCAACCTTCCTATTCATAGTATAAATACAACCTATTCTCAATTAATCACCTTGTTATAAACATTTGTAGACCGTACTTTTATAACCAAAGTCTGAGATATTTCTCCTATTCCAGATTCATAGTGAAGATATTATCATGAATTGATATCCAAAGTAACAAATCTGGTTAAAACCCTGGAAGGTATTCCAAATTTTTTATTTATAATAAAGACCTCAAAAACTCCTGAAAGTTCTTTTTCTTTTCTCCTTTAAATTTCAGCCACTAAGAAAAGTGATTCAGGGCAATAATGTAGAAACAAAGGGGGGAGATTAAATACAAATTAAGCTTGCGCTGTGTTATTGCTAGACTAAATTAAAGTGATTGAGCTCACTTTGGTATAAAGTAAATTTTACAGCTGTTGGAAATGATAGAATGTGAATTGGATTGTGCCACTTAAATATTTTACAAATAATTGAAATGGCATTCCTATAAGTTATATTTCAATGGTCCTGTTCAAACAGACTAGATCATAATGACTGCTTGCTTATATGATTCTCTCCCTTCCCCACACCCTCCCCATCTTTCTCTTTCTGTCTCTGCTTCTCTTTCTCTTCCCCCTTCTCCTCCTTCTTCTACAAAAATAAAACTGGGAGGAATTTCCAGTAGAAGCAGGTTAGTAGGTATACCTTAGTAGGTATACCTGGCAGGGTGGTATCGACACAAAGACATCTTCAGTTGTGTTGGTTCTAACCAACACTAAGGAAATGCTGTCAATAAACAAACATACTCTGGACCTTGGCCAGTTATGAACGGAATAGAGAAGGCTGTGAATAGTCAGCAATAAGAGCCTCTTGCTTCAAAGCACCAATTGTTTATATACATCCCAAACAATCAAAGTAAGAATTGGCAGATACACACCCATGGAGACATAATGTATTTTTTTTCCCTTTTGCTGCATGAATTCACACTGGGACCTTGATATAATGCCATCCTCAGGGCAGTGTGAGAAAGGACAGCTAAGATATGAGGTAAAGAACCCAGAGCAGTTTTCTAGACCACAAAATGAGATATATGGGATTTTTCTAAAAGTGTGGTGCTTAACCTGGCATGTGGATCCCTGGAGTCATGACAATAGCTCCATCTCCTTAAATGACTTGATATAATAAATAAGCAAACATAATGTAAGTAGAGTGAAGAAATAATATGGCTCCTATGTAGATATACCATGATTTTCCCAATGTATGGAAATGCTATTATGGTTAACAGCATGAGATTCACGTATAGCATTGCTGACCGCAATCAGTGGAAAATCATCATGGATTTTCTCAATCAACAGTTATGACAACAATATGGGATGAAGGAGAAGGATCTTCATACACAAAAAAACCTGGGAACCACAAGAGCTAAAGCTAGCAAATTTGGTCCAGGAATAATCAGCATGAATTATGCCCTCAAATTAACTTTTAAGGACCAATATATTTTGAGAAGTGGGACAGAGACCCTGGGACAGTACTCCATGGGAGAAAGGACTGATAACTTGGACCACTGCAAAGATTCTGTTCATCAAGATCACTGCTCAGGGCAGAGAGAGGGGGCATGGAAAAGAGACATGGAAAATGATTCTAAGTGTTTTCTATTTTGACTAATTATTCCTGTTCATTACGTGCTAAATTCTATTGTTTCTAAACTGCCCAAGGACAGCAAGTGCTGTCAGTGGCCTCCAAATTCCTGTACCTTGGAACAAAGCCCTGGTTTCTCTGCCCTAGTTATGTCTCTAGTACCCACACCATTCAAACAATGCTTCAGTGTATTGAATCAGATTCTCCTAGACCCTAAACTACTGTCCAGAAATAAATTTAGCTCTTTAGCTCAGTCACTATTTTGGTGGCTAATTTACTTTCAAGTAAGAGTTAACACCATGGGAGAGTCTGACTATTGGCATCATTTTATACAAGGTTGAAAAAAGTTTTAGTTTTAAGGAAAATTCCCTCTAGGGCAAGATAAAATACAAAACTTAACAGTTCTATGGCAAGTCTTTAGAGATTTTTTTCATAGTCTGGGGAGAAAAAATTGAAAGTAGATTACTCCTGAGCCCTGAGGATTTCTCTCTACCTCTAAGTAAACAAGTTCAGTTCTGCAGGGGTCAGAGGGGCACACTATATCCCTATGTTTTTAAACTATAGAAAGTAAACCAAACCTGGAAGAATCCAAGGTGACTTCCTGAGATGCAACCTTAGAAAGAATAATCACTTAGCTATGCTCATAGCAGCCTAATGCTAACACAAGTTCAAAAGCAGGAGGGCAACCACTTTGAAAGTCTGGCAGGGAATACATCCCTTGTATCTGGAGGAGGGAAAAAAAATCATAATCCCTTCCATGATGGAAATATGCCATTCTACTGGGCCAGATATCACCTTGATAAGTAGGAAGAGATGGCAAGGGTTGGGTCACCTAAGGAAAGAAAAATAATAAAACCATAAGAAATTCTGGGAAATTTAATTGTCCCATGATTCTAGTGGACCCATCAGTAAATCAAGAACAGGAAATATTTGCTAAACTCTTACCAGGTATAAGCTGCTTAGGTAGGTTCATGGTAGACAAAAGGAATAGAAAACCCAACACTTGCTTTTGGGTAACTTACAATAGAGATAGAAAAATAGGTTACACACTGAAAATGCATTTGATTCCTCTTGGTCTTAAATTCTGCATTTTTGAAATGAGAGATTTGGATTAAATGATTTCAAAGGTCTCTAAAATACCAGAAATTTATCTATGACTCCTGTAGCTAAGATAACTATCAATAAAAGAGGGTATATTCTATGAACCCAGTGAACAGTATGGACAATAGAGATTGTAGGAATATGCAGCAGATCTTGCCTCATTGCCATGACAGTAGTCCACTTGGCTCTTAGAATCCCCATTAAATCCAGTGTCACATTATACTTGACAACAGCTTTGTGGAGAGAAACCAAAATTATGCCTGGAGTTCATTCCTCAAGAGGATCAATACAAGGACCTGGGGAAGTTTAGAATGAAAAAGAAAAGCCTGAAAAGGAGGGGAGGAACTGCCTCCAAATATCTTCAAAGAGTATAGACCCATCTTTTTTGGCCCTAGAGGACATAACTAGGAACAATGAGTAGAAACTGCCAAGAAATATTTGTTTGAGGCTAGGAAAAAATTCCTGACAGTTAGAATGCTCTAGTAATGGAATGGGATGCCTTGGGAGATAACATATATCACCTCCTACTAGGTATATTCATGGCAAGTGTACTACAGAGGGGGTGGAGTGGGGGCCATCTCCAGTTGTCCTGATCTATGTCTTGCCACTGGACCCAGATGAATCCAGATGACAAAGTGAGGTTGGTGACTTTACATAGCCCTCCCTCACTTAAACCCAATTCACTTGCAACTCCTGTCATCACCTTCCTGATGAACAAACCTGTCCTTTGAGAACAAAGGACAAATAACAACTGTAGGGAGGATTTCAGAAAGCAGACTGGTTGGTCACTGAAGTCTCTATTTCTGAAATTCTGAAATTCTATGAAATATGTGACTCAGTTCTGGAGAAGGGATCAAGAGAAGGGTTAAGAAGAGTGATGGGTAGAAAGTGGGGGCAGAGCCAAGATGGCAAAGTAGAAGGACAGACCGGCTTTAGCTCTACCCCTATAGCCCATAAAATACCTGTAAAAATGACTCTAAACAAATTCTAGAACAGCAGAAGCCACAAAATGACACAGTGAAAGAGATTTCCAGCCCAAGACAGCCTGGAAGACCAACAAGAAAGGTCTATCACACCAGACTCAGAGTGGAGCACAGCCCAGTATGGGCTGTGCTGCACAGACAGGACTGGAGCAGGCTTCAGAGCATGAAATCACTGGTAGCAGCTGTGGTTCCCAGATTTCTCAACCCACAAACACCAAAGACAGCTTCAAAGGTCAGTGAGAAAGCTCTTTCACCTGGGTGAGAAGGGAGCAGGCTGGCCCTAGCCCTGGCCCTAGGGCAGCAGCAGCCACTGCAGCAGCAATGTCCACTTTTGGAGCCCTGTGCCTAAAGACCCTGGGGAAACTGAGCAGTAGATCTGGGTGTCAGCCCTGAGTAGTGTTCCTGGGATAAGGAAGAGCACTGGCATGGTGGAGCAGGTGGAGGCTCTGGAGAGGGAATCCTACTCTCTGATCCTGGGCAGAAAAGCTTGTGGTTGCTCCCAGACCAGAGTGCAGGCTTGATTGTGTCACCTTGGAGTAACTGAGAACTTACAGGTTCCTAGAGTATACCTCTCCACTTGACAAAGGATGCAAAAGTCAAGTAACTAGCTGGGAAAATGTCCACAAAAAGGAAAAAAATAAGACTATAGAAGGTTACTTTCTTGGTGAAAAGGTATTTTTTTCAATCTTTTCAGATGAGGAAGAACAAAGCATACAAACAGAGGAAGATATCAAAGTCAAGGTTTCTACATCCAAAACCTCCAAAAAAATATGTAATTGTCTCAGGCCATGGAAGAGTTCCCAAAGGATTTTGAGAATCAAGTAAGAGAAGCAGAAGAAAAATTGGTAAGAGAATTGAGAGCAATGGAAGAAGATCATGAAAAATGAGTCAAAACTTGCTAAAGGACACCCGAAAAATGCTGAAGAAAATAACATCTTTAAAAATAGACTAATCCAAATGGCAAAAGAGGTCCAAAAAGCCAATGAGGAGAAGAATGCTTTAAAAAGCAGAATTAGCCAAATGGAAAAGGAGGTTCAAAAGCTCACTGAAGAAAATAGTTCTTTCAAAATTAGAATGGAGCAAATGGAAGCTAATGACTTGATGAGAAACCAAGAAATTACAAAACAAAACCAAAAGAATGAAAAAAATAGAAGACAATGTGAAATATCTCATTGGAAAAACAACTGACCTAGAAAATAGATCCAGAACAGACAATTTAAAAACTATGGGACTACCTGAAAGCCATGATCAAAAAAGAGCCTAGACATCATCTTTCATGAAATTATCAAGGAAAACTGCCCTGATATTCTAGAACCACAGAGTAAAATAAATATTGAAAGAATCCACCAATCACCTCCTCAAAGAGATCTGAAAATAAAAACTCCTAGGAATATTGTAGCCAAATTCCAGAGTTCCCAGGTCAAGGAGAGAATATTGCAAGCAGCTAGAAAGAAACAATTTGAGTATTGTGGAAATACAATCAGGATAACACAAGATCTAGCAGTTTCTACATTAAGGGATCAAAGGACATGGAACAGGATATTCCAGAAGTCAAAGGAACTAGGACTAAAACCAAGAATCACCTACCCAGCAAAACTGAGTATAATACTTCATGGGAAAAATGGTAATTCAATGAAATAGAGGACTTTCAAACATTCTTGATGAAAAGACCAGAGCTGAATAGAAAATTTGACTTTCAAACACTAGAATGAAGAGAAGCATGAAAAGGTAAACAGCAAAGAGAAATCATAAGGGATTTACTAAAGTTAAGCTGTTTACATTCCTACATGGAAAGATAATATTTGTAACTCTTGAGACTTTTCTCTGTATTTGGGTAGTTGGAAGGATTATATACATATAGATAGAAGGCACAGGGTAAGTTGAATCAGAATGGATGATATCTAAAAAAATAAAATTAAGGGGTGAGAGAGGAATATATTGGGAGGAGAAAGGGAGAAAAAGAGTGGGGCAAGTTATCTCTGATAAAAGAAGCGAGGAAAAGCTTTTTCAATAGAGGGGAAAAGAGGGGAAGTGAGAGGGGAAAAGTGAAGCTTATTCTCATCACATTTGGCTCAAGGAAGGAACAACATACACACTCAATTTGGTATGAAAATCTATCTTACGCTACAGGAAAGTAAGGCAGAAGGGGATAAGTGGGGTGTGGGAGAGAATGATAGAAGGGAGGGCAAATGGGAGAAGGAAGTAATTAGAAGTAAACACTTTTGGAGAGGGACAAGGTCAAAAGAGAGAATAGAATAAATGGGGAGGGCAGGGTAGAATGGAAGGAAATACAGTTAGTCTTTCACAACATGACTATTATGGAAGTCTTTTGCATAACTACACATGTATAACCTATACTGAATTGCTTGCCTTCTCAATAGGGATGGGTGGGGAGGGAGAAAGATAGTTTTAGGAGAATTATTTTTGCATGCAGCTGGGAAATAAGAAATACAGGTAATGGGGTATAGAAATCTATCTTGCCTTATAAGAAAAGAGAGAGATGGGGATAAGGGAAGGGAGGGGTGTGATAGAAGGGAGGGCAGATTGGGGGAAGGGGTAATCAGAATGCATGGTGTCTTGGGGTAGGGGAGGGGAGAGATGGGGAGAAAATTTGGAACTCAAGATCTCGTGGAAATGAATGTTGAAAATTAAAAATAAGTAAGTAATAAATAAATAAAAAGAAATGTTAAAAGAAAAAAAGTGATGAATAAAAGGAAGAGAATGGTAAATGGTGCCAGATCCTTGATCACTGGCTCCATCTAATGTGACATGAACCACAACCAAGGGTGTATTTAGACCACAAAGTATGACCACCCTTTTGTGACATGACTGTGATCCTAGCCCCAGGTATAACCTATTAAGACCACAAGGAGAAGAAATAAAAGGGGTTAATGAACATAATGAAGTTGCTTGAATATCTAGGAAACTTTTAGCAAGAATACCTTCAAATAATTATTATCCTGTAGGGGACAAATCAGAAGGCTTGAGAAAAGTTAGGCTAGTTTATATCCATAGACCACGTTAGGCATGAAAGGGCTTTGTATAACATCAGCCAATTTGTTTCTCACCTCAGCCCTCTGAGGTAAGTTTTCTAAGAGGCATCTTTTCTCCCCATAATTTCTTGACAGTGGTTTGTTTCCAAAATTGCAGTTGTAAGGTGAAAATTAATTCCACCAAGAAATTCACAAAACAGAATTTGACCTAGACAGTTCCTATGTATCTTGTATCCAAATAAATGGAAACTCAAATAACTGACTGACATTATACACAGTAATCCACATCTATGGACTTCCACCTACTGTAAAGGAATTGGGAGAAGTGTCTTCTCATAGCTATTCTTTGGGGTCAGGTTTGTTCTTTGTAATTTCCCAACATTCATTTTTGATGGTTTTGTGGTTGGTATTCTTCCACTTACATCATTAAGTCATTATGTGCTTTGCTTTCCTATTTGTGATCACACACAAACATCTCATGTCCTGGAGAATGGGAACATTCATGATGTCAATTCTGGAGAGTCTTCTAAGAAGAAGTGAACTGATGCTTTGGTCATCAGTAATCCATACAGATCTGTGATTTCCTTGGTGCAGAAGAACTTCTGGTGTTAAAAACCCTCTCCACCAATGCAGGCTGACAACTATCCTGTAATTTATAACATAAGAGTACTGCCTTGAAGAAAGAGGAGAGGGAATGTTGAGAGGTCAACTAACTTGCCGAACAATGCACAAGTATGGGTCAGAAATAGGATTTGAACCCAGGTCTTTTTGACTCTATGGCCAGCCCTTGGTAAATGATTATTCAACTGGGGCAGTCTAACAGCAACAATAATAGCAATTACTATTAATAATAACAAGCATTTACATGGCTGTGTGCCAAGCACTGTACCAAACTCTTTGCAATTATTGCCTCATTTGATCTTCACAACCCTGGGAGATAGATGCTATTATTATCCCCATTTAACAAATGAGGGAACTGAGGCAGAGAGGTTAAGTGACTTGCCCAGGGTCACACAGCCAGTAAGTATCTGAGGCCAAATTTGAATTCAGGTAAAAGAGTCTTCCTGACTCCAGAGTCGATACTCTGTAAGTGTCTAAGGCCGTATTTGAACATGGGTCTTCCCAACTCCAGGTCCAGCACTATCTCCACTAGACAGGGGTAAGGGCTAATTGCCTCCAAATATCTGAAGGGCTAGATGCCTCTATCTAAAGGCTCTAAATAAATGATAATTTTACAAAACTGAATAAAACAGAAAGTCAAACTTCTGAAAGGTGCAATCTATATAGAAAATCCTATCCCAAGTCTTTTAAAATAACAATAGAGTTAAGACAATAAACACAGAATTTTGTGGCCTAGAGATACAGAACTCATTTAGTAGTATTTAAAAGACTTTCAGTACTTCCTACCTAAATAGCCCTGGATAAAGTCACAAAGTCACATACCCTCTGTGGGCTACAATTTTCTTGACTGTAAAATAAGAATAATAAATAGTCTACTCTTTCTGCCTAAGCAAGAGAGACAGCCTGGCCTAACAAAGAGAGAGTTGGCCACAGAGCTGGGGACACCTGAGTTCAAATCTCACCTATTTTTAAAAAATTATTTATTTTCAGATTTCAACATTCACTTCCATAAACTTTTGAGTTTTAAATTTTCTCCCCTTCCTTCTCCTCCCCCCTCCCCAAGACGGCATGCAATTTGATGTAAGTTCTACTTAGGCATTCATATTAAAAATGTTTTTGCATTACTCATATTGTAAAGAAGAATTAGAACCAATGGGAGGAACCACAAAAGAAAAGGAGAGCAAATAGTATGTTTTGATCTGCATTCATATTTCTTTCTCTGGATGTGGATAGCATTTTCCGTCATGAGTCTTGGAATTGTCTTAGAATCTTGCATTGCTGAGAAGAGCTAAGTCTATCAAAGTCAAGTCATTGCACAATGTGGTTGCTGTTAATATGTACAGTGTTCTCCTGTTTCTGCTCATTTTACTCATCATCAGTTCATATAAATCTTTCCAGGTTTTTCTGAAGTCTGCCTGCTCATCATTTCTTATAGCACAATATTCAAATCTCACCTCTTAAACATGCTGGTTTATGACCTTGGTCAATTCATTTAAACCCTCAGTGGTCAAGACAACCATCAAAGACAGAGTCTGACATGCATCAGTGGAGTAAAATCACAGGTCTATACCAAACAAAAGAAAGTGAAAAGTTAACTTAGAGGGTTGTTGTTTAGAAATGGCTTTAGAAACAATGAAGTACCTATTTGTATCTAGTAGTAACCATGGGTGGGAGGAAGGTAGAGGAGAGAAAAACAGGGGAAAAAAGACATTTACATGGTAACTTTATTATATATTTAAGAGGAATAGTAAGTTGTACATAGCAGATTTGCAGTTTCATATGCAATCATCTTTTTATTATATTGTTATGGAAACGTTTGTTTTAGTCCATAAATTAAAAATAAAACAAATAAATGTGAAAAAAGAAGCATACTTCAAGTTTAACATAAGGAGAAGCAGACTGGGTATATGCAATTTATCCATGAGCCGGGATAAGAAGATTTTAAGTTGTTGCAAGGTACTATTGGTAATAATAAAGATGCAAAAATATAAAAAACAAAACAAAGAAGTATTCTGTAAAAAGGCCATAGTTATGATCTCCCTTTTGCACTTTTGAGATTGAAGAAACTTGAGGCTAAAGGGGACTTCTCAGAATCTCAGATTGGAGGGGGTTCAGAATTCGCTTCTTTCAACCTCTACCTGAATGAGAAAAATGTCTACAATATCTCTGACAATGAACAAAACTAAAAGAAAAGAAAAAAAAGATGATTTCTGTTCCATTCTAACTAGGCTTAAGATCACTCTCTGTAACAGGTAAAAGAGAAGCAAACTGAGAGTTGCTTAGCCATGTCTTCTTTCCATTATTACCAACCCTTTCCATGGGGATATATTCTTTATTTGATCATCCTCTTAACCCTAACATAAATTAAAAAGCCCGGTTTGCTGTTCTTAGCTCTCATGGTCAATGTTGGCTCATAGTGAGCTTAAGCACTCTTAATGGCAAGAGGGCTACAATCCTACAATCTTCTGTATTAATTCACCAGTTATTCTTGCTTTCACCTTCCATGTACATCATGTAAAAATCAAAGTTGAAGATGAAAGAGGTGCTTTCCCTAAATCGTAGGGGGGAAAAAAGAATTCTATACCAGATAAGGTAATTAAAGCTAATTCCACAAGATAATAAGACAGAAAACAGCACAAGGCCAAAATCTCATGAAATAACATTAGAAAGTTTAAATACAAATTTTTAACAAGGCTCAACAGGGAAAGAAAAAAATCTCTCAGTCTTCTCACCAAAGTGACTAGGTGTGACTGTTGCTATATCTCATGAGACAAAAGATATTGATAAAAAAAGAAAGGTTAACTGGAAGACAAAAGGTAAAGGGTAAAAACAGCACAAGTGGGGGCAGAGCCAAGATGGCAGAGTAGAAAGACGCACCTATACTAGCTCTTACTAGTAGCCCATAGCCCATAAAATACCTGTAAAGAAAGACATTTGACAAATTCTAGAGCAGCAGAAGCCACATAACAACAGAGTGGAGGAGATTTCCAGCCCAGGGTGACCTGGAAGGCCAACAGAAAACATCTGTCACACTGGACAAGGAGCAGAGCCTAGCCCAGCCTTGGCCACCTGGCCCGGCTCTGGGAGAAGGACTTGAGCAGGCCTCGGGGACAGACTCCCCAGTCCCAGGAGCAGCAGTTTGCAGATCCCTCAACCCACAGGTGCCAAAAGTCAGTGACAGGGTTTTTTCAGCTGGCTGAGAAGGGAGAAGGGGCTTCCCATAGCTCCAGCCTCAGGCTGAGGCCAAAGCAGCCACATTGGGCAGGCAGCAGCAGCTTCTACAGTAGCCCCTACAGCAGCCCACATCCATTGTTGGATTGTAAAACCCCCTGGGGCACCGAGCAGCTGATTCTTACCTCAGCCCTCTGTAGAGGCCCTGCCCCCATCTAATACTCCAGGGGGATTTGAGCAGCTGATCTTTATCTCACACTGAATGGTGGTCTGTCCCTGCAGCTTATCTGACTCCCAGCCCTCAGTGCTGTCTTGGCAGAACTGGAGGTGAGGTGATTGTGAAAAGGAAACTCTATTACTCAGATCCTGGGCACAAAAATTTCTACTTGCTCCCAGACCAGTGTACACACTTGATTGTGCCACCTTGGAGGAACTGAGATCTTACAGACCCCCAGAGTATACCCTTCTCTAGACAAAGGACCCAAAAGTCAAGTAACTGCTTGGGAAAATGCCCAAAAAAAGGGAGAAAAATAAGACTATAGAAGGTTACTTTCTTGGTGAACAGAAATCTTCTCCCATTCTTTCAGATAAGGAAGAACAATGCTTACCATCAGGGAAAGACGTAAAAGTCAAGGCTTCTGTATCCCAAACATCCAAAATAAATATTCAATGGGCTCAGGTCATGGAAGAGCTCAAAAAAGATTTTGAAAATCATGTAAGAGAGGTGGACGAAAAATTGGGAAGAGAAATGAGAGAGATGCAGTCAAAGCATGCACAGTGGGTCAACAACTTGTTAAAGGAGACCCAAAAAAAATGCTGAATAAAATAACATCTTTAAAAATAGGCTAACTCAATTGGCAAAAGAGGTCCAAAAAGCCAATGAGGAGAAGAATGCTTTCAAAAGCAGAATTAGCCAAATGGAAAAGGAGGTTCAAAAGCTCACTGAAAAAAATAGTTCTTTCAAAATTAGAATGGAACAGATGGAGGCTAATGACTTTATGAGAAACCAAGAAATCACAAAACAAAACCAAAAGAATGAAAAAATGGAAGATAATGTGAAATATCTCATTGGAAAAACAACTGACCTGGAAAAGAGATCCAGGAGAGACAATTCAAAAATTATGGGACTACCTGAAAGCCATGATCAAAAAAAGAGCCTAGACATCATCTTTCATGAAATTATCAAGGAAAACTGCCCTGAGATTCTAGAACCAGAGGGCAAAATAAGTATTCAAGGAATCCACAGAACACTGCCTGAAAGAGATCCTAAAAGAGAAACTCCTAGGAACATTGTGGCCAAATTCCAGAGTTCCCAGATCAAGGAGAAAATATTGCAAGCAGCTAGAAAGAAACAATTCAAGTATTGTGGAAATACAATCAGGATAACACAAGATCTAGCAGCTTCTACATTAAGGGATCGAAGGGCATGGAACAGGAAATTCCAGAAGTCAAAGGAACTAGGACTAAAACCAAGAATCACCTACCCAGCAAAACTGAGTATAATACTTCAGGGGAAAAATTGGTCTTCCAATGAAATAGAGTACATTCAAGCATTCTTGATGAAAAGACCAGAGCTGAAAAGAACATTTGACTTTCAAACACAAGAATGAAGAGAAGCATGAAAAAGTAAATAGCAAAGAGAAGTCATAAGGGACTTTACTAAAGTTGAACTGTTTACATTCCTACATGGAAAGACAATATTTGTAACCCTTGAAACTATTCAGTATCTGGGTACTGGGTGGGATTACACACACACACACACACACACACACACACACACACACACACACACACATGCACACGCACACACACACACATAGAGACAGAGTGCACAGAGTGAATTGAAGAGGATGGGATCATATCTTAAAAAAATGAAATCAAGCAGTGAGAGAGAAATATATTGGGAGGAAAAAGGGAGAAATGGAATGGGGCAAATTATCTCTCATAAAAGAGGCAAGCAAAAGACTTATTAGTGGAAACATAAAGAGGGGAGGTGAGAGAAAAACATGAAGTTTACTCTCATCACATTCCACTAAAGGAAGGAATAAAATGCACACTCATTTTGGTATGAAAACCTATCTTACAATACAGGAAAGTGGGGGATAAGGGGATAAGCAGGGTGGGGGGGATGATGGAAGGGAGGGCATGAGGAGGAGGGAGCAATTTGAGGTCAACACTCATGGGGAGGGACAGGATCAAAAGAGAGAACAGAAGTAATGGGGGACAGGATAGGATGGAGGGAAATATAATTATTTCTTACACAACACTACTATTATGGAAGTCATTTGCAAAACTACACAGATTTGGCCTATATTGAATTGCTTGCCTTCCAAAGGGAAGGGGTGGGGAGGGAGGGAGGAAGAGAAGTTGGAACTCAAAGTTTTAGGAACAACTGTCGAGTACTGTTCTTGCCACTAGGAAATAAGAAATACAGGTAAAGAGGTATAGGATGGAGACAAGGGCAGAGAGGGATGATAGAAGAGAGGGCAGATTGGAAGACAGGGGCAATTAGAACACTCAGTGTTTTGGGGTGGGGGGAGGGGAGAAAAGGGGAGAAAATTTGGAACCCAAAATTTTGTGAAAATGAATGTTAAAAGTTAAATAAATAAATTTAAAAAAAAAGAAAAATATTACTTAAACTAAGAAGTTGGGGGTTGAAGGAGGAAAGATTATTACACACACTTAGCTGGGTGAGGACACAGAAATGTTAAAAAGAGAAGAGGATATATATATATATATATGCGTGTATTGTGTATACATCTAATATATGTAATATATATGATGTATAGTACACACACATATGCAGAGACATATTTTCACACATACATATACACACATGAACACACATGCACATGGCAGAGGGTCTTCTTCCCTACATTGTTTTTCTCCTGTTCTTCCATAACCAACCTTCTTATTAAGATCTGAAGATATGTCTCTCTTTTCTTCCCACCTATGGGCTAGGTGTGAATACACCTCCATCTCTTCTCCATCTCACACCTGGAGAATGCATAAGAAGGAGACAGTTCCCCAACTGGTCTGGTGGAGTATATGTATGTTCTGACTCCTTGCTAAAGAATGCACCTGATCAAAAGCTCCCTTTCTATTCGATTACTAATACACTCAGTGGAATGACAGAGTAATCTCTTATGGAGGTCCCTGTGCCTTAGGACTGGGGCAAATAAGATTGGCTAGTGATCCAGGAAGAATTACTCAGTAGGCTTTAAAAGAAAAGAGCACCATTTGTGTGTGTTTCTTTTGAGAATGTGACTTGGCACACTTAACAGCATTCCCCTGGACTTCCAGCAATGCAAATAAAGAGGGTTTCTTTGCCCTCTTCCCAGAAGCTGCTCTTGGGACTCCCCTCACATGCTAGTGAGAACACGTGCTTGTCTAGGTGAGCCTAAGACTGGATCTCTAGAATAACAATTCTGATATATGTACCTCTTCATGTGTAGAGGTTAGTGTGTGAGTTGGAGAGAGCCAATCATTGAATCAGGTGGTAGCTGCTCAGCAAGATGATAACTATCTCTTCTTGGAGGAGATGACCACCAGGAAGATAAACCAATATGCCTGGCTAGCCAATAGATATGGACCTGGAACTGCTGTTCAGATTGTTCCGATCCAAAACAAATATGAAATATCTGTTCAGCAGTCCCAGAAGTTTTCCAGGAATCTTTACCTCTCAAAAGAGTGTAACAGAGAAAAAAGGTTTATATTTTAAGTAGGTGTCCATGCATGTTTGTAAGTCTTTTGTGTTTTAAGTACTTCTCAATAGCTATGTTATTCCTGATGGCTATTCTGTAAACCAAGTACCCTTTTCTAGAGCAGCTTCTGTTAACACTTCATATGAAACACTGTAGATGTGAGCCACACCTGAACTTTAAGAGATTTTTGCCTGAAACTGTGAGGTGGGGGCAAGAAAAGACTGAATGTCCTCTCTTTAGTTTTAGGCTTCCCCAGTACTTAGCCTGCTTGAGTCTAGAATCAGAAACCTTTTTTTTTTTTTTTTCTGAGAACGGGCTCCCCTGGGCTACCAGTAACATATAAATAGAACGAAAACAAGATAAATGAACAACTTAAATAATGTAAAGGAACTTGAGATAGGGTAGGTAAATGACTATGGGACTGGGAAGGGAGTAGGGAAAGGAGTCTGTGGGAATAGCCTAACATAACTATCTTGCAAGCAAAACTAATCACAAGGAAAAAGTGCTAACTTCTAAAAGGAAGAGTATAAAAATGCAAAAGAAATAAATGAAGGAAATGTAAGGCTAATAGTCATGACCTTAAGTATGAACGGATTACAAAATCTAACTAAAAGAAAAATACTAGAATGCATTAATAAACCATTTTCTGCATACAATAAGCACAAATTTTAAAAATGAAGATAGATATGGAAATATAGATGAAAGGCTGAAACAAAAAGTACTACAAATCAGGTGAATCCAAAAAAAGCAAGAATTGCAACCACTTATGAGAGAAAGCAAAAATTTAAATTCAAAATGTCAAGACAGATAAATAGGGAAACTACATTATTCTTAAAGGTACCACCAAAAATGAAATTATATCATTAATAAATGTTTATATCCCAAATGACATAACATCTAAATTCATAAGTCAGAAATTAACTGAATTTTTAAAAGACATAGCATAAAATAATTGTAGGAGACTTCAATGTTGCTTTCTCAGAGCTGGATAACTAATAGAAAGAGAAAAGAGAAAATACAGAACTGAACAAATAGATGAGATGTTAGATGTTAAAGATGCAAGGCCTCTTTAATGGCACTATAAAAAATAAAAATTTCTCAGCATTAGAGTCCTTTTAGAAAAAGACATCATAGAGAAATTTCAGAGAAATAACAGAGTAGAAATACTAAACATACCCTTTACATACCACAATGTAATAAAAATAGTAATTAATGGGTACAAAAGTAAAAGATACCTTACATACCCTAACTAAAGTAATAAATGGGTCAGAGAAGATGTTATAGAAATAAGTAAATATGTGAAAATGTTGGAAATGAATGTCTTAAAAATTGGAGGAGAAATAGATAAAATGAACAACAAAGCAATCTAAAAATATCAAGCAAAAATAAAAGCTAATCCTTTCAAAATACTAGCAAAATTGATAAACTTCTATCTAGCCTGTTGTAAAAAGACAGGAAAATTGAGTTACCAAAATAAAGCAAAAAAAAAAAAAGGAAAAGAGAATCATTGCAGCATTTTTTAATGCATAAAAAAGGAGATGCAGAAGCAGACAAAGACAAGTAGGACAGTTTTGAAATATGTATTTAATTGACTGTATTCTTTAAAAAGGGCCAGTGAGTGGAGAGCTATGCCTGGAGTCGGAAAGACCTGAATTCAAATCCTGCCTCAGACTCTTTGTAGCTGTGTGGTCCTGGGAAAGTCACTTAATCCCGTTTGTCTCAGTATCCTCACCTGTAAAATGAGCTGGAGAAAGAAATCAGAAACCACTCTAGTATCGCTGCTAAGAATAACCCCCAAATGGGATTGCAAAGACTTGGATATGATTGAAACAACTGAACAATAACAAAAATTCTTTTTAAAAATGCAACCTATATCTAATAGAGAATCATGCTATCATGTAGAAATCCTTTTTTCTGTACTTTTACGTTTATGGAAATGCTTGTGTTTGATTATCTGTATCAAACAAGAATAACAAAATTAAAATGAAATTTGTATGCCAGTTCAGAAATCAAGACACCTTCACTGAATCAATTGATCAGCACAGTAAATCAAGGACTTTTTCTAGCATTTCATCACAATGTGTGGACAAGTATTTAATCAATTTGACAGAACCATGGAACTTTCAGTACTTGAATGTAAGACATATGACGCCACATAGAATTGAATAAGACATTCAAGTCACATTTTAGGATCTATAGGTAAAGAAAAAAGCCAGTTAGGAAACTGTACTGTCCCATGGACAGGTCAATGCAGTGGTGAAAGAACTCCCACAAAGTTCCTAAGAGAGAGAGTTTGAGAGAAGGTTAAATTGATTTTTTCTTTCTTTCTCCTCCTCATTCTTCACACCTCTAGCTGATCAAAATGAGTTTAAGAGATCCTGAAGTCATATCAGGTATCCCATCTGTGATTCAATTAAATAGCAGAGTCCACTAAACATGGTAGCAGAAGCTGTAGGCATTAGGAGCCTCCTTGAGATGGACCTGCTAAGGTATAGACCCTTGAGAACCTAACAGATAGCCATCCTCAAAGGGCGCTTTAAATGGACTCCATAAAGAGCAGAGTAAAGCAGAGTAAAAGACTTTTTAGTTTGCTCTTTGACTATGCATATTCTCTACAATCATCCATCCTTTCATCATAATCTGCATGCCCCATTACCATTATAATCTAAGCCTGAGTCCAAGGTCCCCAGTAACCTTGTGTATAATTCCTCATATGGGCTCATGAGATTACAGATTTGGAGCTAGAAGGGAACTCAGATGACATCTGGTCCAACCGTCTCAATTGACAGAGGAGCAAAGAGGAGAATTGCTTCTTAATACATAAGGCTATTTGCCATATCTTTGGAGGAAAGGAGAAGGGCCAAGGCAGATAAAAAAAAGAAAAAAATTACACAATTTATTATAAAATTAATATGATTATTATAACTTTATTATATACTTAAAAGTAACCGCAAGCTGTACCTAATAGAAATTATTTGATTCCCTGTTAATATGTCCAGAGACATACTCTAATCTTGGGTCTCACCCCATTGAGTCTCATCCAATTAATCCTATGATGCCAAACTTGTGTCTTTGTGTAAAGATCTCTAACACGCTTTGCTTATTATTCACACTTTGTGCATCTATGTATGAAGACCTGACATCAGGGCTTTGGCTGCTGATTCTTTTCTTGGATATTGTTTTTTACAAATGTCTCTGTGTTTTTGTTGCTCTTCTTCCTGCACAACAGCTATTCTCTCTGGGCAGTTAGATGGCATAGCAGCTTAGAGCACTGAAAGATCTGAGTTCCAATCCCACCTCAGACCCTTACTAGCTACATCCCATTCTCCATCTCCTGGCCTGTACAATGGAGATACTGACAGATCTTATCTCATCTGATCGTTGAGAAGATCAATGAGATAATATATGTAAAGTGTTTTTACAAACCTTAAGGTACTCTATAAATGTTAGATAATATTACAGCATCCAAGTCTCCTGGTTTTGACTTCCGTGTGCCAGGTCAGTCATTCCCTTTCTCTCTGTCTCTGTCTCTCTCCCCCCAGTATCTCTCTCTCTCTCTCTCTCTCTCTCTCTCTCTCTCTCTCTCTCTCTCTCTCTCTCACACACACACACACACACACACACACACACACACACACACACATACACACACACACTGGCATCATGACTCACTATCACAATTATACTGCCTCTCCCTCTTATTCTGATCACCATCTGACTTCAAAGACACAGAACTGGTCTCTAACCACACCTTCCTTCTATCACCTCTGCCAAACACTCTAAAAAATTCCCTGGGGAATAACTGCCAGCTGAAAGCTGTGTTTGACCCTGGGAGTGCCAGCTATACTTCTGAGGCTAAGTTGGTCAGGAGCCACTTTGAGCCCCATCCCAATGTGGCCTCAGAAGCACAGCCATCACTCCCTCCCAGGCACTCCCAGGGTCAAACTTATCTTTCACCAGGAGCTTCTGAGGGAGGTTTTGTTTCTAGTGAGGCTTCACTGCCTTAGGACACTGGCTTGGTCAGCTCCCTTTGATCCATAATTGGTGAATTTCTGCCAAAGCTCTAATGCAAACAGAAGTTGCCCTCAGCTGCAGCCTGAGAGGTCTTATGTAGAAACCCTATTTCCAAAAGTCTCTTTAGCCTTTATTTTCTCTCTTCTCTTTGTCAATGAGTCTCCAGACACCTGCACTGGTCCTGATACTTCACTGCTTCAATATCAGTAGATAGGTTATTGCACTGGAGGTGGGAGGCATTCATCTCAAAGACCACTCAGCCTAACCCCCTCTTGTTAAAGATGAAGAGACTAAGACCTAAGAAAGCGAAGTGATCTGTCCAAGGTCACACTGCTAAGTAGTGAGTGGCTACTCTAGCTTCATGACCCTTTCCACTACATCATGCTGCCTGGCTTCTCTCCTCCTAGCTTTTGGGTTGGTATCTTAACAATTTCATCATTCCAGTTCACCCAAGGAGCCGCAAAGACAGAGATCAAGTGCCCATTCTTCAGATGAATTCATTGCCTGTTTCCTATATAAAGTGCAAATGATACATAGGGATGACAGAGAGTAAGAGACAGAGACCGAAGCAGGGAGACAGAGAGAAGGAAATCATGAATGTGACTGAGAAAAAAAAATTCTATATTATTCAATGTAACCTATCACAAAAAAATTATTAATTCAAAAGCCACCATTGAATGATTCAGTAGGAGGTAGGTTAACAAATATGTGTGCTCTGTTTACAAAGGAAAAGGTTTTAAAACAAATTCCTAAGGTAAAGAAGAGTTCAGACATAATAGTAATAGCAATTTTAGAGCCTTGCAAAAAGCTTTGTAAATATAACTTCCTTTTACTCTCACAAAAACTCTGGGAGAAAGATAACATTATTATCCCCATTTTGAAGATGAGGAAACTGAGTCAAAGATTAAGTGACTCATCTAGGAACACACAGGTAGTAAGAGTCTGAGGTTGGCTTTGAATATAACTCAGACCCATCACCTCAAAATTATGGATGATCAAACTAGTTTAATTCAGAAGCATTATGCTGAAGGCCAAGCTAAAGAATGGAGAAGTCTAAATTGGGAAAATATGAAAAGGAAATACAGTTTGAGTGTTTTTCTATCATTTTTCAGAACAAACTGCTTTGAACAAAGTGGTCACCTCTAACAGGTGAACAATTAACATGCTAATTATAAACAAGCAGAAGGGTCAGATCTCTCAGTGTCAGACAGGCTACGCTTGCTTTCTCTGGCTGTCAGGGGCACAGTCCTGGTCTTGGAATATAGAGCTGGAAGGCACTTTGGGGAGATCATTGAGTTGTCACTGTACTTTTCTATTGTAAAACTGTATTTCCATGCAATATATTCTACAATTCAAGCTTTCCTATTATTCAGCTCGGCCTTCACCATACTGATTCTGAATTAGACAGATCTGATCACAGTTTTGTAAATTAGGTTGAGTTTAGTTTAAATGAGGTTGCTTTGTTAGGATACTAAAAATGAATGACTGTTCTTTCTGAAATTCCCTGTGAAGAAAGATGCCAGTTTCATCTCTTTTTACACCAGCGGGAACCGAGAATTAGGTCTGCCAGTCTGGGCCCCATCCATCCAGTTTGCAAAGCAGTTGGATGAGTCCTTGAAGTAGAAAACTCCAAGTCAGTGGCAGGCTTTTGATCAGGCTCTCTGCTGAGAGACTCCTCTAGACAAAAGGGCTGAATCCAGAGAACTGTCTCCAGCCTTCATTAAAACCTCTGCCCTTTACTACCAGTTAGGCTGGGATTCCTTCTCCTGGTTCCTTTTGTCAGACACCATGGTTTAGCAGGCATTATGTTATGATGGTAAAGTGTGGACTAGGGATCAACAATATCGAGTCACATTTATTGAGTACCTACAAAATAATGGGGAATGCTGAGAGTCCAGAGGAGTGGAAAAGAAATCAAACAATGAATAGATATTTATTAAGCACCTACTATATACCAGGCACCAAGTTGGCCCTAGATTACAAAGAAAAACAAAACAACCCATGTTTCTCAAGGAGCTAACATTCTATTTTACCTTCCTTCTAAAGGAAGCATAGATATAGCTCCTCTCAGTCAAGCAGCTTTTAATCTAGAAGAGGGGACACACTTGAGTAATTTATAAAGTGTGGTATAGTCTTCAAGGCTTTAATAAGCTACCATTCTTTAAATATTCAAAAACGTTTAACAGCATTCTATGTGCAATGTAGGGAGGCCCCATAAAATAGTGGAGAGATTGCTATTCTAGTCAGGAAAGCTTGCTGTCAGATCCTGCTTCGGATGCCTACCATCTGAGGAGTGACAACAGGCAAGTCACTGAGCCTCAGGCAACCAGGGAAGACTTATCTACTAAGTTATCTGCAATACCCATTGACGAAAGATCAATGCGCAGGTGAGATAAAGTTACAGGTCAGGGCGGGGAAGACTGAATGCGAAGGTTTATAACTCTAGGCTTTCCCAGAGTTGTCTGTCTTTGGGGGATGTGCAATAAAGATAAAGATATAAGTAAGATAAAAATACAAGTATAACATAGTCCCAATCCTAAAAAAACTTACAATCTGCAAGTTGAGTCAATGACAGGGCTACACATTGTCAATCAAACTGTCCAGTGGAAAGAGTGTGTAATGGACTTTCAGAAAGGGAAATACTCTAAGCAACTTGAGATTCCCAAAATTCCTAAGAGACACAGATTCACACAAAGTCAAAGAGAAGTATCTTTTAGGCTTTAAGTACTTCAAGGGGGATAGATGCTGGGGAACTGAAGCCTGCTTCCTAGAAAACCAGCGTGGATAACGGATGTGAATTCCAACCTCTGAGGTTAATATTTGTACTACAGGATTCTCAGTGATTTGTAAACACACTGAGCCACCTAGGTGCCCTGGTATTTGCCCTGTTAACAAGGAAAGTGCTTTGTAAACCACAGTTATTGTTGTTCAGTTGTGCCTGACTCTTTGTGACTCCATTTAGAGTTTTCTTGGCAAAGATATCGAATTGGTTTGCTATTTCCTTCCCCAGCTCATTTTATAAATGAGGAAACTGCAGCACACAGGGTTAAGTAATTCTCCCAGGATCACAAAGCTAGTAAATGTCAAGGGTCAAATTTGAATTCAGAACTCCCCAATTCCAGATCCAGTGCTCTGTCCACTGAGATACTTAGCTGCCACTACTAAACCACAATGCCAATGAGAATTGTTATTACAATTTCAAAAGGGCCTAAAACTGCCATGCTAAATTGTTAACAATCTATTCAATCAGTCAATATGCATTTATTGAATACCTACTAAGTACGATCTTATTTCTAAGACAAACATATACAAAACAATATATAGATGACAGAAGAATGAGGGCAAAATGGTACAGAAATTCTGAGAAAAGAGATAATAAGGGTCAGTAAAGCCATCTGGAGAAACTCCATAGAGGAAGATTTGAGCTAGGTCATAAAAGGCTAGTTTCAATTGGACTGAAAGAGAGGAAGGGGAAGGACATTGCAAAAGTGAGGGAAGCAATATTATCAAAAACTCAGGAAAAAGAATGAAACTGTCAAGTTCACAGATTAATGATGAGAGCAGGCTGGCCAGAAGGCTGCATGGTGGGGAATAGTGGCAGCCAATGTTGGATAGATAGGGCAGGACCAAAGTATGAAGGGACCTGAATGGCAGACCTAAGGTTTACAACTTTGGCATTATTACATCCCATAGCTTCATTCTTCCAGTGGGACGAAAAATGAGTCACCCCGATACATAATAAGAATAATAAAGTCAGAGATACCCTTTAACCTGGTAATCCCACTACTAAGATTACAGCCTATGGACACTGGAATTTTTGTTCCCAGAACCACAAGGGTATCTAAGTGGCTCAGTGTGTATAATACAAGACTTGGAGTCAGAAAGACTTGAGTTTAAATTCTGCCTCTTACTAGTAGTATGACTCTTATTCTTACTAAATAGGCTTTGTAGGACTGCAAAGGCTGTCCCATTTCCTGTAAATATGGTAGCACTTCAAATCAGGGCCCTCAGATAAAATGCTGGTTGTCCAGACTTAGTTATGTCCTTACAGAGGATGTATTCTAGAAGGAAAAGTCCTACCTGGATAAAGATATTCACAGCTACTTCAGCCACAATAACATAAAAACCGAAAATAATCTCTTAAGTTCAGCAGTTAAGGAAGGGCTGAGAAAACTGTGGCATATCAGTGTAATAGACTATTATTATGCTATTAAAAATAACAAATGTGATGACTAGAAGGGAATGTGGAAAGAATTATAGGGAGTAATGCAATGCACTTACTCAGAGGCTGTGTGGCTAGCAGTATTGAATAAAGTACTTGGAGTCAAAGACCAGGGTTCAAATCACTTCTTGAACACAAGCTGTGGGATGTTGGGCAAGTCACTTAGCCTAAGCCTTAGGTAACTCCCTAAAACTTGACTAAGTTAAAGAAGGGTCTTGATGAAAATCTCACAGCCTTGAGGTATTCATGAAACTCAATAGCAAAACAAGATGAGCAACTTAAAGGCTTAGAGCGAGGGTTCCAGGATTTCATTTTGGTCTTAGTATTCCAAGAGTCCAACAAAACACTTGGCGCATAGTAGGAACTTCATAAATGCTTGATGAATAAACAAAACTTTACATGTAAGAAATGGAAAAAATCAGAAGGGAACCAAAAAGGATATTTTATTATCTATAGATACTATCTATACTATAGATATTATTCATCTGTAGATACTATGGGTATGTACATATAAATATTTCTGATTATATGGATTATTTAGTTGTGGGTAGTTTGTTTTCTTTTAGAATATTAAGTTTCTACTAGCTTTTTGTTTTGTTTTTAAGACAAGAAGAGAGGCAACATGGGTGATGGAAATAGTACTGAATTCAGAGTCAAATCATGTTTTGATTTGTATCTACATGAATCTGTACCCGTGTGACCTTGAAAAAGTCACTTCCTCAGACTTCAGTTTCTTCTATTAAATGGGCAGAGGGAGGAGGGGTTATACTTAAAAGTCACCATCCATTTATGATTTTAAAAGAAAATGAACTATTCCTATTGCCTTTTCCCTATTATCGCAAATATTAGGACTGTATGTTAGGCTTCATTGTCTTTTTAAATTAAATTTATTTTTTGTTCAATTAATAAAAATTTATTTTCTCTCCCTTCTCCCTTGGGAAAAAAAAAAAAAGAAAAGCCCTTGCAACAAATATGCATAATCAAAGAAGACCAATTTCTGCATTGCCGTGCTCAAAATGATGTGTCATTTTACACTCTGACTTTACCATTTCTCTCCTTTTAAAGTAGCCACTCTGACAATAAATAAATAAATAAAACTGCCAATAATTCAGACAACAACTCACTTAAAGGACCACAGATTAGGTGGATTGTGGCATGTTGGCAGACGGCCTCCCCAGGAGGGGCCATCAACACCTTTGGTGAATTTCATCTCTGTTTTCCCTCATTAACAGAACGAAGAACATCCTGCAAGGCCCATTCCCACAATTAGGGTAGGGTTGATTTGCAAACTCTCAGCTGGAGGGATTTTTTTTTTTTTTGAAGGGCCAGGTGATGAGAGGAGGTGCTCTCAATGAAGGCCAAGGCAAGAAAACAATAGAAGCCCAATGGATGGAGACCAATAGATGCCCAAATCCCCTAGATCCCAGGGTTTTGCATGCTGCTCTTTCTCAAATGAGATTTTGAGAGGCAAATCCTCGAATTACTGAACCCGTTTGATTACGTGCCGCCATGATTATTTTTAGTTTCCGATCCTATCATTTATTTCTCCCAGCAGCAGGCTCCCCTATAGGAAAGAGATAATGACTTTTCGATGTCCAGCACTTGAAAGATATATCCCTTTAATTTCTACAGTGCTCCCCCGCCCCATACCCCACTCCCTACTGCTCACCCCTCACCCGCCCTTTGCTCCACACTCACATGTGTTGAAACTCGTTGCTTCTGGAAATGAAGATGGTTCTGGTGTCAGCTGTAAAAGCTGTATCTCACTTCCTCAGACAAGTGGATATTTATTGACAGGGTGTGAGAGAGAAAAAGAGAAAGGAGAGAGACTGCCTGTCCTGGAGCCAGTAACCTTGGTGGAGATGCAATGTCACAAGCACCGAACCATCATTCTCGCAGATGTACAGCATATTATTTAAAGGGAAACAAATATCGGCCACCGAATGTCACAGCAAGGACACATCTCCTGACTCTTAACTAAACTTAGCAGTGCTGGGGTTTAATATGGTACCTTTTTCATCCTCCCCTCAAATTCATCTTGCCGAGCCTGCTCTTGACACTACCAGCAAACAGTCAAGACTAAGATTTAGTGACGTTCGCTTCAAACAGATCTAGATTTATTGACATTGGGGGGATGGCTGGCTTTCTTGGGAGCTGCAGCACACAGGATTAATTTTAACAGCCCCTTAATGTTCTGCAAGAGTCTGCAAGGCCCCAGATGTCATGCCACACCATGACAGCGGAGGTGAGGTCAATTAGGTATTTTCTGATGGGGAAGCAGGGGCTTTAATCAGACTTACCCAGGCTAATTGGAGGCCCTCTGTTTTCAATACATGCACAGAGCCCAGGCAAAGTTCCTGAGTTCAATAAGCCACCCAGATGCCCTCCTGGCGTAAGCAAAAACTCACCTAAGAAAATGGCGAATCCTGGTTGTTAAGGAAGGATTTTTCTGTTCTTCCTCTATACAGACATACAGACAGACAGACAGACACACACACACACACACACACACACACACACAGACTGCATGTCTGGCTCACTTTCTCATTATTTTTTAATCTCCTTAAGCTTCTCTCTCTGGATACCTAGCTCAGTGTTAGGCCCTAAAGAAAAGGTTGAGGAGGCTATCTCCTCCCCACCCCCACTCCAAGGACTGAGTTATGTTGGAAAGATTCTCCCATTTCTCAACAATACACTTTGTTTTACTTCTCCACAAACACACAAGTCTGTGGCATTTGGGGCCAGAGGGTAATGGTATCCCCACACCTCCCACCCCTTCCCAGCTGTCTCCTCACTGCCTGGTGTCACTGAACTCCCACCCCAGGGCCTAGCTTATTACAAAGAGCAAACATCCTCTGTATGCTTCTTAGAGACATCGGGAGCGGAATGGCAGAAGAGGAGCGGTGGGAAGCTAGGCAGGGAAAGAGCAGAAATCAAATCTGTCGATGCCTTCCCTAACAGACAGAAGAGCACATTTTCGGGCTCTGTGAAGAGATTAATTGCTAAATGAAAAAGAGCTGTTCGATGTAAATTTAAAAGTCCAAAAACACCCAAGAGGCTTAAGTATAATTATTGCTGAGGAAAGCTGTTTAAGACTAAAAATACATTTCCATTAACAATCAAAATTAGTTTTCATTGCTTTTTTTGAGCTTTCAGTGAATAACCTTTGATGGGAGTACATGATAATGATTCATTAGAAAAAGTGAATTTGTATTTCAGAAAGTTGTGGGGAGAGATTAGTCTAGAAATTCTTCCAATGGAGCAGTCAAATGTCAGGGAGGAGGGGCCTCTTTGAGGATGAGTCATCATCGATCCCCATGCAAACTACCTCAAGCAGGTGGGGCTTCCGTGGGTCCCAAATGCAACTCCCACCTGCATCTCCCAAAACAGAGCACCCAGCGGCACTGACAATCTGGGGCACTATATTGGTCCTGGAGGATGGCAGGCCGTATAGGAACTGAGGTAAGGGAAAATGGAGAGTTAGATATCTCATGACCTATCCAAACCTTATTATTACCATCAGGGTGGTCTCTGGAATGGGCCTGAAGTGAGTAAGCATGTTTTAAAAACACATCCACTTGAATATGGACTGGCCGAGTAATCAAAGAATCATAGGTTTATAGAGTTAGAGCCAGAAGGCACCTTAGGAACCATTACAGTGCAGCCTATCATGTTACATATGAGGAGTCTGAGGTAGCAAGAAATTAAAAGATTTGATCAGTTTCACACAGCTAGTAAATAAATGGCTGAGGCAGGATTTGAACCCAGGTTATCCTGATTCTATATGCAGTGTTCAGTCTATTAATATGAGGTCAAAGCTGGATAGCCGAAGTTACCTATCAAGCTGGGGAGGGACTTGGGGACAGCACAGATTCATAGCACTAGGGATATTTCATTTTGTGACTGGCAGGGAAGGAGTCAGGATATTTAGTGTGAGAGTGAGTGCATGCGCACACGCGCGTGTGTGTGTGTGTGTGTGTGTGTGTGTGTGTGTGTGTTTATAATGAAGTAAATCGTCCTGAAAGGTTCTGGAAATTGTGTGCTGATATCTAATTTATGTGCCTGTCATAGGAAAGTGTGATATAATACACAATACTAAACTTAATTATGAAGAGTGACCTAGAAATCTTGATTAAAAATCATTGGTTCAGTTAAGGAGCCACCAAGGCAATGATGAATACTTATACACACATATGTATATGGGGGGGGGGAGAGAGAGAAAGAGAGAGGGAGGAAGGGGTGAGAGAGAGAGAAGAAAGAGAGATTTGTTATGCTGGGTGAATTATTCCTTGCAAATCAAAGTATAGATTATAAATAGATATAAATTATTTTCTAAGAATCATTACCAAATTATAAAATATGTCATGCAATGCAGAATTTACATTCCTATGGCAATGAATGTGGTTTCCATAAAGACTGTGGTTAAGGCACAGCTTCAGGCCAAGTCTTTCTTAGAGCGGGGACTACCAAGGGCACTGGATAGGTTTAAATACTACCAGCCAAAGACAATGTGCAGATAAACTTGAAGGCAGGAAGGCAAGGGTCCTGATAATCCTCTTAGACTTTCTCACATAGACTTAGTCTCTCCTCCTTTAAAAGAGGTAGAAATCTAAACTTGCCTATAATGATATTAGAGTGTTTACTTATTCACATCCTGTAATATATAGTTGTTAGTATATTGTCACCCCTGTTAGACTATAAGCTTGCTGAGGACAAGGACTATCTTCTACCTCTTTTTGTATCCTCAGTGTTTAGCAAAGCACTTGACACGTAGTAGGTGCTTAATAAATGTTTACTGATTAATTGATTAATACATGGTTGTTACCATGTTGTCTTCCCCATTAGTGGGTAAACTCCATGAGAGCAGGAACTTGCCTTTCTTTGATTGCTCAGTCCTTAGCACAATGCCTGGTACACATCACTATGTGTAAGGTACCATGATGGACCACAGGGATACAAGGACACAAGAAGGATTGGATTTTCTCAGTTAAGCAACTCCCTCCACTAAGAGAAATGCCATCCCTTTATTACTTAGAAGGTCATCCTCCTAAGAACATACAAAAACAAAACAGAACAAGAAAACCAACCACAAAAACATTCCCTTCCCTCAAGAAACTCCCATTCTACTAGGGGAACACAGATCAGTAAATTACTTATAATTTGAGTGGGAGCTACCACTAAGAAGTGGGGAGTAAGGGAGGAAATCCCACCAAGTTAGCCCTTCCTTGGATTGCCCTATGACCTTATCAGGGCTTCCAGACCTGGTGTTCCATTACTCTGTCTCTGCTTTCTTTGAAGAGGACCGTCTATATCATAAACAAGGCTTCTCCTTACCCCCACCCTCACCCCATTTAGTCTTAATAACAGGCAGACAAATTTCCTACCAACAAAACTGAAAAGACCAAAAATTCCCTCTTTGGGGTGGGGGAGAAAGCAGGGTGAGTTGGTGGCTCTCAAATATAGATGCAGTCTATATATTTTATTTCAGAGAAAGAGCTTATATTTATATGTGGAAACAGATTAAATAAATCATGATTACAACAGTAAACATGTAAATTCCGATCAATAACTACTTGCCTTCCCCTCCCCCCACACTAACAGCTGCAATAAAGCTTTAAATGTAGAGCTGAGCACAACCAGCTATAAAAGTATGTAAAATAAATGAGGATAACATAATGAGGGAATCCAACATTCATCTCATAAATATAACATAACGACCACAACTAAAATGTCAGAGAATCTAATAAATCAATATGGTAGGACAGAACTATCTTTATGTTCAGAATACATAAAAAATATATTTACATGCAGGGCTCTCTGGCTCTCTCTCTCTCTCTCTCTCTCTCTCTCTCTCTCTCTCTCTCTCTCTCTCTCTCTCTCTCTCTCTCTCTTTCTCTCTCTCTCCCCCCTCTCTCTCTCCCCCTCTCTCTTGGGCCAGTAACAAACAAAAAGAATGATAAGAAACTTAACTCATTGTTCACCTGAGTAAGTGGCAATTGCCCAAAGACCTCAAGTGGGTTCCTCTCCCCGTCCTTTCTCCCATCATTTCTGGCAGCAGACATCACTGCCACTTTTCATCAGATGGGCAGGGGATGGACACAGTTACTATGCAAATGCTACTGGAGAGAAAAACAACCAGAGGCAGGTTAGGAAGGCTCTATCTACTCAGGTCCAGAGTTGAAAACACTTTTGAACACAGTGTTTTCTAGAACTTCAAGTTTGCTCTCTCTCTCTCTCTCTCTCTCTCTCTCTCTCTCTCTCTCTCTCTCTCTCTCTCTCTCTCTCTCTCTCTCTCTCTCTTATTAGTGCCAACAGACCCTAGGAGGTTTAGTTATTTCCCCATTAATGCACTAGCGATTGATGTGGATAAACCCCATAAATACTAATGAGAGTGACATGAGTAAATCTCCCCTGAATTAATGAGAGGAGAGACTCCTAGACTGACCAACAAGTCGCCTAATGACTTTAAATGATGGATTTATAAATTCTTTCAGAAGGGCCACAAGCTCCCTTGTGTACACTGTCTACAAAAATCAACAATCAAACGTGGCTGCTGACTCCCCAAGGATTCCTGACCCTGTGGTTTTAGGTACTGCTTCACCCTAAATGCAAAGGGAACCAAACCTTTGCCTTAGCTCCTTCTCTATGAGGAGAAGCACGTTTCTGAGAATGGCCTGAGGCCCCTGAAGGGCTAAGTGAATGGGAGGGGAAAGAGCAATTTAGCGGAGATTAAAATTTTCACCTATTTACAGTAATTCATCCCATCTAACCATACTCACATCCCCAGGAAGACTGCACTTCTGGAAAAGGAATCCAGAGGGAGCTATGACTTAGTGGACATTGCAATAGTCTTGGAATCAGGGGGACTTTAGTTTGAATCCTAGCCACAAATGAATCATGTCAGCCTTCATTCCATCATCTGTAAAATGGAGATGATAATAAGAATATTTCTCAGGGTTGTTATTAGGATCCATTGAGATAAAACCTTTGAAAACCTTAAAGTGCTAAACAAGCATTGGCGCAGCTAGGTAGTACAGTGGATAGAACGCTGGGCTTGGAATATGGAAGATTCATCTTCCTGAGTTCAAATCTGGTCTCAGACACTTACTAGCTGTGTGTCCCTAGGCAAGTCACTTAACTCTGTTTCCTCATCTGTAAAATGAACTGGAGAAGGAAATGGCAAACCACACTACCAAATGGAGTCACAGAGAGTCAAACTCAAAACAGAGCTATCATTAGAGCTTTCAAAGTCTTTTTCAATTAGACTCCCACATTAGACTTTTAGAAAAGAGGGACTGCTTCTTTTTAATACCAGCATTTAGCACTTTGTCTGGCACAGAGTTGGCTTGTTGACTAGACTTACAAACTGGTCCCAACCTTATCATCCATGACTCTCCAGTCCAACTCAACTTCTTGCTCCTCTCCATTCTGCCACCTCCCCATACCCTGGCCATCACTCACACAGCAAATGCCGTGTCTCCTTCAGGACTCTGCTCATGTAACACCTTCTACGTGAAGCTTATCCTGATCCCAGAAATTCACCTCATATTCACTTCTTTTCTATTTTGTGTGTGTGTGTGTGTGTGTGTGTGTGTGTGTGTGTGTGTGTGTGTACTTGTCTTCCCAGGTTGAATGTGAGCTCCTAAGGACAATGGCTGTCTTTGTCTTTTCTTTGTTTCACCAACAACAAGCACAAGGTTTGGAAAACAGTAGGCATTTAATACATATTTGGTTAAGTAATGGATGCAACTATAGCCTCTGGTATACCATTGGTTTACTATTTTGGCATGCTGTAGTAAACACTGGGGTACACTATGGCTTCTTCTTTTGAGGTGTCCCACTCCATTACCTTGCTTTTAGTTTCTTTGTAATTTTCCATATTGAAAGGATCAGGTCAACATTTTTGCCTCTCTCAATGAAGTGGGGTGCTACTGTACTAGACAATATACATTCTGAGAACTGCAGAACCCTGGGGACACATGGTCCAAGGCTATGCTCACAATCCTCTTCTGACAGCACACCACTGGTGAGTTGGTCATCATGGAAAGGGTAACCTACCTACACAGCATGAGCTATGAGTGTAATGAAAGGGGTGGCTTCCTTCTGGGGAACTCCCTCAGGAAGGTGAGATGGAGGAAGTATCTTATTAAAGTATCAGAGCTCTGAGCATATTGGGGTCAAGGTCCCCCAAATGACATTACCCTAGCAATTGTGAGTCAACCAATGTTCTCCTCTGTGGGTACCTTATCCAGAGTCATAGGACAAACTCATATTGTCTGTATGACCTTGAAAGCACACAACTATGATGAAGTTTTGTTGATCTATATTATTGCTGGAGGTAGAGTTGCAGGGGTGGAAGAGAGACTGAGAAGTCCTTGGAGTGTAGGCTTGGGTTACCAGAGTGCTCTAGTCTAGGCCAGGAGCTCCATGGATTACACTTGAATCCCAGACTGCAGGTTTAAGTAAAGCTATTTGAGATTCTACCTTCACAGTAGATGGGCATATAATTGGGGAGTTTAGCTGAGACTGACATTTAAACAACTAGGACTTCAAGGTCCTTGGGTTCCATGCCATTCAACCACATTATAGCAGGGACTAACCATGATGTAATGAGATAATACATTCCATTTCATTATCCCAATGTGACCTTTTCAGGAGCCCTTCTGATTTGGGGGAAGCTAGCGCATTCTTTGTTGTCAATTTAAACCCTAATATACACATATTCACACATTCATCAAATACTAACTAGTACGAATATAGTGCTTAAAGGTTTGCAAGGAGCCTGACATACATTATCTCACAGGATTTTCCCAGCAGCCCCATGAGTTGGGTGCTAGCTTCATTCTTATATACAGATGAAGAAATTGAGCCTGAGGGAGGTTGTAATTTGGCCCAGGGTCACAGAGGTCACAGGGTCACAGGTATTCCTGACTCCAAGTCTGGTGCTCCCAACTCTCTACTCCACTGGCTTTCAAGAAATGGAGAGAAAAGAAGACAGTTCTTTAAATGGTTAGCAGGATTCAAACTCAGATCTTCCAGATTCCATGTCTATCATCTTACCACCTATTAACCTCATATAACTTACACACATATTGTTCCACTCACATAGAAATATATATACACAAAATATACATATCCATACATGTCTTCATACAGAAACATACGCACACACACATATATACACATGCATGCACACCCAAACATGTATGTACATCTGCTCAAACATATACATATTATAAATTATATGTACAGTATATACACAAGTTTATCTATCTAGAGATAGATACACACGTATACACCTACGCAAATGCACCTAACTTTTGTCTGTTAGCAATGTGCTATGGTGGAAAGACTTGGAAACAGAGAACCTGTATCTGAATCACGTCATACCACTCACCAGTTAGGTTACTTTGAGTAAGACACGTAACCGTCTAGGCCTCTATTTCTGCAGCCAAAAAATAAGAGTGTTGGACTAAAATCAGAGGTTGCCAAACTTATTTGGTTTACTGCCCCCTTTTCAAAAAAAAATTACTAGCCCCATGCCCTGGAAATTGACTTTCTTTAACTCTTTAATTTTTTTTTTAAATTTGCATCAATTCAAACGATTACTGCCCTCCTGGATTGTTCCAAGGCCCTGCTGGTGGAGGTGTTGCTCACTTTGGGAACCTTTGGGCTAAATGATATCCAAGGACCCTCTTCGATCTAGATTTCATGATCTTCATAAGCAAAAGGCTAAATAGGTCATTTTATTGAAGTTTTTGTTTGCTAAATGGCACCAGTATTGACACTAGGTCAGTAGAGTACATGGCAGGGCACCTCTGAATACATTGCATAGGTGGTAAAACATGGGATTTTTTTTTAATAATCCTCATTGGTCTACATCCATGAAGTGAGGATTTGAGGATGCTCCATTAATGTATTCTCTGGCCTTGCTGCTCTGATGACACTTCCATTACGGCACCAACTCCCAAGCTTCTCCCTGTGGTTTGGGGAAGCCATACTTTGCAATTGTCCCTGACCAACCAACAGACCTGCAGAACTGCCCTGCCTCTGCATGACTTGGCTTAATGGATAAAGAGGCCAAGGATGTTAAGAAAAAGCAGGCACAATGAGCTCTGGCAGCTGCACCACACAGGGGCCATGGGGGATTAAGCACCAAGCCGGAGTCGTTGCAGAGAGCGGAACCCTTGGACCACTGGAACTCAGTAACCTTTTTCTAAAGTTTTTGAGCCATCTGGGCTGGAAACTCTAAGGAGAATAAATCTCCTCTTCTCCCTCTAATTAAAAACGGGGAGGAGAACCGTAATCTCCACAAAGCTGTGCAAGTTCCTTAAAGAACTTTAGGCCCCCGTTGGGCCAGTTTAAATGGGAGTTGGGAGTGCATTCAGGCAAAGCCGATAAGGAGGGGGGAAGCGTATTAACAGGTACAGTAAAAATCTGCTAATCTTATTACACCGAAAGCTATTTTCTTAACAGGCTTACAGTCCCTTTGACTAGTGTTTGGTTACCTACTGTACATGGTATCAGCCGACCAGGGTGCTGCTGGAGGTTCGAGTGCGTGGATGCATCACTGACTTGAGAATTGTGTTTTCTTTTACATTGTTTGGGCTGAAAACACATTTCCTAGTAGGGCTACTAACCTCCTGCTCATTTTACTACAAAGGGAGGAAAACAGGAGAAGGTCACTCAGAGAGGGGACAGCTAAATCTTTTACTCATTTGAATAGAAAGGAAATGCAACTTTTATCTCAGTTCCATTTTGGCTTTAATATTTATTTTTGTCACAGCGTGCATAGGCAAGACTTTTTTCTTCTTTTTTTTTTTTAAAGTATGAAGGATAAGGAGAAAATGGAGCCAAGCTGGTGGGTGTAACCTACTCCTAGACTCTGGAAAGTTGATAATAACAATAAACAAACAACAGCTCCCATTTTTCTGATGCTCATCACAAGAAAACATCATATTCATTACCTCATGTGATCTTCTGAACAATCCTGCCAGGTAGGTGGTAATATTATCCTCATTTGGGGGGTGTGAGGGGGACTGAGACTCAGAGATGTTAAATGACTTGCTGTTTAAGTATCTGAAGAACAATTTGAACCCATGTCTTAAAGTCTAGCACTATGCCCCACTAGATTTCAAAGAAAGGGGAGAAATTCCAGGAAGTAGCAGCAGGAAGCGATGGCTTTTCATTGTGAGAGGAAGCTGTGAATGTTGGAACACTGAGAGGAAAAGGCCACTGGAGAGGAAGGATCTGAAGATGCTAGAAAATCAAGAGAGACTTATGGGAGTAATGTCTCCAAAGAATTAGGTAATGAGGGAAGGGAGGAGCCCTGGGCTTAGCAGCAAGAGAACTGGCCTCTCGTTACAGCTCTGCCACTCACTACCTGTGCCTATAAGAAATTCACTGACCCTCTCAGGGCCTCATATTCACCTTCCATCAAATAAACACTGCCTTATTTAGTTCATAGTATCATCATACTTTAATAGATCATGCTGCTGAAAAGGACCTTAGATATGATATACTCTAAACCCCTTGAGTAAACTCAGATTGTACAGATGAGGAAACTGAGGCTTAGAGAGGTAAACTAAATTCCCAAGGTGACACATTTATTGCTTGCTTTGTTGTTGGTCAGTTGTGTCTGATTCTTCAAGACCCCATTTGGGGTCTTCTTGGCAGAGATACTGGAGTGGTAAGCAGCTCATTTTACAGATGTGGAAACTGAGGCAAACAGGGGTAAATGACTTGCCTAAGGTCAAGTAAGTGTCTGAGGCCAGATTTGAACTCAGGTCTTTCTAACTCCAGGTCTAGCACTATATCCACTGAGTCATCTACTTCAAATACAGTTATTACGCCAAAATCCAAATCCATGTTATATGGTTCCCAGACTGAGGTTCAATGTACCATACTGCCTTAATAAAAAGTCAATAATCTCACAGATGTGGGTCATTGCTTTCAAGGTCCTCTCTCTGACTTCTCACCCTGTGTGTTTCTTGTCCAAATTCTTGCATAACTCCACAGATGAAGGAAGCAACACACTAGAGGCCTTTTCCTAAGTCTTTTTCCATTTCATAGAGATCCTGAAATATCAAGGTTATTCTGTCTATTACAATATCAGCTCCTCATGAATAGGGATTGTATCCTCAAGGCCTAGCAGAGTATCTGGTACACAGAACATGCTTGTAAATGTTTGATGACTGATTGTCCACCTAGTGTTTTCTCATCACATGAACAGTCCTCCTTTTCCTGCTTTGATTCCTTGAAACTTATGGCACTCCAAAACAGAAAACTGTATTATAAACATGGATGTTTGTTGTTGTCATTATTTTCTATTTGTCACTTTTCTGAGGAACAGCTTGGATTTGCTCAAAGCACTGCACAGTTTTCCAGATATAACTAGCCCCTTCTCTTTTGCCCATTCAAGTCCAGACCCAACACTTTGTTCGTTTACAATGCTTGTCCCAGATGTTGACACTGATTCACCAAGTTAGAACACTGACCATCCAGTGCTTGCAATAATCTAAACTATGGTAGGAGTTTTTCATGCATTCTATTTTTCTTTGTTTTATTTCTTTAACTTCTTTTTTTATTATTTTACTTCTTTTCCATGTTCTAAAATCACTTCCATATATCTTAGATTTTTTTCTTCTTCCTCCTCCCTTTCCCCCTACCTCCCCACTCCTTCCCTGAGACGGCATTCAGTTTTATATAGGTTCTACACATACATTCCTATTAAATACATTTTCACCTTAGTCATGTTGCATAGAAGAATTAAAATGATGGGAGAAATCATAAAACAAATCAAAACATAATACAAAAGAAAATGATCTGTTTCATTCTGTGATCGAATTCTCCATAGTTCTTTCTTTGGATGTGGGAAGCATTTTGCCTTAAGAGTCCACTGGGAATTTTTTAAGTCCTTGCATTGCAATGAAGTACTAAGTCTACCAGAAAAATTCCTCACACACTGTGGTTGTTGCTATGTACAAAGTTCTCCTGGTTCTGCTCCTTTCACTCAGCATCAGTTCATGTAAGTCTTTCCAGGCCTCTCTGAAGTCTGCCTGTTCATCATTTCTCATCACACTATAGTATTTCATTACCTTCATATACCACAATTGATTCAGTCATTCCCCAATGGAAGGGCATCCCCTTAATTTCCAGTTCTTGGCCACCACAAAGAGAGCTGCTATAAATATTTTTGTACAAGTGGGACCCTTTCCCATTTTTATGATCTCTTGGGGATATAGTCCTAGAAGCAATATTTCTGGGTCAAAGGGTAATGCATTTCATTTTTCAAGAAAAAGCATGGACCAGCAGATAGAGAACTGTCTTTAAAGGTAGGAAGTCCTGAGTTCAATCCCTCCTCTAATACATATTGCCTATGTGACCCTGGGCAAATGACCCAACTAACCTCTTGGTGCACCACAGAGTTATTTATGCCAATGAAATCACAAATCCAAACCCTATCCTGTTTTTTTTTTCCATATATAGCCAATCTCATTAAAATACACAAAGGTCTCACTGACAGGTTCTAAGGCTTGGTATAATCAGCACCCATTCCTTAGTTCAGCATTTAAAGCTCTTCAAATATGTATTCTGGGCCACCAGCAGTCATTTTGACTTTGTCTTGTCACTGGATGCCATTGTCTTGCATCTAGTTATGTCGATGGCGACTCCAGAGGAGAGAGCAAGGCTGATGACCTTGAACGGCTCTGCCTCACTCAAGTCAAGACATGATGTCCTCGGTTCTCTTCAGGAATGAAGGATCAACAATAGGGGTGGGGAAACTGCGGCCTTGAGGTCAAGTATGGCCCTTTAGGTCCTCAAGTGTGGCCCTTTGACCGAACTGTCCTGTGGAGTTTGGATTTAGTCAAAGGACTGTACTTAAGGACCTACAGGGCCACATGTGGCTTCAAGGTCACAGGTTCCCCACCCCTGACCAACAATAACATAATTCTGAGAATAAAGGGAGAAAACATGTGAAACATTTTAAAGGCACTTTGTAAAAAGTAAAGCACATTTGCCCTACTCCAGATCACCCAGAAAACATACTAAAGTACCTAAAGAGAGTAGCTATACAGATTAGACCTGCATGGCCCATATTAAAATTTGAACACTGTATGACCTTCAAGGTCTTGTTTCAGAGCCCCTGAGGGCAGAAGCTATGTCCTCTCCTCTTTGGAGCCAATAAGTGTTGGTGAAATGGAATGACCAGAGAGCAGCATAGGGGGACCTTCAGAACAGGGGGTTCTTGGGGCAGGTAAGTGGTGCAATGAATGGAACCCTGGCCCAGAAGTCAAGAGGACCTGAGCTCAAATCCAGCCTCAGACACTTGATACTTACTAGCTGTGTGACCTTGGGAAAGTCATTTAACCCTATTGCCTCATCTTTCCCCTCCAAAAAAAGACAAAACAAAACAAAACAGAATAGAGGGTTCTTCTTGCTCAGCCAACGTAAATCTGCTGAAATCAATCAATTAAAACATGAGGAGGCTTACCGCCTTTCATGTCTGCTTTACCATCTCCAGCACCTACTACAGTGTCTGCCACATTTCACATGCTTAATAAATATTTGTTGACTGACTGATTGATCACATCTACAATCTTAGAGTTCTTTCTTTTTAAAAAAAAAAAAAAAACCTGCCCATCTCAATCAATAAACAAATACTTGTTTTAGTCATATCTGACCCCATCTGGGGTTTCCTTGGCAAAGATACTGGAGTGATTTGCCATTTCTTTTTCTAGCTCATTTTACAGACAAGGAGACTGAGGCAGACAGGGTGATGTGACTTTTCCAGGATCACACAACTAGTAAGTTTCTAAGGCCAGATTTGAACTTATGAAGATAAGTCTTCCTAACTCCAGGCTCACCACTCTATCCACTGGGTCACCTAGCTTCCCAACCTACAACACACAGGAAGCAATAAAACTCAAAGAGGGCAAAGCCACACCAAAACATACAGCTAAAAAATGTCATGTCTTATGCAGCACACCTCTTTCTACCATGAGCTAAGGAAACAGAAACATCAGGGACAGCCTCCAAAAGTGGATGCAATGTGCCATTCTGAAAGGGAGAAGGGAGGCCCAAAGCACAGTCATCAACAACTCTAGTAGGCAGTTGATCAAGCTAAGGAGTAAAGGATGTTGAAAGTTCAGGAATATCAGGCTCTGCCAGTCTACAGGATACTAGCAGGGGACCCACCTGGACCAAGAAAAGCTCATAGAATTAAGGAAATATTGTTGGCCTCATCAGCTTCAAGGATAAAGCACATGTGACTACCAAGAAGATGTTTCCACATTCTGGATGTAGAGGAACAGGCTGAATCTTCTTTCAGCGGTTGTGGTCAATAATGTATTCTTTAAAACTGTTTTTAGGACATGTTATACAGATGCCCCCTTAAGATGACTCCTGATACATGGATCCATTCCCATGGCCTGGGTGGGTTTTTCATGCAGGTATAAAAGGGAGGTGGGGAGAGAAGAGGAAGAAAGCAGATGATTCAGAACATGCCTACGAATTCATGCAATCACACAGCAAAGAACGGGAAAGTTTTGCTGCTGTTGTTCTAACTATGGCTGCTTACAACTGGGGAAGGAATTTTCATTTTCCAAGCTCAAGATTTACATTTTATGGTACTGGCCACTAGGGGAATCTGACAGGCCTATACCAGATGGTAAGGAAGTTAGAAAAAAAGAAAATATCTTTCTTTTTTTCTCCTTTCTAAAAGGCTGAAAGTGATTTTCCTTCCAACCATATTTTCTCCCTGATCTCTGGGGCCCCTGCTCACATGCCTTTAACTCCAGTTCAGTATCTCCTCCAGTTCTTTCTAACTTCCAACTCTCTCCTTCATCACTGACCACCGACCACCATCCCCCCAGTATTACAGTTAATCCCACTCCCTTCCTAATATCCCACCTTGCAAAGAATTGCCAAGAAAGTAGGGGCCCATCCATTGGGGAAAGATGAAATGAACCACTGTATATGAATGAAATGATATAAGACTGTGCTCTAAGGCACAATGAATATAAGGAATTCAGAGTAACAAGGGAAGACTTTTTTAGACTGATTAAAGAATGAAGCAGAACCAAGAAAACGTGTGCATGTGCGTGCATGCATGCGTGTGTGTTGTGTGTGTGTGTGTGTGTGTACAGAGAGAGAGAGAGAGAGAGAGAGAGAGAGAGAGAGAGAGAGCACAACTCCAACAATGTAAAGCAGAAAGGATAAAACAAAACTGTATACAAAATGTAATTCTATTAGCAACTGAAAAGAAATGGAAAAAAAACAACTTGCTCCCTTCATTGGAGAGGTGGAAGACCATGGGTGTAGAATATTGCACACCCTATGAAATATGGTAGATGTATTTATTGATTTCATGGAAATGTATTTTTTTTTCTTTTTAAAAACTCTTTCTCATATGGGAAGACTTACTGGCGAGTAGAGAAAAAGAGGGAATATTGGGAAATAAATACCACACAAAAAACAGAAGTCATCTATAACTGTTTTTTAAACAAAAACCACTGGAAGCAGGCAACTTCCTTGTCAAAGTAACTCAGGCTCCCAAAAATCAAACCAAGTAAGTTTCGTACAAATCTGCCACTGAAGAGAAAACTATTTTCTGTCCTATTTATTGTCAAACTAGAGCTCAGAGGTAAAGACAAAGTAGGCAGGCCCAAATGAAAAAAACCCAGGATGCATTATTTCCTATGAAATTTGCCTCTTTCCCTATAAATGTTTGCAAAAGACACTCTTAAATGAACACAATTTTCCACCCACCTCTTGGAAAAAAATTATATATCATTTACACTTGATGAATGCAAATGATGATGATTCCACAGATGAATACACAAAGTCAAGAGTTTTTCTTCCCTATCTTTTCTGGCTTTTGAATCAGTCCTTTTGTCTGACTTTGACTGGAACCAGAAGGAGTTAATCATTAGACCTGCCTTATCCTAGAGCTGCCACCTCAAGAGATGATGAAAGGGTAAAGGATTTCTTCCCAATTCATTCCAGCTTCTATCGCTCCTGGAATGGACAGACTTTCCTATCTGATCCAAAGGCCAGAGTCTCAGGTGTAGATAGTCGATGCCAGGGTGAGGTTGGGGTGGTGCCAATTTCACCTGCTCACCAAATCTGCCACCTTCATTAACCTGTGCCACTGGGCATCTTTTGATTTTTCTGAAGCCACACTATAGAGGTGGATTACTTAAGAAACAATTAGGTGCGTACACAAAGCAATTTGCAGGCAGGCATACTCCTTCAGCTTTCAAAGTGAAGTACCTTTCAAGGCTGATTTATAACACTGTCGTCTTCAGAAGGCAAAATAATTAATAGGAGCATGGACTTCTAATTTCAGTGACTTCCAGAGAGAGTGGATTTCATTTGATTTATGATGGCCAGTGACTTTGCATTTTATCAGTTCATTCACTCATTATTTATGCTGATGACCAATTTCAATGGGTCGCTATCATCTAACTCGGTACTAATCAAAGAGAATTAGGGTTCACTGCATTATTTAGAAGTCACTAATTTATCTTCCGAACAAGTAGCTAAAAGAGTTTGGGGCCTTCCAGAGAGAAAGCTGAACAGCTGGCTGAAGCCGGAGAATGTGGTCAGTATTATAAATGACTGCTGTGGAGGGTAGCAGGATGATGGGAAGGAAGGAAGGAGAGAGAGGGAAGAAGAAGGAAAAAAGGAATGAAGAGAAGGGAAAGAAAGGAAGAAAAAGCAAGGAGGGAAGAACAGAACAGAAAAGAAGGGAGGAAGAAGGAAAGGGAAGACCCAGCCAAATAGAGGAAGCATAGGAAGAGAAAATACTGAGGTGGTCATCACCGCTGACTTATTGTGTCCAGAGAATCAGACAGAGAACCATATTCTTCCCATCAGAGTAATTGACAGAAGTCATTTTAATTTAATGAATAAACTATCAAGTGCTTCTGATGTACAAAATCTCCTAGGGCTTGAAGGGGAAAGGGGAAATAAATAAGGCTAGTGCCTGACCTCAGGGAATTTACCATCTAGAAGGGTGAAAAAAAGGATCCAAATGGTTTTAACTTCACAAATTCTGTCACCATTCAGGCAAGCTGAAGTGCTGCTTTGGCACCAAAACAACCAGAGGCACTTCTGTCTAATTTTCAAGTCATTTCAATGTGCTCAATATGAGAAAATGGCTCACGTTTAGACTAAAGAAAACAATTCTCTCGACAAGAAATAATACCCAATTATATTCAATCATGTTGAGCAACCACCTCCACCAAAATTATCCTTTGCTAGGCAAGGTAAAAAAAAAAAAAACAAAAAACAATTGGCTCTGTTTTCATGGGAAAGAATTCAACTCGTGAGCACTTTACCCTCTGCTGGACCAACTCATGGCATTTTCAATATCATTGCTCAGGGTGTTCTCCGAGCCCAGAATCTTTCACTAAGAAAGACCAAGTGTAAAATCAGTTATGTTATTTAAGAGGAAAGAGAAAAATACTAAATACTTCACTACTTGTTGCATTTGTATCTTTTTAAATTGGTGCAGACAAGGGGAGAGACGAAAAAGAAATAAGAAAACAAATCTCACATCAAACCCTTTTTTTTTCAATTGGCCAAGTGAGCTGTCCCCTTGAGATCCCAATTCTGGAGGGGTGGAGCATAAGTCTTATGTCTTTTCACCGGAGGGTGCCTTCTTCACTGACCAACACCAAAAGGCCCATCAGGACTCTGCTTCTTAAGATGTTTTTCTCAAGTATGCAAAAAAAAAAAGCACCCGAAACTAGCAAATATTAAGGATGCTTAAAGTGATAAAAAAGCTACTGGACTTTTTAAATTTTTCTAACAGAAACTATGGGTGACTGGAGGGGAAAAAACCTCTAATAACTGGCTCCAGAAAAGAGAAGTGAGGGACAGGAAGGGCAAGATGCTGCATACCTTGTATAATGGCTGCCATTTTGGTTTTTGTCTATTCTCCTTTGTTATAAGGGAGGGTTCAAAGGAGAAAGGGGTATATCTAGAAAGGAATGATGTCAAAGTAAAAGGCACTAATAAAACTTAATTTAAAAAAAATAGACTGACCTGTCTCCCAACCCAGATGGGACTGCTTGTTCCATTCTGGTTTTCCAAAGTATTTAACTCCAGACTTTTGCAGTGTTCACATAATAATTATGGTTATACTAAACAGATTAAGCAGTCATGCTGATTTATTTTTACAGGCATTTCCTACATATATATGCACAGTATTTATCATATTAATGATCTGAAATAAAGTCTGAGACTTTCGTATGCAATTCTGCCCACTATCTCCATTTGTATTCCACTAGTAGCAACACAAGGTCCAACAAACACCACAAACTCCCATCTCCAAATTGTTGATTCCCCCCAACTGCCTCAGGCCCCAACAAAAACACCTCACCTCCTCAGTGAGGCCAAGGGCTGTGTCCACACCCAAATGGACACTGACTTAAGTTTCCAGTATTGCCTACCCTAGCAAACAGATTTTTGCTCCTTTGTTTAAGAGAAGCATTCAGTACTTTCTGACCATTAATGTATATACGATAATTCCTTTTACACAGGCAGAAGGAGAAAGAGAGGAAGGGAGGTAGGAAAGAAGGAAAAAAAGAGAGGATGGAAGGAAGGAAGGAAGGAAGGAAGGAAGGAAGGAAGGAAGGAAGGAAGGAAGGAAGGAAGGAAGGAAGGAAGGAAGGAAGGAAAGGAGGGAGGGGGGAGGGAGGAAGGAAGGAAGGAAGGAAGGGAGGAAGGAAGGAAGGAAGGAAGGAAGGAAGGAAGGAAGGAAGGAAGGAAAGGAGGGAGGGGGGAGGAAGGAAGGAAGGAAGGAAGGAAGGAAGGAAGGAAGGAAGGAAGGAAGGAAGGAAGGAAGGAAGGAAGGAAGGAAGGAAGGAAGGAAGACAGAAAGGGAGGGGAGGGAGGGAAGGAAGGAGGGAGGGAGGACTTAGGGCTACATGAGATTTAAATGGGAGAGAATTTCAGGTAGAATCTGACTCTTCTCCTTTCACTTTTCCTCACCAATGAGCATTTAAAGTCTGAATACACCAGCTAATTAGAGAAGCATTAGGATAACAACTCTAATGGGCAAATTTTTAATTTGTTTGGGACTTCCTGAAGATTTATGACCCTAATTCTCTTTTTTGACTTTCTGAAGTAAACGGGCAGATGCACGTGAAAGTAGAGGGAGGGAAAAAAAGAGAAGCAGAATTTCTGGTGCATGATTGCCCATCACTGGGCTGAGCAAATGAGCCAGAGCAGGCATATTAATAGGCCTATTTAATAAACAGTGGCCTTGTAGAAGAAGTTTCTATGTGACAAAAGTGAGCTTTGGGGCTAAAATCTTAGCCTGTGAAGCAATGAGCAAGCACTCCAGACCCCAAAGGGAACACTCAAGCCCCGAGTGATTCATCCACTCAACAATACGTAATCTAAATCCCAGACAGGTTAAGGGCCACAAATTGCCCATGCTCAGGGAAAGAAAAACCAGAAAAGCTGCCCATTCTTCAAGGCTTAAGGTCCACTGATTCCTTCCCTCTCTACAGCAATCTCTCCCCTCTTTGAAGGCCTATAACATTCTTTTGAGTACTCTCATTTAGGTACTCTTATTTTTCTTTAAAAGATCAATTTTATTTAGAACTAGGAAGGATCTCAAAGATGATCTACAGCAGCTTCTCATTTTACAAATGAGGAAACTAAAAGACTTAGTGACTTGCCTTACACAAGAAGAGGGAAAAAGAAACAGATCTGTGATTTTATCCACATAAGAAATTCTTTTTCAACTGCTGACATGTTGCCAACCTGCATCAATGAAGGGACTTTCCATATTGGAAGCCCCCTGCCTTGATGAAACCATAGGTCTCTACCAACCTCCTTTCCAACCCTAATGGAGAGGAACATAGTGGGGTTAGCTAGGAACCTGATCTAAAACTCAGTCTAACAGTTTCCTAGGAACTAGAAAACTTAAGTGACTTGTCCAGGGTCCCACAGACAATATTTATTAGAAATGGAGACTTATCCCAGGTCATCCTGACTTCAAACCAACTAGATGTCCATTATGCCTATCAGTGACCAGAGGTGTGCTGTGTCCAGCTCAATTGGGCTGACTGTTGCCATTTACCCCTTGGAAATGAGCAAATGCTACAAATTAAAGCCTGATTGATTGTTTTGTTGATTGTCTAAACTTAAAAAATGATGGGGAAAATGTTAATAGCATTCCAATTCCTAGTTTCTTCCCTTCCACCTCAACTCGTGAGATATTTTGGAAACTACACAAAGACAGATATCAAGAGTTTTTGCATTTTGATATTTCTTCTATTCTGATATTTACAGCTATGACTTAAGAGACTTGAAGAAGTAAAAGGCATAAAATTTAAAGATTCCAAGACTCATCATCTAGAACTCTTGTCTAAAAAAAGAAGAAAAAAAAGCTCTAGGAACCACTCATTCAATGGCCTGACCCCTTGATTGTTTCATGAGACCAATGCCCTGGGATGTTGCCAGGCAACACAATCCACAAAAAGAAGACTGTGCAGATGCTCCATCTCCACCATTATGAACTGTCCAACTTAGACTTGGGAGTGGGCATGAGACTGAATGTCAGGGTGGGTGAATTGCTGGTCTCAGCTCTGGCGTGTCATGACAGCCTCATAGAAGCTAAAGAGTGGGAGTTTTTGAAATGAGTGCCAGTTAAATGATCCATTCAGTTATACTTGATATGTCTGGTATAATATAGCTTGTTCCAGATGTCAAATAATATTGCCAAACCATGCTCGCTAATGGGAAAACCATTGTTGCTGATAAGCTAAGTGTTGTTGAATTTGTACAACAGTCACCCATCTGCAAACAAAAATATTGCATTAAAAAAAAAACCCTGCGGCTCATAATTTAAGCCGACAAAAGGAACACATAAAAAAAAACCCCACAATTTATTTAGAAAAATTCCCAAAATAATATTTCACATTTATGCATTTAAGTTATATTCAATTTTATACAAAAATTATAGTAATTGTCCTTCGCCTGATGTGAATGTTATAATTATACTTTCAGCGTTCCCATGCTTTCACACCCAGCCTTAAAGAACGCCCGGTGCATCTGGAACCAATCCAGAAAAGAAGCAAATAGATTTTCAAAATTTGATGTGACCCCTTTAAACACACGAGCTTCTAAAACTTCCATTGTTCATAAAATTCATAAAGGGCTGCATATACGCATCCCAACTCCCCTCTTTTCCATTCCATATATATGAAAATGCAATTTACTAGATGTCAAATGAAAAATGCAGTTTTCAAATGCATGACAACAGGTGCTAGTTAACTGATCAGGCGCCATTTGTTACCTAGTCTCTTACTCTCATTTGCAGCCATGATAAATTGCATTTTAGGAGAGTGGTGCGATCTAAGGGGTCTTGACATGTTTTTTATTGATTTGCATAGCCTATATGCATGTATTCCTGTTTGTAGGCAAATAGTGCCACAAGTAAATTCAAGTCGCCCAGGCCTGTGTTTCAAGAAAATTGCAGTCATCACGGGGGAGGCAAGATGGAGTGAGTCTGGGCAAGAGAGACACATCCACCCCGCCGGAATCTCAGAACCTCTATTAAGATTTATAGGCTGTAGGATTCTTTTGGGCTTCAACATTATTCTTAGTAAACCCTTTCTGTCTTCTGCTGTTTATAAAAACTGGCAGCTTTAGCAAAGACAGAAGCTTAAGTTGTAGGGAGCACAATTTAACATAATAGTTGCAGCCTGTCCTCCAAATAGCCTGATGCTGATTTTGCAAAAGGGAGAGAGAGGAAAAGGAGAGCAAAGCCACACAAAAATCACCAACCGTAGGCTGTTCCCTTGACATGGATGGATACGGCTGTCAACACAGAAAGCATTGGAGCAATTTGATTACATTTCTAATGTCAAAATTTACTAACTTTTTAGACTCCTAGGTTCCATATCTCATCGGGTTTTTCATTTTGTTATCTCAGCCCCATCAGACCCATCACAGAGAGTAATGTACCAATTAGGCCAGGGGAGTCACTCACTCACAGGGGACTTTTTTTCCCCTAACCCACAAGGGTTTCCTAGTTCCTCCCCCCTGCTGCCATGACTCTTGCCAGGCTCCAGCCCATGCCTGTCTCTTCAAGACTTTCTATCTCCAGTTTTTTCACCTCCAGGATTATAACCATCTTCGATAACTTGTGCACAGACAATATCCCTTTTCCTATATGTTCTTAATGATAATTATGGTCATAAGCTTAATTATGGTAATAGCTGTCTCTTACAGAGTACCTTAAGGTCTATAAAGCATGTCACATATATCATCATTATCTCATGTGATTCTCAAAATTGCCACATCAGTGAGGCGGGTACTATTTTTATCCCCATTTTTCAAATTAAGAAATAGGATGACACAGTTTAAGTAACTTGATCAGGGTCTCATAGATCCAACTTGAACTCAGATCTTCTGGACTCCAAACCTAGCTCTCTGCTCTACCAAACTATCTCCCAATATGTAGTTAAATTCCTCCTGAAGTAGTATCACCATAGTTATCCTTTTATCATTCTGAACTGTTTTCTTTGATAGTTTGCTATAGTGGATAATGGACTGGCCTTGGAGTCAGGAAGACCTCCATTCAGATTTGGCTCTTATCTGAATCCAGGATATGCAGCCACTTAGCCTTTCATTGTCCCAAGAAACTATAAGACTGGAAGTTACAGATGAATCATCTGCATCGGTAAGAAGCAGTTTCCACCCTGGGAATCTATCCTTCTAAGCAATCAATCAGTATATTAATTAACAAAAAATTATTAGGTGCCAACTATGAAATCAGAAGTCAACACAAACAACTCAATTATTCAGTTTTTCTTATCTTTATGACTTATCTCCCCAGTTAATCAATAAACAAACATTTCTTAAGCAGCTACTAGGCATTGCTACTTGCTTCTGATACAAAGATAAATGTTAGTCACTGCCCTCAAGCAGCTTATATTCTATTGAAGGAAGCATTCAATAAACATTTCTTAAGTGCCTTGCTGTTCAGTCATTATATTTCTATCATCTCTGACTATTCGTGACCCCATTTGAGATTTTCTTGGCAAAGATACTAGAGTGGTTTGCCATTTCTTTCTCCATCTCACTTTATGGATGAGGAAACAGAGGTTAAGGGAATTGTCCAGAGACACACCACTAGAAAAAGTCTGAGGCTGAATTTGAACTTAATGTTTCTGGACTGCAGCTCTAGCATTCTATCCAGTGTGCCATCTAGCTTCTTGCTATGTGCAAAGCATTGTGTCAGGCACTGAAATACAAAAGCCAAAACAAATAGACTTTGCTCTAGTCTAAAGGACCTTACCATTGCATTTAGGATCCCCTACAAAGGCAACGTTTAACCGCAGAAGCCATTTTGGATTTTTTTCATTTGGGTTCTTACCCCCATATGTACAATAAGAGTATCATTCTTTCTCTTGTCCATCTCCCATATGTACAAATGTCCTGAGTCCAGAATCTACGCACATTGATATACATACAGGTAGATATGGCTAAACTTTATGTGGTGCATACATAGCAGTCAATGTTTAGCTGTTCATCTAAGATCCTCCCTTTAACATTAGGTGACATGGAAACATGGATTGGTCTTCTATAAATCCTCAAGGACCTAGCCTTCAGCCTAGCTAGAAACCTTCTGCAATCAGCGTTCTGACTGCATCATTCAACCAAAACTACCCTTTCCAGAATTACAAATAATCCCTCATTTGTCTAATCCAACAGCCTTTTCTTAATTCTGAACCTTCTTGGTCTCCTTACAGCACTTGGCACCACTGATCCCCTTTCCTCTCCTAGATCCTCTCTCCTCTCTAGGTTTTTGGTAACCTTTCTCAGTCCTCCTCCTACTTGTCTGATTATTCCTACTCATTCTCCGTTGAGAGACCTTAATTCAAAAATCAATAACTCTTCTGAGTTCATTTCTTTTTTCACTCTATGCCATCTTATTTGGAGTATTCATCAGCTCTCATTGGTTTAATTATCTATGCAGATGTCCCATAGACATCTCAAACTCAATAAAATAAACTCATTTTTCCCCTCAAAACTCTCCCTTCTTCTGAACATCTCTTCTACTGGCAAGGGTATAGCTCTCCTCCCCATTACTCAAACTTACAACCTCAGGGTCATCTTCAATTTCCTCGCTCCCCCTTAAACCACATTTCCAGTCCACTGCCAAATCTTCTCATTTCTGCCTTCACACCATCTTTTGTATATCTCCCCTTCTTTCCACTCAAATGGCTACCACTCTAGTTCAAATCCTCATCATCTCTCACCTGAATGACTTCAAAAGTCTTATGATTCATCTCCCTGCAACCAGTCTCTCCCCACTCCATTCCACTGCCCACTGCCAAAGTAAAGTTCTTAAATTACAAGTCTGACCATGACATCCCCCCATGCAAACACACACTCACACTCAATAAATTTCAGTGGCTCCCTATTATTCCTGGGATCAAATCTAAAGTCCCCTAGCCTTTAAAGATCATTACAATCTGCCTCCTGTCTGTCTTTGCAGTCTCTTTACACTTTATTCCCTTTCATGTACTCCATCATCCCACTACACTGGCCTCCTTTCTCACACATGACTCCCCATTTCTCATCTCCAAGCACTTGCATTGGCTATCCCCCATGCCTAGAACACTCTAACTCAGTTTCCTGGCTTCCTTAAACATCAAGCCCAAAACCCACCTTTCCTATTCTCTCCAGCTGCCCATGTCTTTCCCTCCAAGTTAAGTCTTTCCTCCTGGATATATCTTTTACATACTTAGTTGATTTTTTAAAATGCTGTCTCTCTGATGAGACTGTGAGTTCCTTTAAGGCAAGAACTAATTTTGATTTTCTTTGTGAACCCAGCAATTAAGACAGTGCCTGGCATATAGCCTGTGCTTAATAGATGCTTGTTGACAAATAATAGACAATATTTATATAGTGCTTTAAGGCTTATAAAAGTGTTATACACACACATAGAGCTGAGAAGAGTACCAAGAAATATGCTTATCTAAGCAGTGGAGAGAAGGTCAAGAGTGATTCACGTTGTAAAGATATCTGGTGACCACACTGACATGGGAGATGAGCAAGGAAAGCCATAAAATGAGGTTGACTCTATTATGATTCCATAAATTCAATCTTAAGGGGAAAAAACCTGAGATTCACACCTATACTAGCTTTTTTGGGGGGGAGGGCTTACGAGTTACTGAGATAGTTCTAATATATTTCTCACTCCTAAGGATCATATGCCATAGGTTACCTTTCTCTCTGCTCAAGACATGTCCTCTCCATCTGTCTTTCTTACCTTGTGCTCCTTTTCTCAAATCCTCCATATATAGAACCTACCACATTAGACATTTTTTATGTCTAATGATTGACATCGCAGTCAAGGGGCAGTGGGTACAGGGTTAAGGAGGGGGGAATTCTCTGGCCACTCCCTATGACACCAGAAGTGGTTAACCAATCAAAAATGACAATTAGAGGTTCCACTTGTCTCTTCAAAGCTTCTAGGTTTCATCTAGATGGCTATCTAGTCTCTTTCATAACAGTGACAGAACCCAGGTATTTCCATACTAACCCAGGAAAGACCAGAAGAATTAGCATAATTTAGGGTTATCCAGTTCAGGGGAGCAACCCCTCCTAGATATATTGTCTTCCTTCCTCCCCTTACTGGTAGTCTGAAGGGCTATGCCATGTATGCACAAGTATCCTCTAGTTATTTCCTGCCAACTTATACGGTGAAGAAAAAATTTTTAATTGGCTCCTAAAGTTAGAATTGAGTACACATACAAAAGATGCCAAGGATAAAACCTCTTTTTCTTCCCTGCTGGCTTCTGAGTTAGGAAAAAGAAGACATTCTGGGAGCCTCCAAACAGAAAGAAGTGGAAGAAGCAGCATGAGGCATGGACCTTCCTGATCTCACTCTCAAACTGCCATGTGGCCACAAACATATTTTGTTGCTGTTTCTTTCAATTCTTATGTTTTTCGTTCCTGATTATAAGTAGATAAGTATTAGGGGTGAACCAGAATAGGTTAAGTGCTTCAAAAAGTCAGAAGAGCCACCAGAGAACCAGCATCTAGAGTCCACAGCAGAGTCTACTTAAAGCTACAGAAGCCAAGTTCAGTGAAGAGCCATCCCTGAGGAGTGAATCACCTGTTTGATGAAGTCTCATAGTGAATTGGCCTAGAATCCAAGATGCAATGACCTGTGATCAAAGAAGTAACTTATCTGTTGGTTGTGCCACAACCAGATGTAAACCGTGGAAGGAACAACCATTTGAACTCTGAATCCAAGGACTGAGGAGGTAATGGAGAGTAAATAACCTTTTGTCAAATCTGATTGATTTTAACTAGTCAATTGATATTGGAGAGATGGTAGTTAGTCAATTGACATTGAAGAGTGGTAACCAATCAGTTAATATTGAGGAAAACACATTAGATGGGGGCTCTTGAGTGGGAGTAGTAGCCTCAATGACAGTCAACTGTGACAATGAGAGTAGGGTTTGAGAGAATGAACAAGCTGTGCTATACTTATAAACTCATCCAATACTGAGAGGCAAGCTAAGATAGCCACGTCAATCTCATTGTGGGAGGGCATCTTTAACTAAACTATACTTGGAAAAGAATGCTTCCTGTGTTTGGTTAAATGCATAAGCAATCTGATCATGGCAGTATTAATTGGGGTTAAAAGACAAACATTTAGCAACCACAAACCAGAGGCCAGGCAAAGAGGAACTGCCTGGGTCTTTTCCCCAAGGGCAATTTTTTGGCACACACTCTTCCAGGTAGAGCATATCTGGGGCTGGGAGGGAAGATAAGAATGGAGAATGAGCAAAAAGGAAGGAAGAAGGGAACTTGTTATAACTGTAGCCCCCATCCTACATATGTGACATCCCAATATGGCCATCGAGGAAAGCTGATTTGTCTATGTACCCCAACATCCTTATATGCCCTTACTTCCCAGAAAAAAGATTCATGTTCAGCAGAATTACAGCACATGCACTTTGTTTGTGCTTATTAAATAAAAAGAAAGGATCACCTTCAACTATATTAATGATGGACTGGCGGATGAAGGATGCCCGCAAAAATTCACAACATCTGTTTGCTCCACTCTCTTCTCAGCATGCTGCTCCTATTCCTCATGCTTAATGATGCTCAGCCACTCTGCAAGTTTTACGAACAAATGTGTGTTTAGCCACATTCATCATTCTGAATGAGCGTTCTTGATGAAACCTCCACTGGCCTGTTTCGCTCTTTCTGCTACACTTTAACAAATGACAACTGCTCCCTGTATTTTTCATTTGTTAAAAATAAAAAGCTAAGTGAAGGATAGATCTAGGAGGATTGCCCCCCTTCCCTTTGATTTCTCCAGAAACTTTGGTAGGAGAAACTGAACTACATTACTTCTCTCTTACACCTATCCAATGGACACCATGTTGTGGAAGGCACATGGGACGTTCCGCTCATCTCCACTATATTGCAGGTGCTGCAAGGAAATGGTTTCACCCTCACTAACATTCTGTGCTGTACCAACAGAAGCTGATCACTCCTGAATGTATAAGATTATATGGGTACCCTACTCATGAAGATTTAAGATTTTGTGATTTTTACCAATGTAGGGTGTACTTCTAGTGTGGAAATTCTCTTCACAAGAGAGAGTCAGAGAAGCATGACATTTCAGAATTGGAAGGGACTTCTTTGGTCATTTGGTACAACCCATACCCTCCATCCCTACCAAAAAAAATCTCTTCTACAACACACTAAAAAAGGAAGTCATCCATTCTTTGCTTGAAGACCAATAAGTGGAAACCCATCATCACCAGAGATAGTCTATTCCATTTTCAGATAGTTAGGTGGGTTGGTGGAAAGAGTAATGGGCTTGGAGTCAGGAAGAATTAAGCTAAAATTCAGCCTCAGACACTTACTAACTGTGTGACCCTGGACAAGTTACTTAACTTCTGTTTGCCTTAATACACTGGAGAAGAAAATGACACTCTAATATCTTTGCCAAGAAAACCCCATGGACAGTATTGGTGTGCCATGGTCCATAGGGTCACAGTTAGACACAACTGAATGACTGAACAACAATTGTTAGAAAGTTTTGGCCTTATATCAAGTTCATTACTTTGTAGATAAGTTATAGGGAGCTAACTAAGACAGTGCTTCTTAAACTGTGGGTCATAACCCCATGTGGGGTCAAGAAAAATTTCGCAGCAGTAAAAGGTTTCTGAACACAAGACCAAAAATTAATTAAAAATCAAATGTGTAATGAATGTGAGGTGTTTCTGGAAGCACTTGTCCATGTTGCATCACGCAAGTTCATTGCAGCCTTGGTTCTGAACACACAGCATGCGCACTTTGCACTAGATACACCTTCAGGATATGTAATGCCAACAAAGGCTGCCTAAACATGAAAAGGGGTCTTGAGTGAAAAAAGTTTAAGAAGCCCAGGTCTAAGGCACAGAGATTTACATAATGGGGCTGACAGAGCACTGGACTTGGAATCAGAAATTCAATTAAACAAGTATTTATTAGGCACATGAAATATGCCAGATGTTGATTACAGGTATCCTGTACTTATCAATTAAAATAAGAGCTAGTTCCCATAAATGCCATGAAGTGGCCCTATTATTTAAATTTGCATTATTTCAAGTTATAATTATGTGTAAAATATGGTCATTGATTTCAGCCCAATGAAAATTTACACTGAAAATTCCAACAATGTGACCACTTTACAGGACTCATTAGTTGCACTAATCGGGGATCTACATGTACTCGTAATGATTTGTCTAAAGGGTATCTGCATACACTAATGCAACTTTAGGGACCTTGTCTATAGCAAGAACCTAGATTTGCCCCCAAAAAACCCCAAAATAACACCTAACTGACCTGTATATATACCCTCTCTGAGCACAGATGCCAGGGTAAGCAGATAGAAATAAAAGAGTTCAAAATGGCAAAAATATTATAATATTTTAAGAAATAATCTTTCTGAATTTATTTTCAAGTGATCATTTGTTATGCTGCTCATTTAATTAGGGGCATGAAAAGCAAAAATAAATGATATTTCCTCTTTATTAAATATTCAGAGTCATTGGAAATCAGTTGAAATTATATTTCACAAGATAATACGTTTTCCTCCATATTTGCAAAACTGAATATTGTATTAGTATTTGTATTGCATTTGACTCAGCATGCATTGCAAAGCACTTTACAAATGAAATAATTGCATTATATATTCAAGAAAGCCATTTTATTGTATCACCATTTTAACCAAAATGCTATCTGTTTCTCTGCCTGCTTCCAGGATCCCCCAAATTGCAGCTAATATTATGAATGTTTGAAAAGTCGGTGGTTTCATTTATCAAATTAAATTGTTTTTGTTCTTTAAAATACCCCTTCAGCCATTGTGTGCCCCTCCCTCAGCTTTATTTACTACAATTTAATATATTCCAGTTGACATGAAAAATAATCTCCAACAGAAGTGAGAAGAAGAAAGAAAACCTTCTGTTCATACCAGTCCTCAGTGTAGTGTTAACAAGGACCTAGTAGACATTATTTGGGAATGATCAGATGAGTTAGATTCAAATAATCCCCACTAAAAAGTCACTATCATCGCTAAAAGCATCTACAAAATCCCTTCTTATTTGAAGTGCTGTGATAAATTGTGTTAGATTCCAATCCTCCACACGAATCAAGGCCTGAGTCAAATCTCACCTCCTCATCTTTTGCTGCTCTAACCTTCACTTCTTCTTTAAAATCCTAACTACACATATGGTCTGTACCACATGATTTATCATTTACACTAGTGGATTTTTGCAAGGCTCCATGAAGTGGCAGCTAATGAACTAGGATAAAGACTTAACTCAACAACAATGGTCAAAGTAAGAATTTAACTAGGCAGAAGCAGAAAAAGAAGGATAAATTGTGTAGGAGTCTGGGGAATTTCGAGAGAAAGCTGATCAAAACAAAACTATAAAAGAGGTGAGGAAGGGAATCCCTATTTTGACAGCTTCTCCAAAAACTCCCACACTCATCTGGCATGAGGGATAAGAGCCAAAGAAGTAAAGGAAATATTTGCTATTCTGACCTCATAAGACATTCATCAATGACTGGAGTTGCTATTAAGTCCCTGGATGAATCAACATGAGGGATCAAGACAGGTACAGAGAGCTATGTCCCATGACAACTTTTCTCTTCAATGATTATCTCATAAATGAAGAATAATAAAGGATTCATTAAGTGCTTCTTATAGGCCAAGGACTGGGGATACAAATTCACTCCACTCTGTGTCTTCAGAGCTTCCAATGGGCACTGGGGATACAAATATAAAGTCAAAAACAACTCCTGTCCTCAAGGAGCTTACATGCTAATGAGAGAAACAACACATATAAGGAAGTGATGACCAGAATGATACATCCTTTCCAGAAGCAATGTCAGGATTGATTTAATTAGTGCTCTACAATTAGAATGGGAGTATTGAAGGCAGGGGCAAGGGTAGATGTGACAGCATGGGATCTGGTAAGGAAATGGATAGGGAATAAAGAACAGCACAGCTGGAGCCTGGATGCAGATGTGATGGAGAACCGTTGTATTACCAGTTAAGACAGTCAGGTTCAAGGGAGGCAGTTCCTGGCAAGAAAAATTAAGTGGTTCAAGGCTCTGTTTTCAGGAAAGGATCATGGCAGCTGAGGAGTAAATGGTTGGAGAGTCACAAGAACCTTATTCTCATCTGACCCATAAAAAGAGGTTGAGGGGCAGGTAGGTGGCTTGTGAATATAGCACTTGCCCTGGAATCAGGAGGACCTGAATCCAAATACAGCCTCAAACACTTGACACTTACTAGTTGTGTGATCTTGGACAAGTCAATTAACCCCAACTGCCTTGCCTTCCCCTGCTCCAAAAAGCAAACAATCAAAAAAAAAGAGGTTGAATGTGTATGTATAGGGACACAAGTTCATGCAGACACATATGTATACATAAAGTATTTGGTGTACTAACATAGTAAAATGATCAGAGAAACAAATGGGGACAGATAAAGGGGAGAGGAAGATTTAAGAGGGAAGGTAGAGCATGTAAGTGAATCATTATAAGCAAAACAAAAATCAGCTTCCTGTACACTTTTGTACAGTAAAAGGAGAATTTAAAAGAATGAAAGAATATGAGCCAATGATGAGGGTCTAAGTAAAGGGAAGAGGGTAGGAGGAATGGAATGAAAGCTATAATTTAAATTAAACTAGAGTTCACTAAGACTGATTACATTCCTTCTTTTAAAAATACTTTTCTTTTTTGTAAAAAGAGGAAAAATTATTAGAGGATATGATACCAGAAAATATACAATTAATGATTATAAGCATTAATGTGAATGTGTGAATTCACCCATAAAATAGAAAAAGAAAGTACAAAGGATTGGAAAACAGAATTCAACAATATTTTTGTATGAAATATACTGAAAACAAAGATTCATACTGAGTTAAAATGGGAGACTAAAGCAGAATTTATCATATTTAAGGTAACTTCAAAAAAGCAAAAAAAAGGAAGGGTAACAATTACGATCTCAGGCAAAGGAAGAGTAAAAATAGATTTGGTTAAAAGAGATAGGAAAATTATGTTAGGCTTAAAAGCACCACAGACAATGAAATACTTAAATTTAATATTTAAGTACTGCATGGCATAACACCTAAGTACTTAAAAGAAAAGTTAATTTAATTTGAAGGGAGAAATAAACAATAAAATAATAATAGAGACCTCAGTGCACTCTCTTTCTCTCAAAACTCAATGCACTCCTTCCCAAATCTCAACAAATCCAAAGGAAATATGAAAATATAAACAATAGAAAAGGACTAGACTAGTAGTTATGATAAATCAATGGAAATTAACGAATGGGAATACAAAGGAGTATGTGGATATGTGTGTGTGTGTGTATGTGTGTAGTTTTTATGGCACTTTTACAAAATCTGACCATGTGTTAGGACATGAAAGCCTCATAGACAAGTACAGTAAAATAGAAATATTAAACACATTCTTCACTGAGAGCAACGCAATACAAATTATGAGGAAATAACAGAACTTTAAAAGAAAGGTTCAAACATAAGAGCAGTTAAATAATTTAAGGAAATAATTAACATCAAATCATCAAAATACTAGATAAATTCATCAAAAAAAATAACAGTAATGACATAGCAAACTAAAACTTTGAGAATGTTTCCCAGTCTTTATGGGAATGTTTCTATCTTCAAATACTTCCATAAATAAAAGAGAGAAAGGACAAATCCATGAACTGAACATGAAACATTAAAAATTAGAAAAGCAAGAAATAAATAAATAAACCTCTCAAAAGAAATGTGAAACGCAAAGACAAGGTTGACAAAAGGGAAAGGAAAAAAAGCCAAATGAATTATATGTAAATCTAGGAATTTAAGGGGAAAGGGCCAGAGAGAAATGAATAAAATTGATAAACCTAGTCTGATTGTTTAAAAAGTAAAATAAAGAAAAATTAATGAAAATAATGAAAAAAAGAAATTCTTAGGAACTATTTGCCCAACTGAATTGCCCATCAAAATTGAGAAGTGAAATAAATGAATATTTACAAAAATTTTAAATATTGCATCTCATGAAAAGAAATTGAGCAAGCCAAAAAAGAATATCTACAGGAAAAAGAAACCCAGGTTCTGATGGATTTACAAAAGAATTTCATCAAACATTAAAAGAAAAACTTATTCCAAGATGACAAAAATTGAAAAAAGAATAATCTGATCAGATTCTTTCTATAAAACAACTATAGTCTTGATACCTAAGCCAGGGGGAGGGACAAAGCAGAAAAAGAAAATAATAGACCAATAACTCTAATGAATATTGAGGTGAAATGCTGACTAAAATATTCAAAAAGAAACCACAGCAATATATTTAGAAGGATATACATTATAGCCAGGATTTTTGCCAGAAATGTAGAATTGATTCAATTTTTGGAAAACTATAAAGGTAATAGACTATTCAACAACAACAACAAAAAAAAACTGCTTGTAAAACTGGCGAGCAGTCTGGCAGAAATTATATTTAGACCAACTTCTAACATCATATACTTTAACGAGTTTCAAATAGATACATGAATTAGCTATAAAAGGCTCACATCAAAAATAAATTAGAGGAGGAACAGGGTAAAAGATGCCTTTCCCAACAATGAATAGAGGAAGAATTCTTGACTGCACAAGGGATAAAGAGGGTCTCAAGAGATAAAAATGGACAATATGAAATTGAAACATTTTGTCACAGACAAGATAAATACAGCTTAAATTGGAAGGAAAATTATTTCCGGGGGTATAAAATCTTTGCAACAAGCTTCTTTGACATAGGTCTGATATCCCAAGTTATATAGGGACCTGACTCAAATATAGAAGAACAAGAGTCATTCCTCTATATGGAAATGGTCAAAAGATTTAACAGGAAATACTCAAAAGAAGAAAAGCAAGCTATCAACAACCACATAAAAAATGTCCCAAATTATTAATAATATAAAAAGTACAAATTAAAACAGTTTTGAGGTTCTATTTCACAACTATCAGATTGATAAAGATGATGTGAATCAATCCAACCCTACCCCCAAATTTACTAAATAGTATACATTACTTATCTAGCAATATCACTGCTATATTACTAAAGATTAAAGAAATAAAGAAAAGGCTCCAAAATATTTATAGTGGAATATTTTTTTACTGCATAAAAGAATTTTAAAAGGCAATATACATCTATTGGAAAATGACTGAATAAATTATAATATATAAATGTAATTGCATATTATTACTATATAAGAAATGATCAAAGGAGCCAATTCAGAGAAATATGGGAAGACTTGCATGAACTGATGAAGAGTGAAACTATTAAAACTCAGAAAGCAATTTATATAATCACTAAAACATTATATTAAAAAAAACTTTTAAAGTCTTTAGAACCAAAGGACCAAAGATGAAGCATGCTTCCTGCCTCTTCACAGAAAAGTGACAGAAGTACAGAATGAGATACATTTTCATAAATGGTCACAATGTGTGGATTTATCTTGCTTAACTATGCAGCTAATTTGCCCCAAGGCATAGATTATAAGATCATAGCTCTAGGGCTGGACAGGACCTCAAAGGATATCTAATCTAATTCCCTCACTTTACCGATGAGGTCCAAGGATATTAAATGACTTGCTGAAGGTCTCAAAGGTAATACAGAACAGAAGTAGGATTCAAACCTAAATGATTCCAGAATACAAATTTAGTGTATACTTTTAAATTTAATATATACTTTAAAAAACTACATATATATATATATATATATATATATATATACACATATATACCCATAAGTACATATATGTGTGTATGTGTGTGTATTCATAAGTTCAAATCTGGCCTCAGACTCTTACTAGCTGTGTGACCCTGGGCAAATCACTTAACCCTGTTTGCCTCTGCCTCTTCATCTGTAAAATGAGCTAGTGAAGGAAACGCATCTTTGTTACAAAAACCCTATATGGGGTCATAAAGAGTCAGATACAACTGAAATGAATCAATAGCAGATTTTGTTTAGTCTTTAGATTCATACTCATTTTCAGAACTCCTTTTACAGAGATTTTAATATTAAGCTTCATGTCTCATTTATTTGCTTTAGTATATTCACCAGATTTTCCACAGCAACTCAGGAAAAGCTAAAACAAGTCTATTCCTCCACTCCAATGACTATTCTTTTTTCTTTTCAAAAGAAAAGGCTTTTGAAAAAGAACAAGAAAACTCTGAGGGTTTCAGATTATCAAAAACTTTTCCAGCTTTCTTTTAGCAATTATTTAAGATGAAGAAAGTGAGATAGATAGATATTTCAGCATGACATCAGTCCTTACCTTTTAAGTTTAAATGAGTCCTGATATCAGAAAGTGATGACAGTTATTCCATTATATAATCCATGTGTCTTCCCTAAGCAAGAATGTTAGATAATGACTTTAAGTCTGAGTTTTAGAATTCTGAAACATCTCTACTAAGAAGATTTTAGATTCCCTGGCATGGTTGAGGCCTAAGACCAGGGAGAGAAGAAGCATCTAGCAGAATCAATTGATCAGAATCATAGATAGAGCAAAGTAGACAACTTCAAGGTCATTTCTTTTAACCACCATCCCACTCCCAACTCCGGACTCATTTGCACATAAAAGAACACAAAGTGTTTATATGACTCTCAGGATCATAGATTTAGAGCTCAAAGGAAGATGAAGGTCTTCTAATCCAACTTTCTCATTTTATGGAAGAGGATATTGTATCCAAAGAAATGAAGCAGCTTGCCCAAGGTTATACATAATTTTTTTTAAAAGGAAGAGCTGAGATTTGAACCCAGGTGTCTGGGTTCATTTTCAATTCAACACTTATTTTTTTCCCACTATATCAACCAAGACTCTTTAGCTACTCAGGGATCTGAGGAAGATGGAAAGGTCAGGAAATGACCATGATGCACTAGCTTGTGGAAGGCAGGCAAACTAGGAGGTTTTCACAATAGTCCAGGTATAAGGCGATGAAAACCTGCATAAATGTAGGGACAATGTCAGAGGAGAGAATAGCATATATAAAAAAGATGTTATGAATGTAGAATCAACAGGAATTGGTCATTGATTGGGTTAGAGAGAGTGAAGAGACAAGGATAACACCCAAGTTGTGAAACTGAATGACTAGAATGATGATGGTGCCCTCAACAATTATAAGAAAGTTAGGAAGGTTCTTGACCAGAACCCCTCTCTCATGGCAGGACCATCAGAATGTAGCCTTATCTCTTAGGATGAAAAAAAAAGAGATTAGATTGCTCTATGATTCTAATATATGATCATACCTCCTAGTCAGAAAAATGAATTGTGTAGTGAGTGAAAGTGTTCTCAGCAGTATTGCTCATCAAAATGCGTTAACCTGGGGACAAGACCCAAGAAAACTGAAGATATGTGGTTCTTTCCAGTGGCTGGTTTGATCACCACCACTTAAGTAGATGACTAAAAAAGCCTGACTCCAGTAAAAGAGGGAAATGACCTATTTGTAAAAAAAAAATATTTATAGCAGCTCTTTTTGTAGTGGCAATGAGTTAGAAATTGAGGAGATGCTTATCAGTTGGAAACTGGTTGAACAAGCTATAGTATTTGATCTCAATGGAATACTATTGTGCTATAAGAAATGTTGAATAGGCTGATTTCAGAAAAACCTGGATTTACATGAACTGACACAAAGTGAAGTGAGCAGAACCAGTAGAACATTGTACACAGTAACAATATTGTACCATGACTGACTGTGAATGACTTCACTGTTCTCAGCAATACAATGATCAAAGACAATTTTAAAGGACTCATGATGACCAACGTTACCCACCTATAGAAAAAGAACTGATTGCATCTGAATGCAGATCAAAGCACACTATTTTTTACTTTTTTTAAGGGTGTTTTTTTGGGGGGGCAATCTGTGTCTTCTTTCCCAACATAAGTAATATGGAAATATATTTTGCATGATTATACATATATCACCCATATCAAATTGCTCACCATCTCAGAAGGAGGAAGGTGAGAGAGGAAGGGAAAAAATTCAGAATTCAAAATTTAAAAAAAAGGACATTAAAAATTTATATGAAATTGGAGAAAAATAAATTATTATTATACAAAAGAAGAAGTCTATCTCGCCAAAATAACTGAACAGTTAAGGCATCTAGCCAGGGCAAAGGTCCTAACCAATAGCTTTTAGTCAAGGAAAGGACCCCTTCTTCTGAGAACTGAGGATAAACAAACACCACAGGAGTTAACCACAGCTGTCCACTCTTTTCATGACAAGGTCAAATGGTTCAAGAGAGAAAAGCTAAAAAGCAAAGATATCCTGACATCGCTCAAATTATTGCTACTGTTTGCCTTTTTCCAAGAGCAAGCCTGGCTGTGTGGCAAAAGGTGCTGGACCTGCAGCAGTAAAGAGAATGTGGCTCATGCAATCCAGTGAATCCCAATTCAGACATATACTGTAAATATGAGGCCAGCATCATTTAGTATACAAGTCATTTCACCTCTATATGCATCAGTTTTCTGAGCTATAAAATGTGGTTAATAACAGTACCTCCTTTACCTTGTTATTGTGAGAAACAGAAGGAAACACATAGGAAACATGCTGAAGTTCAGTATCAGTTATTATTATCATTACTATAGAAGGACTTTATTAGATTATTATTAAAAATTATTAAAACTAAGACTGTCCAACAATCAAATGGGCTACCTTATGAAGAGTAATGAGATTCTCATTACTGAAGGTATCCATGCAGAGGCCGCACAAAGGTCTGAGATATCATAAAGAAGTTTTCTACATTAGGAAAGGATCAGACTAAACATTTTTTAAAGTCATCTCCAGTCCTAAGAGTCCATGGTCTCCCTGAAGCAATGTACTGGAGGGAGACTCAGGCAATTCTAGAGAGATGTGATGATGAATAAATGAAATAACCTTGTTTTTTCTCCACACACAACCTTTGACTATAGTACTGGAGGTCACTAATTGTTTCTTCTTTTTAAAGAAAATTACCTCTATTTGGAAGAGGGAGGAAGGAGGGAGAAAATTTAAAACTCAAAATTTTTAAAATGTTAACTTTAAAAATATAATTGAGAAAAAATAAAATAAAAGTTAAATTTAAAAGATGAACTCTATTTCTACCTTGATTTGTTCCTACAGATGCACTGGAATAGATGAGATGAAGACCCAAGGTTGTCTCCAGCTCTATGTTTCAATGGTTACATATTTCTCTTACCTGCCTGGCTGAGTCAGTTGCTACAAGAAATACCTCCCTCAAAGACCCACAATTAAAAAAGAGAGATTCGAGAGACAACTCTGAAATGGAGCAGCATTCATGAGAACTCAAAGATGAAAAATTCCCGTCAGCCTTAATGCAGGAGAATTTACTTTGGGATGTAAAAATAACATGTCTTGCAGTATTTCTTCACTTTATTTGCTCTCCTTTTTGGAGATTACTACTGTGGATGCAATGCCAGAAGAGGAGAGAAGGTCAGATCTACAAAACTTGTATGTCCTCACAGAAACACAAAAAGAAATCATCTTTATTCCTCAGCCCACTCCTCCCCCTGCCTCCACTACCACCACCACCAAATAGGCCTTACAACTTTCCAGCCCACAAAAGCAAACTCTGGTTTGGAAATTACCAAGTCCCATCTCTAAGGAAACTCTCAATAACTTCCAAATGGCTCCAGTATCATATTTGTGTGGTTATGACAAAAGGGTTTTTTTAAATGTTCTGAAATGAATTTAAAGGAGTCTTAAAGCTACTAATTATATTCCCCTTCCATTTTTGATGAAGATCATCCAATCATAAGCCAAGCATAGCCTTCCTAAAAAAATCAGGAGGATTAAAGTTGGTGAGAATGTTGCTTTTCCATTTACCAAAGGTTATCCTTAGGAAACAATAATATGAATACTTCTTAAGCATTCCTTCAGAAGTAGTTACTTATAGCTTTCCAGCACTCGAGGATTTCTTTGTCATGAATGTTGAGATAGTGTTAGCTCTTCCTAATGAGTGAAGCATATTTGCAGGGAGTGTGGGCTTCTCACAAAGCCAAGGCAGGAAATATGAATGATGTCTGAAAGGCTTGGAGGGAAGTTTCCAAAGAAAAAGAGCAGGTTGCTGATGAAGAGTGGTGTTTGACAAATCAATCCCAAACATGTGTTTGAAAAGCCACAATTGAAAACTGGTTTGAGGAAGATGCAGGCATAAATTCCCATGTTCCACAAAAAGAACCATCATAAGCAAGGCCAGCTAGATGACTGTAGTTCTAGGAAAGACCAAACCCTCCAAAGAATTACAGCCAATTCTGGAATCCTGGATGGCTCTGTTGCAGAATGTTACGACAGCTGGAATACCAAAGATCACCATCTTTCAGACCTCATCCTAAGCCACAGCATGATAAACAAACTCAATAAAATTACGAATTGGCAAACTGTTTGTAACAAATGTTATTTCCTGGATAACAAGATGGATAACTTACATTTTGCAACATATGCAAGGAATTATTGAAAACAGATGTAAATGTGCTCAAATTCAAGTCTTTCTTTGGCAAAAATTTGCATGCGTTGTTTCTACATTTAATGTCACAAGAGTGCCCCCAGGACACGGCAGACCCCAATACTGCACAATACCAAATACAGTGCTCTTATAGGAAGACATTTTTTCCAGCTCCCCCAGTTTCATAAACCCTGATGTTGGCCATTTTTTCTAAAAACCCTCCAATAGAACACCAAAAATACCTGAAACCTGGAAGAAAAATGCTAAAGGTAAGATGGAGCGCAAAGAGAAATACAGAATTAGTCAGAGAGATCTAACTCACACTAAGGGTTCTCTGCTCACAATCCCACTCAGTGTTATTGTGGAAGACAGAGGTGCCCCACTCTCACTCTGACATGTTGGAATTACTAGCAGACTTACTTGCCCACATGTGTATTACTTTCTTCAGACACACTTCCATTGACTTGCCAGCTGGGCACATGTGGCAGCATTTTTGCCCTCTGCCGACCTCATAACAAAGAATTTATAATTGTAATGAAAACAGCTTCACAAGTTTCCCACAGAAGCATCCAGTGTACAATCATCCCATCTTGGAAATGGGGGCCAGGAGAGGTATTTTCCATTGAAAAGTAATTTACATTTTTCAGCTACAAATACATCTTTTCTTTGGAGGAGACTCATCTGTACAACAGATTTGTATCTGAAAATAGAAGGCAGGATTTATGCAGAAATGATCTCATGGGATCATCCCAGAAACACAAAAAGTAATTTTCAGCCAAAATTATACTGTGCATTCACAAAGAGGTTTTAGATATATGACCACTAAACATATAAATTATACAAATGAAATACAATTAATGCAACCCCAAACATTCATGGTAATCTTGAACTGAAGGGATTTTGGTCACGTAATCTAACATCAGAAGAAATACTCTGGTAATTTTTAAATTATGGTCATGTCAAAACCCATATATTTCACACTATTAAGAATGTCTTTTGCTCAGTAGCCAAACCGAGTCTCAATCTCTCAAGTTTATTTATGTAAGGTCTTAATTCATTGGACAATAATGCTAATTCTCGAAAATCTCCAATACATTAATCCATCCGAAGTCTAAGTTACTATTATTGCTTTTGTCAGGGAGGAGTAGGGCAGAGAGTTGTGTAAATAAGATGAATTACATACATTTTTAAAGGAAGTATAATGGCTTAGATTTTAACAAAAAATATGAAAAAGATCCAGAGTAATAACAGTCTCGCAAGGTCAGTAAGGAGACTGAGAATTTCCTTTCCATCATAAGAGGTGTGTATTTCTAGTGTTCATTTAAATTCAACAAATATTTATTAGTACCTACCGTGTGCCAGGCACTCTGTTAGGTTCTGGGGAAACAAAGATAGAAATTAAATAATCCCTGCCCTCAAGGAGTTTACATTTTATTATACTGGTAATGTCCAACTCAACACAATTTAATCCAGTAAGTTTATACTAAAGACCTACTATGAGAAAGGCTCTGTACTAGACAGTAGGGATACAAAGAAAAATATTCCATATTCTAACATACAGAGCAAAGTCCCAAATAGTGCAAACCACAAAATCTTGTGAAGTGTGTGTATGTATTCCAAATCATATTATCTAAAGTTATACGTGTATGAAATATGCTCATTTGTTCTAGCCAATATAGAAATATACAGGAAAATACAGTGTAAATTGGAATAGTGTGATCATTTCACACAGACGTCTTCATTCCCAATAATGGGGACCTGAACTTCATGGGATCCAGTCCAACCCAAACTAACACAAATGCATCAACTTCTTATTATGTCTGAGTCTTAACATTACAATTTTTATTGTGTCTATGAAGAGCACATATTTATTACAAATAAAAGGAGCAGAGATTACTTTCAATTGCCCAAGAAAAAAATATTTTGCTTTGTAAGTTCAAATAAACAGAAGACATATAGAGATGATATGTGGTTGAGCAAAAAGAACAATAAGTAGAAATCTCTGTGATTTGAGGTAAATCATGCAACTTTCTTGTGTCTCAGTTTCCTTTCCCTATACAATGAAGGTATTAGATTTGATGTTCACTACAGTAACTTTCAGAATTCTATAGTCCTCATGATTCTACAGTGTCTTGAAATGGTTCCTTCCAAATGGAACCCAAAGGCATTAAAGGAGAAGTCAAGATCTACCTTTGTTTTTAAAACTAATCAAGAAGTTTGGGGTAGATGAAGACACAAGGTGGAGTGGATTAGTATCATGTGGTCCTTTCTTCTACCCAAGGAAATAGTATACATGGTGTCTTTCCCAAAGACAAGAAAGAGAACATCAGAGAGGAAGAGACAAGGGAGTCCTGTCCTCCTCCATTTGTCTCTACCTTGACATCGTGCGTGCAGTCCTGACTGTTTACATTTGCTGTCATTGTTTGGTTTTCATCATCGTTTTCAGCCCTGGGGATCACTGGGTAACCTCTGCCTTCAGGATTCATCTGCGTTCCCAACCCCCAGGCCAAGAGTATGTATGTATCTGGCTGGGTTTTCCTGACAGTCTCCAGCACTTGGCAAGAGAAGATCGAAAAGATGCAGAATAATGTCAACTCGAATCGTAATCTGTTACGGGAATGGTTCCGTTGCTTACTACACTAGAGTAGGTTATGGTTTCATATATCATGTTCAATGTGCAATATAAATTTTTTTCAACCATTCATATTAAACTGGTGTAAATGTTTTTATTCCTTGCCACATTCTTGGGTGGTAAGCTCGGACTCTCCCAGGAATTTGTTTGCTTTAAAATGCCATGTATCTCCAGGCAGCCTTACCTCATAAAAAATGGGCACGTCTTGTAAATGAATTCCCCCTTTTTTGCAGTTAATAACTAACTCACACAGCAGAAATACACCATGTGTGAAGTTATATTTACAATAGGTGGTAAATCACATATTGCCCATCCTGTAATTCATTCTGAATACTATAACTCCATTCTTTGCAAAAATCATTCTTCCCAGGCCCAGACTGGTGTTAATTCCATTGGAATTCACCTAAAATTTTATTTCAAATTCACAGCTGCTTCCTAGGAAGTGCATCAGTCATCTCTGTCTTTTCAGTATAGGAGACTGAGAGGGGATTCCTGAGCAGCTTCACATTGCATGTATCCCGTTTTCTACTTGTGACTATGGTGCTGTCCATCATGAAAACCCTTCATCATTCTAGCCAAGGCTGATCTGAGGCAAAATGGTGAAAATGGCCTGCTTGAGCACCCTTTTGTCATACCAGAACTTCTCTCCTCTCAGGCTCCTCAATCTCCACCATCAGGAGCCACCCAAAATGACTCAAGTCACTAGAATAGTTACTACTTTGGTGGAAGGCACTGAACCACTACCCTTCTAGGCACCTTCTCCAATACCATAGCTAGCTGCCTACTCATGAGTCCAACTCACTCATTACTCCTGTAGGGACACACCAGGAAGCTATACAAATTCCCACTGTTGAGAGGTAATGGATGGATTGTAGCCCTTCTCTTCACAGGCGACTTCTCAGTGGTGACACTAGGAACCAAAACTCCAGATGCCATAATATAAAAGGGGAAAAGTAGAAATTCACAGGTATTTGGGATTAGGAGTTGAAGCAGAGGTATTTGTGATGCCTGAAACAACTTCAGGGTATACGAGGGAGCTGATTTGTCTCCAGAAGGAACCAAATAGAGGATTACTTGGATGAATTTGAAATTATCCATACTCTCTTAGAGGAGGTTCAGAAAACCTAGATCATAGGATCATGGATTGAGAGCTAGAAGAAATTTTCATTTTCTATCTCATCCTGCCTTCTCATTTTATAGACAGAGAAACTGAGGCCCCGAGAAGTTCAAATAACTTGTCTTAGGACACACAAGTAGTAAGTTAGAGAGGCAGGATTTGAACCCAGGCCTTCTGACTTCTAATCAATGGTCTTTCCAAGGCACCACGCTTTTAATTTAAGATTCCGTGCCCAGATTTAAGAAGCCAAACAAAATTTTCCACTTTAAAAGAATGAAAAAAAGGAAAGAAAAACCAAAACCTTACAGGATTGTATTGGTCCCCAGCCTCAGATCACATTCAAAATTAGGTTCTACAGAAGGCCATGCTCATTCATATGTAAAGCGTCCTGCTTTACATATGCTTTAAAGTGCTTTATTGAAAATCTAAAAAGAGGAAAGTGAATTCATCCAGCCAGGGTATTTGATAAATAATAGCTAATAGTAACAATACCTAACACTTACATGGTGCTTTAAGGTTTGCAAAGTGCTTTGCAAATACTATCTCACTTTTATCCTTACAACAACCTTGGAAGTTAGGTGAAATTATTGGTCCCTTTTTATAAATGAAGAAACTGAAGCAGATGATAGGTCTGACTTGCTCAGGGTCAGACAGATATTAAGTGCTTGAGGATAGATCTGAACTGAGATTTTCCTGAGGACTAGCACTCTACCTGCCATGGTGGGGTGGGAGGGGTGGCAATACCCCATCCCTCTATCCATCCCTTTTATTTCACCTAGTAGAACATAAGCTTCTTGAGAACAGAGATTGCTTCTCACTCATTGTGTCCTAAAGCACACAGGGGTTTGCTGAATTGAACTCTTTCCTTCTTCCACTTCATATACTTTAGGAGTGATACTCATGCCTGCACTACAGCTATCAGGGTGGTAGTCCCCAAGTCTCAGAGGGCCCCACGCAGATTCCCTACTGCTTCTTGCATTGGGTGGGGAGGGAAGGACAGCTGGGTACTATGTAGATCTTTTAAAGTAGTCAGGAGAGTAAAATATGAAAATATTTCAAAAGGAAGAACAGTGTCCATCTGTCTAGTTCAGGGTAAAATTGCATCCTGAAGACTAGGTACAGTGAGGCAAATTGACAGCGTAATGGACAGGGCTCTGGATTAAGGAATCAGAAAGACCTGAGTTCAAATCTTGCTTCAGACATTTACTAGCTGTGGGACCCTGGGCAAATCAGTGAACCGTATGATATAGATGGACAGACAGACAGATAGATACATAGATATTCCAAACATAGTGCCTCCCCCAGGTTAAACCCATCCCCTGAAATCTCATCATTCTGGAGACAGATTCAGCTTTGATGCTCAGCATCTTCTCAGCACCCTCAGATACTTCCCCCATCTGATTGGAGACGTGGAAGGGAGAGCAATAAATTCCTCCTGAAGCTTTCCTTGACAGAGATCTTAGAACTTTCCAGCTAAACTCTTCATTTTCTATCAGCCACTCTGCTTCCTTTCCATCCCTGGCTGAGCACTCACTGGGTCCTCAACCCTTTTTTGGCTTCCTTTCGTGTACTGTCTTTTCTCAGTTAGATTACAAGTTCTTTGGGGTTGGGGACTATCTTTCTCTTATTTGTCTCCCCAGCACTCAGCACACTAAACACATATATTGCTTAGTCATTTTCAATTGAGTCTGATTCTCTTATGACCTCATTTGCAGTTTTCTCGGCAAAGATACTGAAGTAATTTGCCATTTCCTTCTCCAGCTCGCTTTATGGATGAGAAAACTGAGGCAAACAGTGTTAAGTGACTTACCTAGGGTCACACAGCTAGTAAGTATCTGAGACCAGATTTAAACTCCTCCTGATTGCACGTCTGGCACTCTATCCACTGTGCCACCTGGCTGGGCACATAGTAGCCACTTAATAAACGTTTATTGACTATTCATATGTAAAGGGTTCTGTATCCCTTAAAGTGCTATATAAATGCAAGCTATGGTTATTAATATTACCACTATGAAATTTTCCATTACCCCATAAATGCCATGAACAGCCTTGGAACAGAAGGTTTCTGAGTCCTAGTAGCCAAGCCAGGAGAAGACATTCAGCCACTCAGCCAAGGTCTGAAAATGGTAGTAACCCCACCACACAAACCTTTGAGTTATTGTCCCTTGGAGGCATGTAGGGTTTACTGGAACAGAGACAATCTCACTGCCCATAAAATAAAATGCCTGTCTGCCTGACACAAAGAGTGGGATTTGGGGGCACTGAGATATGTGCATTAACTTAAAAAAATCCATTGTCTCTTGTTTTGCCCCTGGTATGTTGCACCCTAGGTGACTACCCTGTTTATCTACATGAGTTCTGTTACTGCCTAGGTCCTACTGTAGCCTTCTAGGTCCTTGGGTGCAGCCTTTTCACTGAGTTCAAGTTTTATAGAACAAATTCTTTTATTAAGGGAATTTGTTCTGTGAAGTTTGGATTGAGTCAAAGGGCCACATTTGAGGACCTAGAGGGCCACATGTGGTTCCCCTTCATTGGAATCCTTCTAAGGTATCTTGCTCTTTTCTACTGGCCCCTAGAAATCTTGGCCATCAGAGTGATTTCTGGTACCTAGCATAATGCCTGGCACATACGTACTTAATAAATATTGACCGATTGGCTGATTTAACATACAGTTCAGGAACATCTTTTCAGAAGGGGTCCCTGAGATAAAATCTGTAGGCCTCACACTTTTCCCTCCCATATCCAGTACATCCATAGACTTCCAGCTGCCAAGACAGTTATCTGATAGTCCAAAAGCTTCACTTTAAGGATAAAATTTGGGGGAAGGAGTTGTTTCTGCATAATTGGCACATCTCTTATAAGAGCCCCTTTTCATTAATCAGAATGCAAATCTAAATTTTGAGAAAAGCATCCAATGTTAAAAGTCATTTAAAAAAAAGATTTTACCATTTGGATCTTTGCTTACTCCCCATAGCCCTCTCCTCAAATACACACATATATTTTTAGGGATTTTTAATAATTTCCCTTGTATCTAAAGGCAAAATCCTTCTCTGACAAACCTTCATTTCTACAGCCAATCCTATAACTTTGCTATCTCTGGTAGTGACCTCTGTGGTCCTTTGCTCCTTCCATCCCTCCCATTCCCCCATCAGACTCTAGGATATATCAATGACAGCTACTTTTCTAGGACCTAGGACCTAATAAATACACCATTTCCCCATCTCTCTTCCTGCTGTCCTCCCACAGACAGAGGTTTGTTTCAGTTGACTGGGGGGGGGGGGGGGGGAGGGATAGGGAGGGAAAAGAGAGCTTTTGCTACAGTTTTTATTGTAATAAAAAGCCATCAAGACATTTGCTTTCCTTCACTCTGTTTTCAACTCACACAAAATTCTTTCTAAAAGCATTTTCGTAAAATGTGCCTAAAGTAATCTTTTCCACAGGGAAACACAATCCTAACAAAACAGTCCTTTGTTTCAACTAACATTTAGCAAATAGAAATAAGGAATACCTGGCATGAGGTCGTAGGCTGAAGGAAGCAAGAGAGGCCAAACTAACATTTTCATATGACCCACGCTTCACTCGTTTGGGAAGCCTGGTCATTAAGTAAGGGTTTTCAACGCGCCCGGCAGAAACAGCTGCATGAGCTCACTGGTTCCAATGGCAAGGCGCCATAACAGATTTCCTCATGGAGGAACTATAGACGGAAACCAGGAGAGCTTACCTTTCTGCCAGTGAGGTACAATGGGGTCTCCAGATCTGGCTGGGCTACCATCTAGAGGCTTAATCTTTGGCAAGTACTCCATCTCTCCAGGGCTCAGTTTACTCACTTGTAAATGAGTACGTTGCATTCAGCGATCTTTAAGCTATCTCCCAGCTCTAAGATTTTATGATACTAAGTCCGAATTTCATTTCTTATCCAAGGCTCACCACAATGTGGCCTCAACTTGCTCTGTAAACTTTTGCTTTTACTGCAACCCAAGAACCACCCATGACTCCAAGAACTGTATACCCACAACACCATGCTCATTTCTGTTGAGCATTCCTTTGCTTCTCCCACTACTCCAATCAAATCTCCCTCCCCCTCACTTCCTTGCTGTCATCTCAATTCAGTTTACATTAATTGTCTACTATATGGAAGGCATGATGAAGAAAATTAGATTGGGAATCAAGGAAACCTTGGGTTTCCTTGGGTTTCAACAGTGGGTTGAACTCTGAAACCCACTGACTGTGAGCCTGGGCAAGGCACTTAACCTCAAAGGGCCCCAAGTAACTCTTAAATTTGCTGAGCAGGGGCTGATCTGCATTGGTGGGAGTTTCTATACAAGGAATTCCTTATATCAATGAAGTCACAAGACTGATACATAATAATAATAAGTTAACATAATAATAATAAGTTAACATTCCATCCACTGTGCCAGTGTTCTTATACATGACTCTTGTCCATGCTCTTTACACTTAACTTATATGGACCACTTCCTCTTCCTCACACACAGCACTCTATCTACTGGTTGCCCCTTGGGCCTGGAACTCTCTCCTTCCCTATTTCTACCTTTTAGAATTTCTGTCTTCTTTTAATACTTTACTCAAATACTACTTTCTGTTTAAGGCCTTTTTTCCTGTGCTTCTAGCTGCTAGTGTCTTCTCCTTGTTGCCTTGGGGAGATTCTCCAAAGTTACCTTGACTCTACTGTGTGTGTGTGTGTGTGTGTGTGTGTGTGTGTGTGTGTGTGTGTTTCTATACTTATGGTTTTCTCCATGTAAATGTAAGCTCTTCGAGGGGAGGAAGGGTTTTCATTTTTTCTTTGTATACTCTGCTTTGTACTATGCCTGGATCATAGTAAATGTTTAATCAATTTTTGTTGATTAATTCAAGGCCACAAATTAAACCCACTAAGAATCTGCCTTTAATCCATTGTCATCTCTCCTAAATAGAACTAAGTGAGCTTTTCAAATTAAAAGAATGAAAGCAAAACATCTTATTAATTACTTGATGTATGTGGATGACATCAAGCTCTATATGGTTCCACATACACACACTTTAAGCAACTCTTTCATCTTGTAGAATCTTGTTCCAAGAATATTAAAATGTCATTTGGTCTTGCTAAGTATAAAATTCTTAATGCAGGCTAAAGAAAGACAGAAACTGAAAACGTCAAGCTTGAGCCCAGAGGTCAAGTTGAGCCAATGGATGAAGGTGGTACTTACAAATACTTTAGCCCCCATTAAGCAAAATACATCAAGCATATAACTCTCAAGAAGAAGCGATGGTTGAATATGTTAAGAGACTTACTGGCATTCTGAAATCAAAACTTAATGTAAAGAACTCATTTAAAGCAATTAATATCTCCATAATACCAATCCTAATGAACAATTTCAGAACTGTAAAATGGATCATTACTGATTTGGAAAGTATCCTAACAAAAGCCCATACAATATTAATGAAACACAGGGCACATCACCCTCAGACAGCTATAGAAAGAGTAAGTTGGTTTTGCCAAAAAGAAGGAAGAGGATTCATAGACATTCCCAGAGCATGTGACAAGTAAAAAAAATATATGTAGTAAAACTTTTGAAATAAGTAAATGCTACTTTACTGCGCAATAATAAATTCTGACAACAGGTAGGTATACACCCCTTTGGAGTTTTCAAATGTAAACTGAAGTAAACCTCCAGATGGAGCCTATGAAATGACTAAGATCAAAAATTACAATCAAAAGGTCCTCCATGGGCAACATCCCAACCTTTTGTCACAAAAGAAACACTGATCAAATGGCAGAGTTTTATATATATGATTAGGATGATAGAGAAACTTATTATGTCAATTCAGGACCATCAACACCAGGAACAACAAAAGGGTTATTTTTAAGAAATCTAAACTTACTGATTATTGAAGACTATGCAAGTCACTCCTAGAAACTATGCAATACATTGCTTCAGCCTATCAAACTTAGCACCTAAAAAATTCCTACCAAAGCATAGCCTGATAGGTAACAATGATACATCGGAAGCTCACGAACTTGCACAGACTGAAAGCTAAGAAATCCCTATATTAATAATATTTCAATATTAACAATACTTAAAATAGTCCCGAAAACATACCAGACCTAGAGCATAATGACAGACCAAACTATTGTCAAACTGCCCAGACCTAATGTTGATCCATAAAATGTTAAGAATGTTTTTAATTTGTTACCATTCCAAATACTAATAATCTCTAAACTACATGGAACAAAACTTTTCAAAATACAGAGAAGAGCAGAAGAAAACAAATTCATGTTGCAACAGGATGAAATTCATATTATTCCAATCATCCTGTCAGTTACCAGAATTGTTGTGAGGATGTTGTCAGGAAGCCTATAGAAGATTACCTTATATGATAATATTTAATTCAATTATAAAAAGCAACTATTTTATCTACCTATGCAAAAGTTCTTAGAACATTTAATAGAAAAAAATAGCAGGATCGTATCTGAACTCTATCCAAACTGTTGAGAAGAGAGAGTTGAGTCATAATAACGGATTTTAAATATGCTTTTAAAGTTTACAAACTTCTTTAGAGTCATATATTTGACTCTTACAACAGTCCCAGTGAGTAGCTATTAAAGGTAATGCTATTATTCTCATTTTACAGATGAGAAAACTGACATTCAAATTACACATTTTGCCTACAGTCATTATTACTAATATTATGTTTAAGATCCAAAAGAATAAAGCTACAATAGTATGGTGATCAATGATAAGTTATATTCTAGGAGAGGTAGAGCCTGCTTGGCAGCCCCATCTCAGACATATCATCTGGGCAGCCATATATTCCTACTTTTCAGAAAATCTGCCCTGGTCTTGTAATTATTCCCTTGGTAACTGCTGGGCATTAGATTTCTGTCTGTCTGTCTGTCTGTCTCCTTGACTTCTGATAGGTTCTCACTGCCTCAAGATCCACCTTCCTGAATAAGTGAGGAGTTAAGTTTATAAGCTGTTCTTGGCTAACATGAAAAACTCAATTGAAAATTTTGATCACTCAGGGTTTGGCGGGGAGAAGGAAGTGAGGATGGTGCTTGGATTTTTTTACTCAACTGACCTCATTTTATTCCTACCAGTATGACTGGTAGATCTAACTTTCAAGAGGAAAGACAAAAAAAGTAAATGGATTCCTCTTTTCTATGGAAGCTTTTGTAAGGTCCAAGTTACCCTGAGGATACCATATAAACTCGGTGCTCACTATTTCCATAGGTTTGGGGGCTGCTATTGTAAGTGGGGAAAAACCTGTTAAGATGAACTGCAAACTACAAAAAATGTGCAAGGATTTTCTTGTAACTACAGGTGGAAAAGAGTCCAAACTTTAAAACAGGAATCCCCATTACCTGAGTGTCACCATTAACATCTCAGTGCTTCAGATCACTTCTCATATAAATCTTAAGTTTTCTAATTGGAAATGGTCTGCTGTGGATATGGTGCTGTTTGTACGATGACAACAGCTTTGCTTTCATCACTGGGCATAGTAACCAAGAGAGGAATCATTTTCAAAATTCAAAGCATTTTGGCCTGGTTATATCAACTTGCTGTCTGCACTCAGCTGGTAATCTGTCTTATAGAAAATATACAAGTCTGTCAGTTGATGGAGTATGGTTTGGAGAAAGGAAAAACCATCCCTGAATAGCAGGGTAAAAACTAGACATCCTAAGGGAAAGAAAAGAAAGAGAGAAAGAAAAGAAAGAAAGAAAGAAAGAAAGAAAGAAAGAAAGAAAGGGAGAAAGAAAGAGAGAGAGAAAGAAAGAGAGAAAGAGAGAAAGAAAGAAAGAAAGAGAGAGAGAAAGAAAGAGAGAAAGAAAGAAAGAAAGGAAAGAAGGAAGGAAGGAAGGAAGGAAGAAAGAAAGAAAGAAAGAAAGAAAGAAAGAAAGAAAGAAAGAAAGAAAGAAAGAAAGAAAGAAAGAAAGAAAGAAAGAAAGAAAGAAAGGAACGAGGGAGGAAGGAAGGAAGGGAAAGGGAAGGGAAGATCAGAACATGTAATAATATTACTGCCAGTTCCTTTTATACACTTAACAAAATATATTTAATATAAGAACATTAAACATATGCTGTAAAATATTTACTGAAAAGGAAATAGCTAACTGGCATATTCTAGGAAGTACTAACTGTCCTGCCATCTATCCTCTTGGGCAATAAAAAGGAAAAGGAAGGAGTTGAACTGAACACCTTCAAGGTCAATGAACCCTGGTCCCAGGATGCCTCAGACTCTTCTGAGCCATCTCTGGCCCTAGCCCCTTTGTCATTTCATACTTTATCTACACAACACAAAGTCTCCCGATGAAAACTGGAACTCTTAGTCCAAAATGTTTCTGTTCCCCAACACAAAAGTTTTGATATTATTCAGACAAAACAAATGGAATTGGATTTGAATGCTTTAATTTCTACCTGGCTGTAGAGAATGATAGAGACCTAAGATACAGACAAATATAGCTGGCCCAAAGATAATGCAAGGAGAGCTCCTAGGATAGTAGATCATAGTAACTAATGAGGACATGACTTTTAGCATTAAAGGACTGCTTTGGTTAAGCCTTTCAACTTTTTAATCAATAGATTCAGGTCTTTTCTAGCCAAATCTTTATTGCAAAGATTCTTTTTAAGTTCCTAATTTGATAGTGTTCCCTATTTTTGCTTCCCCATCTCTCCGCTGTAGGCAGATGCAAATGATTATCAGATGACAAAAAGGGAGTGGAAGAAAGGTACAAGTAGAAAAGGAAGATAAAGTGAAAAAAAGACTAGAGGGTCAGATCTTGGGTAATTTGGAATTTTGAAGGTTAATTGGGTATCACTGTGCAATTAGTGAGCATTGACAAGTGTCACCTGTTGACCTAACGTCCAAGGACATAATAGACCAACTAAAAAGAGAAGAATTAACCAGTTGGCACGAGGTAAAGACAAAGAGGAAAACTGATAATAAGTAGGATGCAAAATCCTTGAGGACAGCGTCTGGCTTGTATTTGTTTTTGTATCCCCAGGACCTAGAACTATGTCTGGCACTGAGAAGCTAGGCAAACATTTAATAAATGTTTCTTTCATTTAATTGGAAAAGCCTCATTATGGAATCCTTTAGCAAAATTCTTCATTTAAAACACTACCACCATCACCGCCAAGAACAAAAACTTCCTTGGGAATAGGTAGAAGGGGGCCAGCTGATTAGACAGGTTGAAAAGGATCCATGCCAAGGGATCTCCAAGCCAGGAATGAAAGAAAGAAAAGATAGAAGACTCCAGGGAACATGCCTGATAGAAGCAGTTATTCCAAGAAAGATCTCAGGATTCTCCAGAGCCAGGACGCCTATCCAAAAGGATAACCAGGTTACAGAGACTAGAAATGAATATCCCAAAGGGTCAGAGGTTGATTCTGGCAAATTAGGTGTATTTGCATCAACCAATCAAAAAGCACTTATTAAGTACTATCATCTGTTAAGCATCCCTCCCAGGGTCCCCTCAATAAAATCAGTGGAACACTCAAATCTCTTCACTAAGTATGGTTCTCTCTCTCTGTCCCTGTCTCTCTGTCTCTCTCTGTCTCTCTCTCTCTGTCTCTCTCCCCCCCCCCCCCATATGCCAGAGGCTCTGAAGTACACTCAGAGCATCACTTAATCCAAGGAACCTCAGATTCAGATGAATCAGAGGAGATATATCTGATACTTCAAGATATCTTATTTAACAAGGGATCCCAGTCAACTCAACTTGCTTGGAGTTTTTGATGTTATTACTGGCTCTACTGTAGCCCAGCCTGCCTGAATAAAACTTGGCTGAACTTAGATCACCTGACCTTGAATCTTGACTAACCTTACTCCTCCACTATGATTCCTGTTGGCCTTATTAGCAATTTAACCAGAGTTGCAACTAGAGCAGGACAATTAGAGCTTTGTCCCAGACACCAAAATTGTGTGAAGGGGCATGCTTCCTTCCAGAGAGGTGCTTCCTGTCCACACTTCTCTGGGACTGGGGAGAAAGGTGAACCTCAGGAAAGGTAGGAAGTTGATGGACCTATGAAAGATAAGGGAAGAGAGGAGGATGGGTTGCCCCTACTGCTACATCCACTACTTTCCTACGGAGCTCAGCTGCTAGGTTCACCCCACCAGACTGTCCTCTGCACTTTTTTTACAATATCCTCTCCCAACCATTTTTGCCTTAGGGGAAATAATTCTTATTTAAATCTCTAGCTATAACCATAATATAACCTATTTAGCATATAACTTACTTAGCACTGTTGTACTATAGTGGCCCATGGTTACTCCTGATCTGATAATCCCTGTCTGATCCCCTGAGGCACTTTATAAAATCTTACTTGCACCCTCCAGATCTCATTGCCTCCAATAAGACAAGCAAGCAATGAAAGCAATGAAAGAAGACAAAGAGAAAGATCTTGAATTGTCAACAATTGCCTAATCATAATACACCAAAAAAAAAAAAATCAGACTTTGCAAGATATTCCCCTTGCACCACAGAAATGTGTTAGCATTGGCTTCCATTTTCATGGGGAGAAGCCTTACCTCGGACTGGTGCTGCTAGCTGAGAAAAGGCAAAGTCCCCCCGTGCAAAACAGGTGCCCCAGCCAACAATGATACTCCATCCCCAGAGAGAGAAAGAGTGAGAGTGAGTGTGTGTGTGTGCGCATGAGGGAAACAAACATGATATAGATTCCAGGGGCTTTGTCAATAACAGGCAGCCTCATTCCCACTTCACCATTTAACTATAAATCCATACTCCCTATAGATTCTACCACAGATCATAAATACCTGTTTATATCATGTCACCACATCCCAAATGGCTCTATGAAAATCATTAACATCCGCAAAGAAAGTTTGCAGTTTGCAAGGCCACATTAATGAAAGCTACCTTCTTGCATTTCCTATGTGCGTTTTAAAGAGGAGAAACATCTCTCTAAACGTATCTATTTTAACACATGCCCATAAATATCTACCACCTTTCCCAAAGACATGCCACATGTGCTAATTTATCCTGAGCTGCTAACTTTTTGTTTCATACCATATTGATGGGCTTGGCAGTTTTTCGAAGATTTTACAACTGCAGCGGCGTTGATCTTATTTAAAGAGAATATTAAATCAAATCCCTTGTCATCGACATGAAACCTCCTATAGCATCAACAAAAGGCGGCAGTTTTTATTGATTCCCCGATACAAAAGACGTATGAAAACTGACTGATCCTATTCTGCTCAACCCACTTCTCAAAAGAAAAAAAATCGCAATTAAAGCTTCGTAAAGACTATTAGTCATTGTAAAGGTCATGATTGACTTTGAATGGTGTCCTCAAAGAAAACAATGTGCTTCATTTCAGCAGCCTGGGCAAGCAGAGTAAAATACTGGCTGAATATGGTTTTAAAAAAAGGTCAGAAAAGCTCATTTGAAGAAGCACTGACTGATAAGCAGAATAAAAATCACCACTGAGCAGAAGGCCAGGCTTGGAATTGGGGAGACCTGGCTGGGTTCACGTTCTTCCTCAGATCAGACTGGATGCATGACCCATGGCAAATCACCCCAATTTCAGCTCCTTTTGTGCTGTCTTCCTTCCCACTTTGGAATATAAGCTCCTTGAGGGCTTGTCTGTCCTTCTGCTTGTTTGAATCCTCAGCATTCAGCAAAGTCCTGTTTAATATATGCTTGTTGAGTGGCCGACTTCAATTCTCAGTGGCTCGGCTACTCTCCATGACTATATATTACAAAAGACTGCTGTTCTGCACTAAGGAAAAGAGTTTCCCCTACACCAGTGAAACCATAGATCTAGAGAAAAACAAGCAAACATACAAAAACATTAGTCATATACATAGAAGGCTCCAGGATATTCCTGATATAATGATTTTCTTGGGAAATGTAGGATGGATAATACATACACACAAGCACGTGCATTTCATTTCACAAAAAAAATGTCAGCTACTGAATCTAAACCTCACCCACTCCAATAAGTGTTCCTCCTTTTACACTTGGTAGCCAACATTCACATAGGGAAACGCCTGTGGCTTTCAAGGGATAATCTTTATGGATAGGAGAGCTCAGCTTAGAATCCAGGTGGGATCATTCTTGCCTACACTCATTTCCTCAACTCCCACCTGGTTCAAGATGTTCTACATAATTCCTTAAATGGTCTTCTAGCAATAAAGGAGAGGTGTTGTTCTGTGTTCAGTTGTGTCAGACTCTTCCTAACCTTGACTGGAATTTTCTTGGCAAAGATTCTGGAGTGATTTGTCATTTCCTTCTCCAGCTCATTTCACAGATGTGGAAACTGAGCTAAACAGAGTTAAGTGATTTGTCCTGGCTCATACAGCTTGGAAATATGTGAGGCCAGATTTGAACTCAGGAAAATGAGTCTTCCTGACTCCAGGTTTGGCACTCTGTCCACTGTGCCACCTAGCTGCCCTTGAAAACTGATTTGAGGGTAAATTTCTTGCTCCTGACCTAAGTACCCAAATTGCTCCTGTTCAGTCATGTTGGTCATGTCCAATTCTTCATGACGCCATTTTGGATTTTCTTGGCAAAGATACTAGAGTGGCTTGCCATTTCCTTCTCCAATTTATTTTACAGATGAGGAAACTGAGGCAAACAGGGTAAAGTAACTTGACTAGAGTCACACAGATAGTAAGGGACTGAGGTAAGATTTGAACTCAGGAAGAGGAGTCTTCTTAACTCCAGGTCTGGCAATCTATCCACTGCACCACCTAGCTGCCCAGAAGAAGAGCTGACCTCTATCCAAAAGAGTGTCTATTTCTAGAGATCTACTAAGGAAACAGTAGATCATTTTAACGGTAACTACATTTGAGCATACTTCATGTGTCTTAAATGCACTTTCAGAAGATTCTCCTTCACATAGCAACACAGAATAACGTCTGAGTAGAACAAGTTCAAAGATTGAGGGTTGGAAGGGACTTCTGAGGCCATCTCATTCAACACAGATAAGGAAACTGAGGCACAGGGTAGTTAAGTGAGATAGCCAAAGTCATGTTGTCAATGGAAAAGCTAGGATTTGAATTTAGATCCTCTAACTTTGAATCTCATTTTTTCCACTGTAGAGTAAGCTGTATCTCCTCCTTGCTTGGATCACATCAAATTCCTCACATTTATTAAGTTTATTTATTTATTGAATACCTATTGTTACAAACTATATGACCAGAACTGTGTATAGAGCTCTTGAGGGAGATGAAGAAACATGATGAGATGGATAAAATTCTGTATCCAAGAGTACAGAAGACCTGGGTTTTGATCCTGCTCTGACATTTACTAGGCATGTGATTATTGATTATGTAATCATAGATCTAGAGCCAGATGCTACTTCCTAAAGCCATCTTGTCCAATCTCATCACTTTATAGTTGAGGAAAGCAAGATCCCAAGAGTAAAGCAATGCTGCTCATAGGCACCAAAGTCAGAATTTGATCCCCAAACTCCAGAGTCCACGCTTTTCCTGCTGCATCATACTTTTTCTTAACCTTTCTGAGTTCCACTTATCAAAAAAAGGGGGCACATTAATTCCTGTACTCTTTATCTCCTACATTTCAAATAAGATAACATACGCAAAGGATTTTGCAAACTTTAAAATGCTATATCAATGTCCATTATTATATTATGACCATCATCTTAGTATCACAGAATTGTAGAAAGGGACTTTAGAAAACACTTAGTCCAACCTTTCATTTTACAGATGAGGAAATTGAAGGTCAGAGACATGAAGTGATTTTCCCAGCACTCCCTGGGCAGTGAGGGTCAAAGTCAGAATTCAAGCTCAGGTCCAGAGATTTCAAGTTCAGCATGGTTTTCACTGTACCATGTTGCCTCTTCATTTTACTGATGAGCAAACTGAGACTCAAAGAGCTTCTTTAAGTGGCTTGCTCAAGACCACAAGGCTAATTAGTAGAGGACTCAGAACTAGAACCAAGACTTTTGATTCCTAAGTTCATAGTTCTTTTTTTTGTATAAAACTTTTATTTTGGGTTTGTCAAGGTACTGAGTATCCTATTAAAATGTACAAAAGCAATACATAGTGGTTTGTAATGGTCAAAGTGCTTTGCTTCTCAATGGTTATTAACGGCTCTCAGCAACTGATGGATACCAGCTGATGGGTATCCAGTTGATTCCAGCAGATACTTGGGACCATCCAAGAAGGATGGCTCCCAGATGAAAGTGGCAATAACTGTTCCAGAGAGCAGGCAAACCTTATTTGTGTATTCTTCATGTTAGAAGACGGATAAGAAAGGAGGAGGTATTTATTTTGCTTATTTTTTCTTGTTCTTGGGATGCTACTTAAGGCAATAAACAAAACAAAGGTGATTCTTTTTTCTCAGACTAAAAATAAATGCCCTTCACCAATAGAATAATCTAGAAAGCCCATGTCATGGTGCACTTTGGCAATCAGAATGCAAATTAATGACCAAAAATGCTCTTATTACAAGGTACTAAAGGATGCATATGTTTAAAAGCTGTACTCAACTCATTACTTGGAAATCGTTCCATTATTTAATGTAGATAGCTATTTAATTTCAACAGGAAGGCTGCAAAAACATTACATTTTCTCTGTTTACACAATTTCTATTTAGAATCAACATAAATACAGGTATATTACAGTTCTCATCCAAGGCTGATCAAAGTACATTATGTTACTTCAAAAGCCTCCAGATGATTCTACCCCATTCCTACGTTAGATCAATTTAATCCCCTGCCATTTGTAAGGCTACTGTTCATTTAACTGAATGAAATGCACAAGAAAAGACATTGAATGGAACTACAAACCTTTCTTGTTTTTGGAGGGAGACCCACCTCTTTTAAAAGAAGAATCTGTGAGGTGCGCACCTCTGGTTTCCAAATCTTTCAAAATGTGCAAAATTGCAAAGATTGAAATGACTCAAACAAGAATGTGCTATTTGGGGGCACTAGGACACACTCATAGGGAGCTCTAAATCTGTCCTTTTGTTTCTTGGGGAGTGTGGTGATGTGGCCCATTCATTCTGCATTTTGGGCTATCCAGTAATAGAACTCACCCTGACTTGCTGTAGTTTGGGATTTTTTTCTCAAAGGCCCCTACTTTTTTTGTCAGTCTCAGAGGGGAAATACAGCTTCCTGCATGTAGCAGGGCTTACTACAATTCCCCATTCCAAAGGACCCATTATCAAAAATGCTATACACCTCCAGAGAACTGATGAACTCTGAGTACAGATATATGGTTTTTATATTGTATGCACAGTGTATATATGTATATTGTTTTTAACATTCTTTGTTTTTCTTGTGTGCTTTCTTTTACAACATGGGTAATGGGGGAAACACACTTATATTCACACACACACACACACACACACAAACACACACACACATGCACGTACTCTTCCACTAAATACCACCACAAACTTTAGGGCATCAAAACAGGCAAGGACAGGAGACACCTGTGTCTGAGGTGAACAGTATGTTGTTTATATGTTGCCTGGAAATTTACTTGGGCTTCCTCTAGCCATGGAAGGGAAATTAAAAGTAAGATTCTCCTTTCATTGGCTGGATCACATAAGCCTTAGAACTAAGGCATATTAAAGGTTCTTGTATACTGGATGTAAACATAAAGTTTGAAGAAGGGACCTCCTACTAGAACCTCTGTTCTGAACCAAAGGGGATATAGCCTCAGCTTGATCTTAGTGGTCAAAGGAGTGATAGATGACATACAAATCTAGAAACAGACCTTTCTTAACTATCTTCCCAAATGGGTGTGAGGTGAGCCCTGAGGGACAGGACACATGGCTAACAGACCAGCCCTCACTTAGTGCCTGCTGGGTAAAGTTTTATAAAGTTATAAAGGGTGTTCATGCACTAAATGACTTGTAAACATTTAAATTGTTTTTTAAACAACTTCAAAAGATAAAACATGATCAGATGTATCTTGGTAACATATTTTTACTATTATTACAAATGACTAATATTGTATCTTAAATATATGTTACATATGTGATATATTATAATATCTATAATACACAAATAACATATAGCATGCTAAATATAACATCTGAAGATTTGCAAAGTGTTGAACAGACAGTACTGAAGATCTTCACTTTCCTCCCTCTCTTTGCTCCAGTGTCAGAAGATAAGATGGTCTTTATCATTGCCTGGTCTATGCACATGATCCTCTACCTTCTCCTCTTTCTCAGGACACAGTTCTATTCGCTGATCCCTAATTTCAGTTTCCTCTCCTGTAAAATGAGGAAATACAATATGGTAGCCTCTCAAGTACCTTTCTGATCTAAATCTGTAATTCTCTGTTCTTCCATTTCTATTTTTTTGTTGGCTAGAAACATAGGATGACACGTTCCTATATCTAGAGTTTTCACTTATCTTGTCCAGACTCCTCATTTTTACAAATGTGTAGGGGACTTGACCCAGGTCAAATAAATAGTAAGCATTAGAGATCCTGATAACAGTAACCCGGGTTTTCTGACTCCAGAGCTCTTTCCATAACCAAACTGGCACATCTCTGCTGCCTACAAACATGCTTAATCTAAATACCTATCTTTAAAAATCTTCCCATAGAAAGTCTTAAATGGACTGACGCAAAGCGACGTGAGCAGACACAAGAGAAGACTGTACTCAGTAACAGCGGTTTTGTATAATGATCAACTGTGAATGACTTAGCAGTTTTCAGCAAAACAGTGATCCAAGACAATTCCAAAGTACTCATGATGAAAAATGCTATCCACTTCCAGAGAAAGAATTAATGGAGTATGAATGCATATCAAAGCAAACTATTTTTCACTTTCTTTATTTTTCCATGGGTTTTTTTCTTGGTCTGTGTTTTCTTTCACAATATGACTAATATGGAAATATATTTTGCATGATTGAGCATATATAAGCTATATAAAATTGCATACTATCTCAGAGAGGAGAGGAGGAGAGAATTTAGAACTCAAATTTTTTAAATGAATGTTAAAAATTGTTTTTACGTGTAATTAGGAATAAAAACATTACTTATAATTTAAGAAAAATCTTTTCATGAAATCAAAGAAAAAAATGTGAAAGAAGGTAGCTTAGCAGTACCAGATTTCAAATTCTATTACAAAGCGGTGATCATAAAAACAATCTGGTATTGGCTAAGAAATAAAGGGGTGTATAAATGGGATAAATTAAGTATACAATAAACAGTAGTAAATGACCATAGCAACCTAGTGTGTGATAAACCCAAAGATCCAGGCTTTGGGGGTAAGAATTCACCACCTGACAAAATTCGCTGGGAAAACCAGAAAGCAGTTTGTCAGAAACTAGCCATAGATGAACATCTCACATTTTATATCAAGATAAAATCAAAATAGATAAATTACTGTTTTTGAAATAAATTTACTTGTTTTCAGTTTTCAGCAATCACTTCTATATGTCTTTAATTTTCTCTCTCCCTCCCTCTCCCCTTCCTCCCTGAGACAGCATGTGCTCTTTTGTGGGTTCTACACATATATTCCTATTAAGAACATTTTCACATTAGTCATGTTGCATAGAAGAATTAAAATAAATGGGAAAAACCAAACTAAACCAAACATAACACAAGAGAAAATAGTCTGCTTCTTTCTGCATTCCAATTCTGTAAGTAATTCTTTCTTTGGATGTGGCATTTTGCCCTGTGAGTCCTTTGGGAATGTTTTAGCTCCTTGCATTGCTGGGAAGGGCTAAGTCTATCAGAAACAGTCCTTGCACACTGTGGCTATTTCTGTGTAAAATATTCTCCTAGTTCTGCTCATTTCACTCAGCATCAGTAAAATAGATAAATTATTTAGGCATACGGGGTGATATCATAAGTAAATTATGGGAGTATGGAAAACTTTACCTGTCAGATCTATGACTTAAGGGAAGAATTTATGAGCAAACAAGAGATAGAGAGGATTATAGGAAGTAAAATTGATAATTTTGATGATAGGAAGTTAAGAAGGTTTTGAACAAACAAAATTAAAGCAATCAAAGATAGAAGGAAAGCAGGAAGCTAAGGGGAAGTCTTCAGAAAGTTTCTCTGATAAAGGTTTGTTTCTTAAATATAGAGGGAAATGAGCCAAAGTTATAAAAATAAGAGCCATTGCACAATTGATAAATGATCCGAGGATATGGAGAGGCAGTTTTCAGAAGAAGAAATGAAACCTATCAATAGTCACATGAAAATATGCTTTAAATAACTATTGATCAAAGAAATACAAATTAAAACAACTCTAAGGTGCCACCCCACACGTATCAAATTAAAATGATAGGAAAGGAAAATGACAAATGCTAGAGGGGGTATAGAAAAATTGGGACGCTAATGCATGGTTGGTGGAATTGTGAACTAATTTAACCATTTTGGAGAACGATTTGGAACTATGTCCGAATGGCTATAAAACTGTGCATACCCTTTGACCCATCAATATCACTACTAGGCCTGCCTTTAAGAGAGATCAAAGAAAAAGGAAACGGACCTATATATACAAAAACATTCGCAGCAGCTTTTTTAGTGGTGGCAAAGAATGGAAAATTGAGGGGATGCCCATTTATTGAGGAATGGCTGAATAAATTGTGGTATACGATTATGATGGAATATTGTACTATAAAAAATGATGAGGAGAATGATTTCAGAAAAACTAGGAAGATTCATATGAAGTGATTCAGAATCAAGTGATCAAAATCAGATTATTGTACACAGTAATAATAATATTGTAATGATGTTCAACTGTGAAAGACTTGGCTACTCTGTTCAATACAAATGATCCAAAATAATTTCAAAGAACCCATGCTAAAAATGCTATCTACCTCCAGAGAGTACGGATATGGATGTAGACATTTTTCACTTTCTTTACTTTTTTGGAGGGGGTATTCTGCACATGTTTTCTTTTCCAACATGTACCGTATGACTTCACATATAAAACTATTACCATCTTACTTACCTCCTCAAGAGGTGGGGAAGGGTTCAGAAGGAGAAGAATTTGTCATTCAAAATTTTTAAAAATGAATGTTAATGTTCAATGTAATTGAGAAATATTCGATGAACTAAATAAAAATGCAATAAAAAAACCTTTCCATGATTTGGTATTATCCCCTAGAATCCTTTACCTCTCCTGCCCCCTCACTGTTAAGACTCATACAAAGAACAGGCTCCATTTACTGCTGACACTTTTCCTCCACCCACTCTCCAATTCCTTAGAATCTGCTGTCCGACTCCACCATTCTTGGAACCGTTCTTTCAAAGTATACAAATGACTTCTTGTTGACTCAGTCTCACAGCTTTTCCCACAATCACCCTCCCTCTCTTTGAGTTTTCTGCAATGTTCCACACAATTGCCAACCACCTCTACCTGCGTAATCTCTCCTTCCTTAGGTTGTCTGGCACTGCTCTTTTCTGGTTGACTCTTTCTACATAACTACGTACCTCTCTCTTGTTCTCTTATCATAGTCTCCTAACTGGTTTTGCAGTCTCCAGGCTCCTCCCTTCTTCCTTCACATGGCTTCCCAAATAAACTTCTTAATACACAGGTCTGTTACTCCGCTCAGAAAACCTGCAGTGACTCCATATTACATACAAGATACAATCCAACCTCTCAGTCTGACATTTGAAGGTCCTCCATATTCTACCTCTAATCTTCTGATGCACCTTATTTCATACTACCTCCCTTCACATCCTCTACCTTTCAGCCAAACTGAATTATTAGCTGTTCCCCTAACATGACTTGCCTATGTTTCCATATATTTGAGCAGGCCATACCCATTCTTGGAATGTATTCCTTTTATCTCTCTACCTTTGAGAATCCATTTCTTTCTTTAAGACCTAGGTGAGGAGCTAACTCCTCTCTATTCCCTCCAATAAGTGTTCTTTCCATACTCAATTATTCTTGGTCATTTTTGTCTAATGCTATCATTTGCCCCCATCACTCTCTACCTTGTTTTATTCTTATCTATGAACAGGTCATATCTCCTCCAATAGATTCTAAGCTCCTTCAGGGCAGAAACTCTTTTTTTGAGGGGAGTGGGTTTATCTTTGTGTCTCTAGGACCTAAAATAATACCTTCCAGAGGGTAAATGGGATACAATTGTAGACTTTTGCTTTATCTTCCTGGTCAGCACCAATATTAATCACTGAGCAGCTGCTGCACTCAGGCAGGTAAGCCCAAGAACCTTAGAAATGGCAATGCCCCTCAGAAAACCAGTTTTGCTTCCAGCCAGCCCCACAGTGATAGATGGATGGATGGACGGACGAACAGATGGACAGACAGACAGACAGATAGATAGATGCTTCCCTATAACCAGGGAAGCAACCTCTGTAACAATTTGCCCCTTCTAACAACCCCTTCTTCAGTTGCTGAAAGCCTCATTCCCCTCCTCAGTATTCAAAACTACCTAAGAAAAGAAAGTTCTCAACCCCAAAGTCCTAGGCACTGTCAAATGGTTCAGCTTCAGAAACCGACAGAACTTTATCAGTGGAAATGGCATTAATGAAGATGCATTATAAGCTGTTTTGCTGCTGCATCCTAAGGTCCCTAGGACCTTCCCATCTGACTAGCTGCTGAAACCCTTATGGAGCCTCTGTTCCCCTTCCTTTCTATGCCTAGAATGCCATCCCTTTCTTTATTTACCTATTGATTTCCTACTTAGTTAATAAATCTTTATTGAATGCTTACTATGTGCCAGATACTGTGCTAAGCCCAGGGAGGTGAAAGATAGTCTTTGCCCTCAAGAAGTTTACAAGCAAATGAGGAAGATGAAAAATATGTATAAACAAGTCATAGGCAGGATAAGTAGGGAATAATTAATAGAGGGGAGACAACAGAATTAAGAGTGGTTGGGAAAGACATCTTGGCATTTAAAGTCAAACTCAAATGTCACCTCTTCCATGAAGTTTCCCACATTCCTTCAGTCAATAGCAACCCCTCATACTTCACCTACCATTTTGTTTTCCAACCCTGTGAGAGTTGATGTCATACTTGATAATATGTGTGTATCTTCCCCTTTCTAGACTGTAAGCTGAACTAGGGCAAGGGCAGTGCCTTCCAGACTTTGCATGCCTCCCAGTGTGTAGCACACAGTAGGAACTTGCTAAAGTATGTTGAGCAAATGAATAAGCCATTCTGCTATTATATACCACTGAGACTTTTCACAAAGAGACAAAGATGAAACACAGGAGAGAAGAAAACTCAGGATTTGACTAGAAAGTTCAATGGCATAGCCATTTGGTCAGAAGATAATCTCTTATCTGTGCCTAGTCTCCTACACATACATACATACACACACACACATATACATATATATATATACATATATATACATATACGTATATAGTTGGAGTCCTTATTTCCCAAATAAGCTCAGAGATCAGTGATGTGAATATGTAAATAGGGACAGGAGAATTGATGGCATGAGCCCTAGAATACTTAAAGATCCGAGTTCAAATCCTGATCCTAGGCAAGTTACTTAACCTTTTCAGCTTCAGTTTCCTTGTCTGCAAAATGAATGGAGTAATATCATTCACAGACGTGTTGTTGTGAGGCTCAAGTGACATAATATATGTAAACTGCTTTGCAAATCTTAAACTATTATCTATCATCATCATTATTATTATAACATAGAAATCAGAGGAAGTTTGGTGGTTGAGTTAATAATGCTAAATTTTTATAGGGGTGAGGTGCATCTGGTTCGATTATTTCAAAGGTCTGATGCAGCAACATTCACTTAATCTCTCTTAGCTTAGGTTTCTTCATTTGTTAAATGAAAAGGAAGGAAGAAAACAAGAATTTTTAAGTGCCTACTATATGCCAGGCACTCTAGTAAGCACTTTACAAATATCTCATTTGATCCTCACAGCAACTCTGGGAAATAAGTGCTATTATTGCCTCCATTTTACAGCTGAGGAAACTGAGGCAAACAGAGGTGAAATGACTTTCCCAGAGTCACACAGATAGTAAGTAGTGTCTAAGGCTGGTCTTCCTGACCCTAAGTCCAGTCTGAGAACACATACTAAGTGACTTGCCCAAGGTCAAACAGTGTGGATCAGATAGGTCTCAATCCCTAGGCTTTCTGACTCTAAGGCTGGACCTCTATCCACCATCTCTACCCAAATCACAAGCCATGTTTATGTCTTTAAAGTATCATCAGTCTTACTGAGACTGCTATTATATGTATATTTTTCCATAAAAATTTGCTCCATAACCATTGTTCCTTAAGCAGTTATTAAAAGGGGGCAGCAGGGAGGTTTTTCCAAGCCATACTTCTGACACCGTCTTTTTGCTACCTCCTTTCCCTTCCCCTGTACCCTTCCCTCCATACCTCGCTGTAGCATTTTTGTCTCCTAAGACAATCAAAGTCTAGAATATTGAAGGGTATTTACTGCCATGCTAGTTGAAATGCTCATGAAGTATTGATTGATGGTAATGGAAACAGCATGTGTACTAACTTCCTTGAGTCCTTTGAGTTACCAAAATACAGGGAGCTACTTGTCACCAATTTAGTCCCCAAAACCCTACAACAAATGTCTACCAAACTAGCACTGAGGAAAGCTGCTCATTCCTTTTCCCAGCTGTTTGATGGTAAAAGTTTAACAACTGGCTCTCCCTCCACTCCCTAAAAAAGAACAATGCACATGATGTATCTTTAAATTTAATCTGCATTATTAGTCTTTTGTCAATTACTTTTAAAGTCTAGACAATCAACAAAACAATAAAACAAGTTCTGATTTGTAGCATTTGCCAATTTCTGAAGTACAAGTGCTCATACTGAAAATTTAACAATCAGCTCATAAGCCAATTCAAGATGACCTCAGTACACCCCTACCTCTGTTTGTACTTTTAGAAATCTCATGCACCAAAGTTTAATCTCTTCAAAAATGATCTGTAAACATTATACCACATCAAAGAGTTAAATGATATCTGAAAATATCTTTACCTTCTGCTTCCTTTAGGTGGTTCCTGTCCTTGCTCACTGTTTAGTATCACAACCTGTATGGTGCTTTATTCTCACTAACTAGTCACTAAAATGCATAAAACAAAAATACCTCCTGTTCCAATGATTAGGACAGTACCTGGCACATAGTAGGTGCCCAATAAATGTGTATTGATTGTTTCCCTGATGATGACTAAGGATACTTCCAAAAAAAAGAGATAAACAGGGTTACATTCTCAAAAGCCACTTCTGAAGCCCTTGAGTTTCTCTGCTCATAAAATCATAGTCATAATTTTATACCTAGAAGGGCCATTCTTTTTCCATTTAAAAAAAGAAGAAACTGAGGACCAGAGAGATTACATGATTTTCCTAGGATCAACACAACATACTGGTGACTGAAATGGAACCCAAGTTTCTTAGCTCCCAACCCAGAGCTCTTTCCTCATTTCATTCATGGCCAAGGAAAACCGACCTAGAGCAGTGTTCCCCAAAGTAAGGCCCAGGTGCTTTGGAGAGACAAAACCTGACCCTAACCCCAAGTGATCAAACAGAGGATAGGAAGATTTATCCACAGGATAACTAATCATGGGGGCTTATCTGGGGGTAATTATACCTGGACACAATCAGAGCTATCCTTATTTTCCAATAGTTTCCCCATTCATCCTCCCACAGCTGCATAAAGTCCAAGTCTTCCCCTCTGAGTTGAGCATTCTCCTCAAGGCAGTCATAATCTAGATAACCTCTACCAGGGCAGCCATAGCAACAGTTCCGCAAGTACCACTGGGAAAATCCTGCTGTTCTGTTCCCTCCTTCTGCTGTAGGTCACCTCATAGCTATAGGCACTCCTCCAGTGGCAGATTCTAAAATTAAACTTATTTAGCAAGATAGCACCAGAGGAGTCTGGGTCATAAAGCTGACATACCATATTCCCTGAATTCCCATTAAATAAGTTAATCATCCAGTGCTCATAAAGAGTGAAAGCTGCAAAATTGATGTCTGGGTATTGACCTACCATGACGTCATAATGAGGGTGCCATGTTTTCTTGATGGGCATGAAGTGATGGAAGTGGTGATGAGGGTGGAGAATGAGATGCTGGGGACATGGCCAATGGGAGGTCAAGTATACCTGGATCTAAGTGACTGGTGAATTAGAGCCCTACCTTCCTGCTTTTCATTTTGGGTGAGACAGAGTGAGTTGCAGAGGATGAGCAGGCCTGAATGTATTCTCTTAGATTACAGACCTCAGCATTTGTCACATTAGCTTTGCCCCCAAATCCAACCTTCTCCTCTACTTCTCTAGTACTGTGAGGAGCACACCATACTTCAACGAACTCATGCTCATAACATTGACACCATTTGGGATTCCTCATATTACCACGCTAGTTAAAGACTGGACCATTTCTTTTCTAGATTATTCAAAATATCTTCTAACTGGTTTCCTGCCTCCAGGCTCTCTCTCTCTCCAATCCCTCCTCTGCACAGCAACTAAAATGATTTTCTAAAGCACACGTCTAACTACTTCATTCTCTTACTCAATAAACTTCGGTGACTCCCCATGTAGTCTAGGATCAAATATCATTTCATCTTTGCCTGATCCATTTTTAATTTCTCTTACATTGTCTGTTTTATGATGTACATAATTATTAGCACATAATTAGCAAATAACAATCATTAGTAAAGTATACTCAACTTGGATTCAGGAAGACCTGAGCTCAAATACTGCCTTGGACATTTGTTAGAGGTGTGACCTTGAGCAAGTCATTCTTCCCCTATGACAGTTTCCTCATCTATAAATGGAGATAAAAATAGCTCCTTCTTCCCAAGGCTGTTGTGAGAATCCAAAGAGATAGTATACATGAAGTGTTTTGCAAATGTTAAAGGTATACAGACATGTTAGCTTTTAATAGGATGGTAGTATATGTGTGTAACTTATGAATAATTAAATATATGCATATTGGAGATGCATATGGCAACTTCCTGATTCCTGATCCTCAGTTTTCAACTGAGAGAGTTGTATGACCAAAAAGCTTAGAGAGTGTTCTTAAATCACATTAAGATAATTATTATATGGTCATATATAATATTACATCTATGGGAGCACATAAATATTATATCTTGCCCTGTGACATCCATGAAAAAAATAATTCTGTACCAGTATTATTAAATCAGATATGGCATGGAACAGTGAAAAGAGCACTGAACTTAAAGCTTAAAGATCTGGGTTCAAATTCTACCTTGAACACTGACTAGTCACATCACTCTGGACACATCAATGAGCCTGCCTGAAAAACAATTTCCTCATCTGCCTAGAGGTTTCCTTACACCACCATATTCCTCCATTTCAAAGGGACAAGGGAAAAATTAAACCCATAATCCACTCAACATATATCTCAGGTACAAGCCTCAGGAGCAGGAGTTGAAAACCAACACAGTGGCTTTTCTAATCAAGAAAATAGAAGACAAAATAAGGACATGGAGGAGGAATTCTCAGCTGGGCTAAGGAGCATATCAAACCCTTGACAATGACAAAGTCAACCTGCCAAAAGAGATGCTTCAACATCACATCTACTTATTGCAGAGATCTCTTCTCTTTTGCTGATGACATCGGCAAGCCTGGGGTTTTTTGTCACCAGTCACTCTGTGCTTACTTTAATGATGCAGCACAGAGAGAGAAATGTTTGGGTTGGTTTTTTTCTGATCACATAAATCACATTGCTTTGACACTGGGCTCAATAGGGGCTGCTAGAACAATGTGGCCAAAGCTATTGACTCCATCTCTCAAGTCCACAAGGTGTATCATTTAGCCAAGAGTGATAATTAGACACAGAATATACTGAAAACTGTCAATAGGCTTGTCAATAGGAGAACTCTTAGCATCTAACATCCAGTGAATCAATGGTGTTTTTCAGCTATAAAATCAAGAAAATGATAGTTTTCAAATGAATGGTGGAAAGGAAACAGGAGCCTCCTTGGGGAGGAATAAAACAGCTCAATTTTCCCTTACTGAGTGGCTCTCCAACTGCCTCACTCAATGGGAAAGGTCACAGAAGATTACAGGAAAGTATCTCTGAAACAAGATGTACAACAGCATTGGGACATGACACGCTGCCCAGGTGCACCACAAAGGCCACCATATCTCTGACCTGACAGGAGCAACGGACAGGTCAGCAGATGCCTGATGAGACTGGAGGAAAGGAGAGAGAGGCAGGGATTGATCTGCAAAGGGGAGAGGGGCCCCATTAAACAGCCATACCTGTACATTCACGCTCTCTCCTAAGACGGGTAACTGCTCTGGGATGCTCTAGAAAGATGTCTTCATAGGGACACAAAACCAGATTGGAAGCGAGGAGTCCTGGGTTCTTCTCTGTCTCCAGTGTTAATTAGGTATGTGACCTTAGGCAAATTATTTAGTGTCTTTGAGTATAAGCTATAAAATAAGGCAGCTAACAAAGTGCTCCTTAATTGAGGAGTGGCTAAGCAGAACACAGTACATTAATGCAATGGAATACTATGCATCCATAAATCCAATCCAACAAACACCTATAAGTACCTACTATGTGCCAAGTGTTAGGGATACAAGCATAAAAAATGAAACAGCTCTTGCCTTATAATTGGCAGATTCTGCTGAATCATGTATTGGGCTGTAAATGTGATTAGGGCATAAATATTTAGTATTGATTCACAGAGTAGATCAATAATTGTTATTGTTGTTTAGTCGTTTCAGTCATGTATGACTCTTTGTGACCCCATCTGGAGTTTTCTTGGCAAAGATACTGAAATGGTTTCCCATTTTCTTCTGCAGCTCATTTTACAGATGAAGAAACTGTGGCAAACTGGGTGGAGTGACTGTCTGAGGCCAGATTTGAACTCAAGGAAATGAGACTTTCTGACTCCAGGCCCAGAACTCTATCCACTGCACCACCTAACCACCCCATACACTAGTAAGAATTCATAATTAGTACCTAAAGTTTAGATATATTGGCAGCTGGTGGTACAGTAAACAAGAGTGCTAGAACTAGAGTCATTAAGACCTGCATTGAAATCCTGCCTCAGACATATACTAGTTATGTGACCCTGGGCAAAGACCTAACCTTTTCTCAGTCTCAGTTTCCTTACCTGTAAAAATGGGGATAATAATAGCACACAGTTACTATAAGAATCAAACACACTAACATGTAAAGTGCTTCTCAAACTTTAATGCTCTATAGAAACACTAGCTAAATGGATGATGGGGAAATTTTCTTCCAACACAGGCAACTCAGGTAGAATGGAAAATGAAAAAACTTCTATGACTGGGCTTAAGTGTAGCCAGTCAGACACTTTACTCTGTTCCACCTCTAAAGACATTTTAATACTGGGTTTTCAAAGTACTTTCAGAATAACAAGTGAACCCAGACTCAGGAGAAGATCACATGCTACAGCATTATGTTCAGTTGTGGGCACAACATTTTCCTCCCAATATTGACAAGACAAGGGTTTCCAGAGGAGGACAATTAAGATGCTGAAAGTCTTGGAGTTCATGCTATTTGAAGATAAGTTAAAGGAACTAAGGATATTTGGCTGAGAGATGACTTAGGGGAGGTCTGAGTAGAATCTGTCATGTCAAAGAAGAATTGGATTCATTCCATTGGGCCCCAGCGGCCAGAACCAGGAGCAAGAGGTAGAAAGTGCAAAGAAGCAAATTAATATTTCATGTACAGGGAAACTTCCAGAATTAGAACCAACCAAAAGTGGAAGGGATTTCCATGAAGGTTTCTAAGAAATATGGACAATTACTCTCTTAGAATATAGTAAAGGAAATTCTTGCTTGGGTATGAGTTCAATTGGATGACCTGAGTCATCCCTCTCGACTCTGCTATTCTGTGCTTCTGTTACCGCTTGTCAAAGGTGAAACAGAGAGCAAGAAGCAGAGCCAGAATTGAAAGTCAGCTTCTCTGGTCCCCAGTCTGGTGGGATTCCACTGTACCAATATACTTTTAACTATTGCAGGTGGTTTCTGATGCTGTTACCACCTTTCCTCTCAACCTAATGCACAGTTTAATTTATAACTCTTGTCATTTTCTTTGCATGACAAAACAGCAAAAACAAAGATGGCAGTATTGAGGTTGGCTGAATAGCAAATTGTACGGGTATGACCTTTTTAGTCCCAAGCCTAATTGTTAAGTTTTCCAATACCTCCTTTATAACTACCAAGATCACCAGTAAGAATTATGGCCTTCTTTAACAAAACAAGTCACTGGACTAAGGACAAAAACATCAGCACAGACAAAATCTACTAACTTGCTGCGTACTGTTGAAGATTAGTGGAATTTTCTACACTATAGATGAATATATCCAAATATATATTAGCTCAACTATAAGCTGATATGTAAGCAAACGTATATATTAGTGGAGTCTTCTATGCTATAAGTGAATATATACAAACAGATAATAGTTTATATGTAAACGTAGGATAGTTTGCTATGCAAATTGGAATCTACTATGCCATAGGTGAACACATACAAACACAATATTACAAATTGACAAGGCCTGAGGTTGTGTTAGAAATTTCATTCTTGCTAATACATTTTTTAGTTCTTTCTATGTAGTATGCATGTGCTCACACACATACATGTATATATAATGTCACTGTAAGTACGCTAGTAAATACATGTGTGAGTAAAAAGTTGAGCTCAATTTGGTTCACAGTTGACTCACAGATGAACCACAGACTAGCAACAATAAGCTTCAGGTTCTGATTGTGGGAAAGAGCCTGCTTTTTGCTCTGGTTCTTTGGAGTTCTCTGTACTCATCTAAGCCTTGGTTCCTCCCCCTCTGCCAACAAATCCAGCTGCCAAACCCCCACCCATCATGACCACCCTACAGGGAGAGTCAACAACAGACTGTGAAGTCCTCATGGTCAGGGACGATTTCATTGCTGTCTTTGGAGCCCCACTGTCTAGAACGAAGGGTTAGCACTTATGAAACGTCTACCAAATGAATGAACGAACATGTATCCTCCCTGCGAGAGAGGAAGAGAAATGCAGAGACAAAACAGAAAACAGTCTAGCAGAGGGCTGAGCACATAGTAGGTGCCTGGTAAATACAAATTCATTATTGCAAATCAGGAGGTCTCAAATTTTTTGTCTGTCCTGGGCCCCTGGGAAGTCATCTCAAAATAATTTTTGAAATACATTAAATAAAACATATATAATTCGAAGATGGCAGCGTACAAAGACAGACCTGCTCTAGCTCTAACCCCATAGCCCACAAAGTACCTGTAAAAACAACTCTAAACAAATTCCAGAGCAGCAGAAGCCACAAAATGACAGAATAAAAGAGATTTCCAGCCCAAGACCATCTGGAAGGCCAACAGGAAAGGTCTATTGCACAGGGCTCATTGTTACACGTGTACGACTTATACTGAATTGCTTGTTTTCTCAGTGAAGGTGGGTGGGGAGAGAGGGAGAGAATATGGAACTCAAAGCTTTAAGAATGAATGTTAAAAATTGTTTTAGCATACAACTAGAAATTAAGCTATACAGGCAATGGAGCATAGAAATCTATTTTGCCCAATGGGAAAATAGAGGGGAAGGGGGATGGAAGAAGGGTGGGTAATAGAAGGGAGGACAGACTGGAGGAAGGGGTGGATGGGGTGCATGCTGTCCTGGGGTGGGGAGTGGGGAGAGATGGGGAGAATACTTGGAATTCAAATTCTTGTGGAAGTGAATGTTAAGAACTGAAAAATAAATAAATCATATATACATGTATATGTACATACATATACATATATATATAAACACATATGATTCAAAGAAAACCAAAGGTAACTGGAAATAAAGATGTGAATTTTTTCCCATCCAAGTCCATGGGCCTCCCTGCAATCTAATCACAGACTCTTCAGGGGTAAAGAACCTCCATCTAAATACTCAACCCTAGGTTTAGAACTAGTGAGCTGACACATTCAAGTCAGGTTGGCTCCTAGTGCCTTTGCCTTCTAAGGTTACCTGAAACTTACTCTATAAGTACCTAGTTATATACATGTTGTCTCCTCCTTTAGAAGTGAGCACCTCAGGGGCAGGGCTTTTGGTTTGTTTGTTTGTTTTTAACTGCAGAGCTTACTTAGCACAGTGAATGGTAAATATATATGGTTACTACTTCATAGTGTCATAGATTTAGTGCTAAAAGGACTATAAAGACATTCTGGTAAAACCCTCTCAGTTTGTAGATGAGAAAACAAAGGCTCCTAAAGGTTCAATAATTTGGTCATGATCACTCAGCAGTAGGATTTGAACTCAGGTCTTCCTGATTCCAGCTTCAGTACTCTACTCATTATACCATGTTCATTTAATTGGAGGGAGATTCTATGTGATCTTAAGATCCTAAGTCATTTGGCCCAGTCTTTCCTCATAAAACATAGCTATGAGGTAATAAAGTTAATAGTCACTCTGAATTCATGTTAACCAAGAAATGCTTACCATGGAGGAATAGTAGGATAGGCATGGTGTCCAAAAGAGCAGACTATCATGTGGATAAGTTTAGAGAAACTACTTCACTGAGAAACAACCCTGGGCTACAGTTATTTTTTAAGATAGCACCATAATAAGCACAAACTTTCCCCCTGCAACTTCCAGCTCTCTCTGGAAATAGCAGAGTGGAAACAGGGCTGTAATTAAGCCAAGCAAAAGGCAAGCTGCTTCCCAGGTGTGTGTTTCCAAATGCACAAAAAAGCATTCGTGGTATTGCCAAGCATCTTCTCATCGAGTAGCACATGGTCCTCACCATCTGACCAAGAACTAAGGAATCCAATGCAGAATTGCTGAAGACTTAGATTTCCACACACACCCCTCCCTGCCACAAGAAGTTCTTTTAATTGGAGACATTTATGAATTTGGACAGATAATTAGCATCGCTACCCTCTTGCTCAACTCAAGCTCTTCATCAAGGACAAATAGCTGATTTGGGAATGGAAACAGTCAAGGAAGGACATGAATGAAACCACATTGCAAAATGAAGAAATTCAAGTTTCAAGTAACATCGTGCCTCCCCCTGCTACCCACCTTCCCCTCCCAGTTTGCTGGGAACGCTGAAAGTATCCTGGAGTGTTTTCAAGAGATATGGAAGGTCTGACTTGTGTTTGTAGAAAACACTGCAAACATTTCTTAAAAGTTTCTACTTCACGTAATTATGTTTTAAATTGTTAATAGCTATAATTACGGAAGATGGCATCGTTGTGCTTGAAATTCTCCCTGATCCCTTTGGTATTTATTGATGACAAATGGCTTTATTAAAAAATAATGATAATTACATTGTTTGGTTGTATCAATACATTTTCACTTTTTCTTTATTATAGTCTATTGGGTTTTATGGATTGCTTACATTTGGTTTTGTATTTTATTGGGTTATGTTTGCTTGGTGCTGTAAAAAAAAGCAAAACGATTTGACATGCTAGCAACTCTATTATCAGTTGGTCAAGAACTTCTAGAATGGTGCACTGTCCACTTTCTGGCTAAATAGTTATTTTTATTATAAAATATTTTTATACACACATACACACCAGTTTTGATTTCTTGAAGTTTAGTAGTTCCTCATTAAATGGAAATAGAAATCTCTACGCTTCCTGTGAAACTGATGGAATCCCTACTCTTATGGAATTGGGAGTTCTCCTTTGGAGATCCCAAGAAAAGGACTCCAAAAAGTAGAGAAGACAAAGCCAAGAAATAAGGATAGGAACATCTAGCCTTACTATTTATCCATAGGAAACAAGTTTGGTTTAGTAAGCTACTAAAGAATTTACCTTCCCTTCCACGAAGCTCATATCTCTCCATTTGTCTGATCATATATTTTCTCAGTTCAAAATCCTTCCATTGCTTTCTGTTGCTTTTGAAATAAAGTTTAAATTCCTTAACCTTGGCATTGAAGGTTCTCTACAATTTAATACTACCCAAGCTTTCTAGCCTTATCCTATATTATTCTCCTCCATACATATTCTGCTCCAAACAAATTGACTACTACTTTATTTGTGGGCTTTCTCATCCCTCTGTCTCTGCTCACAATATTGCCTACATCAAGAATTCCTTTCATTTTCTCCTCCTTCAATCCCAATACCCATACTCTCACTGACTGATAGCTGCAAGTTCTCCCTGAAAATTTTCCTAATCCCCAAAGTTGGCAACGACCTTCTTCACACCGGACCCTGCATATCACTGTACCTCTCTAAGGTGAGTATATGATATTTTGTTTTACTGGTTTGTGTGGTGTATATCATAGTCCTTTACTTACACAATAAATTCTATGGAGACTCAGATTTGTCATACCAACATAGATTAACATTGTTTCCTTTTTGTATAGTTATTTCTATAGTTCTATATTTCAGGGATTCTTAACCTTTTGTGCATCATGGACCCCTTGGCAGTCTGATGAAACCTACAGATCCTTTCCCACAATAGTTTTTTTAAAATATATAAAATAAAATACACAGTATTAAAAAAAAGAAACCAAAATATAGAAATACAATTTTCAATTTTTTTTTAAATTAAGCTCATGGAGTTCAGGTTAAGAACCCATGTAGAGTGACTTAAAGTTTGCAAAGCATATTAAATATATACAATAAGATATATAGATATATATACATATAGACATATGTATAGATGTCATATACATACACTCACATATGTGTATGTGTATGTGTGTGTGTGTGTGTGTGTGTGTGTGTGTGTGTGTATATATATATATATATATATATATATATATATATATATATATATATATATAAAATCTCATTTGATCCTCCAAACAACTCTGACATAGGTCCTATTATAATCTCCATTTTACCTTTAGGAAAACTGAGGCTTAGAGAGGTTAAATAACTTGCCCAGGGTTATGCACACAAATATGTGTATCTATGTATGAATGTGTGTATATATATTATATATATACTTACATATACATTTATTTTTATTTATTCATTTTACAATAATTCTGTACATATTTTGATATTTTCACCATTCAAATGTAAGTTCTTTAGAAAGAAGGATTGTTTCATTCTTTGTACTTGTATTTTCAACACCTCAAACAGCACCTGGAACATAGTGTGCAATTAATAAATATTTGCTGATTGATCAGTAGGGCATATAGCTTAGGAGGGGCACTGATGACTTGGGGAATTTCTAGGGAACGTCAACCAGGTTGTGAGAGGCCTTGGGATGGTGCAATATAGGAGCCAATCAAAGGAAATAATGATCATGTTCTTGGGAAAGAGAAGAGCTGGAGGAGGAATGTTTTGAAGCTGTGGAGGAGAGGAATTCAATTTGTTTTGTTTGGCCTCAGGCAGCAGGTTTAAGGAGCTCAATGTGTGGAAGCTGAAAGGGGATGAATTTAGGCTGGTTGGAACAGCATCCTAAGAAAGTGGGATGAGATATTTGAGTACTGTTTGACCCCAGTGAAGCTCTTCAGGTTAAATCAGGGATGGGGAACCTGCAGCCTCACAGAGGTCAAAAGAATTATTTTCCATGTATTGGTTGGATTAGGTTTTTTTTCAATTTCCTTCCAAATCTGATATACCATGACTAAGTCAGTGAAGTAAATTTCATTATCTTTCCCAATCACTAGCACAGTGCAGTGTATACAAACAGTGCTTAATAGGGAGAACTTTGATTATATAATAATCATTATTATATATAATATATAATATAATATAATTAATAATAATAAATAATTATATAATATTATAATTATATAATATTATATCATAATATAATATATTATATATTATATAATAATAATAATATATAATTATATATAATCAGATTATATATTTTTAAAATTTATTTATTTTATTCTGAACTTGAGAAACAAAATAAGTATTCCCATAACAAAGTAGACTTTTTGAAAATGATTGCATATGAAACAATCTGTTATCTAGAACTTGTCTTTCTTTTTAAATATATAATAAATTTCTCATGTAACTTTGCTTTTTTCCCTTTTTTTTTCCCTCTATCCCTCCACCCTAGAGATGGCTACCATGAGACACAAATGTGTGCGTATGTATGTATCATTCTCTACATACTTCAATACATCTTGAAAGAATAAATGAGGAAATCTCACAATCTCTTCAGATGCCTGATGTTTAGCTCAATCTTTCTTATAGTTAGTCCAGTATTAAAGTCTCCCATTGTTTTTGTCTTTCATTCATCCAACAAGGACTGGAGATGGAGAGAATAATGCAAATGCTCCCTTCCCTAAAAGAGTTCAGCTGTTCCTTGGGGGAAGGAGAGAATATGGAGGACAGAGAACAACACATGCCAGGATTAGTGAATAGAAAAATATATACAAAGTAATTTGGGTGGCACTAACACCAGGCCCTCTATAGGAGATAGTTAAGCCTTGAAGGAAGCTTGGGATACTAAAATATACATGTGAGAAAGCTCATTCCAGCCTGTGCAAACACAGAGAGGTAGGAGTTAGAATGTTCTCTATATAATAATAAATAGGCTGCTATGGCCACAGCACAGAGTACATGAAGGAAAGTGATGAACAAAAGTAATCTGGAAAAGCAGGCTGGAGCCAGACTGCAAAAGACTTCAAAAGTCTAACAGAAGAGGTTGTATTTGATCCTGGAGGCAGTGGGGAGGCATAGCAGCTACTTGAGTGGGGGAGTTACAGGTTCAAACTTGTATATTCAAAATTAGTAGGATAGCCAAGTAGAGGGGTAAGGAGAATTCTCTCGTGATGTTGTGTAGTGCCACAGTAATGGGAAAACATCATGAGATTTGGAGACAGAAGGAATAGGTTCAAATCCCAGCTATATTAGTTAGTATCAGCCCCTGTAGGTCTGAGTTTCGTTATGACAGGATTTTAAAAATAAGGATTGCCTAGACCAGGGTTCTTAATCTCTGTTTCACAGATCCTTTGGCATGCTTATTAATCCTTCTCAGAAAAATGGTTTTAAAATGCATAAAATAAAACACATAGAGCCACAAGGACCGAAATACAGTAATAAAAAATGTATGTATGTATATGCATGTGTATATATACATACATACATGTACATATGTACATATATTGTCTTAAACACAGAATACATATATATTCATTTATATGTATATGTGTATTCTTTTTTAAAGTTCACGGACCCTGGGTTAAGAACCCCTGGAGTAGGCAATTTCTAATGTTCTTTCTGATTTCAAATCCTATAATTCCATTCTCCTTCTACATTTAATCGAATGAACTAAACAATTTCAGGGGTGCTTGCTACGGAGTAAGCACATTCCCCCACAAGCCACCCCTCTATTACCTGCTGACATTTCTCACAAGGTGACCCCCATTCTCAAATCCTGTATGTGCCTGAGAAGATTAATCCATGGATTTTCCTCTTCTCTTCAGCAGTGTCTCAGTGGCCCTAGTGTGAGACATGCCGTGTGTCAATGCAAAGACCTGTATTAATCAACAATACCAAATAAAGCAACAGCAGTTTGGAAATCAAAGAACGAACCTTAGGGACACCCATATTTGCATGTTCATAATAAATACTTAACCACACATCTGTGCAACATTCTATACTGTTAGAGGAAAGACAGTTTTATGTTGATTATTTTCTGACCAGTTCAACACTCACTCAAGATTTTTGATAGGCAAAAAACCACAACCTGATAATGATGTAGACAGCTTGTTAGATATTTAAAACACACAAAAATAAATGTGAAGCAATGTATTTTAAGCTTCTTATAACTATAGATCAAACAAACATCAAACTGACATCTTTTCTTTGAGAGTCGGTAGCGTCATTGTCTAGGTTGGACAAATTCCCTTTATGGCTTTCTTAGGCCATTTAATCATTATCCCTTTGACCTTCTGCTTATGAACACCTTTATATTTTACTATACATTCATGTTTTGTTTCATGTTATTACTCTTTTAACTTTATGTCTGTGGTTAGTGATGTACTGTAATGACATTGACAATGTGTCCAAAAAGTTCTCTTTGTAAATAACAAAAGTCTAATCAGTCAATCTATCATAAGGCATTTATTAAGCTTCTACTATATGTCAGGCTTAGTGCTAAGGGCTCAGGATACAAAGAAAGACTACCAAAAAAGTCTCTGTTCTCAAGGAGTTCACAGTCTAATATGTGAGACAACACACTACAAACACGCAAGTTTGCGCAACTATGTACAAACAGATAAAAAATAAATAGGAGATAATCAACATGGAGAAGACTCCAGCATCAAGCGGGTATTGAGATTCTAACTGGTACTCAAAAGTAGACAGGAAGCTAGACAGTAGAGATGAGGAGGTAGAGAATTATTGGTATGAGGTAGATTTGGTGAAAGTACCTGGAGTTGAGAGATAGAGTATTTTGCATGAGGAATAGCAAGGAGGCCAATATCACCTGACAGTAAAATAGGTAGAGGGAAGTAAGGTATAAAAAAATTGAAAAAGTAAAGGACAGTCAGGATTTAAAGGGCTATGAACATCAAGCAGGATTCTGTATGTGACCGTGAAGGAGACAAGGAGCCTCTGGAATGTACTGAATAGGAGTATGACAAGGTCACACTTGCTCTCTAAGTACATCAATACCCAAGTGGAGGATGGACTAGAGTGGGATCCAGACAGGTGCTTCATAATTACTTGGTAATGATGATGATCCCAAGGATGGTGGCATTCCCATTTCAAATGTATGATAGCATTTTATAGAATCACAAAATCTGAGTTGAAAGAGCTGTCAACTATCATCTAAGGCAATCTACACCTGAACAAGAATTCACTCTACCCCAAACTCTCCAAGTCTTCGCGTGGGAACCTCAGAGGAATGGGAATCCTATTCCACTAATTATAACTATATCTATATCATCTATATCTATGTCTGTACCTATACCTATGCCTATGCCTATACCTATACCATAAAGCTTGAGCTAGGAAGTCTTTCCTTATACCAAGCCTAAGTTTGCTCCTTTGGCACTTTTATCAATATGCTATCTGGGGACCAAGAGAACAAAGCTAATCGCTTTTCTTCATGGAAGCCTTCAGAATACTTGAAAACAGTTATTTTATTCCCTTTAAGTTTCTTCTTTTCCAAGCTAAGCAACTCCAGTTATTTCAATAGGTCCTCATATGGAAAGAGCTATGGGCTCTCCATCATCATGGATAATATTTTGCTTTTCTGTATCCTTCCTATAAGGTAACACTAACTTAATCAAAGTCATTGTGAAAATGTTTATATTGTATCATATAGATTCTAAGGACTATAGGAATTCAAAGAAGGAAAATAAGTAAAGTCATGGAAGAAAGATTCACGGGTTCCCTAGATAATTAAATAACTGAAGACCTGGTATGATGTGGGTTAGAAAAAAAGTATAAAGAGGTCATTCCAATTGAAGAAAATAACATGAGCAAAGTTTTAGAGGCAAGAATGACCCCTGAGCAGAACACCAAGGAGAATATAAGTGAGAAATAAGTATGAATAGGGGATCCACTGATTCAGCCTCTTGAGTACCAGTTAAGGAATCTGGATAAGATCCTTAAGTAAATAGAAAGCCGATCTCAATCTAGTTTCTGGAAAGAAGAATATGAAATTGGCTATATGCTCATTCCATTTTAAGATATTATCCCTTTAAAGTTTATCGATGAATTATACTTTCCATGGAGAACTACACTAAAAAAACAGTTTCTGGGGTTTGAGTCTGACTGAGTGCTAAGAGACTTGCTTCTGAGTTTTAAATATGCTATAAGATGGTAGAGAGATATAGACACCACAATTGTATGATTTAGGGAACCAATATAATATATCTGATAATCTAGAATCTGAAGTCAGAAAATTAAAGGGAGAAAGAGGTAAATGTTCAAGTTTCAACCTTATACCAGATAAATTTGAAGTAGGAAGTGATAACTGACTGGAAGCATAAAAACAGAAGTCACTCAGACTAACTAATCTTGCAAGTGTTAGTCAAACATAGTATGGAACAATTTAGCTTAGCAATAGAAGCATTTAATCAATATAGAAGATACACTCACCAAACTTTTATAAACAGCTCTTGAGACAGAAAGAAGACAACCTAAATTTATGTTTCCAGAGTTATAAGTTACCTTGATAATACAGGTTTTCCTCATTTATGCTTCTCTGGCAGGTTTCTATAAGTGTGCATCTACTGTCCTCCACTAATATTGAGTGCATTGGTGGGAGAGTGTGGCCCAAGTTTATATGTGGATTGTGATATATTTACTATTTATATATTTTCTTTACTATCTAAGCATCTATGATATTATTTGTTTTGTCATTGTCAAGTAGTTATGCTTAATATCTATAAGTGTAATTAATGTTAAGTGGCTAGTTGTACAAATAGAACCCCATTGGTAGGGGCTAAAGAGCTCATATTGTGAATAGGAGGATTTAATTTTTCCCAACAGGGTTGCCTCCCTAGGATCCTGAGAGAATCTGAGTATAATCATGTGGTGATAGTTGTTCTCTGAGAGATCTACCAGTGTGAAAGCAGCCTAAACTGAACAATATAGCCCAAGGAGTGAATAAATGTCCATGCTTCTAGGTGAAAGATCTAAGGTACTACAGTATATCTGGTCACTCCATCTACCCATTACATTTTGCTCAGAAATGATTATGAAATTAGCATTTTCCATGCTATCAGAAGTGGAAAGACAATGCAAGGAAGATGAAAGTAGCCTTACTAGGTATCATCAGACTATACAAGCCAGATTTGAAAAAGAAATGATTACTAAGCTGAAGGGCAGAGCGCACTGCTTGGTGACTTCTAAATCTCTTTTCCTGCATTTTACACTTGCTAAAATGAGCCCTACAGGGTCGAGCACACAGTAGACACTCAGTGTATTTTTTTAAGTAATTGATTCTTATTGACCATAAAAAGGCAAAGACCCAAGCCATGCTTGCGAAGCAAGGGGAAACAGGCAACAGTGGGAGATGAGCAGTTAAAATTGTAAAAGAAACAGCAACCTAATGCTAAATCCACCAGGCTGTCTAGTTGGGCAGGTGGTGGCTGATTTTTCATGATACTTGATGAAATGAAGGGCAGGGGTCAGAGACGTTTACAGCAAGAAATGTGTAATGGATATTGGTATTTAAAACAGAAACCAGTCCTGAGTTTAAGTTAATGTTTCATATCCAATAAAGAAGGCTAAATATCTATCGTTTTGATAGATTGCTATAAATGAAACATTAGATGAGCTTTAAAACACCCTGTTTCAGATCTTCATTACATGAAATTAATCTTGAGCAGAATATCAGATGTAACATGGCCAGACTTAACAGAGCAGCCAGCTAGAGATCATGGGCCAATGTTTCCTTACCCCTTCTCTCCCCCCATACCCTCGATCTCTGCCTTTGAAGACAAAGTCAGAGACAGGAAAGTGAAGAAGGAATGTCTTCTATCACTTCTCGATTCATTCAAGGTCTAGGCAGTTCAAAAACAGTTAGGACTACCTGGATAGCAAAGAAAAGCAACCTTGGAAAGCTCACAGCTGGCTACTTAGACTTGGTAAAAAAGGGGAGGCAGGAGAGTTTGGGAGTGGATGGCTAAGGGAAAAACATAGGCTTGATTGCCTTTTGCAAATATCAATCAACTGGCAGGATATCACTCCGATAACTATCAATCAAATAATTAACAAGTGTTTATTAAGCAGCTACTTTTCAATTCGCCTCTACCTCCATCCCAATACTACCATGCATTAGTCTTCCATGTATAGCTTGGATATCCCATAGTAGACAGTAAGTTACTTGAGGAAAGCCATTGTCACCCTTTCTTCTCTCCTCAGTATTTATCACAGTGTCTCATACATTGTAGCTGCTCAATAAATGTTTCTTGGATGAATGAATTTTGAATATCTTCTTGTCCACTCATCAATAGAGTATTTCTACAATAGTCTAGAAGCTTTCTTCTGATACCTTTCATATTCTTAGAATTGCATAGTTAATCTGAATATCTATTAACCTTCATTTTCATTGCAAGATGCACCCACCTCCCTTTCCAGTCATACATGTAGTTATTGCCACTATTACCATTAACTCTCACCAAACACTGTCCTTCAAAATGTAAAAAGTCAAAGGTCACAGTAATATGAATTTAAGAGATAACCAAAACCAAGGGATGATGATTGTTCAGCTTTTCTTTAGTCAAGATTTGGTCACAAATTAAGCCAAGAGTGTTATGTGTGTATGTGTGTGTGCTTACAAAGTATTCGCATCTGTAATGTGGTATAAGGTATAAGAGTCTTTAGCAAGGGATGTTACTTGCACAGAAGGTACTGTAATCTGAATGAGCAGTACTCAGTTTTTTAAATCAATATACCAAGTGAAGAAAATTTGTAGGAAGACCCCACAAAATTCATTTTTCAACCATTAGATAAGCAATCAATAAAATTGTTTTATGAACTAGAAAAAAGTCCTCTTTGTTGACTCTGTCACCAAGGCACCATCAACCTGATTGCTTCAGAAATGAGGGAAAGGAGAAGAGTTTGATGACCACAACTTTTCAAGAGTTACTTTTTAGTGGCCAGTGGTTCCTGTAAAAACCATTCTTGCATATAGTCTCTCCAACATCATCTAAGATAATGCAAGAATTTCACTCCTTTCATTTATCTCAATGTCTAAGGACATTTCTTCCCTTCTTTCACATCAGTAGGATTCAGGAGCATCCTTTACATTAATAAATTCTGGAGTTAAATCCACCAGAACCCAGATGTATCTTCTGATTTAATGATAAGGAGAATGGTTACCATGTACCTCCCAATCACATTGCACCACCCACTCACAATGAATCCTACCTTCCATGTTCTATTCCAATGTTGTCCATCCTTTGTTTTCAAAGAGGACCAATGACATCACAATTTACAGGGTACAGTGTGTCCAGTTGGGACTTATCAGTACAATACAAGTTCAGAACGCTCTAGGACAGGTTGGCCACAAACAGTCCCTTAGAACTTTTGGGATGGAGATGTCTCTGGATTTGTACAGCTCACATTCCTTTGTGCTGCTGTGATTCTGCTTTGCTTATGGAGTATAGCATCTTCTTTGATACAGGCAAGTCATGCCGGGCAGCCCTGTGCCCTCATCTCCTATATCTCAAAATTGATACTAAAGTTCTTCAGAGATAAAAAGTGTCCTTGTACCATTTTTTCTGGCCATCATTTGAGTGCTTGCCTTATGCAAGTTCTCCATAAAATAGTCTTCCAAGAAAAGAAAAGTCAATTCCAATATTTTCCAATGTAACTATGATCACCCTCAGTATCAGATGCCCTTCAGTGACAGGGATAGCTATCCATCCATGCCTGTTTGCCTGGTGTAATTCTACTCCATATTCTCTCAGGTCTCTACTTTGGGGTTCACCCAAATGTAGGACTTTCCTCATATTTCTTTAACATTGCAGGCTCCCTAACAGAGCACATGAGCTCCTTCTTTGGGCATATATTATCAGTCTATGTTTTGGGTGATTTCCATATTATATATTTAATTACAGATTGTACTCCCCCTCCCCAGAAAAAAAAAAGGAGTACTGAAGAAAGAAAAGATCAAAGAGCCCAAAGGGAGTGTCCTTAATTTTTACTATTTTATCAGGATGCTTCCAAGATCCTAGGCACATTAAACCACACGTATGTAGTATTGCAGTGGCTACTGTTTAAACTGGGACTCACCTTTGGCTTTTGACCTTAGAATCACTGGATCTGTACAGATTTACTGGTAGCTCCAAACTCCCACCTTTAGTTCATTCCCAAATGAACATAATTCCTTCTGGATTTCATAATGCATGCAAAAATGCTTAACATGCAAATTGAATATGTAGGATGATGACCACAGCAAGGAGATCCAACCATCTGATTTCAACAATTTCTCAATTTCAAAAATGCAGGCTAAAATACTCCCTGTGATTTCTTTTATGGTGACTCTGGGAGAGAGGACCCACCTAGGATACTGCATATTAATTTCAACAGAGCTAATACCCAAAATGTCCCGCCAATTTACTCTTCACTGACAATGTTAAAAGAAAATGATTTATGCAGATCAATCACCTGGCTCATCAAGTCATACCCTGACAGCCAGCCTTCATCATTGCTATTTAAAAGGCACTGCTGACAGAAAAGACCGACTCTTTGATTAAGGGCCCTGTCTGGCTAACCTTTTATTTGAAGAGTGATTGCCGCTGAGTGACAAATACTTTTCCATTCATTTCAAGGCAAAGATATTGACATTCAAATTCTTGATGGCTACACTGAACAGATGCCACTGTTGGCAAGTGGCTTGATAGTAACAGCAGGTACACCATAACTCTGGGGGGGGGGGGCAAAAGAGATGGGGAAAAAAGACCAAGAATAAAAAAACTCCACACCACTGACTCCAGCTTAAGGTTCTCAACAAGTGAAAGCCACAGATCTCTCAGCCAAATCCTCTTTTCTCAACAGTTATCATCAAAGAACATCTGTTTGTTGTTTCTCCATAGTCCACTTCTTGAAAGCATCCTAGCCTTACCTTGACCCCACTTGGAAATGGTATTGGCTATTAATGCTAGAAATCAAGAGAGACTCAGGAGGGCAGTGACCCCAGCCCTGGGGAAAGATGGCCTTCCTCTACTCATAAGTGAGAGGTCCCTCAGCAGGCACTATGCAACTATCCTGCCTCCCCTTGGGTTCTCTGTTGCCTATAAAGCAAACTGGAAGTTGCATGCACTATATTGTCTGCAAAAAATATCAGACCAAATATGTTTGTTGCTGTAAGGCTGATCATGCTGTCACCTTCTGCTACACTGAGAAGAAAAGGAGAGAAAGAGATAAGAGAAGGGAAAGGGGGGATAGTGGGAGGGTGGAGAGAGGGAAGTAAAGAGGGGAAAAGGAGAGAGGGAGGGAGTGAAAGGAGGGACAGAAGAGGGAAAAGGGAAAGAAAGAGGAAGGGAGTATGAGAAAGTAGAAAAGGGAGAAAGAAGTAAGGAAAGATAGAGGAGGGGACAGGCATGGAGAGAAGAGGGAGAATAAGGAAATGAGAAAAGAGGGAGAAAGAAAAGACAAAAGAAGAATTGAGGGAAAGAGGAATTAATAAAAGGAAGAGAAAGGGAAGGAGGAGAAAAGAAGAGAAGACTAGGGAAGGAAGAGGGAAAAAAGGATGAGGGGAAATAGGCAACGGAGAGAAATTGACCAAATGCAGAGATGCACTCTTCTATTTCACATAATTGTTTGGGATCTCCATAGGCTTCAATTACAAATATAACACAGAATACATACTCACCTAAATAGCAGGATTAACTTATTTTTATTATTAAAATTTCAAAATATTTTTAGAGGGAAAATACACCCCTGGGGATTAAAGCCAACACTTTGTGGCAACAACCATCACTAAGCTGGGTGATGAATTATTTCTAGGAACAAAATGAAAATAGCTCAGCAGGTGATCAGTGCTTTCTTTTAAATCTTGCAGAGATTCAGAGGCTGGACCTTGCTGAGTGGTTATCAAACAAGCTGACCAGCCCTTCCTGAATTCCCCCAGAGTGAGACAAGCTGGGCTTTGCCAAGACATATTAACAACCATGGCGAACCTTTCTAGGGCAGGATGGCTTACATAACACCTTCCTTGCAACCACCTGGTGAAAGGGGCAGTGTAACTATCATCACCCTTATCTTCCTAGAGGTTAAGTGATTTATTCATTATCACACAGCTAATAAAATGTCAGACACAGGAACCAAACTTCTGTCTCTCCTGATTTCAAATCCAGTGGCTTTAACATGACATCATTATAGCTTCTCATCCTTGACCCTAGGGGTATAAATGATCATTTGCTCTTATCTCTTACTCTCCTCAGCTGGATATTCATATTGCCAAGAAATGGAAATTCTACCCTTCCCCACTTTTATATAAACTGAGTCCCAATAACCCAGGAAGCCCCTACTAATTCCCTACACTGATTTTCTCTCTCTCCATTTTCATTTCCTTCTTGCAGCCCTCATTGTCAAGAAAAAAAAATGCACAATTAGTTACAAAAGATTACTAACCCCCAGGACCACTATGCTAAGCACGCAGAATTATAGACATAAGGAAGGATCCCTAGCCTCAAGGTGTTTACAATCCTGTTAACCTAGTAAAATGTGGTAGCCTGGTACAATCTCTAACACACATGAACCAATTACAGATGCTCAAAAGACTACCTAATTTTGGTGCTAAATGGATTAGCTACATACTCTGAGTGTTCTAGGAGTTCCAACGAAAGGGACATTTAAGCAGAGTTGAAATAAACAGGCAATGTTTCTTGCAGATCTGAATGAATCTCTGAATGATGGGTAAGATGTAAATAAGTAGAGGGAAAGGGAAAAACATCAACAAAAGTAGGAATAAGCATAGTTAATTCCTCTTTCGGTCAGGAAGAAATTCACTGGACTGGAGCCAAAGTGTGTGCTGGGAATGATGGAAAATAAGGGTAGAGGAAATGGGGCCATGTTGTAGAATGCCTTGAAGTCTAGCAAAAAGGCTTGATGCGCTAAGAAATACTAAGCTACTGGGTAGTTCTGAGGATAGGGAAGGAGGAAATAATGAAGATGTCATCTCCAGCAGGGGCTCTTCACTTTCTTTATATCATTGACCTTTTTGACAATCTGGCAAAGCTCATGGACTCCTAATAATAATGTTTTTCAATGTATTAGATACATAGAATTACAAAGAAAACCAACCATATTAAAATAGAGTTATCCAAGTGGTTTATGTTCACAGACCCCAGGTTAAGAATCTCTTGGTGGGCAGTATTATAGAGAAGAGAGGGCAGAAAGACTGGAATCAGTGAAACCAGCTAGTAGACTGCTACAATAATCCAGAAAGCCAATCTTTAGTGGGGAAAAAGACTGGGTGCTACAGTGCATTGCCAGCTTAAGAGGAGTTAAAAGTATATGTTAGTCAAAGAAGATAATATAATTATGCTCCATCCTTTTCAGAACATATCTGGAAAACATATAGGGCACTACAGCTTAGGAAAATCGTTGGTACTTATATATGAGTGTTCAAGAAAAGGGATCAGGATGGTGAAAGGTCTTCAGTCTATGCCATATGAGAACTGGTTGAGGGAACTGGGAACGATCATCCTGAAGGACGAAAAAAGACTGGAGGCTAAAGTGGAAGTCATGATAGCTGGATTTAGGAATAAGACAGTGTTATGGAAGAGAAATCAGGCTTGTTCTGCTGGGGTCATGGGGAGAATTGGAAGCAAAAAGATATAGAGAGATAAATAGCAGTTTAATGTAAGAGGGGAAATGCTCCAATAGTTAGAACTATCCAAAAGGAGAATGGACCAACTCAGGGTTAGTCTTTTACTGAAAGTCCTCCTTCCAGGAAAGGCTGGATGACCACCTGCCAGTTATATTATAGAAGGAATTAGACTCTGAGGTTCTATTTAATGCTAAAATTCTATGATTCTATGTGAGGGGTGAGAATCTGAACTTGGGTGTAACAGGAGAATTGGCTTGGATATGAAATGTGTTTGAAAGGCAAACTAGCATGACACCATGGAAAAGACATTGATTCTGGAGTCAGAGAACCTCGGTTCCAATCCTGCCACTGATGTTTACTACCCATATTGCTTTGGGAGAGGTAGTTGGGTTCCTCTGGCATCATTTTCCTCATCTGTAAAATGAAGGGTTGGACAAAACAGCCTCTAAGGTCCCTTCTAGCCCTAGGTCCATGGTGCCATGCCTTAAGAAATAACCAGATATGGCGAATAAAAGAGAGGGCTGAGGCAAAGATGATTCTAACATCATGAGTCTGGATGATTGAGATGATGGTGGTACCAGTGAGTGACAAGGGCTGAGAAGTAGGGAGAGGAGCTGGTTTCAAGATTGTCTAATTAAGAAATCCTGTAGGCAGTTGAAGATGTGGAACTGGATCTGAAGTGGAAGGGTAGGATTGGAATAGATTGAAGAATCATCAGCAGAGATGATACTTGAAGCTATGAGAACAGAAGAGTCCTTCATGAGAGGAAACCATAAGGAAAGAAAGACAAGTAGACAAGAAATTGAGTTTGAGGGCATCATTGACAGTGAAGGGTCATGGGGGGAAATATGGTCTAGTGGTTAGAGTGCCAAACTTAGAGTCAGGAAGATCTGGGTTCAAATACTGTCCCCAACACTTACTTCCTACATTCTTCTTTCTTTCTTTTCTTCCTTCCTTCTTTCCTTCCTTTCTTCATTCCTTCCCTCTTTCCTTCCCTCTTTTCTTCCTTCCTTCCCTCTTTCCTTCCCTCTTTACCTCCTTCCTTCCTTCTTTGACCATAAAATCATATGACAGGACCAGATAGACTCTAAAGTCCTTTCCACTCCTAAATCTGTGATCCTGTGTGAGACAAGGACATAGAAACAGTAAGATTCCATAGGTGTACAGAACCTCTCTGTACATAGGCATACAGTCTCTCAAGAACTTTGGATTTGACTGTACAACATTGGAGACACTGGCACAGGACCACTCAGCGTAGCGTGCCCGCATCAGAAAGGGTGCTGTACTCTATGAGCAAAGCACACATTTGGGGTATCCACTCCAAATATTCACACAGACTATCTGTGCCCAACCGATGGCAGAGCACTCCGAGTTCACATTGGTCTGATCAGCCACTGTCAGACACACTGAAATTTCACTTTTTCATGGTGATATCACTTTGGTCCTCTTTGAGAACGAAGGACAACAACCATGATGTGGCACTTAATGTCATTAAGTTATCATGGTCAGGGGCAGCAGAGCAGTCCTGGATGAGAAAGATGGAGAAAAGTCCCCTTTACTTAAGGATCATGAGCTTTTCCTTTCTCTTCCTTCCTTTCTCCTGGCTCAAGTCTTATCTAGTTGGTTGTTCAGCTCAAGGAGCAATCTATTCACATTCACTTTCAGAGGTGCCCATTGAAAGCAGTCTGCTATTTAAATGTACCTTGATCATGGGTTACCCTTAATTCCCTGGGTTTGGCCCATTCTAATGGTTTCCTCTACCTTTACTCCTACACTTGCTGCTATCCTCTCAGTCTAAGCATTGTTTTTGCTTCCATTTTACCCTCTACTTTCTGCACTGAAGTATAATCTATTGTTCTAGCATCCAATTTTTGCTTAGAGGACTTTTTATGATCCTCTTATTAAATACCCCAGAGATTGTTCCTAGAGCTTTAGTTGGCTTGAATTTGCATAGCTGGGGTCCTTTGTCCTTTTTCCTGGGTAGGTTAATTAGGATTTTTTTTTCCTCTTCTGGTAAAATTACTACTTTCTTAAATGGTCCTGAATCATGGTATCTTGGATGCTAATGGGGTTTTGGACATTGTGCAGTTTAACCCAACTGAAGATGAACCAAATAATATGGTAACTCATTTATCCCTGACTTCTTCATGCAGCAGAATCATTCTAACTTAGATCTGGCAGGGCACTAAGCTCATGTGTGATGGTAAAGTTGGTAGAAAATTCTGGCCTTTCTTTCTGATCCTGTCTGTCTATACCTCTTCCCCCTTAACTCTCCCCGTTCCCCACTACTATTAACTTAAATGTGTTAAGCTTATCTCTCAGAACAAAGTTATCTGGATCATTGTTCCTTGAATATTCATCTGTTTAGGAAAGTAAGAAGAAGATGCCCTCTTTTTCAAGCAGCTTCATTAAAATCATCACCTTCACCCAGCTTTAGCATGACTCCACCTGAGTTAGCTGTGACTCGGTGGTCCTTAGGGTTGTTACCCATCATTAGGAGGAGAGAGAATATTGGGGTATTCCTGGGATCCCTCTGCCTCTACAGGCAACATGTCTTCCATTCCCCTTAAGCCTAATGGAATGAACTCAGATGGACTCTGCTCCCTCTTTCATATTTTCCAGCTTTGGAAACCTCCAATTCCATATCTGATCGACAACAAAGCACTGAGGACTTTCAGAGCTGACAGCGGGGACATAATTACAGACGACCATCAAGAGCTGCCATGTTAAACAATACAGCCTCATAATGCACTCCAAAATCAACTGTTTACCTTTCAAATATTTCCATTGAAAAGTTTGAACAGGTGCAGTGTGGATTGTTTTCATAAAAGATATGCAAACAGAAGATAGGAAGGTTTTTTTTTCTTTCTAAGACCACAAAGCTAGTCACTCGCTAATAGAATCCTCAAGAAGTTATTCAAGGAGTCTAACAGTAATAATAAAAATAAAAACAACCTGATATTTATATAGCTCATTAAAATTTGCAAAGTCCTTGAGATATATGCTGTCATCTGAGCTTCAAAACTCTGCAATTTATTAGGTGTTTATATATAGATAGATAGATATATAATACATAGAGATATATATTATATATATATACACTATATACATAGTATAGATATATCATCAATAACATATATAAAACATGCAACATCTATATAATAATACAATAACAATGCAATAATATATAATGTGCAATTTATAAAATATGCATATTTTATTCGTATATAATATAGTATGGCAAACACTATATTTGGCTTCTTGCTCCTAATATTATATATATAATATTATACATATAGTATTATATATAATATCTATGATTGTATATGTTATGCAGTTGTTTATACATTGTCTCCCCCATTCGACTGTAAGCTTTTTGAGGGCAAGTATGGTATTTTGTATTTTTTTTTGTATCCTCAGCACTTAGCATAGTGCTTGACACACAGTAGGTGCTCAATAAATACAGGCTGACTGACTACAGATTTTGTTATCCCCATTTTACAGATGATGAAACTGAGGCTTAGAGTGGGCAAATGACTTGCCCATAGTCATCCTCTAGTAAAAGAGACATGATTTGAATGCAGGGCTTCTTGAGCCCATTCCCAGTATCATATCCTATACAACAATGCCTTTTGGATATGGAATGAAAAATGGCATTTTAAATACTTCAGTGAATCTGCAATTGAGATCATTGGTGTAGATGAGATACAATGATGCTGCTCACAAATCCATCCATGGTGTTTTAAGTAAGACATAACAAAGAATATGCTCTCTTTCCTGGAGTCATTTTTAACACTTTATTTGTACCTTCTCACATTTATATTCCTCGCCCACTGGTAAACTGAACCTCAGGGACTTTTGAAGAGTCAGCCCATTCTGGGAGAATTGAGAATCACACCCAACTTGTGGGCAAAACCAGGTAATGAAAAGAAAAATAATCACACACCCCTAAATCACTAATCAGTGTGAGCTAAATGCTTTACAAAGATTAGCTTGTTTGATGTTCATAACAATCTTCCCAGGTAAATAATGATAATAATATCAATAAAAGTTGGCATTTATATACCTGAAAAGTGCTTCACGATTTAATCCTCACAATAATTCTTTAAGGGTGGTATTATTAACCCAATTTTAGAGATGAGAAAACTGAAGCCGAGAAGTTAAGTTATAATAGCTAATAATAATAGCCAAGCACTTTAAGGTTCACGAAAAGTACTTTACAAATGTTATCTCATTTTACCCTCGTAACAACCTTGGGAGGTAGGTGCTATTACCATATCCATTTCACAGATAAGGAAACTGAGGCAGACTTCCCAAGCTCGCATAGCTTAGTAAGTGTCTGAGGTCAGACTTGAATTCTAGTCTTCTTGATTCCAGGTCCAGAGCCTTAGACAGCCGCCATTCTAAACTGTTTTTACAGATGAGGAAACTGAGGCTCAGAGAGGTTAATGAACATGTCCAGGACCACACATTTAAAGTAAACATTTAAAGTAGGATTTAATCCAAATTTTTCTGATCCCAAGCCCCACACTATCTATCTATCTATCTATCTATCTATCTATCTATCTATCTATCTATCTATCTATCTATCTACCTATCTCTATCTTACTACCCACCATCCATCTATCTATCCACCTATCCACCTATCCACCTATCCATCTATCCATCTATCTATCCTCAATGCCTTGCTGTGATTCTGTGGATACCACAGGAGTTCGAACAAAGTAAGTCACTCTTGAGGATCCACCAAGAGATAAAAAATGAAAGAAGCTTTTGGATAACCTCAGGCAGAAAGAAGGCCCTATAAGCAGAGCTGTGGCAGCGTCCTGTGCTCATGGCCTTTATAAAGCCTCCCCAGCCCCACTCCTTCACATGGATGGAAGAATCCATGCATATCACATTGATATCAGGGGTGCCTCTCTGCCATCCAAAGACAATGTTGCTTAGAATGCAGTCATGGAAAGATCAACAATGAGAGGAAATATCAAAATGTCCCTTTGGAATCTCCATAGTAGTAACCAAACTGTTGCTTTCTGACACAGCCATATCAACATGGGAGTCAAGGTGATATATCTTATGGGATGAGCCCAAGGGGTTCCCTCAGAATAAAAGTACTAATTAGATTACTTGCTCATCAGGACCACAAGGTGTTTTCTTCACCTGGAAGGTCCCCAAGATATAAACCACTGGTGTCCTAGAGATATTCTAAGGAGAAAGCACATGTCATTAATAGTCCCATTTTTCAGACAGAAAAGTTGAGTTCTAATCATTTTTGATGCAATCTTGAGGGAAGGAATATGCCAAGTAACTTGATAAGAGCCTGATTCCTGCACTTTTCCCTCCTTGGAGCTAAGTAGTGAGTGGGCTTCTTCCCAGGGCTGACGTCACCCTTGGGAGCCTAGTGTTTCCTACCATAGGGATGGTTCTATTTGAAAAACAATGGTCCTTTATGGAGAACTTTCAATCCCAATTAGGCTCAAGAACTCAGGCAACTGCTGTATCTGAGCTGGAGAAAGCTACACACAGGAAACTGGGAAAAGTGCCCCCAATCAGTTTTTGTTTGGTGATAATCTTTTCTCCTTCAATTTGTCAGATTTTTTTGTTTTCAGATTGAGAGCAGAAGTAAACAATGCGAAAAAAATACAACACCACCACCCACATACTAGGGTAGAGATAGGCTACTGATCACTGTTTTATTTTATGAGTTATGAAGCTACACAGATTTCCCAGCCTGGTTACATTATGGTAATATGCTTTGTCATAAATTTACCATATCCTTCTGCTTGTCTATAAAAAACAGTCTGCTTCTCATCTTTCTAACTTGGCCTGGATACAAAACTTCAACTTGAAATACCTAACAATATGTCATATTCACCAGATCCCTGACAGCGATTTCTAAGACACATAATATTATTAATTGTTTTTGAATGTAATTGAACAGTTATGAATCCAAAAGTATAAAAATGACATTTACCCATCAACAGTTCTTGAAACATATACACAAAAGGAGAAATACACATAAGACCAACAGGATTCATAATTTCAAAATTATACCCTTGGAATCCAAAATGACATTAAGAGAACATAGAGGAAGTAAGAAATGAAAGAAGGGAAAAAAGAACAGTAACTTCGAAATATTATACTTGTCTTTCGATAGGAAAAAAAAGTGTAAGCTAAATTATTGTTATGTTTGGAAAAACTGTCAAGACATTTTCTTAAACTATTTAAAAAGTTATGTGTGGATAAAATGCAGGTCTGGAAATTACAGACCAAAGTAGGAGTGGATGGGTGAGCTGATTTACTTAACTGTCAATTCAATTTCATTAATATTTTAAAATGGAACTATTATACATGCAGTACTCCTTGAGGCGTTGGGCAGAAGGCTGAGTTCTGGCTCACACATAGTCTGTGATCTCACCAGGATGACAGACCAACTTGTGAACTGTGAAACATAATCACAGACTTGGAGCTAAGAGGAACCTTGCATCTAGTCTGATCCCCTCATTTTACAGATAGGGAAACTAAGGCTCAGAAAAGGAAAGTGACTTGTTCAAGGTCACACAAATATCAACCAAGGATCTCTATGTGGTGAAGAACAGATATGAAGTGCTAGTAACAATAATTATCGGTGACGGGAGAGAACAGTGTGGGTCAAGGTAGTTAAGCTTCCTAGAGGAAACGGAATTCTATGTATACCTTGCAGACAAGGTAGTCTTTGAAAAGGTATAAACACGATAAGAAGATAAGAAGGAGATACAGCATAGTCAAAGGTCCAGTAGCAGAGTAAATGGGGTGTGTGTTGGGGACAGTGAGAAGCCCAATTTTATAGACTAAGTGACTGGAAGAAGAAAGGAAAATAATTAGGCTTGATGTAAGAAAAATATTCCTGACCACTGATCTAAAAGTGTAATGGGTCTCTTGGCATAGTTCTGGGCTCCCTCTCACTGGAGGCCTGTAAGCAGAAGTGGAATATCCACTTCTCATTAAAGAGGGGATTCTTTTCAACTAGGTTGGATGCTGAGGTCCCTTCCATTTTGACATTCCAAGATTCCTGAAAGGCTCAGGGGCAGGTCCCTGGGAACCAAGAATTTGGGCTTCAGTTCACACACATCTCAGAAACATGAAATAAATGTAGCTGAGTGGAAAGAGCCCTGGATTTACCTTCAGGAGCCTGGTTTCAAATTCCACTTGTGGGAAAATAGGTAAATCACTTCTCCTCTGAGGACTGCAGTTTCTTCATCTATAAAAAGAGGGTGTTGGACTATAGCAGGGACTCCTCATCTTTTGTATCATGCCCCTCCCACCTCTTCCTTCTGCCCCTTTGGCAATGTCTGGTGAATCCTATGAACCCTTTCTCAGAAGAATGTTTGGTTTTGTTTTTATGGAAGGAAATATTAAATTTCAGTTAGAAGTTAGAAAATAAAGATGTATTTTTTTTCCAATCCAAGTTCACACACCCCTTGAAACCTAGGAGTGCGGGGGCATCATCTGAAGAACCCCATGCCCAGATAGTCTCCGAGTTCCCTTTCAGCTCTAAATCTTTTAATCCAACTAAATTAATTAATTTAGCTCTATTCAACAAATATCAACTAAGCATCTAAGACTGCAAGGTGCTACAGTAGGCTCTATAAAGGGTACAAAGATTAAAATTTAGTCTCAGGCAAAGAGGAACTGTATAATCAGCCAATCAATCAACAAGCATTGATTAAAGGCTTAATAGTTATCAGGCTCCTTGCTAAGCATTAGGGATACAAAGAAAAATCCAAAGCAGATCTTGCCTTCAAGAAGTTTATAGTCTAATGAAGAAGACCACAGGAAGCTAAATCAGTGAGTGTTTGTGTGTGTGTGTGTATGTATGTATGTGTATACATACACACATATACAGACACATATACATTATATATGATAAATATAGAATAGCTGAGAAACAGCATAGAGAGTAGCTGGTGGGATGGAAGGCAGTGGGAAAAAGTCAAATAGGTACTTTTAGAACGTTTTGAAAGACTTTTTCCATTCTAGTTCCACCAGTCTGAGAGATCTTCTATCCAAAAGAGAAATCCCTTTTTAAATCCAGTCCCCCACTTCAAAGCAATGATTTGATAAAGAGATTTGGCCCTGAAAGGGACCTTTAAAAATTGTCTTGTTCAAGAACGTTATTTTATAGATGAGGAAACTGAGGCCAAGTCATACTTAACAAACATGTCCTCAGTCATTCATAACAAAGCCAGGATCCGGATCCAAGTTTTCTGACTCTAAATCCTTGTACAGCTCAGTCCATAGGGTCAGAATGGCCCAGTCTGCCCTCATGCCTCTCCAAATAACAGGTCCAAGACAAGTCAAGTCAACAAGAATTTATTAGCAAGGCTCTGGGAATACAAAGAAAGGCAAGAGACAGTTTCTGCCCTCAAGGAGCTCCCAGTCTAATGGGGGAGACAACAGGCAAACAATTGCATTCAAAAATACACATATATATGAGTACATATATATGACATATATATATATATATATATATCAGGATAAATTGAACATTAGCAATAGAAAACTAATGGGAATATGACTAAATAAACCAACTCTAAAGGCAGCCATAGTAAAAGAATAAATTCCTCTCCACACTTCAGTCTGTCAGCTTATCTGCTTAAGGAAACTTACTTTATTTTTCAATTATTTGCAGATGTGAATGGGCACACACCTTTAAAATCCAGATGTTATGGTGCAGTAATGCTAAATTCAAAAAGAAAAGGGGTCACTTAATCCTACATAAGGATCCCTGCTGGCACATACTGACTTAGAAAATCACATATTAACATTATCTATGTTCTATTATATTTTTATTTTTCTTGTTAAGTATTTCCCAGTTACATTTTAATCTGGTTCTTGGGCACTCCAGAGTATGGCCAGTACATCGTAGCCCTTGACACCACTAGACTATGGTGGAAAGAGCAATGGATCTGATGTCAGAGGACATGGGTATGAGTCCTGCTTCTATTATTATCTGTGGGACAGATCTTAGTCAAATCAATTAACCTTTTTGGGCCTCAGTTTCCTCATCTGTAAAATAAAGGAGATGGATTAGATGCCCTCAAAGTTCCTTTCTAGCTTTAAGTCTAAAATCCTATGATCTTCCAGAGACTAGGGATTTTGGGCAATGTTTTTCTTCTGACTTGGGGTCCTTGAGGACAGGCCCCTAATTTAGACTTTCTTGTATTCCACTGGCCTCATCCTCTTCCAGTAGCATCAGTACAAACCTATGGAATGATCCCTAAAGCAAAGCTGACTGATCCTGACATAGCAACAGCAGTGGATTTGAGGGAAGAGGACATTAACATCAAACTACTAGTTTTCTCAGTGAAGTAGACGATCACACTTAACAGAGAACAGGAGACTCAAGCTATCCGGCCAACAGTCTTACTGTGGCACGTAAGAATGTCACTCTTTCTATGGAAATTCAGTCCATGCTGGCTTTGACCATTCAGTGAAGGGCCCAGTGGAAAAACGAGGAGGGTTGGGATTGTAAAACTCCTTGATGGCCACAAGTTCTGGTTTTAGCTTCTCATGTGGTACTACCTACATTAGTTCCAAAGTCAGTGCTCCATAAATACTTGCTGTTTGGACATTAGGTTGCAAGACAATCTAGCAAAAGACCTCTTCGTTTCACCTCTAACTCATACTACGTCCCCCATACTCTTGCCTGACTAATGTTGTGTCAGAATCTCCTAACCACATCAAAAATTTACCTCATGAGGTAGCAACAAAGGAATCCTCAGAGAGCAGGGAAGACAAAATATGAAGAAACACCAAAAAGGTTGGAGAAAAAAACACAGAGACCTAAATTCCAACACTACTCTTTGCTGTCATACACATCGTATCACTGTGTCCATTTTCTAACCAATTGTTTTGCTATTGGATCATTTTAAGCTGAATCACTGAATCAGGAGGTGAAGAGGAAAGAGACTTATTAAGGTCACCACACTGATCCCCAGGGATTACTTTCTGTGATATATTTTCTCATGCTTTGTCAAGTTCTGTCTCCAGCATCTCCAGTACTGAGACTTCCATCGCTTCCCCAAGGAGACTCCATCCACACACTTGATCAGACGTAGCCCCACTGTGAAATTTGTCCTGATTTTTCCAGCCTAAATTTCTCTCTGCTTAACTTCACACCATTACTCCCAGCTACTTCCCCACAGACCCTGGCAAATAATGTCTCCATGGAGCTTGCTCTCTTCCTCTAGCTTCTCCCTCATCCTTCTCCTACACAAAGAAGATGGCATAGGGCTTGTGTGCAAAGAGAGATTTCATAGGTGCATCTCTAAACTCCAATGGAGTTACTTTTTAAACTCTAATTAGAATGCTAAAAGGTTGTTTTTTAAATTTTTTATTAAAAGCTTAAGAATAAACATAATATACTCAATTAAAACCTACTGATTATTTTAAATTCATTTTAATAGAATATCATATCAATTTTTACTTACTTCTAAGTCCTCATCAGGCTTCTCTGTTATGAATAAGAATCTGAATGAATCTTGGAAGCCAATTAGCTCAATTTCCTCATTTCACATTTGAGGAAACTGAGGCCCAGAGAGTTTGTGTGGCATATATATGGCAAGTTGCAGATGTCGGATGGAACTTAGGTCCTTTAATGTCAAATTCAACACTTTTCTCACTGTTCTGTTGACTTCCATCCATTCTCATTAACTTATCCTTTTCAACAGGCATACTGAGTCAATATTCCATCCTTCAGAATCCACTTTTTATCTTTGCCGTACTTCATAAAGGCCTTTCTCAATTTCCTTATATTCATCATACTAATGGTATTACCATACATATTTACTTGATGTGTCTCCATTTCCTTATCTATTCCCTTACTGTTAGACCTTTAGGTTGTTTCCATTTCAAAACAGAACCTGGTCCCCACAACCCTCATGTCATCATTTCTCTCCTCCATCTCATTCCTGCCTCTGAGATTCCTCTAGGTGAGCCCAGTGTACTTCTTTTATTACAAAGTCCACTCAACATATAGATTTTGTGCTAAGAACTAGAAAAGGTAATATGACGGAATGCAAAGAATATATATGATGAGCAACTGAGAAAACAAACGTCAGTATTACTTTTCTCTTTTTCCTAACTAAACAGATTCCAAATGTAGTGACACAAATATGTTATAGGAGTAAGGATGAGGGATGGACATGAGGAAGAAAGGAAGGGAGAAAGGAAGGGGAGGGAAGGATGGAGAAATGGGGGAAAACGGAGGAAAGGAAGAAGGGAAGAAGGAGAAAAGGGAGAAGGGAGAAAGAGAGAAAGAAGCAGGGAGGATGGGGAAGGGAACGATGGAGAAACAGAGGAAAAGAAGAAGTGAGGAGAAGAGGGAGGAAAGGAAGGAAGGAGGAAGGAATGGAAGAAGGAAAGAAGGAAGGAAGGAAGGAAGGAAGGAAGGAAGGAAGGAAGGAAGGAAGGAAGGAAGGAAGGAAAAAAGGAAGGAAGGAAGGAAGGAAGGAAGGAAGGAAGGAAGGAAGGAAGGAAAGAAGGAAGGATAAAAGGAAGGAAGACTAGGAAGGGGAGAAAGAAGAGAGGGGAAGATAGAAATGAGACAGAGGACAGGAGAAAAGAAAGAGGTGAATGTAAAATGAAGAAAAAAGATTGCATTAACCCCCCTATACTCATAATAATGATGGGCCAAAATAAGTATGTGCGTCTGCATTCAAATATAGAGAACAGACATCTTAACAAAACAGAATTATGGCTATCACAGCAGTTTGTGGAAAAATTATTAGCTTTATTACTACAAAAGTAGTTTGAATAGAAGTCTTCCAGCTGTTAAATCTGATCATCAGAACACTGCCAATTTTCTCTGCCAGAGAGTCCCTTTGTGCAGTAGGGAACTTGTTGCAATTAAGGGATTTTCTCACTTCTTAATAATTCTCAGATTTGGAAGGTTTTCTCATAAGTAACAATCCAAGTGGGTGTATCATATCCAGCTCCTTCTACTCATTTTCACAACTTGCTGGAAACAGTAAAGCCTTCTGCAGATAAGGATGATGACTGCATGTGTCTCTAGTAACTCCACTCATAGTGAGGCTTCCCAACCTGCCATGATATGAAGACCAGAGCAAATCTTGGAGTGCAGTTTTTGCAATCACAACCTTTCTCATCCAACGTGTTTCACAGAACAGCTTTCCTCATCCCTACAGGTTCTCAGCATCAATCATCTCTGCCTTGCACTAGGAATAAATGCTCTATCATTGCTGATATTTCAGTTCTGAATTAGAGACTTCCGCCAAGTTAGGGAGGAAAAGATTATATGTTTGATGAGGGGGAACAACATACCAAAAAAGAGAGATGTGGGGACAAGGTAATCACAAACAAAACAAAAGCATTTTCTTCACAGTTCAAAATGAACTCAACTTGATTATTCAAACTAATTTTTTAAATTAATACTTTCCTTGCCACTGTCATATAAAGAAATCTAATGCACAGAGTAACTATGAATATCGGGCACACCAAGGCATAGCTCAATTGGTATTTTTTTCTAAACTGGTCTTATATTGCACTAGGGACTAAGGATCATTTAAAGAAAAGAATAGACCTTGGGGAAATACTCTGTGGTTTGATACTGACAGGACAGTATGGTTGGGAGATAGCAGTGGTCCAGTGGAAAGACCATTGGATCTGAAGTGAGTGGACCAGAGTTCAAATCTCACCTCTGATAATCTACCTGGCTTTCAGTTTCCTTATATGTAAAATGAGAGTGTTATACCTGATGGCTTCTGAAGTCCTTCTAGTTCTTGATCAACAATCAAAAATTAGATGACTGTAAAGAGGGAGTAAGAAGACAAGTTCAAAAAGAAAGAGAACTATGTGTAAGAGGAAAAGGAAGGAATGGTGATGAAAAGGAGGAGAAATAAGAGAAAAGGAAAAAGAATACAAAGAAAGAAGGTGAATTAGTGGAAGAGAAAGAAGAGAAATAGAAGGAAAAGTGGATAGAGAAAGAATAGAAGGAAGACGAGGAAGAAGAAAAAAGAGAAAAATTGAAAGGAATAGAAAGAGAGGAAATGAAAGGACATCATAGGAAAGTTGCACCTTTGTCAGGCAGTGGGGCAAATAAGGGACTCTATTTTCATATTATCATTTTCATAGATTCCAGAGTCAATATTCAGACCCATTCCTAGATGTCCCATGTAATGCACTTCATTTCTGCCTAGGATAGACCCACCCAGAACAATTAGTGATCAGTGCTTATAATATACCCTGTAACTTGAGCCGACGTACCTTACTCCAAGCACAGCCTTGTTATAAGTTACCACGAAAAAGTTGAGGTCCCAGATCTGTACCCCAGGGCTCTACCCAGAGCTCTACTTCCATATTTCCAACTGCATTCCGTGTTTCCACCTGCCTGTCCCATTGGTAACTCAAACTCAAAAGGTCCCAAATGAGCTTTTCAGCTCCTCAAAATCCATTATTTCCCAACCTCTCTATTTCCTATCTCTGCCTCATACTCTAAAGTTTGTCACTTCAGAGTAAACATTTACACTTCTTTCTCCTTTACCATGCAGATCCAACGAGATGCCAAATCTCATTCATCCTGCCTTCATAATATCTCTGTATAAGTAACTTGAACATTGTCTATATTTTCTCATTGTTAAAATACGAATAACAATAGCACCTACTTCCCATGGTTATTGTGAGGAGAAAATGAGATATTTATCAAAGTCAATGTGTTAGATATTATTAATTGATTTTTACTAATGACACAATAGCAAAATGTCACTTTTGAACTTAATGTCTATCTTTCTCACGACAGCCTTCCAAACGCTTGAAGATAGTTATCATGCCTACTGCTTCCCCAAATAATCTCTTCTCTAGGGAAGACATCCCCAGTCTTTTCAACTAACCTTCCTATCATGAAACTGAAGCCCCTCACCATTCTGGTAGCCTTCCTCTGGCCATTCTCCCACTTACCAATGTTCTTCCTAAACTGTGGTTGGACCAGGACAAAGTAAAATGGGATTATCACCTCCTTATTCCTGGAAGCCCCTCTTAATAAGGCTCAAATTCATATTAGATTTTTAGCTACCATAACATACCGGTATCTAATCAGATTCTACATAGCAACTAGCATAGTCCTGGGCACAATGTTAGACATGATAAATACCCATTGTATGAAACAACTGGAAAGAAGGAAAATCAGGTACAAAGGAAGGAACTGAAAGAACAGAGAAAGGAGAGGACATTCTGACATTCAGGGACCTTCAGAGCTACGAAGAGATGAAAGTGGGTACTGAAAGCTTATTCTACCAACAGCTTCCAAAACCAAGAGATGTGTCAGGCAGGTTACACTGTGGTGAAGACTGGGCTGTGAGTGAACAGATGTGGATGAATAGATGGAGAGAGGCCTAGGAACAGCTGGCACTGGTAGCCCAGACTCTCTGCTATGAGTGCTGAATCACCGGGATAATCCACTCAAAGGGAAGATGTCATGAAAGCACCAACAACAGAAAGCCCCAGTGGGGGACATTTTCATAGCTCGATTCCCAGAAGTCACCATTCTCCAACTCCTTTCTCCCCAAACTAAAACCCCAGCAGGGTCTCTATTAACAGCCACATATAAAATTCCAAAAGCTCTTCCTGGATGTCTGATTGCAGAATTATTGCTTCCCCTGGGAAGACTCAATGATTAGGTGGCATTAGACTTTCCTTGTCACATGGTGCCAGGCAGAATGGAATGATAAGCCACAAGATGGCACCCCCAGTTGGCTTAGAGGGGAGGAAGATTTAGAATAAGCAGCACATAGCCTTTAAGGGGTAAGGAAGGAGAGTCACTCCTTCTTATTTTGTGCATGAACTACTTTGGCACTGTAAATTCTTATTTCTTATATATTTCATTCAGCTGTCTAAATGAAGTTTGCTTATATCACCACCACTGTGCAGAATCAATCATGTCTTTCCATGCAGAATGCTAATTGTGTTCCTCCCAGAGAAATGAAATGTTCTAAAAAGGCCATTGCAAATTGTGTGTGTGTGTGTGTGTGTGTGTGTGTGCCACTACATTTTGGAATTCACAATGCTTTTAAAATTACCCACTGATGTAAATCTTCTCAAATCCAGCCATGACCTAACTGAAATCCTACAGTCCAACAGAAAGAATGCTAATCATTTAGGATATAAATTCACAGAGCTAGAGAAGATCTTACAAATTATTTCACTCAACCTGCCCCTTTTACAGAGATTACTACCTCTATGTGGTAGGCTAGGTGTTGGGTGTAGAGTCAGAAAGACCTGAGTTCAAATCTGGTCTCAGACCCTTCCTAACTTTGACACCCTAGACAAATCACTTAACCTCATTTTCCTTACCTATAAAATGGGGATAACAAAAGTACCTACCTTCCCAGGTAATTGTTCTGAGGATCAAATGAGATCATAATTGCCAAGAGCTTAGCACAATGCCTGGTACACAATAAACATTATATGTTGTTACATTTATATTTTATTTAGATGATGATAAAGAGGACTCCCAAATATAGAAAAATATTCAGTGGTAATCTATAGCCATGTCTTCATTTCCCCATCAATAAATTCCCTGTTGTATACTTCCATTTGGATATCTGACTGTCATCTCAGACTCTACCTAGCCAATGCTATGACCATTATCTTTCCTCTTAGATCTGCTCCTCTTCCAAATTTTCTCTTTCTATTAATTCTCCCAATAACTCATGCTCATAACATCAGAATAGTCCTAGATTATTCCCTCTGTCTCAAGAGTTCCCGACCAGGGGTCCAGGAACTTTAAAAAAAATAACCTATTTTGATAACTATCTCAATACAACTGATTTTCTTGGTTTACTGTATATGCTTATGAACATTATTACGAAAAAGGGCTCATGGGCTTTACTACATATTGCAAAAGGGGTCTATAATACATAAAAATATTAAGACCCTGGACTACCTCATCTCCCCTGCTCGAAGGCCTTACATGGCTCCCTATTGCCTCTAGGATTAAAAAAAACTCCTCAGACTCTTGCTTTTAAATCCATTCATAATCTGGTTCCAACCTACCTTTACTAACTTATTTCATTTTATTTCCTTTCATGTGCTTAAATTGCAGCCAAATTGAATTATTTCCAGTTCCTTGAACCAGACTCTTCATCTCCTACCTCCTTATATTTGGATAACCTGTTTGGAATACACTCCCTTGTCATTTTCACCTCTCTAAATATTTCTCTTCCCTTCAAGGCTCAACTCAAGTATCACCTCCTCCATAAGTCTTTCCTGAGTCCATTTGGTAGAGATCTTTTCTTACTCAAATTATCATGTATTTATTCATCTATGGGCATATTTCATTTTTACACCTCACTCCCTATTCAATTCAAGCTCCTTGGGGAAAGGGGCTGCCTCATTTTCATTTTTAATGAATAATGAAGAAATATTTTACTAAGAAGTATTTAACAAATGCTTGGTCAACTGAGGAAAATGGGACTCAAAAAGGGGATGTAACTGGCCCGAATACACACAAATAGTTAGTGATGGGGAAGGATTTTGGTTGGCTTTTTTATTTATTTGTTTACTTTGGGGGGTATTTTGGAAACTTAAACACCAAAAAAATTAACAATAATAATCCCACACACACTGTGAAACACAAAAAGAGGATTCTATTTGAAAAAATTAATTTTCATTTCAGATTATTTGTTTTCTAATATATAATACATTCTAAAAAATACTTTCAAAACTGTTCTACTTGTTTGTGCCTGCTTCTGAACTTCCTTCTGTTCTAAGCATTTTTAAAATGTTAACAATGGCCCTCTCTCTTTTAAACCATCAGTATTGCTAACCCCACCCCCCAATCCTCATTTAGAACTACAGAGGCAGCATTTTGAACTCAGATCTTCTTCCTCTCAAATAGCTGTTGAGTTAACAGAGCCACCTTGGCTCTCAACCCCACACACTATATCTAAACCTGTTCCAGGTGACCTCACAGGACACAGTCTAATGAAATTAAATTGGCATACAAGCCAATATTTTGCATCCAGTTAGTTAGATAACTGGTTTCTGGCTCAGTGCTGGGGTGGGAGGGGGAAAATAATAATAAACCTCGCTACCTTTGGCCTTTTCACTTTCATGTGAGAGGGGGGAGGCAAGGATGCCTCTGTCAAAGGGGAAACATTATTTCCCTGGAGTTATTTCCAAGGGATTTATTTATTTGCTGAAGGAGTAACCTCTGAATGCCTTCTACCTGCCCCCACCCAAATCTATTTTAGATATTTGCCACTGGATTTCAAAGATAACATAATTAAACACAAAGATTATTTTATTCAACTTACAAATCATCTCCTCAGAAATGGCAATGATGTTTTCCCCAAAATAAATAAATAAGTCGGGTCTCTCTCGGATGCTGACTCCACAGCCCTAAGCCCCCAAAGACCCAATTGCTTCCTCAAGCACCTGATGGTCACAGTGACAAGCAGATTGCCTTCCACCACCAATTTTGGGCACATGTGAAAAATACTGTATACCGCTTGCTGGTATGTGGTCCAAGATGACTCATAAATCTTCCTTTATCTCCTTCGTGGTGTTAGCAGAAAAGGATGAGTTGCTTTTTTCCATCTCATTCTCCCGTCTATCTGTCTGTTACCCATGCCCTTGAGCAAAGATTACTGATGCCCTGCCTTTGATATATGACACATCACACGCAGCGGCTTTTCATCAAGTGAATTAACCTGGAAAAATGCAAACCTACCTGCCAGTGGCTCCCAAACTTTGCACGATGCCTTTGTAGGCACCCCATCTGATGGGCAAGGAAGGGCGGGGGAAAGAAGCACAGACAATTAAGGGACTCTAAACCTGGGCTCTTAGAAATAACTCACTACAATGAACTGCCATTATTTGTGCATGGGGGCTTTACAGAGAGGGGTTAAATTAAAAATTCCAGACTCAGTCACAGTTTAAAATGCTTTTGTACTTGAGTGGGAAAATGCCATCTCTCTCCCAGTCATTTACAGTGTGTAGCTGTGCATAATGACAGTCACCCTGGAAGCCACTAATAATATGGTTACAGAAACAATTTTGTGATTCTTAATCAATAACCCAAAAGGGATGGGGAAAGGGATGCTGACCAGGGAATGAGAGGAGGATGAATAGAAGGGGACAAAGAAGCAGGAGCCACTGTGAGCAAACAAATGGAGAGTCACACTATTTAGGTCCCTGTCCTTGTTCTGCTTATGGCTCTGGAGGCATCATTACAGAATTGTTCATTAATTAATACATATTAATTAAGGGCCTACTATGTACCTTGTTCTGCTCATGGCTCTGGAAGCCCCACTCCAGAACTGTTAATTAATTAATGAGTGTTAATTAAGAGTCTACTATTTGGCAGGCACTAGGGATATAAGTATAGAGAATGAAACAATCCCTCCTTACAAAGTGTTCATATTCCAAGACCTATGATGATCATCAAGAACAATAACGTGTATGCAACTAGTTAGGGCTATTAAATGATCATGATGAGAGTGTCTATATAGCAAATTAACATTTGTAAAGTTTTATTATCTCATTTGAATCTCACAAGAAGCCTGGAGAGAGGCATAGTTATCCCCACTTTACAGGTGAGGAAACTGAGGCTGACAGAATTGAAGGGACTTGACAAAGGTTACAAGTGTTTAGAGTAGGATTTGAACTAAGGACTTCCTGACTAAATCTAATGCTCTGGTGAGGCATGCGGGGCTTCATTCAGGGCGCCAAATGCAAAGGCTGTAGCTAACATTTTCAGTCCTTGGACAACAGTAAAAATAGTAAACTAGGTTAGCACATGATGGGCAAAAATAATTAGTTAAAAGAGGAAGGTACCAATCTGGTACCTGGGCAGGTGAGCTCATCATGTGTGCCCTGTTCTACTCCCATCCCCCTATCCACCACTGAGGCCTTTCCAATACCATCCTTGTGCCAGTGTCCCAGTCTACCTTCTATGGAGAAGAATCTTGCCGCCTCCACCCTTCCTTGAGTGCAGTTTTAAGACACTTGTTCCAAATGCAAAAATTCCTCCTGTAGGACTCTGTCATTCAACTGAGAAGCATTTAGTAACCAATTGATTGGTGTCAGGTCCTATCACTACCAAAATAAAATAGCCCCTTATCATTATCTAATTACTGAATGACCTATCCCCAGTAAACATAGCAATGCACATAATATTAAGAAAATTAGAATGAGAAGGGTCTACATCTAAGAAACCTCTAGTCTAAGTAAGGAGAAAGGAGGCATCTCTGAAGATGGCAAGATCTACAGTTGTTAGAATTTTGTTTCATTAGAACTCAATTAAATCTAAACACTCAACTAATCAAAATTTATCTCCTACATTCCAATTTTATACAAAATGAGCAATCTGGTAGAAAAAAACCAAATGATTACCAGAATTGATGGGAAAAACAAAAAGTGAAGTGTATTAGATTCTGTACACATTCTGTCAAATTTGTTATACCTTCTGTTCCCAAAGGACCATGAGAACAGATGATCAGAATGACTGAGAATCTGACAAAGATTTAATCATCAACAATTAAACATATTTGCATGCTATATTTAATAAGGCAGGAAACTGGTACGTTTTAGAAATATCTCTAAAATTAATAAGGGTTAGAGAAAAGGTTTCTAACTATTAGTTAATCAGAAAACTAAAGCATCTGAACCATCCTATCCTCTCAGTATTCTGCCTGACATTCCACTCTCCCTAGGTTCACAGAATGTAAGTAAGGTAACAAAGAGAAATTCCACAGGAAGGGAAACATGCACACAGCCTGGCTGGTTGGCTAGAATGTAGATGGACCTCCACTCTCCTCGGCTCCTCGGTCTCCTCTTGCAAGTAAGAAGAACGACAAATATCTCACATTTGTAAAGTACTTCACAAAACACTTTCCTCATGCACAAAAAATGGTCTGAGAGGTAGTTGCTAGTATTCTCCTTCTCATTTTAGTGATGAAAAAAGTGAGACTAAAGAACTACTCAGTTATTTCCAAAAAAGGAGTTTCCAAAAATCATAAAGCCAGTGAGTTTCAGAGCTAGAACTTGAGTCAGTACTTTTGACTCTAAGTCCAATGCCTTTCTATCATTTTTCTTCTTTCAGGCCATACTAATACAAAAAGGTATCCTTATAGCTTGAAAGAATGGGAGCAACTTTGTCTACACACAGGTGAAAATGGGTAGAATGAGTTTGTAAGGCTTTTTTTTTTTTTTTTTTTGGTAAGCACAGGGTGGGGGGTGGGACTTTGCCAAACTATCCCTGATCTCAACTTGTAGCCTCACCTTGCTCACTTATTAAAATAATAAGCATCTGGTGTTTTATGAGGTACATCAGGTACATGGTTATTAAATATATCTCACCACCTGCCTCAAATGGTCAAAGGTGCTCATTTCTATTTACAGGAGAAAAAGTGGTAGTTTCATCATTTGGAACCAATTCTAAAAGACAAGAATGGGGAGAAGAATGGGCACCCCTTAGGTCTCCATGCTACTGTTTTGTCCAAACAACACATCTCCTTTTTGAAACATTTCTCTTCGTTGGATTCAAATAAGCAATGCCAAATAAACATGGGTAACAAGATCATGAGTATTCTTGGGCACACCCTGCTGACTTGGGTGATTTTCAGGCACATCTCTCCTTTCCACATTTTCAGGCACATCTCTCAACTTCTCATCATTCCCAATTTACAAATAGTGTGATAAACTCTCTAATAAGCTAATAACATTTTGTATGCTATCACCCCATAGGATAGGGCTGACCAAATTATAAGTATATAAGAAAAATTTTTGAATGAATGAAAAAGATGAATGAGAATGAATAACAGACTAGCGATTCCTCACCCCAAACTCACCTGCCAGAAATGTTCTCTCCATAAAGTAAGTACCTATTATAGAATCAACATTACCAACAAGCCAATTCCTATTTATCTATGGTTATGGAGAGCAGGCATGGTCTAGATAAAGAGAACCCACAGTTACCTCCCAAAACCACATCAGAGGCAAATGTCTTTTATCACCTTTCCCAGACAAAACCTGTACTTTTCCTAATCTTTCTTCTAGCTCTTGTAGCCCATTACACATACATCAGTTGTAAGGCTGCATTTTCTAAGCCAAAGCAAGTCAGTAAGCATTTATTAAAAGCCTACTATGTGTTAAGTACTGGAAATAGAAGGAAAGGGGGGGGGGGAGAATCAATCCCGCATCTCAAGGAGTTAATAATCTATTGGGAGAGAAATATACACAGAACTTTGTACAATGATGATATGGAGAGGCTAAATTGGAGATAATTTCAGAAAGAAGGAACTAAGATAAAGGAGAACTGGGAAAGGTTTCTTATATTCCATAGAACTATGGCTTTGCTCAACTAGAAAATAGGGATCTCGTGAAAAATGCTAATATTAGCAATATTTTCCATCTTAAATATCAAAGATTGTTATATGTGGGTAAAAAGTCATTTTTAATTACATTCAGAATTTTTTTGTTATAAAAGCAACTCTTCTTTTAATTTCCTTCAAAATTATCTCCAGCCCCCCTTCACCTTATCCCAAGACTGGTCCTCACTGCTCTATATTCTGGATGAGTATTTGTAGGTTCCATCTCTATATTTTGAGTTCTAAAATGTTCTGTGGCCAAAGGAATTTGGGAAATGATGATTAGGGCATTAATGAGCAGCTAAATGATCCAGAGATAGACATTGGCTGGATGGTTTGGGAAATTCTGACAGAACATGAGAGCCAAGTGGCAAAAGGCTTGATAAACCAAAGAACCACAAATTTTCATCTCCCTAGCCTGGGCAGTTTTCTTTAAGTACTATCTCAATGGGGAGGAAGGTGGAGAGAGTGCAAAATAGAAAAAAAAAATGCTTTTTGCTAAGAAAAGAAGAATGAGAGAAGGAGAGGACATTCTTACTCCAAGTAGAATGCAAGACCCTTGAGGGAAGAGATTAGGGTTTTTTCCCACTTTTTTATTATCCCCAGTGCCTTTCATATAATAAGTATTTAATAAATATTTGTCAAATTATACTGGATCTTCCACCACTATTTGAATACTGATACCTCCTCAACATCATGAGTTCATTAAAAGTATGTAGCTCAATACAACCAAGCCCATTTTAAATAAGCTGTCACATGCACATACCTTGAATTCACAATGATTTCTGGGAGCTACATTTTGTGTTAGCTCTCTATCATTTGGGCCCCAATCTATGGTGAGGACTGGGGCACCCAACTATCTGGAGAGGATACACCAGCTTGACATAGGCTACTCTCAAATGATTTAAGCACATTCTGATAAAATGCAGAAGTAGGACTGAATTTTAACTATTGATGGGTTCCAATAGGAATTTACATGCCAGTTTTCTCCAAGGTCCACAAACCACTTTATTCTCACCTATGAAGGAGATAGCTATGAGGGGAATTGGTAAGAATGCAGAATGCAGTGGTAATACGTGCCTCACACCTTTCTGCGAGGAAATACACATAATTGTCTTTTCCTCCCGTTTCCTCCATTAAATTTCCCACTCTTTACTACATCTTTTAATGAAAGCAGTGACTGAAAAATATAAACATGGATATATACATCCCGATGAATTGGCCTAAGAGTAACTTGTAAAAATTGGATTAATGGTACAAAGCATGTACTATATAAAAATAGCCTGTAGAAAAAAGCATTAAGCAATTACAACTCCACCACTGAAGGCTCCAATATTATAGGGTAATATTTCCTTAATGTTAGACTTCATTAACCCTAAGATAATCTCTCATAAATTTTGCTGATTTTTAAGGAGAAAAAAATAAATTATGTTTATTAAACTGCTGAATATGTTTATGAAAACAAGACATAATCTACTGCCATAAACTTCTTGTCTTTATCTGAATGATCAAGGAGCTCATAAATAAAATATCACATAACAAAGTGAGTGTTAAAATTCATTACTGTAATAGCCGTACTCATGATCTATTTCATTAGCACTCCTCCTTCTCCTTGAATAAATGGGCTTCTTGGTCTACCAGAGCAAAGCCATTTACAAGACAAAATACTAAGCTGCTTTTTCTCATTTTCCCTTATCTGTTCTATTCCTAACTTTCCAAATTAATTCTTCCCTTAAATCTTATTGTTCCTTCCCAGTGTAACTCACAGAGCATTAGAGAGACTTGAAAGAAATACAAGCAAAGAAATGGGCCTAGAGAGTATAAGTTAATTAGGGATCTAAGTGAGTGGTGATGAAATTGGATGACACAGAGGGCTGAAGTGAATTTAGAGGTTTATCTTCTTAAAATATTTGAAAATAAAATATAAATAATAAAGTGCCAGGAAATACATACTCTATCAAGCCATCTAAGATAGCTTAATGACTAAACTCCATTTCCTCTTTAATAACCTACATATTGCAGCACACTGATTGTATCCAACTTACAGGATTAGCTGTCTTTTATCCTTGGTGCTTTTGCAAGTAATTTCATTTTTATTGATGTGCCTATGTATGTATTTGTACATATGCACGCACAGAAAGGTGTGTGTTTGCATGTGGCAATAAAAAAAACATATTTGCATGTATACCTAAGGATTCTTCATAAAAACACACAAACACTCATCTCACCCTCATCTTTATACAAGCCTGCCCAACGACCCAAAGTCAGTTTCAGAGCTAAGGCAAGGGAACATATTTCACCTGGCCCCACTTTGGTTTTGTCTGCATAAATTCCTGCCATAATTCCCAGGTCCCAATTGTCCTCTATCCACCCAGATAGTGGGCAGATGAGGCTGTTTATGATAATGGCATGATTTTTTTATACAAAGAGTTCTGCAACCTATATGTGGGTTAAAGGAAAAATTCCCTACATATATTTTAAAGAGAAAAAATAAAAGGAATGGACTTGTTATACAAGCTAGATGATAATTTATCCACTGCTAGTTCAACAAGAAGAAAATATACTCATCACAACATTTTTTTGAGTATAGACAATAAAATAAAAAAGAAAATTTGTTTTCCTTCATTTGGTCTCATTTTGCTTTCTTTGTGCTCTGCTGTAAAACTTAAAGGTTTCTTTTTTCCCCCCGGAAAGATGGTGCAGTGGAAAGTGATGGATTTGGAATCAGAGGGCTTAGATTCAAATTCAGACTCTGTATGACCCTGAACAAATTACAACCTCTCTGGGTCTCAGTTTCCACAACAATAAAATGAGGGAGTAAGAACAGTTGATCACCAAGGTCCCTTCCAACTCAAAATAAACCGTCTTTGAAGGGTTATATTTTGATCAAAACCCTTAGAAGCAGGACCGCACAGAAAGGATATGTCAGAGGGGGACCCAGTATCTAAGCTGTTCTAACAGTAAAGACTATTCTCTATCAACTACACCAAGTTTCCTCTCCAGTGCTATAGAGTACAAGGTTTAGTACATACGTTGCCTTTCGCTTCTCTCCTTTCTATTTCTAAATTTGTTTCTACCTTCCCACCAACTAATATTCAAACTACTTACACCACTTCATTTTAGAAAGTTTAGGTTCCTTCATTAAAGGTTTCCAGAATTTCTCTTCCATTTGCCCTCTCTTTTCTTCCTACGTACTGCTCCCCTCCGTCTCGTACTGATACCAAAGTCTACCATTCTTCCCTCATTCCAGATTCTAATTCACTAGTACCCATACACTTGGGTCCTTGCATGTTAAAGCCACCAACATACATGACAAAGAATTCCTAGGATGTCCCAACCGACTTCATCACAAAGACACCATCAGGTAAACACATTTGGCTAAGGTTCCTCTTCATGAGAGCTCCCAAGGTACCTCAGAAAGGACAATTGAGAGGCAAGCACTTCATCCTTTAGTTAATTTTCTCCTCCCTTAGAATGTAAACTGCTCCTGGGGGAGTGGTGGTTTTTTACTTTCTTTGTCAAACATCAGTGTTCTGGCCTCGCTTTCTCAGGGCTAGGGCCAGAGCAGCCATATTATATCTTTCTCTAACACTTAGCCCAGTGGTATGTAGTAAGTCCTTAATAAATGCTTATTGAATGATGGACTAAAATGTGATTTGAAATTAAGGGAATGGATGTACTACAAACTGGCTCCTGATGAATTCCAAAGATTTTTTGCTCACTGACAACAGGATACATGAACTCATCTTCTAGTTCCAAGCATGGTTTTTAAGACCCAAGAGGGAGCTTCTAACCACCCCATCTCTTAAAGGAGAAGACTCCAATGGGAGGACTTGTTGGCTCCTTCCTGTGCAGTAGAACTGTCTTTTTCTTTACTGAACCATAAGACTCTCAGCTTTGAAAGGGATTTTCAAAGGTCATTTTAGTCCAACCCAGACCTGACCAAGAATTTCTCCAAAATGATTCCAAGGGTAACTTCTTTCCCCCCAACCCTGTGCTTCTCCGAAAAGGTTCTTCAACCCTGAGAATTCTATATAATAAAGCAAAATCTGACTCTCCTCCCACTCTCAAAACTGAGGCTTAATTGCTGTACCAGGAACAAGGCATCTTTCTAGGTAATCCCACTCAGCAGGTCATAAAGGTTTCTTTGGACTATTTCTAAAAAAAAAAAAAAAGTTCCCTCACAAGATAGGGATCCAATAATCAGCATTCATGAAAAGAAGCAATTTTACATTCCCCAACTTTGTAATTCCTCAAAAAGCAGGTGATTCTTCCAGTCAATTCAACTGTAGTAAGATAAACAGCAAGAAAAACCTTGTCTTTACTCCCTTAAATAGATTAATGAAACTAGACTTTGATGCATAAATAAGTGGACCAGCCCTTGTTATATTTTCTTTCTTGGATTCTGAGACCTCATCATGTCATGACTGTCCTCCTACCTCTTGGAATATCCCCTTCACATCTCTTCAATCTCATTCTGCCCTGAAACACAGATGGTTCTCAGAGTTCTATTTCCAAGTGCTTTATGCAGGTGACTCCCAAATCCATTTATCAACCCTTCCCCAATCTCTTTCCAAAGTATCAGATACTTTCTATTAGACATATGTACCTGAATATCCCAATGATAACCAGCCATGTACTGGTAAATGTTTTATCAACTGGCTCTCCAGGAATAAAACATTGTAAAAATGACACAATTTTAAGTTGATGATTAACATGATTAACATTTTGTCCATCACTTTCTTAGGCAGAGACGATCAAAAACAAAGCAAGCTCTGATCTGTAGTAGCATTTGCCCATTTCTAAGATGTAAATACTGACACTAAAAAGTTGAAAATTGGTTGTTGTGATTCAGTATGAGCAGGCTCCAGCATACCTCTAGATCGAAAGCCCAAACTCAAGACTGAACTCTTCATGTTCTCATCAAAACCTGTTCCTCCTCCCAATCTCTTTTGGTCAGTGGCACCACCATCTTTCCATGACAAAAGGCTCAGAATCTGGAAATCATCCTTATCTCTCTTATCACCTATAGCCCATATCAAATAAGTTGCCAAATTCTATTGGTTCTTTTTCAACAGTATCATTCCAGATCTATCACTTTCATTTTCATTCCCACCAGTAACTGTCCAATTCAGACCCTCATTTCTTTTCAACTAACTAGTCTTAATAGTTACTGGTGTAGTCGCCTAACAATTTCACTCTTCTCCATTCCATCCTTCATGATACTGGTTATCTTCCCTCTCCTATCATGGTAATCTACTACTACTACTACTACCACCACCACCATCACCACTACCACCACCACTACTACAACAACACATACACACACATACACACACAGTGATTTCTAATTTTTGGCTGAATAAACTGAAAATCTTGGCATCTAAGGCCCTTCAAAACCTGGCTCCTATGGACCTTCATATATAGCCTTACCATTTATTATTCACTTCCACAGCCCTTTTTGTGATAGCAAAAACCTGGAAACTAAAGGGATGCCTATCAATTCAGAAATGCATGAATAAGTTATGGTATCTGAATGTGATGGGATGTGACTGCACTATAAGAAACAAAAAGATATAGACAGACCTATATGAACTGATACAGAGTAAAGTTAGCAGAATCAGAACTATTTATATGAAAAGCAATATAAAAAAATTGAACAATTTTGAGGACTTTTATAAACTCATATAGAGTTAAATAAGCAGAAATGAGAGAATAACTTATCCAGTAAGAACTATATAGTAAGGACAAATAACTGTGAAAATTGGAAGAATTATGTATGACCTAGGCAATCACTACTCACGATTGATTCCAAAAGATCAATGACCAAACATCCTGTACACCCACTGATAGTATAGAGGTGACAGATTTCTTGATGAGACATAAACACACATATATAAATTTATACATACACATATACATGTATATGTGCATATTTGCACCTATATATGTATTGTGCATGTACATGCATATCTATACTGTATATTTAACATACATGTGTATATATGCATGGATGTATATTATATATGTAACAACATACACGTGTATGTTGTTTGTATATGTATACACATGTGCACATGTATGTTGTATGTATGTCTATGTGGTATGTATTTGTATAGGTATGTGTATGTGAATATGCATCTGTATGGGTATATGTATATACTCATATATGTTTATTATATTTATATGTGCATATGTATATTGTATGGGAATGTATATATGTATATATATGTATGTGTGTGTACGTATGTATGTATATGTATATACTGAATAAAGCCAATGAGGAAATTTGTTTTTCTTGACCATGCTTATTTGCTACAAGGAATTTATTTTTCCTCTTTTTCTACCCCTGCAATAGGGTGAAGGGAGGGAAAAGAAGCAATGTAGATTTTTGTTAATTTTTTAAAATTAAAAATAGTAAAGTGTTTGGGGGAAGGGGGCAGCTCCAGGCACCGAATGCTACCACCTGCCCTCTCAGATGAGGTCAATGTTTTGTAAATCTGGTTGAATTGTTTTCCTCTGTTGCCAGAGGTAGCTCACTTAGTGAGGGTAATCTGTAAATGTTTGTAATGTAAAAACAAAGCACATCAATAAATCTCAGAAAACTAAGATTTCCCTTAACCTTCTCTTCCTTCTGGCTGCACCTTTCCTATTTTGTCCCCTCCTGTTTTCTCATGTTTAAGCGAGCAACCTCAGTCATGCCTAAAGTGGATTCCTCCATACTACTTTCCCTCTGTTGAAGTCCCTCTTTTCGTCCCAGGCTCATCTCTGTGGCCACTTCTTGCACAAAACTTTCTCTGATCCCTTTTATCCCAGATGAAATTGTTCCTTTCCTGGCCTGGGCTTCTGCTTTATGTTTTACCTTGCCCTCCCTTATATCAGCAGATGGCTCAGGAGGAGAAGTGAGGCTGGTGACCTGCACAGTCCTCCCTCACTCAAAACAAAGTCAAGTGCAAGTCATGTCATCATCTCTCTGATGACATGGTCTTCTTCCAAAACAAAGGATGAACACAACCTATGAGTAGATTGAGTTGCCTAAATGGGGACCCAGCTAGCTGGGTAACTCAGAGACCTCTCCCTTTCCTTCTCCTCTCCAAAAGAAGGTAAATTTTGGTTGCCAGAAGCTACCCAGTTAACTTGGGGTACATTGGCTAGATTCCATTCTTTTCCTTTCCTTTCTTTCCTTTTTCATTTTCTTTCCTCCTTCCTTTCCTTTTCTTTCCTTTCCTTCTTTCTCATCTCTCCTAAAACCTTAGAACCCATGCACTCTGAAGTCCATGGATTCAAAAACAATGAGTCTCTGCCCAACTTCCACTCGTTGGCTGTTTTGGAGCCTCCTGCCTTTGAGTGAATGTCAATAGTAACAGTTTCTCTTTGAAACAACAATGCTAATGCTCCTGCCCCTCCCAGTGTGATTTATTTTTTTTAATTTTCTATTAAAGGAGTCATCCCCCCAACTACTTTTTAAGGAGGCCTATTTACTGAATGAGCATTACCTCACTCTAAGTGAGGACCTGAAAAGGCCTTAGCTTAAAAGGCCAAGATCTCCCATTGCATCCTGGGCCATCTCCAGTCATCCTGATGAATATCTGGTCACTGGATGCAGATGGCTCAAGAGGAGAAAGTGAGGCTGGTAACCCTGCACAGCCCTCCCTCACTCAAAACAAAGTCAAGGGTAAGTCATGTCATCATGTCTCTGATGTCATGGTCCTCTTTGAAAACAAAGGACGAACACAATAATCTTGTATCACATTTATTTGTATACTTGTCTCCCCATTAGACTGTTAGCTTCATGTTTGCAGAGTTAGTGTACCATTTAGTGACTGGCATGTACTCCAATGGATCTTAACAGTGGGAACACTCCCTTCACTGCCATAGACAGATCATAACTCATCCACACCTACTCGTCTTGTACTACTCTTGATCCAGCCCTTCCCCAAGAGGTCCAGGGGTCTCAACTTCTTCTAGATTTTTTTTGACATCAAATGGATACCATTGGAGCATATGGGTTGCCTACTGGTTATCCATCCTTCTCTTGCTATTTAAATGACACTTTTTTCTCTTAATTATACATTTCTCTAATGATATCCTTTATAATGCTTCTCCTACAATTATAAACTATTGTACCCACAATTTTCAGACAGGTAGGCATAAAAGAAGATACACAGCAAACAAAGTTGGCTTAGAAACTATTCGCTGAATTGAACAGAACATCATGGTAATTTCCAAGATGACATTCTGTCCTTCTATAATCAACGAAGTAGTAGGCTGTACTTAATGGTAAAATCTGTTTTAAACTTAATTGTTTATGAGAACTGCTACTGTCTTGGGGGCTCTTAGAACATCAAAATTGTATTCAATGAGTCTAGTACTATAACAAACTGTGCTTTGCTCAATTTTTTTTGCAGGGGTTTGGGTAGGGATTTTAAATGCACCTGCCTCTGACAAATACACAATAGCCAAAAGTTTAAAAAATAAATATGCAAATATATGTATATGTTTATACATATGAGGTTGAGAACAAAAGTTTGGTCCCAGATAAATCTACTAATTTGTTGATCCTTGAAGGACAGATTCATAGACATATATAGTAGCAGATGCTCCCAGCAGGCAAACCACGGGTCCTCTACTGTATGAAAGTCTACTCAAAGACAGGAGGATGAGGAGAGGGGACATGTAGAAAGTACACAAGAGAGGTAGACACACACACACACACACACACATATGAGGACCACAGGAAGGACATGGGGGGAAAGGAAGAATGAGAAAAAGAGGAAAAACAAATCAAGAAAAGGAGCACACATTAAAAATGCTGAGTTGAAAATGTTTCCGATGGCCTCTGACATCTAATAAGTCTTCTGTCTTTCTCAATATAGAAAAGTCATTACTTAGAAGTGAACTAATACTAGCAATGGTGACAAGAAGAAACAACAAAGACCATAAAAATATAAAAAGCTTGCCCCTTGCAGAGAAACAGAGGGAAAAGAACATATTCAATTTTTCAGATGAAAAACATTTGAACCGACTGAATTTATTGTAATGCAACTTGTATTATATGTTGGAAAAAATATATTAGCAACTGAGCCTCCTTCTCAACTTTTACTTAGAAAATCAAATGCAATACATCATTTTTAAAGAACATGAACCCTCCATAGTGGTCTGTCAAAAATAGCAATGGAATACCCTTAGCGGATGCCACTAGATCTCATAGTTAATAATCTGTGTCACACATGAGATCCCCTCACATAACCAGATGTTCTGTCTCCACGGAGAACTAAGTGTGGGCATAAAGTATATCATGAGCGAATGTAGGTCTGATATGAGAAACGACTTCCTACCAGAGAAAGCAGTGAAATAGTAGAAAGGCAATTAGTTGACAGTGTTTAGAGCACTAAACTTGGAGTCAGAAAGACATGAGTTCAAATCTTGCCTCAGACACTTACTAGCTGTGTGAGCCTGCGCAAGTCACTTAACCCTGTTTGCCCTAGTTCCCTCATCTGTGAAATGAGCTCCAGAAGGAAGCGGCAAACCAGTGCAATATCTCTGTCAAGAAAACCCTAAATGGAGTCACAAAGAATCCAATTTGACTGAAACAAACTGAATGTACAAAATGGGATTAAAATAGCACTTGGGCTCTCAGGGTTGTAAAGAGGATAAAATAAGATATATTTGTAAAGTGCTTTATAAATGCTGTGTCTTTCTCTGGAGAACACTGGGTTTGAGAGATGCTTCCAAAAGTATGGTCTAGGTTAGAGAAAAAACTATGTGTGAGTTTAGAAACAAAAACGCAGATAAGATAAAATTATCTTCGGAGTACTATGACAATGGAATATTTGAGGATTAAGAGAGATGGAATTGCTAGAATTATGTGTAGTTAAAGAATATAGAGTATTAGGCCTTGGTCATCACCTAGACCAACTCTTTCATTTAATAAAGAAGGAGACTGAGGTTCAGTAACTTGTCCAAAGTCACATGACTGATTAGTGGCAAAGGGAAGACTAGAACCCAGGACATCTGACTGAGCCCAAGGTTGTTTTTCCTCTACCCTAAGGATAATACTGATTACACCTAATACCTCCTCACTGTTCATTAGAAAATCCAAGGTAGTTGATGGAAATTTGAACAAAATGAGCAGCCATGCACAACAAGGATGAGAAACTGGGGGGAAAGATCTGAAACTGATGATAAATACCAAAAGGAAGTCACCTCCTATGGGGACACTTGGTTCCTGTTAAAGTCATCACAATTTCATGCCATTATTGAATCTGGGATGGGGAAAGGAGGGAGGGATGGATCTAAAAGGGCTGAATATACAAGAAACACACACAAACACACAACCAATCATCACCGTCCTGTACCAAAGACTTAACAAAACAAGACCTTCAATAAGGATGGAATTCGGTGATGTTCTCTTCTGATTCCAGTCAAGGAGACACACTGGTCTAAACATGTCTCATTCACCCATTTGAAAGGCATCAGTGGTTTCTTGACGCTAAGAACAAATATAAATTCCTTTGGTTGGCATTTGAAGTCTGTCGCAATGGTGCTCCAGGCTCATTTTCTGTTGCTTCCTATCATGTACTTGCATACCAGCCAAACTAGTCTGTTAGCTATTCTTCGTATGAGGCCATCTCTGCACCCCTTCATCATAAACAGTTTCTCATTCTAACCTGTTCCCTCATTAGACTGTGAGCTCCTCAAGCGCAGGAGCTTTTGCCTTTCTTTGTATCTCCAGTGCTTAGCACAATGTCTGGCACACAGTAAGTGCTTAATAAATACTTGATGACTGACTGACTCATCTCTTACCTCCCTTCAAAGCTCAGCTCAGATCTTACCCATGTAAGATAAGGGGGTAGACCAGTTGATCTCTGAGATCTCTTCCAGTTACAAACACCTACAGTTCTCTAGCTTTGAATCTGTCTGTGGAAGGCTTCTTAGAGAGGACATCCTTGAAAGAAAATACTACTATTATACAATCTCCCAAAATGGTGGCTGAGCAGTGGGAAAAGAACCAGTTTGGGAGTCTCCAGCTCTACCACTTATTACCTCGGGGTCTTTGGACCTCAGTTTCCTCATCTAAAAGTAAAGGGATTGGACTGAATGGCCCCTGAGGTCCCTTCCAGCTCTGAATCTATGATCACATGAAAATTTTCCTTTAGGAGACATAAAAAGCTAAACCAAACCTTTCATATACTCATGAGCAGAGTGACTAAAGCAGTCTCACTATGGCTCCTTGGGGGAAAGACAAGGTTTTGTTGTGTCTTCTCGAGCCCCATGCCTATCATATTCTGTAAATTATAATTGCAAGGATCACATTACTTTTTTTGATTGTTAACCAAAGTACCTTCTGTGGGGTTTCTTTTTTGGATGTTTTCAATGCACAGGCAAAATTTCTTTGAATACTGCTATAATTAAGTCTCTTAGAGGCTGTATTTTATTTTAGCAGATAGGAATTATATTGAACATATTTTATTGAACTGTCCTTTTTATCCTAACCTCATAATCTAATTATTTTTTCTAAACCTATTTTACTGCTAATAAAAGAAAGATATGAAAAATTAAATTACATAATAAAGTGGAAAGCATATGTAGTTATCATGAGATACTCAACTTCAGTGTAAGCCCAAAATGTAGCCCGTTGAAAAGTGGGGTTTAGGGGGATTGTTTTAATTTAACGTTTAAATAAAAGAAGAAACCTCCTTGAATTGATTAAGTCAAGACATAGCAATTTGTTCTCATACCTTTAGAACTAGGGCAAAATCAACACAATGGAATCCAGACTCTCATGTCAAATTTTCATGGGAAATCCAATTCTCCCCACTAATCAATCAATCAACAAGAATTTCCTAAGAACCTAGTCTGTGGCTGGTTCTGGCCCCACTCAAGAACTTGATGTCTTTCTGTCAAAGCTTGGAGGAATACAACTCCCTCTTCACTCACTACTTACTTTCAAAGCAATTAACCTTTGACTAACACCTAATAAAAATTCTCAATTTGTTTATTTAGTGTATTTGTTTAACTTGTGGCTTAAATTTTTCTGTCCAATTTGTGAATGAATGAAAAGCATATATAAATGCTTGCTGAGCCTGGGGATATAGATATAAATACAAATATAAGAAAGACTGCCCCCCCATACCTACATTCTAATAGGAATAGGAGACGATATGGAAGAATAATTATCAAATTAGAGTTCTTGAAAATAGTAAGCTCCCAAAAGGTAGGGTCCATCCATAAAGATGGCTCTGTATGGTACCTAGTACAGCCTCATGGACAGATAAACACTCTACTTTGATGATGAAAAAACCATCTAAATGTCAGCGATTTTTATTGGCAAAATCATCAGTGTTCTTCCTGCTAACCTGCACCCAATTTTTATTTGATCTTTAGCCTTCATTGATGCATTTTTATCACTGTAAATCACAATGTATTACATCTCTTCATCCTATATAATTTTCATCCATGTAATTTCATGACCGCCCCTGCCCCATGGGTATATCCAAGGCACTTCCTCTAAGTCCCCTATTACTCCACAGACACCACTGCAGCATTGGGGCCATGTACCTGTTATCCCTCACTATACAGCTGCTTCCTTCACTTGTCTTTGATGACTTCAATGATGTTTCTCCTGACACTTCTCACATGTTGACCATGTGTCTTTGCTCTGCACTCAGGTTCCTCTGCGATTGTGAATCCTTCAAAGACCACAGTGTTCCATGATGCACAGTTGGAGTACTTGAGGTCACTGAAACCAGTGAGCAAGGTTCCAAATACAACCCACCCAACTTTTCCCCATTCTATTCCATTCCCTGCTTCCCATCTAATTATTTGAGGTGCCTAAAAAGATATGTGTACAACATAACTCAGTTGCAAAGAGAATCATTTAGTCTGGATGAAAAGGAGGGAAATCTCCCTAGAAATTAACCCTATCAAAATGAAAAGGGCAACTTCAAGAGGTAGCTGGTTCCCTTTAATCGGAAGAGTTCAAGTAGAGACTTATGACCACTTGTCCAATACTGTTCAGTTTTAAGAGGGATCCTTGAACTAGTGAGATTCTGAAGTCCCTTCAATTATGAAATTCTGTGATCTGGTGATCTCACTACTAGTCAGCTAACTATTTATTAGGTGTCAATTCCATTACACTATGGGTTGGTTAAGAGTACAGATTATCTTTTGCCTTATTTTGTATCCCCAGAGCTGAGCATAGTGCCTGGCGCATTATTGTTGTTCAGTCGATTTTCAGACATGTCTGACTCTTCCTGACCCCATTTGGGGTTTTCTTGGCAGAGATGCTAGAGTGGTTTGCCATTTCCATCTCCAGTTCATTTCATAGATGAGAAAACTGAGACAGACAGGGTTAAGTGACTTGCCCAAAGTCACATTGCTAATTGAGTATCTGAAGCCAGATTTTAACTAAGGAAGATGAGTCTTCGTGACTCCAGGCCCAGCACTCTATCTGCTGTGCCACTTCACTGCCCAACCTGGCACATAATAGGAACTTAATAAATGGCTATTGTTTGACTGCCCACTATGTGTTAGGTATGGTGCTAAGTGCTAAGATTTCTACCCTATGGATATTAATGAACTGGGAGGGAGGAAAAGAATAAAATATTCACAATAGCTTAATTAATTATATGATTAAATAAAAGAAATACCCCATATATTCATAAATAAATAAATGACTATCAAATGGTTACATGGGAACAGAGTACACTTTTATTATTTTCTTCAAGTTATTATGCCCAATATTTTAAATCAAATTATAAGTAATTTGGAAGGTCTGGTTTTATGTCTCTTCACTTTATTTCATGCAAATGTTAGAATTTGGTTACAAATTTATTGCTAACAAATTAAAAACAAAAAAAAGTATTTTTTTATGTGTGACATTTAATACTACTCATCTCTATAGCCTCCCAACATTCTTCTGGAAGAAATTAGTCACAATACAAAATTTCAATTAGCCCTTTAGGATCTGACCTTCATCTACTCCAACATATTTTTCATCATTCTTCCTTTCTTCCTTGTGCTCACTTTTATACTGAAGTTACTGATTAGGGGGATAAATTACCTTATTTTAGTAAATCTTGTCATGGTACATATACATATATACATATATATGTGTGTATATATATTTCATCCTTTGTAACAGACATTGGGTCAAAAGACACAAACAAATTCAAGTTGGAAAGATGGCTTATCCTTAGAATAAATACTACAGAATGAGATAATCAAGTGTCCCGTGGAATGACATTTCTCTTTGCACTGGGGTGTACAGTTAAGCTAACTTTACCATCTCACTTATTGTTCTCTCTTTAGAGATCCCACAAGTCCTTCTTCCCTTAAAATAAAAATTATTTGTCCTTTCTGGTATCCTTTCTAGTGAGAAGTCTGTATGGATATGGCATCAACTTGGTAGTTGCTGAGCAAAGACCTTATGTTAAGAGTGCCAATGGTTAAAAATTAAATGTATGTAGATGTTCCACAGAACAGCAGAAAGAATGCTGGCTTTGAAGTCAGAGGAGCTAGGTTTGAATCTTGGCTGTTTGCATGACCTTGGGTAAGTCATTTAACATCCTCCTCTATAAAATGAGGTGGCTGAACTACAGGGTCTCTGAGGTCCCTTCTAACTCTGAACTGCTGAGTTCAATTCCAGCTCTAAATCTATGGTCGCATCTTCCTGTTCTTATCTATCCCCATTTTCCCCAACACTTAGTCACTACAAAAGTAAATAAAGATGTCATAGGATTGTGGGCCATCATACATTCAATTCAATTGGAAACATTTATTGTTCACCACGTTCTAGGCACAAGGGTTACAAAAACAAATAATAAACCAGCATCTGCCAATAAGATTCCCAGATGTTATTGGAGAGAAACAGCACATACACAAAAAAGCAAAACTGAGGAGGGAAAGAGCATCCAACACATAAGGGGCAGGAAGAATCAAGGCAAGCTGAGAAGGCATCGAGCCTTGGAGGAAATAATGATTCTCAGAGGTGGAGATGAGGAAGGAATCTATCCCAGCCATGATGACTCATGCAGTCACACCGAGGGTCAGGAGTGGAGTACTGAATGAAGGGAATGGTTTGTGATCTACATACTAAGTACTCTTTCCTCCCAATAGAATATAAATTCCCTGAGGGCAGGGACTGGGCTTGTCTTTGTATCCCTAACATGAAACTTAGTGTCTGATACATAGGAGATGCCTAATAAATACATTTTGAATAAATGAAATGAAATGTTTGTAAGATTGCTTGAGATCATGCCATAAGATCAATTTAAGGGTCTGGGTAAGGGTGGGCACAGTTGGGGGCGGTGGTGTCTAGCCTGGACAAAAAGAAGGCATAGTGGATGAGGGTGAGATATGATAAAAATCCTCAAATACTGGAGGACCATCACATGGAAGAAAGATGACAGCAATTCTTGCTGGACCTAAATGGCAGAACTAAGTAGATGTTGCAGAGAAGCAAATCTTGATTCATTATTAGAAAAAGAATTCTTGTCAATCAGAGCTATCTAAAATGTGGGCAGCACCCTGAGGGAGTAGGTTTCATCCCACTAGAGATCCTCACGCAGATGCCAGATGATCACTTGGCATGATAGTGTTCACCTTTTTACTTCAGGTATAGGCTGGATTATATGGCCCCTGATGTTCTTTCTAATACCAAGATGCTATGATTCTGAGACAAATCTTCAAGCAATGGCAACATCTGGCCACGTGACCAAGGTCAGGAAGGTATTCTGAGTACAAGTGAATGATGTGAGGAAAGGTGTGGCACAGGAAATGAAGACAGCATGACTTGTGTCCATGTCCTATCTTCTCACTAGATGGCAAGTTCATTGAAATTTTCTCTCAATTTTGGAATTTCAGAAAATAACATAGTTCTTACACACGGTAGGTATAACATAGCATAGCGAATTACACATAGTGAGTACTCAACAAATGTTACTTGAATTGAATAACACGCAGACCAGTGACTAAGAAGATACTAGTTGCAGGGAAAGATTCAGAATGCTAGTCTACTCCCTCACCTCTGCCTCATGACTTCCCTGGCTTCCTTCAAGACTCAGCTCAAATACCAACTTCTATAAGAGGTCTTTTCCAGTTCCCCACCTTCTCCCATCAGCCATTAAAGACTTCCACTTTCATATTATTTTCCATCTATTCAGCATATATCTTACGTTATCTGTTTCTTTGCATGTTGTTTCAGTTAAAATATAAGCCCTTTGAGGAAAGGGATTTTTGTTGTTGTTGGGGAGAAAGGAGATGGATTTCTTTGTATGATGGATTTCTTTGTATACTCACAACTTAGCACAGTGCCTGGAACAAAGTAACTACTTAATAAATGCTTTTTGATTCGCTGACTGAATGAATGATTGAGTGGTCAAGGAGCCAAAACTAGCAAATTTGGAAAAAATAGGTTGGGTCCAGTCTATCGAAGGTTTTGGTTTGGACTCTATCCTGTTGGCAAGGAAAAATCACTATAGATAGTCAGGTATGTGAGGAGATCGATATTTTAGAAAGATTCAGCCCTCTGTATTGTATATCACGGAATAGAAGGAAGGGTACTGATAGGGGAGTAGAAATAAGATGAATTCATAAAATCATAAAATACTGAGCTAGATAGGAACTCAATGGCCCTATCTCAATTTTAATATTTCAAATAAAGTGCTAGGGTGTTGGTAAATCAGCTCTTTGCCAATGGGTCCTGATAGCCTTCTTTAAAAATGTGTTCTTCACATTCCCAATTGATAAATGGTCAAAGGATATGAACAGGCAGTTTTTGGAGAAAGAAATGAAAGCTATCTATAGTCATGTTAAAAAATGCCCTAAATCACTATTGATTAGAGTGATGCAAATCAAAACAACTCTGAGGTACCACATCACACTTATCAGATTGCCTAAAATGACAAAACAGGAAGATGATAAATGTTGGAGAAGATGTGGAACAGTTGGAACACTAATTCATTGTTGGCGGAGCTGTGAGCTGATCCAACCATTCTGGAGAGCAATTTAGAACTATGCCCAAAGGGCTACAAAAATGTGCATACCCTTTGACCCAGCAATACTGCTTCTAGGACTATATCCCCCAGAGACCATAAAAATGGGAATGGGTCCCACATGTACAAAAAATATCTATAGCAGCTCTCTTTGTGGTGGTCAGAAACTGGAAATCAAGCGGATGCCCATCAACTGGGGAATGGCTGAATAAACTGTGGTATATGAATGTAATAGAATACTATTGTGCTGTAAGAAATGATGTACAGGAAGACTTCAGACAGGCTTGGAAAGACTTATATGAACTGATGCTGAGTGAAAGGAGCAGAACCAGGAGAACTTTGTACACAGCAATAACCACAGTGTGTGAGGAATTTTTCTGGTAGACTTAGTACTTCATTGCAAGGACTTAAAAAATTCCCAGTGGACTCTTGAGGCAAAACGTGTTCCACATTCAGAGAAAGAATTATGGAATTTGATCACAGAATGAAGCAGATCATCTTCTTTTGTATTACATTTTTGTTTCTTATATGAATTTTCCCATTCATTTTAATTCTTCTATGCAACATGACTAAGGTGAAAATGTATTTAATAGGAATGTATGTATAGAACCTATATATAATTGTATGCCGTCTCAGGGATTGAGTGGGGAGGGAGGGGGGAAGAAGAGGGAAAGAGGGGGAAGAAATCTAAGATATATAGAAGTGATTGCTAATTTTTAAAAAACGCATTCTTCATTTTCTGAGCTGGCCATAACCCGTTGATCTATACCTATTCTCCCAACGCCACATCTTACCTAGATCTCAATAAAGGAAGACCTACAAATAGTGGAAGTCCTGATCATCAAACCAAAAGTAAGGTACCTGGGTCTTCCCAGGGTTATGGTATGGCCTCTCAGGAAAGACCAGACATTCAATCACACTCCACCATACAGAGAATCACTCTATTGGGAAGATTATCTAGTGCAGCTACTCAGTATACTACAGTAAGGGATAGAAGTAGTTCAGTGGAGGGGAAAATATATGGGATTTGAAATCAGAAGATATTGGGTCAAACCCTAACTGTCATTTACTGACCATAGGACCTTGGACAAGTCATATTCCTCATCTATAAAATGAGGAGCTTGGACTAGGTAACCTCTAAGGTTACTCCAACCCCAAACCAATAAATCAATAAGTATTTATTAAGTCATTATTGTATCTGGGACTCTTTGTTAAGTGTTGGGGATGCAAGAAAAAGGAAATCCTATGACCTTAATTCTAGTTCTGGCTAGGATGCAGACTAGCCATGTGACTTTAACCAAGTCACTAGTCTTCCCTTCAACTCAGTTTCTTTCAAGAGGTTTGAACTAAATAATCTCAACATCTCTGCTAGTTCAACACTTAGATATGGAAGCCATATATTTGTAGGCAACTATAGGAAACACAGAATTCACTCAAAAAGATGAAATCACACAAGAGTAACAAAAAGCATAACAAACAGACCAAAAATCTCCAGAGGACAAAAGGATCTCTCTGTTTATCCACACTTATAATACCTGACCAGCCCTCACTAAATATTTAAACAACGATACTGTACCAGTATAAAAGCTCCGTAAATCAGGCTATGTATTTAAAGAGAACATATGAACAGATGTGATCTTATCATAGCCTGAGAGTATCTCAAAAACAATTTGTCATCCATGACAGATATTGCTAAATTATGTCCACCTGCCCGATGTGACCAGAGAAATCATTCTACTTTTCCCTGAGACATGCAAACAGTCGATGGCAGGACAGGCCCATGAGAAGAGCGGTCATCTTTGAAGCATCACCATCCTAGAACATCCAATGTCTCACAATATCTTTTTCTGTAAATTTATTGAAGCAGGACCTGACTATTTCAAATAACCCTAGTGGCTCAAATATTAATATAGCCCAGGCAGCCTTCAAGTAATATCTTCACATGCTTAACATCTGTGAAAGTTGGAACAGCCCACACTTCAATTTTTTGGAGGTCACATTGGCCACAGTTTTTTTTAGAGATCATGTTAAATCTCACAGCTCTTTGCAGCCTTTCTCCTGCAGGAAGGACATTAGAGTTTACCTTACAAAATTCACAGGCTTACTTCAAACTTACAATGGTATGCCTGCTTAAAAAATGAACCCATTTCCTTTCCTTTCTCTAAATATTTACCTTGTTCCTTCTTCTAGCATTACAATATTACAATTAAATGAAACAATGAAAAGAAAGGGGAAGTGGGAAAGAATGAAGTGTGAAGCCCTGGGAGTAGTTCCCAAAGCTGTTTTGAAAACTTCTGAGAACTCTCTGGTTTCCAGGGACATTAAAAATATTCTTCATCTCGCTAAGCGAAGGATGAAGAATTGATCTTCCTCTGAAATTTCAAGTACTTCCCATCTCCACTAGTGCAGCCTACAGGAAAGAAAGGCGGCTTATGAGTTACTAGACCAAACAGGAAACATCTCTCAGTGGGCCCAAGGCTCATCCTAGGCAACTCTAAGGGAAGAGTGTGTATATGCAGCAGCTACCAGAATAAACACAAGCCCTGGATCTGAGAGAAGATAAGGCGAGCCCACCACTTTTAACATGCCATCAACCTTCAGTAATTCAGACCAAGAGTCTGCATGAAGAGAAGTCTGAATTGCACATTTTCTCTAACAAAATGCAGTTTCGTTACTTTCACTTTACTCAATTAGACTAGTGCAGTCTTGCCAGAATACTGTGCCAAGTTGAGATCCCAAGATTTGCTTTAATGAATAGATAAGAACAACATGAAATTAATGTGACTGTTGTGTAAATGGCTGCTTCCAAAGTCTTTCAGAAGCAATTTATTCTCTTTAGTAGGCTAACTGGCTTCTTGATCCTCAATCACAAAATCACAGGCACTGAATTTGAAAGAACCTCAGATTTCATTTAAACCAACTCCTACCTTAACAGTAATTCTCCTTCCCTCCCTCTAGAATATCACTGACCAATGGTTTTCTAGTCTCTGCTTGAAGATCTCCAGTGATAGAGATCCCTCTCAAGATAGCTTATTCTGGACCCTTCTAAGATGCTAAAGGCAGACATCTTAGCTGAGGTAAGGCTAGTTTCAGGGGATATGGCAAAATATCCCCTTAATTAATTAGGAGCATAGATTGAGAGATTGAAGAGACCCCAAGAGGTCATTAAGTCCAACTATAGATAAGGAAACTGAGGGCCATAAGGGTATAACGACTTAGCTACAGTTACAGGTAGGAAGTAAGAGAACTATGCTACTGGTAATCTGCCTTTTCTCTGTTGTACTACCCAGGGTAAACCTCTACCTGTAAGGTGACCTCATGTCACCTCATTGTAAGGTGACATTCTTCTCCTGATTTTCATAACATGTACAAATACTTTCATTTCAGCTTGGCTTTCAGGATCACTTTGTTAAAGCTGACAGTAAGTGATAAAGTATTGTTATTCTCTTGTGTTAGGTGATATTAATGATGTAAGAGTACACATGATTATGGATCATATAATAAACATTAGTCCCATCTGCATGCTTGTAGATTATTAGCTCTTATCAGTACCCGGTGGCATTTATTCAATGCTATAGTGAAGAGCAAGTTATACCAACTCTCTCCACGTCCACCAGACAATGATCTTCTCAGAAGGAAGACTGTCTGATCTGCCATCTTGTCATTTCTAAATTGGCAACATCTCTCATCTAGATCCCCTTCTTTCTACTCACAAAGCCATCACCTTGGGGCAGACCCTTATCACTTTTCATCTGGAATAACATGGTAGTTTTCTAGTTGGTTTTCCCACTTCCAAGTCTCTCCCCACTCCAATCCATCTTCGGCTTGACTGCCAAACTCATCTTCACTCAATAAACTTGTATGTTTTCCTGTTACATCTAGGATCAACCATAAAATGCTAGGCATTGCATTTAAAGCTATACCCTTTCAACTTTTTCACTCTAAAACTTCAGTCCCCTCTGTTCTACAATCCAGCTGCCCTCACTTTGCTTGTACATCACATTCTATCACCCAGCTCTTGATTGGCAATATCTTGAATGCTCCACTTCATCAGCTCCACCTCCTGGCTTCTTTGAGTACTTGGCTCAAATAGACCTCCCCTTCCTCCTACTCTCCAGTGCCTTTGCTCTGAGATTGCCCTTTCTCTGTTCTGTACCTGTTGTGAATGTACGTATTTGTTTGTACATTCTTTCCCCCATTAGAATGTGAACTTCTTGCCAACAGGTACAAAATTTTGCCATACTTTACATCCCAGAGCCCACAGGATGCCAAACACATAGTAAGGGCTTACAAAAATGCTCATTAACTGACTATGCTATATTTGGGCTTAGTTTCTGAACAGCAAGTCTCTATTAAAGATCCTATCACCTATCCATTCATCAATATTTGTCCTGAAGCTGAGTGGACCAACCCATTCACCCCAACCTCTGCTTCCTCAGGAAGGGGAGAGGAGTCATCCATTAACAGTGACAGTAGCAGTGACAGAGACCCTTTCAGTTTTTCTCCATAATGAAATCCACATCGTTCCTAATGACATCAATGTTTTCACTGGAGAATTCCAAAGGGCCATGGATATGGAATTAAGATAACTCACAGCATTCATACCCAGAACACAGCACCCTTGTCAGTCATCTGAATCTTCTCTAAACTGTTGGAGGACCTGCTCCCTCCTCCTTCTCCCCATTCTGAAAGCCAACCTCAAGAATACCTTACTCTGGGCATGTCAATTTGCTGGTTCCATGTTTTCCTGAATCCTGTGCTTTTATTGTTGATAGGGAAAATGGATGTCAAAGGCATGGGAAAGGAATGTAGCTACAGCCCATTCTAAAAGCATGCATTTATTTTATTTTATTTTATAAATATATGCATTATGTATGGCTTTACATAAAGGTTTTTATAGAGTCCCTTAAATGATTTACTGTGAGCGATGATTATAATCTCCACTTATTTAAAGGAGTCTTGTTTATCCCATGGTATTTCATACATGAGGACATGTTTCAGCTTACAGACATGGTAAACAAAACTTACTGATCCACCTAGTGAGTTATAAAACTTGTAACTTGCTGTAAACAGGTCTGTCATTTTATTTAGCATATTGTGTCTATGAGCTGCCTTATTTATCTGGTGGTAAATCTTTATGTATCAAAAATGCTACAGAAGGCACAACAGATAAATTACCGACAGACACTAACATCTGACTAGTTAATCAAACAAATAGGACATGTAACAAAGAGAAAAGCTATAAATATTGACAACAAGCTGCTTCAGTCACAAAAACATTCAATACTTCAGTTCTCAAGTGTGAGTTTTATATCAGTCCCCTGGAAACAGTTTGTATCCTCCAATAAATTTTTACAGTTGATTCACCTGCCTGATGCCCCTCTCAGCCTTTTCCTTCAGATGCTGTCAAAGCCGCCAACTATAATATATGGCCCGACCAAAGAGAACAGCTGTAGCCATTCTCTCTGCTGGTTCCTGTACCCTGCTCTGCATAAAATAATATATCAAGATTAATTGATTTCCCGTCAGTCTCACAGAACAGAAAATTAATTTTCATGTAGCTATTTTCCCCAGCATATGAATTTTGTACATGGCAAGTAATTTAAGTTTTTAATTATTCATGAGGAAGGAGGAGGTGGGAGGTGGGGAGGGGGGGAACATGATAAAGTGAGCTTGTGAAAACCCCAAGGCCAGTGCCTGGGCCTGGGTTTGTGCTGAGGCAACAATAGCACTTGCTAATGCCTATATAAATAATATATGTATTAACATACATCTTAGTACAACACCAATTTCTCTCACTCTGACCCAAGACTACCAGGTCACACCACAGTACTTTGTCAAAGTCGCTGCATCAGTTACATATGACACGCTAGTGGGAAAACACAGAACATGTCAGCCATATTGGATTGACCTCCGCTTGGCTGTCTGGCAGACACACCAACCAGGCATGATAGGGAGGTAATTTAACGGTCAGCGTGTGAGGGGAGATGAAGGCAAAAGCCGCTAACCAGCCAGGTGCTATCTCAGCAAGTCCTCCATTTGCAGGTGACATTGACTCGTGAAAAAGAAAAATAGAACTGGAAAATGGGGGAACATTTGACTTGCCCCAGTCTAATCTTTCACTGCATAGCCCGCCCCACCAGCAAGCACTCTGGGCAATCAGGTACGTTTGTTAAAATGTGATCTAAAACGCTCCCACAGTACCTACTTAGAAATGGCATCAGCATACTTCATATGAACTGCATGACAGGAAAATGTGGTTGAGCTCAATTCCAGTCATGGGGCTCCATTTAACCCTGTTAGGATCTACACTGGATCCAATGTGCTATGTGCTGGCTCCTGCTCTCTCTGCAATCAGCTACACAAGTCAAGGGTTTCATCAACACTTCCTTCAGCCTCAAGCATTGAGATTTACTGTGAAATTGGAAGATTTCTATGAAAAATTGACATTTGTCCAATTAAGCAATTACTTAGCATCATTACAACCCAGAGAAAGGGGGGCAGGGGTGAAGAGGTGGATGGGGAATGTGAAAAGCCTTCTTCAGACTCATTCAAGAAGAATGGGTAGGGGAAAGAACAGAGGCAAAGGAAAAGGCAAGGGGATATAATGGAACCAGTTCCGGATGTGGAATCAAAGAACCGTAAATATAGTTCCCCAAGTACCAAACTTGATACCATGGAGAGGCTTAGGGTGGATAAGTAATATAGAGAAAAGGGCACGGTTGGTGGAATCAGAAAAAAAACCTGAATTTGACTTCTGATATTTGATCTTGGGCAAATCACTTCACTTCCCTAGGTCTCAGTGTCCTCATCTGTAAAATGATGCCATTCCAGCTCTGAGACTATTAACCTATAAACTTGGCTCTGCTACTTACCTGTGTGACCCCAGCTAAGTTCTTTTCCATTTATAGGCTTTTATAAAATGAGAAGATTGGAAGAGGGGACCTTCAAAGTCTATCATACATGGACCAAGTACTTCTGAGAAGAAAAACTGAAGCAAGTGACCTTAAAAAGAAAGTCCTATTTGGGTATGTCATCAATGATACTGCTTCCACCAAAAGTGCCAGCAGCAGCAGAGAACTGGGAAATGGGGGACAAGACGCTGAAATGGAATACAGGAGGAAGATGAGGTCAAGGGTAAAGGAACCATGTTTTTCAGGTTGGAGGGTTAGAATAACTCTTCTTGTGAAATATAAAGGGTGAGGAGTCCATACAGACTTCCAAGTCAACCATAAAAGTATTCACTTTAACCACAGCCCACAGAGTGGGGAGGGAAGGGCCCCTCCTCAAAGTGCCATAACCTATACATTAGGGAACACTAAGGCACTTCCAGGGTTTCCATTATAAAACCTGTTTCCCAGTAACCTGCAAAGCCTGTAAAAACTCCCTTTGCCCTGAAACTTGGCATCTAAGCAGTCAGCACTGCATGGGTTGTTTTAATACTGTTACAGAATGGGGCTTCCAGATTATATTTCTCTCACCACCATGGCTGCAGACAAAAGGGAAACATGATACATCACATCCAATGGCTAATTGCTAGCACTGATGTAGAGCTTGTTGATCGAGGCTGAGGAATAAAGACATACTTGATTGTTGTAGGAGGAAAGGAGGGCCAGGGAAGTTTACTTTCAGTTTTGTAATACCTGGCTTGGAGAAAAAAAAATGAGGGAAAGACAAGGAAATTCAATGAAATTCTGATAGAAGACCACAGCTAAGGGCTTGCTTAACTCTTCTCCATTATATCCTATCAAAAAGAAGAACTGGATTGGTGCAAAGATTACTAGTACAAGTTGATCTGCAGAGATCATGATCTTTTTTTTACAGGTTTGCCAACTGAGGTTCAGAGAAGTGAGAGTGACTTGGTCATGACTATACAATTTTATAAGCATCAGGGGTAAGATTTGAATTCCAAATCCAGCAGTCTTCTCTCCGTACAGTGAGCTACCTTGGAAGTATTCCCATGAAATGCTAGCCTGGCTATTTACTCTTCATGTCCTCACAGAAATTAGATGACCTCCCTGAGCCTTAGTCTGCAAGTGCAAAATGCAAGTGATAACACCTGGTCTGGGAAATGATGCAAACAGAAGGTGCTTTCTTCATCATCATTATCATTAGTCATTGAGTTGGGCCATGCTCCACTGCTAGGAAACTTATCAGCTCTCTCCTTATCTCCCTAAAAACATCTACAGTCCCATTACTGAGTGGGTCAAAACATTCCCACCTAAACATGATGGAGTTAAAAGAAAAGCTCTGTGAGATTCAGAGTAAACCAATTATCATTCACTACAGAAGACATCTGATGCACTGAACACTTTACCCAAAAGTCTGTCATTGGCAGACTAGACTAGGCCAAGGACCAAAGGGTCAAGGGATTAGTCCTTGATTTGTTTTCTTTGTTATTGGTTTGTCGTTTTTTAATTTGGGGCAGAAGAATATCAGTGCTGTAGGAAGACTGTAGGTCATAAAGCCAGTATAAGTAGAAGTCCTCTTTCTAATTATTTCCCCTTCCATGACTCTAACTACCCTACTCTTCTTGGCATTTATCTGGTAGCAGAGGTGTTTTTGTTTTTCATGTTTGTGTGTGTGTGTGTGTGTGTGTGTGTGTGTGTGTGTGCATGCTTTTGGCTTGGGGTGTTGTGTGTTTTTTTATGGGGGCAGGGGCTTGCTTCATCTTGTTCTGCGAACAATCGTATGGCAAACATAAACGAACTCATTATGCACACCATAAAAAATACGTGTTGGCAATTCTGTAACTAAAACGTAAAAAACTTCGAGGAGTAGAAGCTGCTGCTGGCATCGCTTAAAGGTCTTTGTTTCTGTAAATTCAATTGAGTGTTTCTATTTCGAAGTCTAGCAAGAGGTTCTAATTATTGTTAGAAGCCTAATTAGCATTTAGTATTACATTACGACAACTGCAGCAAAATTGTACCCATTCTCCAATAAACAGTATTCACAGGGTGCACTCAAGCTGCTGGATGGAGCAATGAGAATTAATAGCTCTCCACGACAATGGCAAATCCTATGGCTCCCGCTGTGTGTGTTTAATAATTTTTCACTCCTTCCAGATTGTTCCCATCAAGCACAATTCCCAAGATCCTAATCAACCACCCTCCCCATCAATACTACACAGAGATCTGAGCACTGAAAATTATCTGCAATTTCAAAAAGTGCTTTGTTGCATTATTAGGCCACTGACCTAAGAGGTAATGGGTAAATAGTTTCTGAAAAATGTCCAAAGCGCAACATAAATTAAAGCTTATAGTCGTGCCTGCTGTTCTCACCATAGCTATAACTGCAAACTATTACAGTTTTTACCCAATATCCCTAACTATAATTTTACACCATAATATTGGTGCAAAGCTCCAAATGTTCCCCATTCATAGGTCTCCATTTGTTCTACACTGAGAGAAGGGTTTCAGATGGGAATGGGGGATCAGTCCCCTTTAAATTCTTTTTGGCATGACGCTTCCCACTGAGTCTCCCCCATCAGCACCCACAGAAATCATTAAATCTGAATATTTCGGGTTGGGATGGGCTCACACATCTTGTTTCCACGGGTGCAGGTGTGTATTGCAAACTTTCTTTGCTTCTGAAACATCCAACAGGATGTGAGGCTCATCTCCCTCCCCCACACTGGAAATGATTTCTTTCCTCCCCATATAGCAGGCATAGCAGTGTACCATTCCTAAGTATTCGACCAATTTTGTGTATTATGGTATTCTTTGAGAGAGGCAATATGATGTAATGGAAATTTGTTAGCGGAGGGTTTGGATTCAAATTTTGTTCTTTGCTAATTACTACTTATGTGACCTTGAGTAGGTCACAGGGTTTCAGCTTCCTCATCTCAAAAAGGAAAGGACTGAGTCAAATTCGGCATTTGTCTTTGAGTAAAATTCTGGGGGTCTGAACCTGGATGGGAAAAAATAAATCTTTCTTTTCACCAACTTGAAACTGAAATTTAGCATCTCCTTCAATTATGAATATATGCAATAAATATTCTGAGAATGGGTTCATAGGTTTCACCAGGCAATACCAAAGGGATTCATGACACAGAGTAGATTGAGAACTCCTGAGTTATAGGTGGTCCCTAAGGAACATCCAAGTTCAAATCTGGTCTCAAACACTGACCAACTGTGTGATGCTGGGCAAGTCACTTAAGCACTGTCAGCCTCAGTTCTTTCAACTGTAAAATGGGATAATAAGAGCATCTACCTCCCAGTAGTATTTGTAAAGCACTTAGCATGGTGCTTGGCACACAGTGGATACTTTAAAATGCTTGTTTCCTTCCTTCCTCCCTAAGATCTCTTCCAGCTTTCAACCCTATGATCCTGTCTATGTATATGTCTAATTGCCATAAAGAAATAATAATTATGATTTATGCAACATTTTAAATTTTGCAAAGTGCGTTACGTATCATTTGATCCTCATGACAATCCTCATGACAAGGTGAACACAATTCAGGTATTTTTTTTGATTGGACCCATGATTTCATCAGCATAGGGAGCTCTACCAACACAGACTGCCACTTTCTCCGCCACAGGGGTCTTCGAGAATTGCCTGGGAGGGCACCAAGAAGTTAGGTGACTTGCCATGGTCACAGAGCATGGATCATCAGAGCTTCCATTTGAATCTAGGTCTGAATTTAGCTTTCTATCCACTCTATCACATGACCTTTCCCTTCAGGTATTATTACCTACATTTTACAGATGGAGAAACTGAGGTTAAGAGAGGTCAGTGACTTGCCCCATAGTCACACAGCTAAGTGTCAGAAGCAGGATCTGAACTCAGGTCTTACTATAAGACTGGAACTCTACCCATTTTCCCACACTTCATCCCCGCATCCAAGGACACACAAGGATAGGGATATTCTCTTTGTATCTTCTCCAATCCCCAGCCCAGGGACTTGCATGTAGAAATCACTCAGTAAATATTTGTTGAATTAAAATAAATTAAATTGGAACATGCTGCTTCTGTGTGGTCTGAAGCACCAGCAAAGCACTGTCTCTCAGGAGCCAGAGGGTGGGGTTGGAGTCATCAGACTGGTGTCCTCACTTGGCTTGCGGGATTTAAAAATGAACACTGGCTCCATTGTTTATCGAGGGTCAGGATGGAATACTTTTCGGGGACAAAGCAGAAAATCTCTTTTTGTTCTAAGCAGGATACCTTTCTGCCCTTGGAACAGGAAACATAGAACCCTGTACCATAAAGAACATGAGAGAAAACAAAGGTTTACCAATTGCTCCCAGTCCAGCTGCCCTGCCAGCAACAAGTAAGAAGACACACCCCTACCCCAAGGACAGGCTGGTGGGGAGGGGGGAGGAGGAGTAGGGATTGTGTACCTTAACACAATTTTCAAGGTTTTATTTTGATGGGTTATTGTGTGGTTTAGGATTAGCACAAGTAGTCAAAGCTTACAAATTTCTAACTACTCTACCTAAATCAACATCAACAGTTCCTAAAGCACGTATCAGGAGTAAGTGCTAGGCACCAAGAGTCTTTTGTTATAAAGCTGTTTGTCTAGTGTTTTTGTTCCAACCAATCTTTTTCACTTTGTTCCCTTCTAAGAAGCACACTATCTATTGGTCACATCTGTGACCAGCTTCCGAAGGCTCATGGTTTGATGCAGTAGTTCACAAGCCTTTTTTAGCTCGTGGCACAGCATCATTTGCTTCTGTGAAGCTTTCTTGTACACGGACCATTTAAAGAGGACAGAAGAGGACAGCAGAACAGAGAAGGGCAGAGGAAAGGAGAGGCTTTATGAGCTGGATACATAAGGAAGGAGTACATTTCAGGAACGGGGTACAAAGGCTAAGAGATGGGGGATGGGATATATGTATGTGGAACAAAGATCACAGAATGTGGGATACGGATTGATTTCTGATGAGGTTGTAAAGCTAAGTGGGGGCCAGGTTGTAAAAGACTTTGTTAAAAAAAAAAAAAAAAAGCTAAACAGAAGAGTTTGCATTTTATCCAAAAGGTACAAGAAAGCCTTTATTGGACTGAGTAGGAACGTCAAATGGTTAGATCTGTCCTTAGAGAAAATTATTTTGGCAGCAGTGTATACGATGGACTGGAGTGGTCCATGGAGGAAGGGAGGGAGGCAGGGAGACCCATTGGGAGGCTTTTTGCAATAATCTAGGTGAAAAGTGATGAGGGCCTGAACTAAGATGGCAGCTGTGTGAGTGGAAGAGAAGGGATCTGATGGAGGAGATTTGGGTGTTAAGTAAAAACAGCAAGATGAGGTCACTGATTATGCATGTGGAGGGAAGAGTCAAAGATAATGCCAAGGTTACAAACCATAGACACTGAAAGAGTGATAGTGCCTTTTAAAAGAAATAGGGAGGTCCAGAAATGGGGAGAGTTTGGAGGTAAAGATGATGAGTCCAGTTTTAGACATGCTGAATTTGAGATGTTTCTGGAATACACAGTTTGAAACATCTGATAGGTAATTGGTGATGTAAAACTGAAGATCAAAGGGGAAACTGGGGTTAGATATATAGATCTCCAAGTCCTCTATAGAGATGATAATTAAACCTTTGGGAGCTGATGAGGTTACCTAGACAAAGAACAGAAAAGGAGAAGAGAAAAGGGCCTAGATCGGACCTGTGAACATTCTCTTAGGGGGGTGATATAGAAGAAGATCCAGGAAAGGAGACTGAGAAAGAATGATCAGACAATTAGGAAGCAATTCAGGAGAATAACGGCACAAAAACCCAGAGAGGAGAGAGTGGTCAACAGTGTCTAATTGAGCAAATAGGCAAGGAATGAAGACCAAGGAAAAAAATCGAATTTGGCAAATAAAAGATCCCTGGAGGGAATAGTTAAAGTTAGTGATAAAGTCAGAAGAAAGAATACAGAAGATTGAGTAGACAGTTTTTTCAAGAGGTCTGGCTGAGAAATGAGAGGCAGATAGAGAACAATTTCTTGAGGGGATGGTAGTGAAGGTTAGTCAAGGATTGAGGAGTTTTCAACATGTTTGAAGGTAGCAGTGAAGGAATAATTCACTAGGGATGATGGAGGAAACAATCTTCTGGAGAAGACGGGGGCAGATGAGGTCAAATGCACAGTTAGAGGGTTTGGCCTTGGTGAGCAAAAGGACTGCTTCTTTGTAAGAGAATGGAAGAAAAAGGAGACAATAAGAGATGAATCGAGCCAAAAGGTGTTGGGAAGAAGAGAATGGGAAAAGAGTCAAGTTAAATGGCCTCGATTTTCTCAGTAAAATAAAATTTGAAGCTCTCTGCTGGAAAAGAAGGAGCAAAGGGAGGGCTAGGCTTAAAGAGAGAGAAGATTTGGGATAGCTTTTGTGGGGAGTAAGATGGAAATCAATTAGAGAGAAATAAAAAGACTGCTGAAGTGAGGGCCCCATTGAGGTTGTACGACAAATTTATAATGTACATAGTTCACACAATTATGAGGCATCTTTCAGTTGCATTTAGGGGCTTGTGAGTAAGAATGAAAGAAGAAGGTTGTGGGAGTCATCTAGGATGAAATTTGATAAAAGAGGGGCAGTGATAAGAAAAGAGGGAAAGGATTGTGAGAGCAAGGGACATCATGGAATTCACATGACTTGAATATCAGGCTGAAGTTGCAGGGGAAAGAAAAAGAAGCCTGAGCAGGACCTGATAAAGTGCTGAGAAGCAGAGGGATTGCAGGTCTGGAAGGGAGAGAAGGATGGGTTTAGGAGAGGTGAATCATGGGGAGAGGGAGAATGGCCAGATACAAGAACACCCATGCCTCTAACTAGGAAAGTGGAACACAGGTGAGGGTAACGATGAGCCCTAGTGTGCAGTTACCCCCATCGGTGGTTAAGGTGGAGTGGGATTAAAGTGCTGGCAGAATACCTTCTCTCTTCCTCATCATGCATCTACTTATGAATTCAATGCAAATGTGTTAAGCATGTACATAGCTCAATGCTCTGCTTGGGGGATTCAAAGAAATATAAGACACTGTACCTGCCCTTAATAAACTCAAAATCTAGACAGGAAGCCCAATTAAGGATCATTAAAAACTAAACAACGCAAGAGTTAAGTAATAACACAAGAGATGTCACATGGAAAATATAATTGTCAAGTGAGTGAGATAACACTTGAAAGGAGAGAGAAATCATCATGGGCTAAAATATTCAGGGAAGACTTTAATGATAGGCAGGATTTCTATTCTTCACTAAAATACTCCCTCCTCTAGAGCTTCATCATGGCAGGAAAGTAATCTTGGACTCTCAAAGGTCATACCAGTGGAACACAGGCTTGAGTGGGTCCTACCAATCTGGAAAGGTTTTGAGTATAGGCCCAGTTAAGGACTATATATGCCTCATCTAAGAATTAGCCTAGGTAAATTCAGAAAGACTCAGAACCATAGGGTTGGTCTCCAAGTGATAAATACTTTTCGTCTCAGTAACTCACAAAAGTCTGCCAAGGAAAGAAATACCCAGGTTGCAATCTGAATTGGTGGAAATAACAGATCCACAAAGGATTGAATAAATATGGTGGTGTTAAAATTGAATAAAAACAGAGGCCACTTAACTATACACATATATGGATCCTACAGGATCCATATTGACTTAGAAAACCACATATTGACATTATCTATGTTTTATTGTATTTTTTATTATTTTGTTAAGTATTTCCCAAAGGCATTTTAATTTAGTTCTAGCCACACTTGGGAGTGTTGCAGGCCATGGCTCTGGGTTTGACCCCTCTGATTTAGATGGTAAAAAAGGAGATGGGGGAGAGCATCTCACACACACACATCATGAGCTAAGTATATAAGCATGGATTCACCTACTCCTCTAATCGTTTCCAATTCTATCCCTCCTTTGCATTTGAATTTTGAGCCCTCAACAGAAAAAATTACTGGCATCCTGTTTTTACTTTAATGCCTCAGTCTCATGAAAGTCCCACTGCTAGTATGGAATGGGATTGCCATAAAACCGTAGGATGAATCTATACAGCAAGAGAGGAAGATATAGAAGAGGAGGGACAAATGGAACAGACCAGGCCTGAGTCTGGCAGAAAAAGAAAGGTTATCATTTCCTAGGGGTCCTACTGCTAACCTCAAAGCACAAGGTATCCCTGTCCTAACACTGTTCATTCATCCGTTCATCAACAATCAACAAGCATTTAGTAAGCCTTTATTACGCACAAGGCACTGGGCTAACCAATGGGGATACAAGGAAAGGATAAAACACAGTCCTGCCTTCATGGAGCATACGAGGACTATACAGAGGGAGGGGGACTTGAGATAAGGAAGCCAAGGGAGAGGAGGGGGAGAGGAAGGGGAGGAAGAAGAACATTCCAGGCACAGGCTGTAGCCAGACAACAGAGCACAAATAGGGAATGAGTCTCTGGATAGGGTGCCTTGTCCTGTGAGAACAGCAAAGAAGCCAGGGTAGCTGGATCACAGAGTATAAAGAAAATCAGAAATGCAGGAAAGAGCCAGGATCTAAAGGGTTTTAAAGGCCAAACAGAGGATTCTATGTTTGACCTTGGAAGTAATAGGGAACTACCGAAGATTACTGGGGAGAGAAAATGGGGCTGACATAGTGAAACCTGTTAAATTCATTCATTCAAAAAGATTTTATTTAGCATCATGAACCATTGCATAAAAACAAAATCAAAAAAGTCATTTCTTTCAAGGAGCTTACATGCTTCTCAAAAAAATAAAAACAACTAAAACCTATACACAAGAAAAGTAATATAAAATATATACCAAACCAAACGTGGGATTCAGGAAAGATCTCAGAAAGGAGATGGAACTTGATCTGATCTCTGAACGAAGCTATGGTTCCAAGTGTCATCAGCTTATAGACCTAAATAGAGATGTATATATAATAGCTACCAATAAGAGCTAACATTCATAGAAGTGCATTAAACTTTGCCAAGCACTTTGCATATATTATCTCGTTGGATCCTCACAACAAACTGAAAGGGAGGTGCTGTTATTATTTCTACTTTACAGATAAAGAAATTGAGACTTAGAAACATTTATGAATTTTCCAGGGATGCAAAGCAAGTGTCAGAGGCAAGATTCGAACTCTCCTTTTAAGAAAATCTCATCCCTCTTCCTCCCATCTGCCTTCTGAAGAATTCTATTAGTGGAGTTCTCTTGGGCCTCCTTTCCATGATCTCAGCCTCCCTTCTGAAGCTACATTCCCAGAGGAACACAGTGATTTCCACTGTCATCACACAGGGATTCAAATGGCACAGGATGCCTCCCACCACATTCTCACAAACAGTACAATTAAGCAGTCGGCTTCATGGCAGAAAACAGCTGGCCCTCTTTTCTGTTCTTCAATATGTACCTATAAGGAGTTCCTCTTCTTGTTTCCTTCCCAGCTGACCCAAAACAAGTAGCATATTCCAAACTTTCAGTGAGAAAACAACACACTGCCTGACTCCTAATCTTCTGCCCCAAACATAGTTACTATTGCAGCAGAAGCCAATAAGAAATATGTTATAGTTCTAAACACTCTTATTTTTTTCCCCATGGACGTGTGGAATAAAATTTCAGTTGTAGCAACAGATGGAAAAGGTGGGGATGTATGACTCATGGGGTCAAGCCAGCATTAAAAGAGATCACACTCACAGTATTGGGATTGTCTTGCCTCATACCAACAGCTATGCATTTGAAATGTGATGGTGACAAATGAGAAATATATCTACTTGTCCCTCAAGACTTTGTACCATCATGCATTCCCAAGAGGCCTTCCTGGGATGGCTGGATGGGTTAGCATGAAACAGTAGACAATTTTATGTAGATGGGAGTTGTGGATGTTGGTTAACATGACTGTCCTAAGGATGTCCCACTTAAGGGGGTGTTGTGAAGATCTGGTGGAAGCCTAGACCAAAGACATGGAGTTCTTTGCTGCACTAGAATGGAAAAATCAGATGATTTTGTGCTGTACTGAGGGATCATAGTATCATCAATAAGATAACGAGAAGAGATCCCAACAGACATTGAGTTCAACCCTCTTCATTTTCAAAATTAGAAAACTGAAGCATTGATTTAGAGATTTGCTCAAGGTCATTCAGGTAGTGGGCATCAGAGGTAGGTAAAGGAGCACTAGCCCTCTGCTACCTTTTCTCTCTTGCTGAGCATGGCCTTGATTCCCCATGGGTCCAGTATACCATGCTAAGCCTGCCTTTCTACATACAGAAAAACTATTGCCTTAAACAAACCAAATAAAAGACCAGTTTCATAGCAAAATTACAGAAAATGATTACTGATATCCCTAAAGGAATCAAAATAGGATTTTTTTTTTGAAGAGCAAGCTCCCTCATCAGGGCATTTAAATTTAATTCCACTCCTAAATCCTTTATTTACACAAGTACTCAACTTTTCTCCCTGTAAAAATGAGGGAGGTGGACTACCTAAAGTACCTTCCAGTCCCCAAATCCCTGCAATTCTATTGTATGAAGTGAGGCTCACCCTCATCTCAGTGACAGTAGTAGATCAGACCTAAGGTTGAAGTTCCAATATCTGCTCTGTTTCATTTAAAAAATATTAATCCAATAGGGTTTAATCCCAAATCTTGAGCTCTGAACTGGGTTGTATTTGATTTGTATTTCCATCAGTATCAACCCAAGCATCCTTATAGAGACACCAGCCGTGTACATGATTTATAGCAAGTCAGTCAAGGTAAAGCCCATAGCTTCCCTTCACATTTCGACGTTATCAGATTACTTCAGAAGCTGGCAGCAGCTACCATAAGTAACAAGCTGTCAGGGTAAATAAATCACTCTCTGAGAAATAAGAGTTTAAAAAGTATAGATTGGGATGACCAAAGGTGGGCTTTAATAATTTTTATCTTTAATTTGCCCCCTCCCCCCATCAAGTCCATGAGAGAGGAAAAAATATCATTGGATTTGGAAAGAAAAGGAAAAATAAATTTGAGGAAGAGGAAAAAAAGAGGAAAGGGGAGAAAAAGAAAGAGAAGAAAGAAAAGGAAGAAAAAGGAAGAGAGAGAGAGGGACAGAGGGAGGGACATAGAAAGAGGAGAGAGGGAGAGATGGGGAGAGGGAAGGGGGAGAGGGAGAGAGGGGGGGAGGGAGGGAGGGAGGGAAGGAGGGAGAGAGAGCGCAAAGGGAAGAGTTTCTGGGCTGAAGATCTACATTAGAAACAAAAGCCAATAGGAAAGCTTGTGACTCCAATGTACAAATCATCAAACAATCTACTTGTACCCACCTAAAAAAGCACTAGGTACTGGAGAGCAACCAACCTGCTTTGTGAAAAAAGCAACTCAGATTCAACCAATGTAATTTCCTGCTATGATAGAATGACAGGCCACGGAGATAAGGGAGAAGCAATTGATGTTATCTCTGGACTTCAGTGAGGCTCTCCTTCACTTTGGTTCCACATGACATTCTCATCAAGAAGCTGGGATACTCAGTCAAGCCTGTGCAGCTGTTCTAGCAAGGATACTAGCGATTGGAGGGCCCCACCCAAAAGATGATTATCAGTGTCTCAGCTTTCAGGGTGACTGGTGAAGCCAGGATCGCTAAATATCTCCATCATCAGTGGAGAACATGACTAGTCCCTTTTGGGGAAAGTGTGTTGTCATCTTGGGAGTTCAGAGAAGAAGGGAAATTAACAAGGCCAGGAAGAATTTCATAAAAGATGTACAGCTTGATGACAGACTTAGCTACTCTGATCAACACAATGATCCAAGACAACTCCAAAGGATCCATGATGCAGAATGCTATCCATCTCCCAGAGAGAGAACTGATGAACTCTTGAGTAGAGACTGAAACATACTTTTAAGATTTCCTTTTTCTTGTTTGCATGTGTGTGTTTTCTTTTGCAACGTGAGAATGTAAAAATATGTTTTGGAAAATATGGAAATATATTTTGCATGATTACACACATATAATGGATATCACATTGCTTTCCTTCTCCAGGGGTGGGAAAGGGGATGCAAGGAGAGAATCTGGAACCCAAAATTGTTTTAAATGAGTGCTAAAAATGTTTTACATGTAATTGGGAAATACTTAATGAAAGAAATAAAAATATATTTTTGAAAAGTTACCACTTGAGCTGGGCCTTGAAGGAAGGATATGATTTCAATATAAATGAGAAGCTAGAAAGCATTTAGAAGAGGGGAGAATGGTAAAGAGCCTCAAGATCATGTCACATGGAATGGAATTCGAGAAACCCCTTTATACCATAATGAGATGAAACTCAGTCCAGATAAATCTAAAATAAGGCATTTTAACATTGACCTTCCTCATGACAATTCCAAGAGAGCAAAAAGGGAAGGAACATTCAGTTATTAATAACTATTATGTGCCAGGCACTGTGCTAAAGGTTTTATAAATATTACCTTATTTGATTTCACATACTGCACTAATTATAGGGCAGCGAGGTGATGCAGTGGATAGAGCACTGGGCTTGAAATCACAAAGACTCATCTTCATGAGTTAAAATCTGGTCTCGGATACTTACTAGCTGTGTGACTCTGGGCAAGTCAACCCTGTTTACCTCAGCTCCTCATGTGTAAAATGAAATGGAGAAAGAAATGACAAATGACTTCAGTATCTTTGCCAAGAAAATTCCCAATGGGATCATGAAGAGTCAGATATGACTTAAATGACTGAAAACCAGCAAAAACAAAGTATGAGGTACTCGGTACATATATTATTGACCTCATCTTAAATAGGAGAAAATCAAGGGTCATTGAGATGAAGCGAGGTAAAGCCTAGAGTCACACACCTAGTAAAGGTCATGGCCAGAACAACTCAAAAAGTCTACTGTCCTTTCTACTAAACCAAGCTGCCTCATGGGATTAGATCACAACTATAGAACTTGGTTATTTGGGAAATATTGTAAAGGATGAAGAATAAAGTGATAGATGAGAAACAGGGAAGCTTCTTAGGAAGCTATTTCAGTAGAGGATGAGGAGAGATGAGGACCCCGCATCATTGGTCATCATGGATTTAGAAAGGAGGGCATGAATGCCTTCATTCACAGAATGAACCTAAGCCTTTTCCTCTCCAAATTTAACATCCTCCACTTCTGCAATTTGGGCATTTCAAGGGTTTCACAATCTGGTTCCAAGCTACTTTCCTTGATTGATTTCCCAGTTCTCTCCCTAACCTTACATTTTAATCAACCTGGATTTCTTGCTGTTTCTTGTATGTGACATTCCATCTTCTACCTTCAAGCCTTTACTGAGGTTAATTCCAGGTCTTTATCTTAACCTCTAGAATCCCTCATTTCTTCCAAGTCCTAGCTCAAGTACCACCTCCCACATGGGCCGTTTCCTGAATGTCTTTATTTTAATACTTCCTCCAGAATTTAGATGTGTGTATCTTGCATTAGTTTGTCATGTATATGCTATTTTCCCCTAACAGAATGTGTCAGCTCTTTGGTCAAACTGAAGCCTTTAGTTCTTTATCTAAAGGGTTATTGAACATCTCCTTCTTCTTTAGGGAAACAGGGGCTTTTTGGTTGTCAGCCTCTAGGGAGGAAAAGATTCCAATATCTGAGTTGCATTTTGAAAAATAACTGATAACTTCAGGAAACAAATCCATCTCTGAAGCCAGTGGAAATGTAAAACTTTGCTTCTACCAGAAGATATTAGCATTTTTAGTAGCGACAGGTATGCAACAATAAAATTAAATTAAAAAGCTTTATACCACCATTAGAAATGTCCTTTCTCCAACTCCACAAAATATAAATAGAAAAGAAATGAACTGAGAGAAACAGAAACACCCATGGCTTATTATATTCCTTTGTTATGTAAAATAACTTAAGAATCATATTTAGGGAGGGGGTTTTTTGCATTGTCATCTTAAAAATGTACTTACTGGCTAAAAACACACATATTTTAAGTAGGTGTTTGCATGTCCATGCATAACTTAAGTATTTGCAATGGTGTCCCAAAAAAGAACTCTACCATAAAACACATACAGGCTTATACATTTCTTCCTGCAAGTATGTGGGACCTTTGCAATATGAAACATAAAAGTAACCATTTCCCCAAATTTTTAGGAGTGACCCTATAACAACTAAATTTTCCCTGTGGTTATTTTTCAATTTCCCTTTTATGGTAGCATGTTTCTCACTTACCTGTTCTTCTTTCACAGCTAAATAGATACCCAAGAACAGATAGGGACACACACACACAAACACACACACACACACACACACACACATACACACACACTACAGATTTGTCATGGTGAATTTTCATATTTTCTATGCTTTTTTAACTAATAGTGATCCCTCTTTGCCAAGAGCAGGCACACAAGCACCTCAACTTGGGAGGGAGGGATACAAGATTGAGCGATGGCTAACGGGGGAAAGGGAAGTCAGGTAAAGAAGAGCAAAGATAAATACCGTATTAACAAGCCAGAACCTAAATGCTGGGGACATTGGTCAGGGAATTATTCAATGGATGAAAACTGGTTGAAAGCTAGTGAAGCAGGCAGTACACAATGCAAAATAAACCAGTGACCTTTACTGGGAGCATCAAAGGTCAAAACAATTTGTAAGGCACTACTTATGAAAAGTCGTGTGGTGGTCGGTGGCTGATAGCCTGAGTACCTACACAGGCTAGAACACCACATAAAAAGAGAGGAGTAAAAAATGTTCCTATATCGTTCGTCTATAATAATGACAGCATTCAATAAGTAAAGGATAACTTTATTGTAATTATTTATCCATTACTGTAATCCCTGCTATCTCTGTCCTCAAAAAAAAAACCCATAATGAATTTCAACTCACTTTACTGACCACTGCCAATTTTAGAGTTCTAAGATATAGTTAACAGTTTTCTTGCTCTACCATCTTAAACCACACAGGATTTTTTTGTTTTTGCTTTCTTTTTATCCAAAATAAAATACACCCCCCCCAAAGAAATCTGAAAGAGGTTGAGGCACAACACATTTAAACACCCCAGAAATTGCTCTCCATCTTGTTTTACCCACTGTATTTTCCCCTCCATATGAGTTGAGAGCTCCCCTCTCAGTGGGGGCTTTGGTCATGAGAAATGAGTGTTTTTCCCCTTTGCCAGTAAGAAATCTTAAGGCCTAGTGTTAAAGTCACTGAAGCATAACAAGTTATAGCCCAGCACGCTCACTGATTAGCTAGGTTCCATAACCATAAAATCAACAATAATCTACCTACATGCCCTTTCTGCAGGTGGTTGACCTATGAATGTTAAGTAAGTCAGTAACAGTTCAGCCTAAATTACATTGGAAAGCATTATGCGTAAACATTAATGCTGTAGCATGTTCTTAACTATACAACTGGGACTCAAGTGTCGGCAAAGTAATCTATTACCCAATATGATTTTGTCCCCCCCCCCCATAACTTCTTTTACTTTCCCATCTGATGTAATGGGATTTAGCCTTTATCATGATCAATAGAAAATTCTTCCCAGCTAAAAAGTCCTCCTCCAATTTTCACTTTCTCTAACCTTCCATCCATGTCTGTCCTAGATATACAAAGCTAACAGAACCAATCTACTTCTGGTAAGACACACGTCTTACCAACATTGCCTTTCCAATAGTGGTCATAGGAAAAGTGAGCTATCCACCCCTTTCTTGACCAGACTTTTTTGAAATCAGGAAGATATTATCAATACAATTCACCAGAGTGAGGTCCACAAGGGAAAAAAAAGTTGTCCAATTGAATCCCATCAGTTCTGGATTCTGAGATAACCAGTAACTGCCCCCTAACTTTATCTAGGACAGGAAGAAGGGGCAGCAAGTTAAACTCCCACCCGGTTATCTCTCCTTCCAAAGGACATGGATATAAAAATAGATACAACCTTGAAAAGAACCATGAAAGGTACTATTGTTGTTCCTGGTTGAAGGTTTTTTGGAATTTAATATAGAAAAATCAGGAAAAGAGCTGCTAAAAGAGCTACAAAAAAAGGAAATAGAGATGACTTAAACAAGGACATATAAGAACCAGTTGGTTGCCCCTTCACTAAGTTACCCTTCAGGTATCTCTCAACAGTGGGAAAGGGTAACTGAAAGAAATGCAAAGTACTAGACTTTGCCTGGCTTATAGTAAGTATTTAATAACTACTCATTAATTCATTTGTAGATTGTGCTAATGACCTATCATACTCATGGGTACATCCCCATGTGTGTTTCTCTCACTGATGAATGGCATAAAGGTCTCCTTAGTAAGGTACAAAACCCTTACTGAAATCCAAAGGAGCAAGTTCAAAGATTGGTGAAGACAGGGACTGTGAATCTGATGCTTACAATACTAAAGCTAATAAAACACTTGAAGCAGCTCTATCATTTACCTAAATTCAAGTCCATATTCCAAGGTCCTCTTTGTAAAATAAAAAAATGTACCCATCACATAGTCTTCCCCCTCCCCTGGCCTCCTGTCCCATGCAAATTCTTCACTCAGTGGACTCTTCTATGACCCTAGGCCAATGGGCCTCGACCAGGGGACAGCAGTAGGACACTAAGCTGGAGCCAAAAGAAAAGGGATACTAGCTTTTGAGAGGATTACAATTGTGATCGGTCCATTCCAAACATCCAGGTGACACATGAAAAATTCCATAAAATATCCATAATATCACATGACACCAAACATTTAAAAATATATTTGGAAATATCTGTACATTTAGCTGAATTTTTAAGATTCAGCTGAGAATGCCAATGGACTAAACTCACTTGGATATCACTAAACTTGCTGAGCCTTCATTTGATGTCACACCCAAAGAATAGCAGAGTCTTCTTAGTATGAAAGGAATAGTAATCACATTTTTTTTTTTTACATTAAGCCTACAGTTTGGAAGGTTTTTAGTACTATTGAGGACAAGCTCAGGACTTTTTTTCCTTTGTGGATGTGTACACATGTATCTGAGAAAAATACACAAACACAAGCAAATACCATACATAGAGGACATAAATGGTTAGATGTCCAAGTAAGGGTAAAGATGTCACCAAGATTGAAAATTGGCATACTTTTTCCTAGCTTTACCAGTGTTGCTATTTGCAATCTCACCTTATTTTTTTTGTTTCTGATGAAAGAGAAAAGCTACATTTCTCCAAGCTAATTGTCTTCAAAATATCAAGAAATTGTACACAGAATGGTGACTCTTGGACCTTGAAGGACCCTCTGAAAACCCATTTAAGATATCTCTTCTCCTTTGCCTTAAAGGTGGTAAGGTATCACCAATATCTCCATCTCAAGGTGAGATCCAACAATTCACCCAGTGTCACATAGGAGAAGCTAGCACCTACATCTGTCTCCTTGTGAAGTTTTCTTCCCACTTTAGCTGGCTATGACTTCATCCAAGGAAAGTATCAGTATTTCTCCAAACATACAGCCAATGAGATCAATTTGCCCTCCCAAAACGCAGATACATTTTAAAACTAAGAGTAAGTGGCAATGCACATCCTACTATTAGCTATTTATTGTATTCCAAAGCTTGAAAACAATCGGGAAAATGGAAAAGTTACTTTTTTCCCTACACAAATTTGTTAATGGGTAGCATAATGGTGAGCCATGTTTGCTGGCACTCTGTGAAACGTCTACAAATTGCCTCTGCAAAGCATTATAGGTTGTCAGACTAATGTAGTTGAAGATAATTTGGCCTTTCAGTGAATTGAACCTCACAGCACGATTATACTCCAGCACCAAGTGGAGTGTCACAATTATTCTTTCATGCTGAATTACCATATAATGTCATGAGTCTACCTGTCATAAGTCCTGGAGCCTAGTTTGAATTTTTTTTCTAAATCTATGGTTCATGGCAAAAAAAATGAATTTTTTTGCTTCTAATGGAAATCTGATTGTTTTTATCAACAATAAATTTCATAGCAAATCAAAGGATATGCTTGGACAAACAATCCGATACTCAAGGTTAAAAAACACACAAATAATAAATTGCTGGTGTGTCATGTTCAATTTTTACTACTGCATTACATTGCAATAACCATAACAGGATCTAAATTGTTGTCAGAACATTAAACAAACCCCCATACTTCACAAAGGCATCCTGCCTGAGTAATTCACACTACGGAAACAACGATCAAATTTTCCACTGTCCCACCGCTGCACCATACATCAGTGTGGTTTTATATATTTGGACAATTCGTTGAATAAATTACTTCCATCCTGCCTGCTCTTGCCACTTCTGTTAAGAGTCATATCAGTTTTAATTGTCTTTCTGTCTATACTGAGCCACTGTTTTTCTGGTCTTTTCCTGTGCTCATATCCTGAACCCCAAAATAAACTGACTGCTGAAAACATCTCCATGCCAGGTACCTTGAATGCTGCCAATGCAACACAACCAGAAAGTAGGGGGCACGCTGCCTATGGCTCCTCAATTTCACCCACCCACCTAATCCCCCCATCACCACCTTCAAATGATTCCTAAACATTGGAGGGGATGTTTGGATCTATTCATTATTAGCCATGATGAAGGTTTCCCCCAACTGTTTTTGTTTTCATGCAGTACTTGACTTGCTTGAATCAGTTCCGCCCTTTAAAGTATTAATCTTGGCATACTGAATGGGGTTTAGTCTAGGTGAAACAAGACTGTTCTTTGGTCAGAATCCAAAACAAAACAAAATCCTTTGCTGTATACTTCAGGACAGAGTAACACAGGTGCTATTCCATTAGACATCTCTCTCCCAGGAAAATGGCATCCTCACCTTTTCATGATGGGTACTTAATCTCAGAGGCAGATACCCAGGGTGCGACTGTAGAATAAGAAACTCTATAATCAGCACAAATAAGCTTTGTCTATACAAGTTGGACTTAATCACTTCCCATCACGTTTTACACCACCTCCAATTGGGAATTAAATTGACACCAAGTAAACAGAGTCAGATCAATTTGATCCAACTCTATTTTCTAAATGAGATACCTCTGTGTTTGCCTGCAGTTCAGCACAAGTACGAATATAGCCAGGGACTCAACCTGAGTCTCTCTGGCCAGATGAAGCAGGAAGAAAAATGGAGGAATGGAAAGAGTGCTGACCTTGGAGCTGGAATGAAAGAAGCATGTGTTAAGCACCTACTTACTATGAGCCAGGCACTGTGCTAAATGCTTTGCAAAGATTATTGCATTTGATCTTTACAACAGCTCTAGGTGGTAAGAAGTATTGTTATTATCCCCAGTTTACAGTTGAGGAAGCTGACACAGACAGTTTAAGTGATTTACCTAAGGTCACACGATTAGTAAATGTCTAAGACTAGATTTGAACTTAGGTCTTCCTGACTTTAGGCCCAGTGTTCTTTCCACTACACCACCTCTGGAAGACCTGGAGTCATCCAAATATGTAGATTTAAGGCCCAGTTCCTTCACTTAATGACTGTGTTGCTTTGAAGCAAGTCACTTCATCCCTTTAGACCTCATTTTCCACATCAGAAAAAAATGAGATTGAACTAGATGGTCTCTGAGGTCCCTTTTAGCTCTGTACTCTTATCCATTGTCCCCTTTCCTCAACCTTTGGCCACCATCGCAGTAGAAGCAGAAGATGGTATTAAAGTTCCGAGATTCCATAAGGGAATAATATGGGAAAGAACATCGGTCTGCCAATGAGTAGGCATAAATGGATTATGGTCTGGATTATTGGATAGAATACCCACATGATGGAATCATAGGAATCACAGTGGAGCAGAGGAGGGATGCTACCCTACACCACTGGATTACTAGAAAGTATCATTCCTAACTATTGACATCTTCCTGTTACCCCCAAAACAACTTGGTCTCCATTTCAAATTTCCCTTCTATTACAGTCATCAAATACTTGAATGGAATCTTAGTATAATTCTTCATTCATATGCCATGCTGTGCTAATGACAAAGTGATATTATACCAGGAGACTTCCAGAAGGAAACGTCCTCCAATGGACATGAAAATGGATTCATCCTGCATTCAATTCTATATGGCAGCAAACTGTGCCAGTGCGTGAGGCTCTAGTGGATTTGGGGTATGGTTTTTGTGGGGGATTTGCTTGTATATGTGTCATACAATGAAAGTAAACTCCCTTTCTGAAAGCCAATTCCCAACCTTCTCACCCCCCATGTTAACTAAAGCCTTGTTGGGTGGTAGTAACTCTTTATTTATAACCCCAAAAGCAATAATAAACATAGAACTATGATTTACTTTGAACTTCTCCTATTATTAAAACACTTTGTCTTCTGGTTTTATTGATTTACACTCTGTCCTACTTACTTTTTTAGCATCTGAAAACAATCAAGACCCAAAGCTGAGAAAAGGCTTCGACATTAATTGTTGGGAGACAGCGGTTTTATTCAAGGCCAGGGGTTTGAGTCCTTCCTCCCCAGCCCTACAGCCTCTGCTGCTGCTGCTGCTGCTGCTGCTGCTGCTGCTGCATTTCTGGTCCCTAGATGATTTATGGTCTTGTAGCAATAACGATGCGCCAGAGCCATTAACATATTGGCAGGCCCCAGGATGGATTAGCAGCATTGATTATTTCATGGGCCACTGATACCCATTTGTTAAGAGGAGCTCGAAGATGGCCTCTCCCTGACTGAAATCTTTTACGAGCAGACAGCATTTTAAGTATTAGGAACTTGGGATTTGGGCCATTTTTTATCATCTGGCTGCCGCCTCAACTTAGCATGCAAAATGCACACATGCACAGGCGCCATCTTCCCCCCCACCTCAAAAAAAGTGTCAAAAAATTAAAGTTCATTCTTCACCACCAGCCTTAATTCTTCAACTCGTCATAACCATGTCTTCTTTAAAAATTAATGATTGCCAGCATTTAAGCCACCAGTTGTTGCTACGAAGATCTATGCAAAAAGCAAGGCTCCCTATAGAGTGTGTGATATATGGAATACTCTTTATTACGACAATAAAACTTACTGACATTTCAATACTTCTGCAAATAGCATTATAGTATCAATCTTCTGAATTAGGTTGAAAATTAAGTTGTAAATTAAAAGAAAGTGTACTTTGGAATATAACATGATATGTCACCTAGAAAAGGACCTTTGTGCACAGCAAAGCTGGGATGGAAAACGGGGAAAGGAGCCCAGCTGCCTCTCCTGCGCCTCTTTTAGCCTAAAGGATACAGATTCTAGCCTACCTTTAGAGTGCAGTCTAGAATTCCAGAAACTCTATCATGATGGGAAAGCTTTGGCTTTTTTTCTTTTCTTCATTTCAAGGACAAAGGATTCAACTGGATCCTTTCATTCTTGGCCACACCCCTCCCATCTTAGAATATATCTCTCCTTTCCCATATTTTAATCACAAAATTTTCCATAGAATACATTTATAATTACTATATATGTGATATGGATACATGTGTGTCAAATCGAGTATTTGGTCCAGATCTCTGAACTGCATTGTTGGAGGGTATCTCCAAACAGAGACTTCCCCACACTGATGAAATCACAGGACTGGCCAAAAGAAGTCAGACATAATATATGCCAAAGACAAAATAACATCATCAGATGCGAAAAATATAATCGTTTCCTCATCCTTGCAGACAAGTGCTTGAGGGGCAAAGTCTAAAGCTTGGATTATTCCAGTAATATTGGAGCCTAATAATACTACTAATTGTGAATCCCTTCAATTCAACCAACAGAAAAAGGCTGTGCAAAAGACCACTGGAATCTAAATACACATTTACAGAAAATCAAAAACTCCTACGCCACTTCTACTTACCTTTTGAAGCATGCTCTATACACCAGAGACTTGAGGCAGAGGAGCGAATGAGGTGACACTGAAGTGACTAAAATCATCTTTGTGAATTTTTTGACCAACCTCAGTCCCACAATAATTTTTGCTCTCTCTGTTCTTTCTCCATGTGGATATCATCCATACTATGCTATCTCAAGTTGGCTCATCTCTAGTCTTGGAATCACTTCCTGGTTGGTTCCATCTGACACACATTTAGACCACTCCTGTGGTGGACTAATCCCAGGACCCACCACAAGACTCAGGGATGCATCAGAAGCTTCATAAGTGCTTGATGACTAACTCAGATGTTCACATGCCGTTGTATTTTTCTGAACCAGAATCTTACCCTATAGTCAAACTGATCACTGAACAATATTCAAACATTTTGGTGGGCCATGGGTATAAAATAAAAATGATAGGAAACAAAAGATAAGAAAAAATACATATTAAATTGCCCTTCAGGGAGAATCTTCACTCTCTCCCTTATTTCTCACCCCTCATTTTTTGTTATATGTGAATTTATTTTTATGTTTCGCTAAATCTTGCTCTACTCTAACTGAATTCACATGTCTGAATTGCATGATCAGAAAAAAAGCTCAGTTTATTACTTCAAATCTACAAAAGTAATTTTTCTATTATGCTATATGAAAATTTAAAATTCTGTAGCAAACCATACAAGTTCCTATTTTTTTCTCGTTGAAATGTGAACTTTCCAAAAGGAAGGGGATGCAACCATGTACCTTAGAGATATATGAGCACTTACTTGGTATTTCAATCTCTAACTTAACAGATCTCTCCTCAAATATTTCCATATTTAAAAATATTTTAGGCACAAACAAAGCCAATGCAACCAAGATTAGGAGGGAAGCAGAAAACTGGGAAAGAATTTTTACTAGTGCCTATGATAAAGGCCTCATTTCTAAAATATATAGAGAACTGAGTCAAATTTACAAGAATACAAGTCATTCCCCAACTGATAAATGGTCAAAGGATATGAACAGGTAGTTTTCATAGGAAGAAATTTAAGCTATCTATAGTCATATGAAAAAATGCTCTAAATCACTATTGATTAGAGAGATGTAAGTCAAAACAACTCTGAGGTACCACATCACACCTATCACATAGGCTAACATTACAAAACAGGAAAATGATAAATGTTGGAGAAGATGTGGGAGAGTTGGAACATTAATTTATTGTTGGGAGAGCTGTGAACTGATCCAATCATTCTGGAAAGAAGTATTCTAAGGCTATATGTATCTCAAAGAGATCATAAAAATGGAAAAAAAACCCACATGTACAAAAATACTTATAGCAGCTCTTTTTGTGGTAGCCAAGAACTGGAAATCAAGGAAATGCCCACCAAATGGCGAATGGCTGAACAAGTTTTGGTATTTGAAAGTAATGAAATACTATTGTGGTATAAGAAATGATGAACAGGTAGACTTCTCCCATTCATTATAATTCGTTTATGCAACAAGATTAATGTGAAAATGTGTTTAATAGGAATGTGTGTATAGAGCGCATATGAGATTGCATACCATCTTGGGGAGGGAGGAGGGAATGAGGGAGAGAAAATTTAAAACTTATGGAAGTAAATGTTGAAAACTGAAAACAAATAAATTAATAAATTTGAGGGGGAAATTTAAACTTTCCCATTTTTTTCTCCCTCAAGATACCTCCTATATACAGTATTCATTTTTAAAAACTAGAAAAACGAATGAAGCTCTTAACTAAAACTTTTTGGGTTTTCTTTTGGTATTTCCTTTGCTTTTTGGTACCTGAAAGATACCAGAAATTATGTGGTAAAAGTAATGGGTACCTAAGGTTCACAAGGAGTTACCACAATCAGTACTATCTTTTTCCTCCCAGTAAAAAAATTTGCAATCCCTGCAAAATGACTATAACCCTGGGCTGAAACAGTTTAGGTCTTCTTGCAGAATTTCGTCTTCTTTCTGGTTTAAGTCTTCAGAGAAATAGAATATGACTAGGTTGTGTTTTTAACTTGGAAAAATTAAGCATTTTGTCTTTTGAGAGAACAATGTCTGAACTATCTCTGATAGATGTGCATGCATCCTGTTTGCAAGCAAAAACCTCCAGCAACAAGGACTGGACAAACTTTCTGGGTCACTCACTTCATAGCCTCACAGAATCCTGGAATCCCAGAGTCAGAAGAGACCTCCAAGACCAGTTGGTCTAATCCATACCTGTAAAGACCAGATACCCTGTGTCTGACATCTCCAATAAGTTTTCAGCCTTAATAAGTATAAATGAAAATACAAAATTTTTCCATATTCCACATGCTGAAATTAAAGCCCATTTCCTCTCATTCAATCTACAGTCCAAGTGGAGAATAGTCACTTTCCCCTTTATGTCAAGCCTCTCATATACTTTAAGAGAACTCATAAGATATCAGGCATCCTTCTCTCTCCTGTGCCAAATAATCTTAATTCCTTAAACCTTTTTTGATAGGCCTTATATTCCAACCCTTCCATCATCTTTGTGGCCTTCCTCTGGACCTTATCCAAGTTTCTCATGTCCTTTTTAAATTGTGAGGCCCATGAGGTATTACAGCACTAAGTGTTAATTGAAGGATTATTTAACTGTTCTGACATGTTATGCAATTGTCAATCTTAGACCATTTGCTAGAGGTCTAAGTCTTTGGGGAAATGAAAGAAAAATGAGAAGTCACCCTAATTTTCTGTTTGAGTTCTCCTAAGCCCCTTCTGATGATCCCACAAGACACTGTGATTTATTCTGAGTGTTCAGTAGAACAGAGTTTTGTCACAAAACCTAGCTCCTGGGTATTGGTAGAGATTTTCTTCTCTGTGCTCATGAAAGTGTATGCTGAGAGGCATAAGGTCCACATAATTTGGGGATAAGTGTGGAAACAATGTTTAGTACTTGGAAGGCCTGATTTAATGAAAGACAAATTCATCCTGTACCACAAAGTTTTGCAATGTTACTGAATGTAATTTTGCCATCAAATATTACTGTTATAGTAAAATCTTGGTCATCTGATTCTGCTAACTTGGTTTTTGTGGTAAGTCAGACCAAGGCTAACTTCAATGGGCCTTTTGCTTTATCCACAATGATGCCAACTGAATAAAGGATTTTCTTTAAAGTTTTCTAAGCAGCAAATGGGGTAAATAAGATTGTGGCAATCATGTCTTGCCTAATTTATGAAAACACTATTTTCCAAAATCCCAGGTGTTCATTTAAATATATGAACTGGTAAGATGATTAAATTAACTTTTATTTCTTTATTAAAGCAGTTGCAATAGAAATAATAATGATAACAGCATTTATATATGACTTCAGGGTTTGCAAAGCATTTTACAAATAACTTGGCAAGATAAAAACAGCTAACATAATAATAAACAACATTTTTGTAGCACTTCCTATGTGCCAAGCACTATGCTAAACACACTTATAAATGCTATCTCATTTGTTCCTCACAACAACCCAGGTGGGGAGGTGTGATTATTATCCCCATTTTATATATATAAGGAAAGTTAGAAAGATAGAGATTAAGTGACCTGCCCAGGGTCACACAGCCAGCTACATGTCTGTCAATGGATTTGAACTCAGGTCTTCCTGACTCCAGGTTCAATGCCACATCCACTGACCCACCTCTGGCAGCTGTGAACAAGAATTTATTAAGCACCTACCACATCAGGGTGCAGCCAAGATGGTAGAGGTGAGGCAGCAACTCAGTTGAACTCTCCAAACATTCCCTTCCAAAAAACTTTAAAATAACTCCTCAAATAAAGTTTTGGAGTGGCAGAGTCAATGCAAGGTCAGAGTAGACATTTTTCCATTTTTCTAAGACAACTTAGGAGGTCAGCAGGAAAGGTCAGCTATACTGGGATAGGGGTCTGCAGTTAAGGTACCAGCAACAGGCCATGGAGGCAACTGCAACAATGGTAGCAGCAGCTTCAAGAGATCTCAGCCCAGAGATAAATGGGTTGGACAACTGGTCAGAAAGAGATTACAGGGAACCCTCTGCTGGCACTGGGTGAAGCTGGTGCAGGTTGGCCACTCTATTACTCCTAAGCACTTCTGAGTCAGTTCCATAGTAGAGAGAAGCACTGGTAATTGGTCACTAGGAAGCAGGGACCCTGGTAGCAGTTCCAAACTAGCACTTTTAGCAGAGTGGGATTTGGAGAGCAGGGGATTTGGTTACAGTTCCAGGGTCAAGAAAAGCAAGAATATTAGCACTTTCTACCATAAGGAAATATGGGCTCTTCTTTGGTAAATATCAGGGCACAGACCAGGAAAGCAGTGAGCACACCTCTCCAAGGATCACACTACCGCTGGAAGCACAGAAAGCTTGCAGACACCCAGAACTAGCTCTGAAAACAGAAGCACAAAAAAAGCCCAAAGCTGGGAACAGTGCCTCCCCACCCCCAGGTATGCAGAATCCAACTTTAACATAAAGTTCAAAGTCAAGAAATAGGTTGCAAAAGTAAGCAAGCAAGCAAGCAAACAAAGGGAAAAAAAGAACTTGACCATAAAAAGTTATTACGGTGGCAGGAAGAGACCAAAACAGAAACTCAGAAGAAGAAACCAACATGAAAACACTTACAAACAAAGCCTCAGAAAAATATGCTAATTGGACTCAAGTTCATCAAGAATTCTTGGAAGAGTTAAAGCAATAAGAGTGACATAGGGAAAACTAGGAAGAGAAATAAGAGTGATACAAGAAAATTATGAAAAGAGAATAAACAGCTTGGCAAAAAAAAGGCACAAAAATACTGAAGAAAATAACACCTTAAAAAATTGGTTTCATGGTTAAAAGATGAACTCTGTTTGAGTTCTCCTAAGCCCCTTCTGATGATCCCACAAGACACCGTGATTTATTTTGAGTGTTCAGTAGAACAGAGTTTTGTCACAAAACCCAGCTCCTGGGTACTGGTAGAGATTTTCTTCTCTGTGCTCATGAAAGTGTATGCTGAGAGGCATAAAGTCCACATAATTTGGGGATAAGTGTGGAAACAAAAGATGAACAAAAATTCATTGAAGACAAGAACTCCCTAAAAAGCAGAATAGACAAAGAAGAAAAGGAGATGCAAAAATTAGCTGAAGAAAGGAATTCCTTAAAAACAGGAGTGGTCAAATGGAAAAGGTAAAAAAGAGAACACTGAAAGAAAACTCCTTAAAAAATCAGAATTAGCAACTGAAATCTAATGACTCCATGAGATATCAAAAACCTACAAAACAAAGTCAAAAGAATGAAAAAATAGAAGAAAAAGTATCAGGAAAAAAGCTTATCTAGAAAACAGATTGAGAAGATCTAATTTAAGAATTATTAGACTACCTGAAATGTCAAGATAAAAAAAGAGCCTAGACATTATCTTTCAAGAAATCATCAAGGAAAACTGCCCTGATATTTTATAACCAGAGGATAAAAGAGAAATTCAAAGCATCCACCAATCAATTCTTGAAAGATATTCCAAGAAGAAAACTTTTGGGAATGTAATAGCCTAATTCCAGAAGTCCAAGGTCAAGAAGAAAATATTGTAAGCAACCAGAAAAAAATTAATTCAGATATCATGGAGACACAGTCAGGATCACACAAGATTTAGTAGCTTCCATGTTAAAGGAGTGGATAGCCTGGAATATATTCTAGAAGGTAAAAAAGCTAGGACTGCAACCAAGGCAAACATGAGAAAGTAATCATAAGATATTTAATAAATTTAAATTGTTTACATTCCTATATGGAAAGATTATACATGTAACTCCCAAGAACTTTACCACTATTAGATAAGTTTCAAGGAATCTACAAAGAAAAAGGATATAAGTGTAAGTCCATTATGTTGGAATGATCCCCCTGCCCCCAAAAAAATGAAGAGGTAAGAAAAAGAGATACTCTGGGAGAAGGGGGAAGAGAGAGGCAGAATGTGGAAAATATTCTCACATAAAAGAGGCATGCAAGGAAGAGCTTTTACAGTACAGGGAAAAATGGTAGACTGAGGGCCAATTGGTTCAAAGAGAGAAGAAAATAAATACACTCAGGTGGGCATAGAAATAAAAACTCAATAGAGAAATAGGAGAGAAGGAATAGAAGAGGTGTGGAGAGAGGGGAAAAGAGAATGATAAAAAGGAGGCTAAATTAAGAGAGACCGTGATCAGAAGCAAAGTAGACTTTTAAGGAGAGACAGAATAAAAAGAGAGAGAAGGATAAACAGAAGAAAATAGGATGGAGGGAAAAATACAGTCAATAATCGTAGCTATGAATGTGAATGGAATGAGCTCCCGCATAAATGGAAGCAGACAGAAGAACAGATTAAAAAGCAGAATCCAACAATATGTTGTTTACAACAGATACACTTGAAACAGAAAGACACACACAGAGTTAAACTAAAAGGCTGGAGCAGCATATTATGCTTCAGCTGAATTAATAAGGGCAGGGGTAGCAATCACAATCTCAAACAAAGCAAAAGCTAAAATAGACCTAATTAAAAGAGATTATCAGAGAAACTGTATTTTGCTAAAATGTACCATAGACAATGAAGTAATATCAAAAATATTTACAGTAAGTTTCTCTTATAAAGGCCTCATATCTCAAATGCATAGGAAATTGAGTCAAGTTTATAAAAATAAGAGCCATTCCCCAACTGATAAATGGCCAGAGGAGATGAACAGGCAGTTTCTAGAAGAAGAAATCATATACTTATATGAAAAAAGCTCTAAATCACTACTGATGGGAGGAATGAAAATTAAAACAACTCTGAGGTATCACCTAACACTTATCAGAAATGACAAATGCTACAAGGGATGAGGGAAAATACATACACTAATAAACTGCTGGTAGAGTTGTGAACAGGTCCAATAACTTTGAAGAACGATCTGGAACTACGCCCAAAGAGCTATAAAATTTTGTATACCCTTTGACTCATCAATAGGACTACTTTGTCTGTATCGCAAAGAGATCAAAGGAAAAGAAAAGGAACCTATATGTATGAAAAGGCTTATAGCAGTTCTTTTTGGTGACAAAGCACTGGAAACTGAGATGCTCATCAACTGGGGAATGTCTGAACAAGTGGTAGCATAGCATTGTGATGAAGTACTATTATACTATAAGAAATTAAGGGGGATGGCTTCAGAAAAATCATGGTAAGACCTATATGAACTGATGCAAACTAAAATGAAAACCGAGAGATCATTGTGCATAATAACAGCAGTCATAATGAAGATCAACTGTGAAAGACTTGGCTACTCTGATCTATCCAATGATCCAAGACAATTAATTGCAAAGAACTCATGATGAAAAAATGCTATCCACCTCCAGAGACAGAACTGATGAATGTTGAGTGGAAAATGAAGTATAATTTTCTAGCTTTCTTTTTGCAATATGACTAACATGGAAATGTTTTCCATAATTTCATATGTAAATAATTGATATCACTTTGCTTGCCTTCTCAGTGGGTGGGAGAGGGATGGGAGGAAAAAAGAGAATTTGAAACTCAAAACTTAAAAGAAAAGAATACTAAAAGTAAATAAGTATTTTTTAAAGTGCCAACCATGTGTCACGAACTGTGGACAGTACAGGGGAAAATGGGAGATTGATGGCCAATGCTTGAATCTCACTCTCACTCAAATTGGTTCAAAGATGATACAAATACAGGAGATACAAACATAAAGAATGACAAAATCTCTACTCTCCAGGAAATAATTTTCTGATGGAAAAGGTAATAAGGACAATTATTAGTATACACATAATATAAAGAGAATAAATCCAAAATAACTGAATAAAAGGTAGTTTAAGAGAGAAGAGGGTAGCAAACTAGTAGATCAGAAAAGGCTTCATGTGGAAGGTGGTGCTTGAGCTGAGTCTTCAAAAACGAGAGGGATTCTATGAGACACAGAAAAGGAGCGAGTGCATTCTAGGCATTGGATATGGCCTGTGGGTGGGCATGGCAGCAGGAGATGAGATGCCATGTGTGAGCACAAAGAGAAGGCTAGTTTGGCCACATCGTACAGTACATGTGGAGAAATAAAGAACAATGGATCTGGAAAGCTAGGTTGGAGCAAGGTTAAGAAAGGATTTAAAAGCTAAGCAAAATATGATATGTTTGATTCCAGAAGAAAGAGGAAGCCATTAGAGTCTACTGAGTTGAAGAAGATCTGCCCTTTTAAGAAATACTTTGGAAGCAGCGTGGAAGACAAACTGAAGTAGGGAGAGATTTGAAGCAAGGAGACCAATCAGGAGTCACTGAAATTAACTTGGCTAGGAGAGAAGAGAGTTTGAATTAAGATGGCAACGACGTGACTACAGAAAAGTGATCAAAGGTAAGAGATGTTCTGGGGATAGAAATGACAAAATCTGGCAACTCATTGGATATGTGCAACGAGGAAGAGTGAATAAGCAATGCCGAGGTTATGAACCTAAGAGCTTCTATTTCCCCACTATGGAGGCATATATTTGAAAACAATAAAACAATTTTTTTTCCCTTTCACTCATTCAGAGTGACTTCCTCCCAAAATAGTCCAAACCACCAAGGCTTTGCAGAATGGATTATGTTACTATTGACTTTGTTTATTATCATCTAAAAGGACCCACACTAGAAAAAATAAAATAAAATAATCCCCAAAACACTACCATCATAAATCTAGCTAATGAGTAAACTCAGGAAGGTAGACCTCTTTCCCCAAACATTCTTCTCTCTTCTGGCTCTTAAAATGAACACAGTGTTTTTTCTGTATTCAGGGGAAATATTTGAAAGCTACACTCTGACGTGAGAAAAGTTGCCCAAACTTCTCCAGCCTTGGTAGCCAGATGGATGCTCCCCACCCTACAGAATTCACACTGAGAGGCTGGCAGCAATAGGGCCTATAAAACGCAAACTTGCGACAGCAAGGAATTGAGATCCAGGGAGCCACTCAGCAGGCCGCACGCAAAGCTAGCTTCTACCGCGCCCCAGTAAAAACCACACTGTTAAAGGCAACTTTGCATTTTACGTGTTCCAGCCATCCAGAGCAGAATTCCAGGATTCCCAGGGAAGTCTGATTTACCGCCTCTGGTTGCTGCGGCTTTTACAGGGCTTGATGCTTCAAATGGATCTAATGGAAACCACAATCTCGAGTCACTGAGTCCTTCGTTACAACTGCAGATTTACAGTGCCAGGCCTGGAGTCACTCTATCACATTCACATCTCCTTGGTGTGCTACCCTGCTTTCTCCAAGCATTCTTCAGGCTTAAACTAAGCCACTGCTGAGCTCCAGACAGACTAGCAATCTCTGCAATGGCTTGGACCTTGCCTAGCCTGTTACCAGCCCTCTCAGCATGGGACATCTTTCCTTTTAGCCTTCTGAGGGCAAAGGGGCCCAATCAGTATGGCTAATACAATACAGCTACTTGGCAAAAGATTCCACGTGGAAAGTCGGGATGGGGGGAGGATGGTACCTAGGATGGGGTGCTGGAGATTTCAAGAAGGGTTGAGAGAGAAAAGTGACTCCAAGCCATGTTTGTGAGATTTTCACAGCTAATCACACACAAGACGGATTCACTGCTCACTTCACTCTGCTCACTCATTTTTCATTACACACTTTTCACTGCCCCATCAGCCTGCTCCACCAAGGTCAAATGAAGGGAATGATAGCAGGCACACCGCACCAAGATTTATTATAAACGGATTCACTCTCCTTTTATGTGGAGTAAATGTGCTCCTGAAATTACCATTTATGAAAATGGACCTGAGCCACCAAAGTCATCAGAGACGGGAGGGGGAAGCAGAGTCAGCCCAAATGGCCCACTCCTGGCCCCTTTCCGGCACAAAGAACACACAGCCCAAGGAAATGGACTGGCACTAACACAAGACCCTCCAGGATTTTTTAAGAAGCCTCCGAGTTGGAAATGAGGTTTCCAAGGAGGGCAAGAATCAACTGTTTTCCCCACAGATAGTCTAAGTCCTCATCCTGACACTCAGAAACCATAATAATAACAATTATCATCATCATTATTATAATAGCAAGTTTTTATACAATGCTTTAAGGTTTGCCAAGACTTTACATATCTTATCTCATTTGATCCTCACAGCAATCCTGTAAAGTAGATAGAATTTTATCCTTATTTTACAGATGAGGAAAATCAGGCTTACAAAGTTAGTTGAGTGACTTGCCCAAAGTCACCCATCTTTGTTATTGTTGAGTCATTTTCAGTTGTGTCTGACTCTTCATGATCCCATCTGGGGTTTTCTTGACAAAGATACTGGGGTGATTTCCCATTTCCTTCTCAGCTCATTTTACAGATAAAGGAACTGAGACAAACAGGGTTAAATGGTTTGCCTGGGGTCACACAGCTAGGAAGTGTCTAAGGCCATATTTGAACTCAGGTCTCCCTGATTCCAAGCCCATCACCCTATCCCACACAGTTGCCCTTTTCTGTTTCCTACATACCTCTTCTAACCTAACAGTCTATTACTCTTCTCTACATGAACCCTCCCTCACCATGTGCAAAATGAGGCTTTTTGACTAGATGATGTTAAGGTCCCTTCCATCTCCCATGACCCGGTGTCTTCTCCTGACTCCATACTTTTACCCACAATGATCCTTCTGCCTGCAATCCCACCTCTTCCTCTTGGCTAATCCATATCCTAGCCATCTTCCAAAGGGTTCCTGAACAAAATTAAAATCAAGACGGGAAATATTTAACAAAATAAACATAAATATCATAGAACATAGATAATGTTAATATATGGTTTTCTAAATCAATATGCCTCCACAGGGATCTTCATGTAGGGTTGAGTAGCTCTGCTCTACTCGAGTTTCATACTACTTTTCGATAGCACACATGACCAATGCTACTCATTCCACACCTATCATACTCTTGTCTAATACTTCCCTCTATAAAATCTAGAGCTGAAGACTTCTGATATCATCTGATCCAAATTCCTAATTTTACAGAGGAAACTGAGGCCTGGTAAAATGCAAGTTCCTTTACAGCAGAGATTGATTACACACGCACACGCACACACACACACACACATACACACACATACATTATGAACATATCCAGTCAATCACCCAGTCAGCAAATAATGAACAGTAATTAAACCTTTACTATATGCCAGGCATTGTGCCAAGAGCTGATAATATAAATGCATACAAACAAAAAGACAGCACCTGTAAGTCCCCAAAGAGCTTCCAATCTAATGAGGAAAATGATAGATAAAAGGAAGCTGAGGGGTGTAAAAGGTAGACATGATTGAGACATGATTGAGATGTACAAGAGTGCAGCCTGGTGAGAAATAAAGCCCAACCGCCCACTACTTGTGTGTCCTTCACCGAATCACTTATTTTTCTGAGCCTGAGTTTTATACACACATACACACACATATACATACATGCTTACATACACATAGAGACATACATATACATATGCATACACACACACACATATATATACATATATATATATACACACATAATACAGATTGATCTTGTCCTTTCATCCCCAGTGCCTAGAATGGTGCCTCATGCATAACAGGAACTCAATAAATGTTTCTTGAATTGAATGGCACATAGTAGGACCTTACTAAATGTTGATGGATTAACTGAGTAAATGAATTGCCCAAAGAAATTAAATGGGAGGCTCTATATCACAAAGGTATAAATGGGTGTTTAACTTGGATTTGAACTCAAGTCTTCTCACTCTAAAGCCAGAGTTCCTTCTATTTGTGGGACAAGGTATGACTCCCTCAATGTATTATATTCTACTGAGAGAGGCTATTTTGGTTGGACCTAATTAGCTAATTGTCTCCATGTCCATTTTTCTGTTTTAAAGTAATGTAAGATATATTAATACTCCAGAATTCTCCAAACTGCGAACCCATTCAATCTATGAATACTTTATGATGAAGTGAGTGTGTGAACAGGCTCTGCCTATTGGCACAGAGAGTAAGATGAAACCCTAGCCGCTGGGTTATCTTTTTATTCCTAAAAGAATGACTAATACTATAGTTCAGCTCTATTGGTATTATAGAATTAGAATTGAGGAACTCACCGGGACATTCAAGAAATGCTGGTCCAATTCCTTCATTTTCAAGATAAGGAAATTGAGGCTCGGAACAATGAAGTGATTAGCCCAAGGACTCACAATTAGTAGATGGCCAAGGCTTATTTCTCACCAGGCTGCACATCTCCATCATGTCTCCATACTGGGTTCTTCTTCTCCCTCTTTTCTATTCAGCTTCCTTTTATCTCTCATTTTCCCTCATTAGAATGTAAGCTCCTTGGGGGCTTAAAGGTCTTTATGCTTGCATTTCTATTCTCAGCCCTTGGCACAGTGCCTGGCACAAAGTAAGGGCTTACAATGTTCATTGACTATTGACTGGCTGATTGACTGAATGTGTTCATAAGCCAGAGAGTGTGAATGTATATAATATATATATGTTCATATTATGTACATGTATAAATGCTTGTTTTCAATCATATCTGACTCTTTGTGACCCCATTCAGGGTGTTGTCTTGTTTTGTTTTTGACAAAGATACTGGTTTTCACTTTCCTTCTCCAGCTCATTTTACAGATGAGGAAACTGAGGCAAGCAAGGTTACGTGGCTTGTCCAGAGTCACATAGCAAGTCAGGGTCTGAGGACAGATTTGAACTTGAGAATAGGAGTCTTCCTAATTCCAAGAAGAAAGCTCTAACACTGCATCACCTGGCTGCCCTGGCTTTTATTTGCAAAATTGTAAAAGGGAATAATAAAAAAATGATATAATTAGTTAATTATATCAAACAAAAATAAAACACAAACCCTGCTTCATAAATAGATCCAGACTCACACAGCACAGACAGAAAACAAATACTATCAAAGCGTCCAAATACATAGGTTCAAAACTCAGATCTACCACTTATTACTTACATGACCTTAGTTAGGTTACTTCTTTACAATCAATCAACATTTATTAAGCATCTACTATATGTCCCAAAGTAAACACAGGATGTACAAATTTGGGATATACACTCCAAATATTCACACAGATTATCTGTGCCCAGCCTGTGGCAGAACATTCCAAGCTCATATTGGTCTGATCAGCCACAATCAGACACACTGAAACTTCACTTTATCATGGTGATGTCACCTGGGTCCTCTTTGAAGACAAAGAACAACAACCAATCAACTACATGTCAGGCACTGTGCTAATCACTAGTGATACAAAGAGGCAAAAGACAGTCCCTGCCCTGAAGGAGCATACAGTCTAATGGGGGAGACAACAGGCAAACAAACATATAGAAAGCAAACCATATACAGGATAAATAATTAACAGAAGGACGGCATTCGAATTAAGATGAGCTGATTACATGACCCTCTAAGGAAGAGAGATAACTGAGTCATCTCTTTGGATCTTATTTCTGCATTTATTTAAAATAAATGAGGAGGCTGGACTAAATGACCACTCTTCTGCTCCGAATCTTATAATCCCAGGAAGTTAAGCAACTAGAGGCTTTGAAGGAAACATCAGCTAACTCCTAAATGATATAAGACAGAAAAAGGGTGAATGGGACAAGAGGCTTGCAAAAGGAAGAAAACTCCACTGGAAATGGAAAAAACAATTCAGCTTAGCAACCTACCAAAAAATAAGTTCCCAACTTTTCCCCCCCTAAGACTCTAATCTCCTCTAATAACCCTGGTTTCCATATTACAAGGAGGAAGACGCCTTCATGCCATCCATTAAGTCAGGCTGTGCCTTTGAACTGCATGCAAGCCAGGTTGAGGAAACTTAATTTTATCACTTGTCAAATTTTCAACCTTTGAAAAATTACTCAATACCAGGATTAATATACAATACAATATCCAAGCAGTTAGCAGGCTCTGAACTCATATTATCCAAAAATGATGTTATATATGGACAAGATGACCAGCAAGGCTTCCAATCTTCCACAGTCTTCTGTCTGAAGGAGGAAAAGCAGGTGCTGGGCTACAGGATAAATTCACTTTTAAAAGTCGGAGTGATAGATAATCTATGCCAAACCTGAAAATATGTCTCATGGATCTCAAAGCAATAGACAACTTATTAATTTCATTAAAAAACCATCCCATTCATCATTTCTAGCAAACCCAAGGCCGTTTTCCAAAGACCTTGGCTCTAATTGTAAAAGCAGCTCAGTCAAGCACACTGGGGGTTCTCCCAAAGAGTTGAAATGGAACCTCTCCTGGTACCCCAGAAATCTTTTCTCTGAAACTATACACTTTGGCACAAGTGCAAAGCAGCTACATCACAAGGTACTTCCATGAAAATTAAGGGTCTCTCCAAAGCCACCCACATGATTACAAGGTCAATCAGTGTCAGAGTCAGAACCTGAACTCAGAACTGGAAATTTGAAATTCTTGACCCTTAGGCATATTCTCTCTGTCTCTCTCTGTCTCTCTCTGTCTCTCTGTCTCTGTCTCTCTCTCTCTCCCCATTGCTCTCTCCCCCTGCTACCGCCATTAACTGTTTTTGCTTTCAGAAAACTACCCAGGAGAGCACAATTCTAACCACAAATCTGGACTTGGAAATCTAGGAATCCTAGATTATTATATTACAACATTTTATTTTTATGTAACATTTTTCCATTTCTCTAATTCTTTACCTTGTAACTGTTTTAAAAGTTGTCAGTTTTCTGATGCTTAAGTCTTGAGTTGTTTTTTCTTTCAATTTCCAAAACCATCCTTTAAACAGCAAAAGTTTCATAAACTGTAGATGATTTTTTTTTCAGAAGAGATTCAATTGCCCTCTTTCCTTCTCCTCAATTTCTCTTTGCTTAGCCTAGGTGGAGACTTGGATAGAATGAACAGTGATAACATTCCCCCTTTAAATTAAACTGTTTCCAAGGCTCCAGTCACTCAACACTCCAGGATTGGATAAAGAAAGCAACTAACTTTTTTCCCTGACACAAAGGATTTCATAGTAAGTATGCACAATCATTATTATCGCACGCCTTCATAAAGGAACAATATGTCTTCTTCCAGAGCCATCAGTTTCAAAAGGAGGGGGTAAATATTGTTATTTACCACACTAAAGCAACAATAACTGATTAAGGTAAATTTAGTGGAAACGTTGAAATAATGGCAGGAGAAAGAAAACGCATTCTGTGGAAACACTGCGTGAACTTATTGGAAATAATCAAGCACTCCGTTTGAATTAAGCAAAGAAGAGCGAAAGCAAAAAAAGGGGGGGGGGTGGTATGGGGGCGGCAGAGTGAGCCTGGAAAACCCTAACTGGCATTTGCAGGCTCCGTCTGTGGTGTGGCCTCTCCAGACACTGAAAGAGAAACTGCAAGGATGCAAACAAGCCTCCTGCGCTCTGTTAGCAGTAAGTAAATTGCTGTGGGATCTGAGTGCGGGAATACTCGAGCAGGCAATTCCTCTCTGTCTTTCATTCTGTTTGTCTGTGTTAAATTCCCCCTCTGCCCTCATCCATTCTCACATCCAGTTCCCAGCTTTGTCCATCCATCAATCCACACACTTTGTCAGCGCTGACTTCATCCTGGCGCTCACAATCACATCCCAGCAATACTGCTGCCACCAGGGAGCCCTCCGCCTCCCATCTGCGTTCCCTGATCTGCTGACGGAGGGCCCCGCGCTTGTCGGTTTCTATTGCACAGGCAAGCAAAAACACTAATGCCCAACCTAATTCCTAGCGTCCTGCTTTTCACCTTTTCAAGGGAGGGGAATGTGGGGGGAAATGAACAGGAGAGAGAGTCTGTGTTAAGAGTGAGTGTGACAGAGATGGAGGGAGAAAAGAGAGGAGAGAGAGGGAGAGAGAGAGGGAGGGGGAGAGAGAGAGAGAGGAAGAGAGATGGATGTATCTATGTGAGTATGACAGAGATGGAAGGAGAAAAGGGGAGAAGAGATGGAAAGAGAGAGGTGTGTAGGGTGTGTGTGTATATCTAAGAGTGATAGAGAGAAGGATGGAGAAAAGGAAAAGAAGATGGAGAGAGAAGGAAAGAGAGAGGCTGTGTGCATGTGTGTGCATGCATGTGTTAAGAGTGAGTGTAACACAGAAGGATGGAAGGAGAAAAAAGGAGGGGAGATGGAGATGGAGAGAGAGAGAGAGAGAGAGAGAGAGAGAGAGAGAGAGACAGAGACGGAGACAGAGAGAGAGAGAGAGACAGAGAGAGAGAGAGAGAGAAGTTGGCTGAATTTTCTAAAACAATTCGCACACTGGTCAGGTGGAGGCTCAATCCGTCTTCCCTCTACAACACATCAATAGAAATCACAGGGAGAAAATGTATCACTAATTAAGGGTTGATAAGCTCTAGTCAAGTGCAGTTTAGGAAGAAGAAAATAAAGCCCAGCACACCTGCCCAGGGCTTCTAGAGGCTCAGATCTATATAACACTTTCCTACTCTGCTAAGGATGGAAATTTTTCTTCTGCTCTATCAAAAAGAAAAAAAAGTTTCCCTTTAAAAATTAAACAAAGAAAGGTTTTGGGGAGGGAAGAGGATACGGGGGTGAATAAAGAATCATTTTTATTCAAAAGATCATTTGCAAAAGATTTCTCAGGTTGAAAAAAAATAAGATTACTAAAGGAAAAAAATAGTTACCTAGCAACAAAACTATTTTAAAACATTCTTCAGTGTACTGCCTGATTGTGTGCTCTTAATTCAAAGGTGTATAATCTGAGCAAGCATCCACCAAACTGCTGCAAGATTTCTTCCTTTAATTTTCAACTCTTGTTTTGAGGGGTTCTTCTTCTCCCCCCTCAACGCGGGGGCAACTTGACAATTAGCAATAAATAGGAGCATAAAAGCTTTTCAAGGTTACACATTTCTTTCATTTTTCCCCTTGGGGAGAAAAAAAATCACATCACATTTAGAATATGAGACCCTCTCAGTTAACAAAACAACTTCTTCAACTAAGCTTCCATTTACTGGAATGCATTACAGTCTTCATGTGAGAGGCAACCTTCTCATACCTAATCATTAGAGTGTCCTTTGAACTGGACTAGAAGCTGAAAAAATTTAAAAATTAATAAAACAAACTGATAAGGGTTCCACTGTCATCAGAATCACTCTATGATAACCACTCTATGATCTTTAAGGAATGATTCTAAAAGTTCATTGTTATAAAATGTCTCCAATTGTTTGTGTGGCATAGTTACCTTAGAGTCCAACAGTACCCAACTCTTGGGTTTGTTAGAAGGATCAAGAAATATAATGCAGTTTACAAACCTTAAACTCCTATGTCAACATCACCTGTTAGTAACGGCACTGGTCTTATTTAGTAATTAATATCTATCTAGCTGTAAGGTTGAGCAAGTCTTTCCTTGTGTTTGGCCTCAACTACCTTCAAGATTTCTTCTAGCTCTAAAAGCCTATGGGACTATGGCCTCATAAGGTGACTATAAAATAGTTGGTTACAGATTTTGTAACCAACGTGCCAAATTTTATATATCGGAAGCAGAAGATTTTCATTCATTCATTCATTCATTCGTTCATTCCAATGGTGCTATTGTAGCTCAAAACATTTTTTGGAAATCCCCTTTGAATTGTCCAGAGCCACAGTTTACAAGTCAACGCAGAAAATAGAACTTCCTTCAGTCAAAATTCTACTTTCTACAAGAAACCTTTGCTAATCCCCCTTTATGGTAATGCTTCCTCTCTTGATTATCTCCAGTTTGTCCTGTCTATATCTTGTTGGTACTTGTTTGTATACTGTCTTCCCTATTAGACTGTGAGTTATGCTATCTTTTACCTTTCTTTGTATCTCCAGCACTTAGGATAAGCACACCATAGGTACTTAATAAATGCTTGTCCATTGATTTGCATCTTCTTGTAGTTTGGTTTTTGTTTGTTTGTTTGTTTTTAACCCAAATCCTAATACCCACTTGAATCATCCACCTGATTCACCAGCCTTGGTTCTGGGTGACTTCTGGCTGTTTCTAGAAATCAAGTCCGTCCTCAAAGGCTGAGGTTTATGACCCTGATGAGATTGTTTCAAAAAACTCTGTTTCCCAAGAAGTCATAAACTCTCAAAAGTCGAAGAGATATCCAGTTGAACACATATGTAAACACAAATCCTTTGTATAGAACATCCAACAAGTTAGTTGGATAGGTTGTAGCCCAGCCCTTTCTTGAAGACCACTAGTGGTTAGGAACAATTCACTGTCTCCCCCAGGGACTCAATCCACTTCTGGATAGCTGTGAGGTTTAGAATTTGCACAAATTTTCTGGTCAATAGTAGCATTACTAAAATTAGTGTGTAGTCTCCCAAAGTAACTCCTTAAAAGGGAGATGGCACCCAACTGCAGGCTGAAGTTCTGATACACCTTAACAAAAACAACTCCATTGCTTTACTTGCTATGGATGGAGATTTGGTAGGCAAATGAAGGGGAATGAACAGATAAAGAAGGAGAAAACTGGGATTGAAGAGTTAATTCCATACCTCACTTCTCAGCCCACCCTCCAACTCTAAGGTATTATAGCTACAAGTCTTAGCATAAACTCAAAGCCATAATCCACCCTGTACCCCTTTTGTCTTGGGGACTCAAATACCTAGGGGACCTTGAGTTGTCACAGAAGAGACTTGGGGGGGGGGGGGGAGTGGAGGAATAGCCGAAATTCTCTTCTCCTCTGCAACTGTACACATCAGACATCTCTAATTAGACAGCAACAAAATTTTATTAATAGGATGGACATTATGGAATGAGCTTGTTATAAATGGGCCCTGTCAGAGCCTTATTCAGCTACCAAATGAGTATTCTCAGTTCAGTGCTCTCATCTGAGGCATCACGCCTGGTGCTGGATAACAAATGATTGCTATTAACCGTATTGTTAGTAATGATGGCTGAAAACAAACAAAAACCCATAAATAACAGTCTACAGAAAAATTAACCCATAAACTTGATAGATATCCAGCTGAGAAATAATAAATGACACTTTGGGGCCTGCTGGGAGAAGCTAGTGGTTTTTGTTTTCCTCTCTGTCATTAACACATTTTCTGTGCTAAAAATTAGATTCTGATATATAATTATCAACGCTCCCAGATATTAATTCTGCTATCGCTCCCTCGGTTTCTCTGCTGGCTGGCTATAATGTTATTCACAGATTACTCTGAGAAAACACATCAAACACTTAACAGAACAGGTCAAAGTGACAAGCAGCTTTTGCTGACAACACCGACCTGCACTGTCTTTTTTTTTTTTAAACCAGGGACACAAAACAAATTTCTCATATTAATTAACTTGGGTTCCCTTCTAGCCAGCACAGGCCTGTGCTATGTAATATGAGGTAAGCAAATTCCCTGCTGTCCTAATGAAGACTGAGAAAGGGAAGAAATGACATAAAATTATGTGGCATTTATAACGTTCAAGGTTGCTGTTCATTATCATCGTAGGGGGTAGGAAGGATGTGCTGTTCAAAACAAGTAGGCAGAAAGTCTTACCCTGGACTCTTCTCCCAAGGAACCTAGGATAGAGAGCATAGCATTCTTACAGGTACATACAGTCAAGCATGAACATCAAAGATGAGTCTGGTTCTGACCGTGGAGGACACATCAACAGCATCCCCAAGAAGGACTTTGTTTTACCAAATATGGCCACTTCTGTGCAAATCACTAGTCCTGACTGAGCATATGACCACTGTACATGTCACTAAAGACCAATTAGCCAGACCTAGCATAAGACAGAAAACTCACCAAAGTCCCTTCCCATCTTCCCTATGGAAGGCTGAGATTTAAATATAATAATTTGTATCTATACATATAGAGAGAGGCAACTAATGGCACAATGGATAGAGTGCTGGGCTTGTAGTTAGGAAGGCCCAAGATCCAGTCCAGTTCAGAAAAGTGTCCCAGCTGTGTGACTTTGGGCAAGTCACTTAATCTCTGTGTGCCACTAGAAAAGGAAATGGCAAACCTCTCTAGTAACCTTGCTAAGAAAATCCCGTGGACCTATGTCCATGGGGAAGAGTCAGACACAACTGAAAGACATATATACATACACCATATATATGTGTATGCGTGTATAAATATACATATGATTGCGTGCAGAGAGAACCACACCTTCATAGAAGCAGCTTGGCTTAAGAGACAGGCAGCCTCAGAGTCAGAACAACCAGGGTTCATGCCCTGCCTCAGCCACATGCTGGCTGTGTGACCCTAGCTTAGTCACTTAACCACTCAGCTGCTGAAGACGGGCTGATCTGGTGGTAAAAGGAGTTCCCATGTAACTGCTATATCACAAATCCAAATCAAACAGACTCACTGAAACATGTGTATACACACACCATACCTATATATATACATATGCACACCTATGTATATGCATACATACATACACATACATACATGTATTATATATGTGTGCACGCATACATATATAGATGTGTACATAAAATTCAATTATGGGGAAAATGGCATTAGAATCCATTAGTAAAATTAATTCAATCAACAAGCATCTATTAAACACCTACTAACGCCCCCCACTATACTGAGTGCTGGGCACTATACAACAATAGAAACAAAAACAGTCTCTCTTCTTAAGGAGTATCCCCTGGAAGGGAGGGGAAGAGACCACAAACTTGTGGTTAAATAGACACATAACATTTACAAAATAGAAACAAAATAAATATAGGAGGAAGAGTCACTAGCAACTTGAACATCAGTACAATTGTATATAAAGTGGCAGTCAGTACTAATAATGTTTTCCTCCAATGTCATGTTTAGAAAGCCAGCTATTTCCTGAAAAACACCCGACATAAATAATATGCAGGTGCCTCTTTGATTTCTAGGCAGACTTGTTATTTATGTAGGATTTAATTTTCATTGTCCTTTAAAATAGGGAAGAGGGAATGGCAAAAAGTGAGAGGACGGAAAGAAATTTTAGGGAATCACAGAGGGAAAAAATAATTTCTAATGATCTTACTAGAACCTACAGTAGAATTGGTAAGCAGGGCAATCCTCACAATTGAAAAAGCTAAAGTAGGTATACCAACCATTTTACCAGGCTGAGCTCCCACCAGGGGATAGAAGTGGCGACTTACTATTTCAAACAAACAAAAATCAACCCAGACCCATTTGCTTTCCCTCAAAAATGGTAGTAAAACTCGACCAAAAGGTAAAAGGCAGGGTGAAGGTTTAAATTTAGGCCACTGGTCACCTGCTATGTTAGAATCGGGGCAGAAGAGACATACACACTCAGCGAAACAATGAATGAGGCTGGGCTAGGCTGCTGAAGAAAGCAAAAGAAAATGGAGGGTGGTGCTTGGGCCACCAATTTAGCCAACATCCCTGGTTGGTTACAGCTGTGGGAAGCACTGCCTCCCTTCAAACAGACCTGGTACCCTCAGTCCTTCCCCACATCCCTCGGGCCCCTTTAACTATTTATTCCCCTATCCAAATAATATTTTATTAAGTAGAGAAAAAAGGAGTTAGAGCCCATTCTACGATGCCCCTTCTAATCCCTGCATCTTGTCCAAGGATCACGGCCAGCTTGATGACAAGAGTCTAAACGGCAAATCCCACACATCCTATGCACTACATTTTCTCCCGTATCTGGCATTGTGATATTAAATAACTATAAAACTCGAAAGCCAAAATAACTAAATCACCTGGCAGCCAATTTCTGAGAGTTAAACCACAAACCCGGAAAATGGTGGAGTGTGTTGAAATAATGTAAAGGAAACCCATAAATTCAAACTTTATGTTCTGTAAAGAACAAATATGAAAAAAGCATCAAAATAATGAAAGATTGTTTATGTATTCTGGCATGAAATGGGAATGTGTTATGAGAGGGAGCGCGGCGGCAGAGACAGATCGACAAAGCTGACAGTGTGGTATTCATCCTCGGCGGCGCGGCGGCCGACGTCCCGCTAGTGTCAGCAGACAGCGCAATAAATCAAGGGCTCTCGATGCTGTACCTACAGCTTATTACATCCAAGATGACAAATAAATAATAATCCCTGTCAGAGCGGCCCTTTGCTCAAGGATTGAGCCTGAAACCTTTGGCTCATCACTCCTCATCTTAAGTGAAAACACTAGAACTGGGGAATTGGAGGCCACGGTTTGCTAAGCTCATGAAACACAAAACGAGCCGGGCAGGGGAACACGGACTAAACAAGTAAGGTCAGGAAGTAAGAAAGGATAAACATTTAAATAATCCTGCCTGAGAGGTGGCAAAGTGGGAGGAGCAGGGCCGGCTAACAGGGCCTCATGATAAGCTCAAGAGGCATGGGGGAGGCGGGGGAGGCAGGGGAGGTGAGGAAGTCCAGCATCAGCATTCCCAAAACCCCGCCACACACACACACACACTGACTCCCTAACCTAACCCTGCTGCCCAGAGGGCCGTGACGAGGTGCGGGATTAAAGGGGGCTCCTGTCTTTGCCCTGCCTTCTGAGTACATATGATTTGGATAATGGAAGCGTTCAAGGGCCCTGAGGGAGATGGGGAATGACAGAGACAACGGGGTCTGTCTGAAGGTAGGTATGGCTTCCGCTGCTGTCCATTCATTAGTAGGAAGGGTAAACTATAGAAATTGGAGGCATCTAGCTTTTTCCAGGCTCAGATTTCAAATTCTAAGACCTACTTCTCCTAAAATCAATCAATCAATAACCATTTGTTAAGTGCCTATTATGTGCTCCCACTCTGCTAAGCACTGGGTATGCCCTATTCATACCATCACCTTTACTATTTGACTCAGTGATCAAAAAAATAAGGCCTACCACCAGTCCTTTGACCCTAGCTCTTTTCTTCTCTTTCCCTCCCACCCACTCAGGATCAGAGGTCTAAATAAAGCTGCAAGGGTTCTATCTCAGGGGACAGCTTCCAACACCTTCCATTTATAGATGAGGACACCAAGATCCAGGGAGATGGAATGATATGCCCCAGGCCCTCAGGACTCCAAAACTCTTTCCATTTTATCATGGTTTTGAGGTCTTTCTCTCAGTTTATATAGGACTGTATGTCCTAGCCCCTTCCTCCCTTCAGATTCTAGGAAGTGATTCAGTAGTAAGTTATAGGCAATTGACAGGCCTATCAGGGAGGTCCAGGTCAAAACCTTCCTTGGCCATGTACTCACTATGAGACTTAATCATGTTGGTCAATAAGAATTCATTAAATGCCTACTATGTGCCAACTATGTGTTGTCCCAAGGGCTCAAAATGCAAAGAAAGGCACAGGCAGTCCCTGCTCTTAAGGAGTTCACAATGTAATTAACATTTCTCTTAATTCTGAAGACCTTCCCTTCTCTACCACTCTTTACTCATTAGGTAGATGCTTCCTTTAAAGACCTTAGAGGACAACTGACATCTTCCTCAACTCTTATTTCTAGCCTTTGATAATTCTCTATCCTAATATTCAAGGGCCTCCACAATCTGACTCCAGCCCCTCTCTGTTCTTACTTAATTTCACTTGCTTTCCTGGTCAACTTGTACTACCCAAGCTGCTCCCTCATTTTAATATGCCACCTCTCACCATCACCCATGCCACCTCCAGAATCTTTATATTCCTTCAAGGCTCTCCTTTCTGTAGCCTTCTCTGATCTGCCCAGCTCAAAGTGTTCTCTCTCCACTCAAATTTTCCTCAGAACTTTCTGTGATCTCTTCTCTGTCTCTCTTTACTCCCACCCTAGTATTATACTTAGCTGGGCATCCATATTCCCCAGTAGAACTTAAGCTGCTTGTGGGAAGCATTTTGCTTGTGCCTTGGGCAACGACCAGCATACAAGAGCAGATATTTAATAAATATTTGTTAAATTTAATTTGTCCCTCTATAAGTGTTAAATTCACATCAGCTCCCAGCGTGACTGTCTAGAGAAAGCCATTTCTTTCCCTGCCCACAATTTTCCAGTTGTTGTTGTTTTATCATCGCAGACAGGTAGGCAATAGTTCATTCCTCAGTGCGGGAAACTATTTTCAAATATATATACATATGCATGTATGTATATACATACATATGTAAGTATACATATTTATGTGTGTACATGTGTATGTGTATATACTAGCAAATATGTGTGAATACATACTAGATATATATGTGTGTATAAACATAGTAGATGTATGCATATATACATTATATATACAAATACATACACTATATAGTGTGTGTATATATGTATGTATACACACTAGCAGATAAGTCCAAGGGAGTTAAGATACATCAGCTTAAATAAGAGAGATAATAAGCAGGCAGCAGTGGGATCTGAATGCAGGTCCTCCTGTTTGAAGTTCAGCATTCCCGTCTACTTTATCAACCTGACTCTTGGGGGTGAGGTGGAGTGAGGAATCAAGCCAAACTCAAAAGGCGCAATCTATATATCCACATCAACCTAAAATCAGTTCTCTTCCCCATTCACTCTGAGAGTCCCCTTTTGAAAAGGGAACATGTTGGACTTTTCAATGACATTTTAAAAATAAAAAGAAGAAATAAATTCAAGCTTACCTTATCTGCAATGTATTATACACAAGGGTTCTTAGCCTTAGGTCCATGAATTTGTCTTTAAAAATATTTTGATAAATGTGTTTCAGTATAATTTGTTTCCTTTGTAATCCTGTATCTTTTATTTTGTGCATTTTAAAATATAATTCTGAGAAAGGATCCATGGGCTATACCAGATGTGACAATGACCAAAATGATCTTTTGGACTGTGGATTTAAAAACAAGAGCCTTTTTAATTGTCTTGGTATTTAGGTAAATTTACCCCCTTTCCTTCTTCAGTACTTCTCTTTCACCCTCCATTATTTCACCAACTTCCTTCTCTTTACACTAAGATTTGATCCCTCTTTGTAATAGTCAATTTGCTTCCTTATTTTTTGGTTCCTTCTACTTCATTTGGCAGAATTTCAAGCACACAGTATTAAATGTACCACTTTTGATTTTCATGAGTTGTTGGAATAGCTAGAATTCTCTACAGGGACATACTCACACCCAAAAGACCACTTATGGCATCAGATTTAACAAACGCAGCCATGCAGCTCAGTCTACTCTCTGAAGCCTGAGAACTAGATGTTCAGCAAGGCTTTGAAAAGACAACAGATGACAGGGGAAGGGAGGGTGGAATAATGGTGATAATGGTGATAATGGTGATGATGGTGGTGATGATGATGATGATGATGATGATGATGATGATGATAATGATAACATTTAAATAGTGTTTTAAGGTTTGCAAAGAGTTTAAACATATCACTTGATCCTCACAACAACCTGGGAGGGAAGTGCTGTTATTATCTTTACCTTACAGATAAGAAAACTGAGGCAAACAGCAAATAAGTGACTTGGCCAAGGTCACACAGCTATCAAGTGTCTTGAGATCGGATTTGAACTTGGGTCTTCCTGACTTCAGGTCTAGCATTCTATCTACTATGCCACCTGGCTCTCTCTGTAAAACCCATAGCCCGCAGGTGTTAGTTTCATTGATGTTCTTCATGCCATCAGATTTAATATAACCAGATAAGCAGGGAAAATTACAGTTTAATGAGTATTTTATTTACTATCTTTGGGGATGGACAAATACATTGTTCCTTTGACTTTATCTTCCCCGTCATGACTTTAGATAGTTTCACTGAGGTCAAATCTATCTCAAGCCTAGAATGGACAGCCTCTGCTCTCATATTTGGTACTACACAGTCCCAATGGTATCCCTAGATACCTCTCTCTTATAATCAGAAAATTGCAGTCTTAGGTATCTGTTGGCTTGGAATTCTGCCTAGAACACCTTCCTGGGGACCACTATTGCTTCCATCTGCCCATTTGATGCTTTAGGGACTAACCCTAAACCCTGCTCAATTTCCAGCTTGCCTTATCAGCTAAGAGATGGGGTGGGGGGAAAAGCTTCAGGGTAACTATCAGATATACTTTCCACTCTTCCTGGAACATGAATCTCTCTTTTTTTTAACCTTTTCTTTGACTATCACTCATACTCTGTTTACCCATTCAAAAAAAACCCAATAATGAAAAGCATTCTCTCATGATCTCTAAGGTCCCTCAAAGTCAAAAATTCTATGGCCCTTTCCAATTTAGATGAGACAGTGATACTCATTTGAATTTTTTTATTATTCCATTAGATGGTTCCAGAGTCCTTTCCCATAATAAATAAATAAATAATAAAACCAGCAAGAAACAGAATATAATGTCCTTATTTCTTGTATCCTCAAGTATCATACTTCTGTCAGGAAGATGTATGGGATGATTTCTTCAAGAGCAGCTACTAACATAGCTATCACATTCCTAGACCTAACATGGCACCTACACAAAGTAGATGTTTAATACGTAATTAATAAATGATTGGATTCCTGGTAGCAGAAAACATGGGGTCCCCTTGTTACTTCAGAACAATCTGAGAATGACACTAAACAACATGAGACTAAAGATCTTTTCAGACAAAAAATCAAAGATGCAAATCCACTGATATCACCCATCTATGTCTTAGTAGTTGTCTTAGACACTTGTCCAGATCTTGGAGAGGCTAAATGACTGTGGAGGTCACTCAGACTGTAAGCACTGAGGCTGGATCCGAATCTATCTCAAGAATCTAGGTCTTCCTAACTCAAAGTCTAATATGCAACCTACTGAGTCACTACTGAGTCTTTAAGCATGTTTATTGATAAAAATAAAAAGCGTTCTGAACTAAGACAGGTGTTCAATAAGGCAGGGGTTTTTCACTTGAATTCTAGGAATTTTTTAAAGAGATAGACAGACTGACAGATAGATAAATAGATAGATAGAATGGATAGGTAGACAGATGATAGATAAGTATACACTACAAATGTACACTATATATATGTGTGTAAAAATGTGTAAATAAACATATAGGCACATATTGATATATATGTATGTACATACAATTGTTTCTGAGAATGATTTCCCTGTCTTGCCCAGGTTGAAAGCACATTGGCCACTCATAGGCTCAATCCCACCACTGATCAGTTCAGAAGCTTTTAATTCCTCTGTTTCTGACCTGGGCTGGTTTGCTTCCTCTTAGGCTTCCTGGTGGACCCCTCTTCCCCAGGGCTTACCATATTGGTACCAACATTAATGGGGACATATAACTGGCTTAGTTTACTGAAGCTCAGAACTCCGAAGCTCAAATGATCTACCAGCTTCTACCTCTAACACCATTCTGGGACACAGAAACACACACACACACACACACACACACACACCACACACTCTCACACACACAACCATATTTTCAACTATATTTCAGTATAATTGATTTCCTTTGTCATCCTACATATTTTTATCTTTTCAAAGATACTATTCTGAAAAAGGGTTCATCAATATCACCTGAATGCCAAAGAGTCAGTCACATACACACTAAAAAATTCCTATATGGCGACCAACTATTCTAAGTAAGGGGCCTTTGGGATAGAAACATCACAGTGCCAGAATTGTTAAGGTTTAGCATTTTCCAAATACATATTTGTTGAAAGCAAACATGGAGTGCCTTTCTTTATCACACCCATGGTTATCTGGCTTTAACTGAGCTAACCTGACAAAACAGATGAAGAAGGAATAATAACACCAACAGTTGAAATAATGATGGTAGCTAGCGTCTAAATGCCCTCTCTATAAACACAGTAATTCCATTAATACCCATTGTATACATTTCCAACAATACACCAGGAGGTTACTGCTGAACTGGAAAAACCCCAGAATCCCACTAAGAAAATAATGCCTATTTCAGGGACGTACTCTAACTGACTTAAATTATTATGGATGTGCTTCATAGTTAATTACCTTTCTAAAATATGTTGAGGTATTTTGTCATAAACTCCCGCGCCATACACCTAAACACTGCTCAGAAATGCAACCCCTTGGCTAATGTTTTTATCTGAATTACTTATTACCCAATACAGCATGCATCAACATTTTCTAGAAATCAGAAGTGGGCTCTCTGAATTCCCTCCTCCCTGAATGCCAGTCACTGTGGGGAGCATTTAGTTATAAATTGTCTTTCAATAAAAGTAAAGGCTCCCAAAACAACAAAATGAAAAGACACAGCAACCTAAATCAAGGGAAGTCAATTTCCACATGCCGATCCTAAATATTTCATGGCCCTATTTTATTCTGACATTTGTAGATGACTAAAGTGTTACAAAGGAAATAAAATGCTGATTAAAGAGTTCACTGTCATAAAGGTTACTGAATTGTAAATGGCCCTTTCCATCTTCCTGTTAATAGGTACCCAGCTGTAAACATCATGAAGGATGTGACGGGAGGCCTGCTCGGCTCCTTTAGGAGTCGTATATACATTAATCACTGAATCACCAAGCCATGCTTAATTGCATGTTGTATATCACACAAATCCATGGTAAGTAGAAGGGAACTCATTATTGCTGCTTTATAACTACTGGGCACTCCTCGTTTTAACCTCCTCACACCTGGGACACTTTGTTGCTTTACAACAGGAACACCGGGAACTGGATGCAGCCACTAATTGCAGTCAGCCTGGAGAGGGGAACCGAGCCCTTGGTGGGCCCACACCCATGACTGGCGGTCCTCGCTTTTACAGCCAAATGCAGCAGGATCTACTACCCACAACTCCATCCCCATTCTGCTTCCACCCATCGAGGGGATGATGTTCCTCCTTGAGAGTTTACAGAACTGTTTCAATGATAAAGGGGAAAAAAAAGCCCACAGTATATTTTGTTTTGACAAAATTATTGATTTAAATCCCATACAATAGCACAGTACTATTTAAAGGTCAACCCAAGAAAAATGAGTTTACATCCAACCAGAGCCAAGCTTATCTGTCATGAAAGTATAATGATGTGTTTATTCCTTCACTAGCGTGTGTATATTTTTCAGGAAGATATAATAGTCTGCTTGTAGGTGAAATCTGCTCTCAAATGGGAATTTCAAGAGATATTTACATTTCAGATTGTAAGGGCTGATATCTTGGGCCCTGATACCTGTTTCCTAAGTCCCTGTTCGTTTATTTACTATGCCCAAGAGTCACTGCTCTCTCTCCCCAGGCCAAAAATGATTCCTCCTGGCCTACAAATCATTGCCTTTTCCCCTCTCCCCCTTTCAAATAGGTGAGACCACAAACTGAATGAGGAGGGATTTCAGATTACCTGACTTTCTGATGTTTCTGTTTGTTCTTTTACAAGTCAAAGAGACAGCAATAAAATGCTCTGACTCCTTTGTCTCTTAGAAATATCCATCACTGTGGGATCTGTATTTACCCCATTTTTCTCTCTTAAAAACTCAAGGCAGAACCTCCTTCCTTTTCAGCCTTCTCTTCCAAAAGGGTCCCTCACTTACCCTCATTCTGTACATGAGCCTTTGGAATAGGGGAGGGTGGGATAGCTAAGGCAATACATATAACATGTGACATACAATACATGTTACATGCTACACACAACCCAGCAAGGTGTGTCCTGCGTTATATGACACATGTGTTGTGTGTTCCATGATACGTATAATCCAGTGTTGTGTGTCCTATGTAATCGACCATGTGTTATGTGTTACATGACACATATGACCCAGAGTTACTGTGAGATTTCACACACAGGAACATCATGGACTCTAGCCTTTCCCTTGTAAGAGGCTCCAGGAACCTCATAGCCTGTGGTCTTGAACCTCGTGCTGTTAAGAATCTTGGCTTGGTATTCTTCAGAATTTTTGTCATTATTCATGGACTGATTTATCTAATCTTTAACTCATCCAGAACCTATGGCCCTCAGTCATCTCCCTGTAGCTACCAACTCCCTGGGTGCATTCCCTGTGTATTATCATCTCTGTGGGCAACAGCAGGGGATGACCACGAAAAGGAGACAATTTATACCTTGTTGGCAATCCAGTGAAGAGTTTGGCAAAAGAAATGGTTGACGCCCCTAGCCAAAACTTAATTCGAATTTAAATGAAAATTGGGTGCTAACACTAATAGTCCAGATTCTCTGTCGCTCTTGTGATAACAGACAACTAAACATTGATTATAGGGGGGGCAGCCCCTAAGGCCAATTTTCATTTTCCATAGACTTTTTCATTATTACATGCTCTCATTCCTATGTCAGAATACGTGGTACTCTCATCATTTCTGGGGAATAAAAATTGGCACCATTTTTGTCTGTGTTTGTGAAATAAGATATTTATATGTTTAAATTCACCTTTGTTATTGAATCACTGTCATATCTAAACTGGTTATTATGGGGCTATATTTCCTCAGCTCCTCTTCCATCACTCCCCATGGAAAACCTGGAGTTGGTTGTACATGAATCTTCTGTCAGTCTATCAGTGACATTTCTCCTGCTCCTTTCTCAAACCTCCCAAATCCAAATACATCACCAACTCAACCTGCCCTTCTCCAATAGGCAACTGGGATCTTTACCTCCACTTGCAACCCCTATCCAAAATTCTCTCTCTCTCTCTCTCTCTCTCTCTCTCTCTCTCTCTCTCTCTCTCTCTCTCTCTCACTCTCTCTCTCTCTCTCACTCTCGCTCTCGCTCTCCTCTTTCTCGCTCTCTCACTCTATTTCTCTCTCTCTCTCTCTGTCTCTGTGTCTCTGTCTCTCCCCTTCCACCTCTTTAGATCCCTAATTCTTGTCTTTTTATCAAACCTGGGTATTATTTTCTGATGTTCCCCTATCCCAGAAATAAACAGGACTGGAATCTAGTCTCAGCTATGACTCTCCCCATGCCCTCTGGTACCATAGCAAGGGTACTGGTAGCAATCAGAAGAATGAAAACATCTACATGTGAACCATTCCCCCTCCCTATCTCATGGTAGAATCATTGCTTAGGTCCTTAGAACTAATTTGGCCCTAGAAAAGGAGCCTTCTGGGGTGGTATGATAGTATCCCTTTACTACTAGAAGGTTATGCCACAGGCCAAATCCAAGATATCCATCTCACAACCTACCTTATGCTCCAGCCAAATTGTACCACTAATCGTCTCTATATTACCTGACACATGCCACATTGGACCATAATGGACCTAAAGGGACAAGCCACTGGGGGCAGTTCAATACAGTAGAAAGAGAATTGGTTTTGGAGTCAGAAGACTGGGTTCAAACTCCACCTTTGTGTCCTTGGACAAGTCACTTAAATCCCTTGGGCCTTCCCTCAGTTTCCTCTTCTGTGAAATGAAGGAGTTGAATTTGATGGCCTCTATTGTCTCTGGATCTATGACCCTCTATCTCTTTGATGTCTGAGCCAGACACCCAGACCCCACAGGAAGTCCCTTCTCGCTTCACCCTGCCCCATGATTTGTCCTAGAAGAGATGGGGGAGAGGGATCCTAGTCAGAAGGTCCTCACCTAGTATAGACTAGTTATGTAGGTGACAAGACATCTAACATACTCAGCATCTCAAAATTTGCAAAATTTAACAGATCTCAGGAAACATCTCTAAGGAGGCTGGTCAATGTGGAATCTGCTCATATGGATATGGATAGCACAGGCTACCTTTATTGACCCAACTCCTTTGTCAGCAACCACCCATGAAGAACAGAGATGATAAAATAATCCAGTGAAGCACAGACACAAATAGCAAATCACTACTTTAATTTGTAGATTTCCAAACCAAAGAACCTTAAAACCAAGAACCAAACCAAAATGGTTTTAAGAGGGAAATAATGATTAATGAAGCCATTCAAACCAAAACTAGACTTTTTATATTTTCTAAATTTCCATTTTCCAAATTAATTTGGCCACAGAATATGATAACATTTGAAATATATCAATGGGATCCATGTATGGTAGTCAGCCAGTCGAAGAATATGGAATAGCCCAATTTCAAGAAAAAAAAGGGGTGCAGTGGGGAGGATTTGAGGGTAATGCAGAGGAAACAAAACCTGTCTTCTTACAGAAAATTGTCACACAAAGTATTTTTGATGGACACATAATTTTATATTTCATGTTTGGGAGAGGAAAATACCATAGCACCGAAATTTTCTCATGTGCCAACTATTCACAGCTTAGCAAATGACCTGGTATCATAGAACAAGAAACCGTATAGGAAATGCTGTTCTGAATCTGATTCAGAACAAAAGTGGATGATCAAAAGAGTTTCCAGACCCAACCAATATTCCATCTGTGTGAAATTCTCTGTTGAAGGGAGTTCATTCTTAGCAGACAACCACTCCCCCAAACCCTATTATACATGATGACTACGTACAATGTCCCATTACACCACATGCCCTCTTGGCAACCCTTGTCCCTGGAGCTCTTTGAAGAAAAGAACTGTATGTGCATCACAATACTTTAAATAAAAATCAGATAAATCTTTAACTTGACTTCCCAACCTAGATTTCAGGGGCAAAGCAGAGATGGCAGTGGAAGCTTAGAAAGCAAAAGTCTTGAGGCAGTCCTTATCAGTGGAGAAGCACAGTTAGGACTCAGGTCATACAGATCTTTAAGTGTCAAGCACAGAAAAGTATGACCCTTAAAGAAAAAACTCAAGGAAGGCTATGTGGTATAATGAAAAATGAACTGTGGATGGGGGCACCAGAAGACCTGAGGTTCTCATTCTGGTTTTGCCACTAACTAGCTGCATGCTTTTGGGCAGCTCATTTAATGTCTGTAGATCTCAATTCCATCATACCTTGGGAACAGCGATTGTTGATCCCCAAGTTCCTTTTAAAAAATAAATAATACACTGAGTCAGTCAATAGACTATAAGTTCCCTGAGGGTAAGGACTGTAGGGTTGTTGCTTTTTTTAAAATCTCTGTATCCCCAAAACCTAGCATAGTATTTGGCTCATGGCAGGCACTTAATTAACATGTACTACATTAAGTGGAATCTACAAATTATCCCCTGCCTTGTTCACCTTCTAGATTTAAACTGAACCTACCAGAATATTCTCTTCATCCAGAAAGGAAGGGTTAACCACAACATTCCTGCAATAAAAGAATTCTAAAAAGGATAACCAATAATAATCAACAATTCTATTTTATCACTCAAAACACACACACACACACACACACACACACACACACACAAAACCCGATGCCTTGCATCTCAATAGCTCCTTGCACTTTTCAAGATTCTCTTCCATTTCCATAGAGAACAAATTCTGTGGACTCAAAGCTGACCTTGGGCAATCAGAGCACTCTTCACTAAACATATCCTGGGAAGGATTATTTCCTTTAACAATCTACTTTGCAAAGGGTGCAAGGAATTAGGTCAGGGAAATCTGAGATCAAATCCGACTTCTGACATTTACTAAGCAGGATAACAATAAGTCATTTAAAGTATATGAACCTCTGTTTCCTCATCTATGAGATGGGGATAATAATAACTGTCATTACAGGGTCCAAATAGTATAATGGCTATGCTACTTTGCAAAGCATAAAACAGTATACAAATGTCAACTCACTATCACATCTGGTAAGTACAGAGCAGAGGTAAAGTAGGCAAAATTACAGCCATGGGGACTTCAGTTAGATCCTGTACCAAAAAAAAAAAAAAAAGGATGTCATGATTATGTGGGCCATTAAAGACAATTTACGGAGAGAAGTTATAGAATGTTTTACATAGTACTGCTAAGATTCACAGAATGTTCTAGGCTATAAGAGATAATACCTGCCCAAGTAAGGAGCTCTCTGAGTATGCCAAAGTGAAAGACTTTGAGAACAAGATGGAAGAGATTGTAGGGGAGAAAGAGTCTACAACTGAGAAAGAGTACTAAGAAAGAGTTCATGAAGCCTTGTTAAAGAAGAAAAGGAATTGTCAGGCAATAAGCTTTTATTAAGTACCTAGTAGATGCCATACTCTATACTAAGCGCTACATTGTCAAGTAGCAGGACAATGGTTTTCTAAACGAATTTTTTCAGCATAAGCATATTCAGATAGATAGTGGTAAAATGGATATATTCCTTGGGTTCAAAAAGCCTCTGTACATGCTAGTTTCCTAATCATGAGAAAATTAACCTCTCAATGCCCCTTTAAAATTATGAATTACAGAAAAATCTGCATTAATGGAGGCATTTTCCATACAGGGAACTCCTTAACCAAGAAATTATAAGTCTAGACCTCTCCTCCCCCAAAAAAAAGAAAAAATCAAACATGAAAATGATTTAGGAGATAAACTAGCTAAGAGAATAGTTTAGCATCCTATGGAAAAGAAAAGGATACAAATTATTATTTATATCCATGCCGTTTAAAAAAAACTGATTTACAATTTTCTCAGTACAACTAATTGGTCAATATTTATAATGTATAATTTGCTTTTAAAGTAAGAATGGAGTTCTCTTCTTCCAAAACTCTTGACTGAAATAGGTTAGTCATGGTCCTGCCTGTAAGCAGAGGGATGGACTATATGGCCCCAAAAGACCCTTCCCAGGATCCTGGGATTGGTCCTCCCCTGTATTGGCATGGAGCTTGCCTGTCTTGGTTGCAAGATGTAAAAAGTAGAACAAATGTATGCCATGTGCCGTGGACACTGTGGTGGCCTGGATGACACTGATGGAAGGATGTGCAATTGAATTAGTGGATAGACAGTGACTGTCATCAGTAATAATTTCTTATTATGCTAGGGCATCTACATGCTGATCAATGTGAAGCAATGGGCAGTTGCTTACACCCAACATAAATCATTATTGATTACTATACCAATTCCTGGACTTAATCAGGAGCTATAGACAAGGGGGCAATATTATCTTAAATACATATGTCACCCCTATCTAGATCCTAACCAGCATTTTGCAAAACAACAGCATTACTACTGCCACTAGTGTTATTATTGATGATGGGGGCGGGGGGGGGGGTTGGTAGGTGCTGAGGTTGTGAGGGAGGGTGATTGTAAGTGAATAAAATAGCCCTGGATGCAACCTCCACCTGAGAGATTCCCCTCGTCCTATTAGAGATTAAAAATGGGAATTCTCTCATACCCATATTGAATTCCTGTGTGCAAATGTAGGACTTGGCAACATGCTGCTCTTAATCTGATTTATGCACCAATTTATTTTATACATTAGGCACACTGTATGCAGCCTGACTGATGCATAAAAATTTCATGCAAAAAAGGACTTACTCCCATACAACTGCCTTTCAGTTATTATTACCTCTTGTGGTTAGCATCATACAGCAGGTAGGAAAAATGACTCCATACACCAAATGCATTTTGCCCACTATACAAACATTCTGATCTGTTTCCATTTCACCTCAGTTCAAACTTTCCCAAGCTAAAAAGCACTATCTTTTAGAGGGGCTGAATCTTCACTTTCTGAAATCCTTTTGGCATTGCAAAAATCCACTTATGCAGAAGATTCAGACATCCTATGTTCAATGAGTGTGAATATATAATCTACAAATTCAGAGATACAGATGTAGATTTATAAAAGCTACATATGTATTTATAGCTAGATATATATATACATATATGTATATATGAAGAGAGAGAGAGAGAAAGACAGAGAGAAAGAGAGAGAAAAATATACATATATAGTGAGGAGTATTTGTTCTGGCTAATTTGTACCAGTATTCAATATTGTCTCCTGCATGGAAGAACTAACGAATATTTTTGCATCATTTTTATAATTTATAATTACCTTTTCACTCTCACCAGAATATTGCCAACATCCCCAAAACATACCCAGAGAGGGAGAGAGAGAGAAAGAGAAAGACAGAGAGAAAAAGAGAGAGAGAGAGAGGGAGGGAGGGAGGGAGGGAGGGAGGGAGGGAGACAGGGAGAGAGGGAGAGAGGGAGAGAGAGAGAGAGAGAGAACCCCACCACATTTTCTGTAGGGTTTTGAGGTAAGAAAGAAGAAACTCAGCCTGAAAAAAGCATCTTTCTGTATTTTCCTTTTATTAGAAGTCTCCTTTCATCCAGGAAATATGGGACCTGAAATAAATTGTACCATCCTGCCTTTTTTTTTATTCAAATCCTTGCCAGCACTAGGCAGTATGCAAATGAAAACAGGTTGATAAATGACTGCCTGATATTTTCCAGACATTTTTCTCTCAGAAGTGCTCTAAACTGATGTAGCTCAAAGAGAATAAGGCGCATTAAGTCATTATATCAATTTTTGTTACCCAGATACTTCAGTCCCAGTTAAGAGCTGACAGCCGATATAAAACAAGGCAAGGGCATCATACGACTCCATCGATCAAATCTTGGCGTAGATAGATTGCCTATTACACAAATAGAAGCCGCAGCTTCAGTTTGTAGTTTTATGCTCTCCAATTAAAGGATAACTGGGTACTTTCCCATAAATCTGCTAATTGCAACAGAATTAATTTAACAAATTTCTCCAAGCACAGAGGAAACAGTGATTGGTTAAGCTAATGTAAAGTAGCACAGGTTGTCACAAAGCTGCCTCCATAACAGCCTTTTTCCTCTACCTGGATTGGGCAAGGTGTCACAAGTATTTAACTCCATTGTGGGGCTCTGGCAACAGACAGCTGACAAGCAGAAACCACTGCACAAATAGGAGATAATTTATTTGCTATACTTTCTCCTCTCCCACCCATTCCCCCTCCCCCACCTTGGAGCATGAAATAACTCCCTCTTTGCATCTAATTAATGTTTCTCTCCAAGCGGGGCTGTTTTTCTAAATCAGTATTACACCAGCCAAAGCATTATATCATGGAAAGGGCTCCCTCAGCGGCACTCAGCAAACAATAGGAGTGATCTGCAAAAATCCAAAGAGCCTCCTGACTGGCTACCGGGGAGGAGAGGAAGAGGAAGAGGAAGAGGAAGAGGAGAGGAGAGGAGAGGAGAGGAGAGGAGAGGAGAGGAGAGGAGAGGAGAGGAGAGGAGAGGAGAGGAGAGGAGAGGAGAGGAGGAGGAGGAGGAAGAGGGAGAGGGAGAGGGAGAGGGAGAGGAGAGGACAGAGCTCCTGGGATTGTTAATTGTGCATAAACAACACAAGACTTCCTCCATAAGAGTTCAGAAACCATAAAGGCAGAAATACCCCTTCAGGAATGACTCATCTTGGTCCAGGAAAAGAAATGATGAAACGCATTCCCCTCAGTAGAGAGGTGGAGGACTCCAGGAACACAATGTTGTATACCCTGTCATCAGAGTGGTTTTGTTGGTTGGCTTTGCTTAGCTGTTTTTCTTTGCTACTAGGGAAGACTCCATGTGGATGGAACATAATGAGAAGTTACTTTCACGTAAAAACAAAAGGCATCAATAGAATTTTGTAAAGACAAACCTAAAGAAGGAAATAGTCTAGGAGGCATGATTCAGAGAGACAATAGCACAGATAAGCTTGAGAATTCCTTAACTTAATGGTCTAAGTCAAGGGTTCCTAAGCTTGGGTCCTTGAACTTGCTGCTTAACATTTTGATAGCTATTTCAACATAAATTATTTTCTTTGGTATTTGGGTGGCACAAGGGAGAGAGTATTGGACTTTAAGTTAGGAAGACCCGAATTCAAATCTTACTTCAAGGCTTAGTAGTTTTCACCTCTCTCATCCTCAGTTTCCTCCTTTGTAAAACAGGGGTAATAACAGCATCTTCCACAAAGGGCTGTTGTGAGGATCAAATGAAGTAATATTTTAAAGACTTTTTCAAACCTTAAAGAATATAAGTGCTAAATATTATTATTATTACGGGTCCACAGCCTTCACCATATTGCCCAAGGGATCCATGACATAATAAAAGGTTAAATTATAGATCTAAAGATGCAATGATTATAAAATTATTCTGGCAATCTACAATATCCACTGTCATTTCATTTGCCTTGCCCCTACTTCCAACTCAGAAACCTGGATTATACTATGGAGAAACTGGACAGCATTGGGAAGGAGTAGTTGAGCGTGACATTTAATGTAAGTATATCATGCAAATGGGGTCCATAGGTGACAAACACTAGTCTACTTCTGAAACATCCAAAGTGTGCTTTCCAGGAACTTGAAAGCTTAAGTACATTTAAAGTACTTGAAACATCAGTATCAATGAAAAGATATAATAGATACACTGTATAGGTAGCAAAGGATTTGCCTAATAAAAGGCTGGGGTGTTGATTAAATAAATTATTCTAGTCATTTCAGCCCATGTAAAGCAAGAGATAAGATGCTCTGCTACGTCAGCCAGGTGAAAACAACCAATCTCAATTATAGGCTGTAGTTTCAACCACCCAGTCATTCACAGGCATTAGACTGAATTGGAAAAGTCCTTGGAACTGGACTGACATTGCACAAGAATTGTTTTTGGCTAGCCTGAAGAAAATTGGTCATATGACAGGAGTCTTGTAGAGGATATTTTATAACAACTTTTCTTCCCATACCATCTCAACAAATATGCCTCTCTAAAAATGTATTAAGGCTTGCTGTCCAAATTGATTCTCAGCTAACAATCTTGGAAGGTAAACACACTGGTGGGGGCTCACAGACCTACAGCCCAAGAAAAAACACCACCACCCCCCACCCAATCCCATGACACTACTCCTATAACCTAGAAGGGAGATGCAGTCAGCCTTTGTCTGAGAACAACTCATCAGGGGCAGCTGGGATTATCACCTCAGAACAAGTGCCACACTAACATTTCAGGCCCTCCATCATCCAGCACCTCTTTATATCTACAGTCTTATTTCATATTCCTCTCCTCCAAGCACAGCAGCATCTGGTCAAAAATGCCTTTTTAAGTTTGACAACCACTCCACATATTTTATGTGACCCTCATAACAACCCTTTTAGGTAAAGACTAGAGGGATCATGAACCTCATTTTATTGATGAGGCAACTGAGGATCAGAGAGTTCAGTGAAGTCACTTGCCTATGGTCACCCAATAAAGGTCAGATAATGGGCTAGAACCAAGTCTTCCTGATTTCAAGTCTATCCCTTTATCCACTATACCATGCTTGTAGGGTTAGTTGGGGGCCTAAAGATAAAAGGACTATATATTTTTGTGGCAACAAAGAATCAAAACAAAATAGATGCCCATGACTGGGGAATAGCTAAATAAATTGTGGCACATAAATGTAATGGGATATTATTGACTGTTAGAAATAAAATTATTTTATTATTAAAGGTGGCAGATATTAAAGGAACAGCTCAATAGTTAGAATGGTAAATCTGGAGTCAGGAAGACTTGAGTTCGAATCTGACCTCAGACACTTAATAGTTAGGTGAACCTGGGCAAGTCACTTAATCTCTGTTTGCCTTAATCCACTGACGAAGGAAATGGCAAACTACTCCATTACCTTTGCCAAGAAAACCCCATGAACAGTATGGTCCAAAGGGTCAAAGAGAATCAGATATGACTAAACAACAACAGAAATAATAAATATGAAGAATTCAGAGAAGCAATGGAAGACATAAGAAATGATGCAAAGTGAAAATCTAGGAAAACAATATGCACAGATGTTGGGGGTGTAAGCTCAGTTCCATGTGGACAGTCTCAGGCGGGTAAAGGTGAGAGCTTCTAAACCTTAGAGTTCTCATGAGGCCCCCCAGGAAACAGCAGGGAATTGAGGAGTGAGATCTCGTGTATTTCCGCCTCTTCCCGTGAGAACGTGATGGGAGAGAGCATCCCCACCCTCGAGACTGGCCTGGATCTGGGCACACCTATTGTTATCTAACAGGCACGGTATTCAGGTGCAAACTATGCGGCAGGAGAGCTTAAGTAGGGTCAGGAAAGCCCGAAGGCGCTCTTAGCGCTGAGGGGCCCTTACAGGACAGAAGGCCCCTTTTCCTCTCTTCGCTCTTCCCTCTCCCCTCTCTCCCCACTTCCACTTCTGCTTTCATTCTCTTACTGTAAGATCTTTGCCTCCTTGGGAGATTTCTCTCTCTCTCCTAAGGAAGAGTTCCCCCTGCACATGTAACCAGGACCCTGAATAAAGCCTAACCCTTGTTCGACTCCGGAAAGTCTCTTCTCTCATACGTTTATCCGGTTTGGCCAGCCGAAGACCTGCGATATAGGTAAGGTAAGACTCGGGTAGCCCTCAGGCCTCTAGGCCTGGCACACAGTGACAAGGTAAATGGAAACAACAACAAAATTAAATGCTAGGTATTTACAATGACCATCCTTGGCTATGAAAAAGATTTGACAAAAGGCTTCTTTCTGCTTTCTCTGAAGAAGTGGGGGATTACAGGTATGAAATGGTGTATATACAGTCAAACAAGGTTGATGTATTACTTGTTTTGAACTGGTTTTTTCCCCTAATTTTTAAATACTTAGTATAAAGGATGGCCTTCTGGACAGGGAAAGAAGAAGAGATATTTTTAGAAATGTCTATCATGTAAAAAGAAAGAGAACTGATGCAAAAAGAGTAAAGCACTATAGAATTGTGAGGGCAAGGGGGGATTCCACTAATAACAGAGTAAACAAAAGTGTAGAAATTCTCCTCTTCTGATCAGCTCCTCTGCAGTTCCAATGTCACTCCAGCATAATGAAAACTCTTCTCTCTCCAAATTCTAAATATATGACCTCAGAGTCTATCTAATCCAACATCCATATTTTACAGATAAGGAAACAGACCAAGGCCTAGACAGAATAAGTGTTTTGCCCAAGGATACACAGTGAGGAGCCAGATCCAGGACTGAAACTCAGGTAGTCTCATGCCTAATCTAGAATAGTTTCCATTTCACCACATCACTTCTTCCAGTTGGCTTATCAGACATCCTAGTCTACCATCTTTATCAATATCTTTTCACTGGTCCTGTGGCCAGGGAACAGGACCAACCTACAAGAGTCAACCAGGAGGTTGACCAGTAGGTCTGTTTCTTAAGTCAACTGAAGTCTGTCTTCTTTTGGAAGTAGTGGAGTGGGTTGAGGAATAACTGAACTACAGTAACCTCTGAGCTACCCCATACTCTTCCACTATCTCTTATATTTGAAAAGCCAGTGGTGAACAAAACTATCTTTTGGTATATGTTTGCACACCTACATTTTCAAATCCCAAAGGAAAAGCAGGCATGGACTCTCAAAAGCCTTCTGACGGCAGTAAGCTACACTTCTTTATAAGCCTCTGGCAAAAATGCCCGAGACTTTCTTTATATTTATTGGTATCGTTATGTGCAGAGTAACAATCCCAGAAGCAGGGCATGACTACGCTAGTTTTATGTCTGGCAAAATCAGTGTCTGTATTATCTGAACTCACAAAGACTATAAAATTAAATTTAAGTGACTCACTTAACTAGCAGAAGGAGAAAAGATCCAATTTTAAAAGTGAAAAGGTGGAAAAAAAACAATTGCTTCTGTTTGGTAGGCATTTATTCTACAAATAAGTGGGAAGAGGACATGTCACGAAATAACGACATGTAGTTCCATTTTCACAGGAAGGAGGAGTACCTGAATGTGGGGAGAAGAGAGAAGTTTTCTCCCTTTGTGGCTAGGATGTTTCTCTTTATACCAGTCTATTCATCTGTGCACCAAGGAAGCTTCACATCTCTGCTCCTCTGGGGATCCTGACTGCCTCCTAAAGTCAAATTTTGATTACATGAGCTTATGGAGGAGAGAACCCAAACATCATTTCTGCTCGGTATTAGGACACACTGCTGTCTTTAAATCTGAAAATCTATCTATGTGCATGGGAAGTCACACCATTTCCAACAAAGTAGTCACTCCAGAGAGTCAGAGTTGAGTCCTGGAAAAAGCGTTGGACTTAAAGCTCACAAGATATGGGTTCAAGTCCTGATATTTAATAGCCAGGAGATCTTGAGGAAATCATTTAATTTCTCTGAACCTCTGTCTCCTCAACTATACAAATTAATTTGTAAATTATCATGTACTAATGGAACTATAAGGCATTATATCATTATTAATCATATACCAGGCAGGTAAGTAGATTCATAAACTCAGAGGCATCCTCCATTCTTCCTTCTATCTTTGCCCCCTATATCCAAACCTTGTTAATTTATTTCTATGACATCTCTTACATCTATCCCCTTCTCTCCACCCAACATGGCAGCATCAAGGTCACCATTCTTGATTAACCACATCTGAACTTTCACCTAGACTACTACAACAGATTTCTGACTGAACTATCTCCTTCTAATCCCTCCTCTCTCCAATCCACCCTTCACATAGCTACCAAAATAATCTTAAGACATAGGTTTAACCATGTCCCTATAGTACTCAAGAACCTTCAATGGCTGCTCATTGCCTCTACGATAAAGTACAGATGTGTCAGTTTTTCATCCAAAGACCACTATAAGGCTCCATTTTACCTTTATTTTACCTATTTCATATTAATATCCTTCATACGTTCTCTGGTTTAGACAAACTGGTCTTCTTGCTATTTCCCAAACCTCCCTCTCTCTACCTCCTCCTAGATAAATCCTTTCTTTATCCCTCTGTTAGTGCTGCCTTCTTCACTGAATTATATTTTGTTTATCTACATGCTCCTGTTCCCTTTTGTCTTTGTATTTCTAGTGTTCAGCACTAGAACTAGCACAACACTTACTGAATGCTTGTTGAGTTGAAGAAAATCAATTAAGAACATTTTGTAGTTACCTACTATGTGCCACATATTGCACTTGGAACTTCTACCTTAATGAAATCATCCCATAAAAGCCAAATTGCTCAGAGAGCGCACCAAAACAACCAAAGATTCTTGACCAAAGGAATCAAACCATCAATGGAGCTAACTGATTTCCCATTTTTGAACTCTGTCTACACAGGGGTTAACATACAGCAAACACTTAATAAATGCTTTCTAACTTGATCCCCATGGGAACAACTGACTCAGCCACTCTTTCCTGAATTCCAACACTCACTGTGAAGCCAAAGGAAGAAGCAAAAGGAAAGAAGAAGACTCCCATATGGTTTATCTTTTTGTCTCCATGTGGAAGCTAGAGTCTCTGGAGATGGCACTGCATATATTTTCTCTTCAGAGGATCTGTCATCAAAGGATAGGCTTTCTGTACCATTGGAATGGTGCAGCAGGCTAAATTCCAATGGGGTGAACATTGTGAAGTTTGCTACTAAGGAAGGAGGAATAGACCCCAGGACTGATCCAATCTAGTACTCATGTATTAAGTGCCTGTAATGTGTCAGACACTGGAAGCATGAAAACAAGCTGTAAAATAGACTTTGCCCTCAAGGGAGGGCATATAAACATAAGATCCAACAAATGAGAGAATTAGCTAAGGCTTCCCTTAGAAGATGGCACCCAAGTTGGGCGTTGAAGGAGGCTAGAATTCTAAGAAGTAGAGGTGAGGAAGGAATGGATTCCAGACATAGGATACAAAAACATGGAAGTTTGAGATTTGATGCCAAGTTCAAGAAAGAACAAGTAGACAATTTTAGTTGGAATAGAAAATCTGTAAGCCTAGAAAGGTAGGCAAGAACTAAACTGTGAAAGATTTTAAATATCAAATTGAAGAATCTGTATTTTACCCCAGAGACAGTAGGGAGCCACTGAGCTTTCTTTAGCAAGGGAGGAATGAAATGAGACCTATACTTTAAGATTTTCAAAGTTATGCAGAAGGCGGATTTGAAGAGACAGGGGACTTGAGGAGCCAAAAGTCTAATTTGCAAAGTGTTACTGGAGTCAAAGAATTTAGAGCTGAAAAGGACATCAGAAAAATAATGTCCTTGATTCTCTGATTTTACGGTTGATGAAACTGAGTCCTAGAGAAGTTGTCACTTTAAGTTCACATAGGAAATAAGATTCAGTCAACAAAGCCTTATAAATGCTCAATGTATTCCAGGAATTGTTCCAGAGGAAAAAGGGACAAAAATAAAACAGTCTTTACCCTCAAGAACATGTCAGAGCCCTGACTCAAACCCAAGTCTTTGGACATCCATCCTTCAGCAAATTACAAGCCATTCTTTCTAATGCTCCTGATCCCAAAAGACTCTTAAGATGAACAACATAAGAGGTGGGGAGCTCCAAAAATATAGAAAAAGGAAAGATAAGTGGTGTTTGATCACACCAAATCACCATTCCATACTGTATTACCCTGAAATTCTGAAGTTATTGGGGCTCCTTGCCAGGTCATTTTGTCCATCCTCCTGCTACTAATTGATCTTTTATCTTACCCAGCCTAGGAAGATAAAAGTTATTCTTTATTTTAAAGCTCTCCAGAAACCATTTCTTGTTCTTTAAAGCTCTCCAGAAACCTTGCTGTCAGGAAATTGTTTCCTTTGCCTAACCTTCATCTCTCCTGCTGTATCTAAGCAATACAATGGCTCAGTATCAGTGGAGTTGCCCAGTATAAATGTTTCACCCTGGTCATAGTAGCAATATTCTTACCTCTCTCTGGACCACAGGTAGGACAAGTACTAACTTCTGAACACTTAGCTATGACTACTTGAAATTCCCTGCCTACAAATATCTATCTATCTATCTATCTATCTATCTATCTGTCTGTCTGTCTGTCTGTCTGTCTGTCTATCTATCCATCGTGTGTGTGTGTGTGTATGAAATAACAATAACAACAAGTGACATTTACATAGTAGGGTTTGCAAAATGTTTTATACACATTATCTCATTTAATCCTTACAACGTCTCCACAATGTGCAACAGCTGTGACTGCCAACTTGGACACAGGAGGAAACTGACTGAGTGTACATGTGGCATTCTAAGCCTCAGCCAGCTAGCAAATGTCCAAGGCAAAATTCAAACCCAAGTCTTCCTGATGCCCAGTCCAGCACTCTATTCACCATGCCAGGTGGTCTCTAAAGACATGGGACCATAATCATCTTCACATTTCAAACAGCAAGACAAACATTCCAGGCATAAAATAAACAATAAAGACACTGGATTTGTAGAGGACCTTTGTTTAAATTTTAGTCTTGTTACTTGTACCAAGGTGATTTTGGGTGAGTTATTAACCTTCTGTGGGCCTCAGTTTCTTCAACTGAAAAAATGAAGGGGTTGGACTAGAGGATCTCTAAGATATCTTCCAGTTCCAGAGCTAAAAGCTTATGTCCACAGATTCTATTAAGTTCTCAATATTAATTTAATATTATAGAATAGTAAGTTTAATATTAAAATATTAAATAATTTTATAATCATAAATTCAATAATTAATGTTAATTTATTAGAAATATCTTAACCTTATAACTCACAGAAAAATTAATTAGAAATTTAATATTAATTAAGTATATATAACATTTAGATCTCCATGAAGTCCCCTTCTGCCTGGGGAAAGGAAACCCCTTCCTTTCAGATCTGATCAGAGCTGATATAGACATTCTTAATCAATAGGCATAGAATAAGACACAACAGCAAAGGTCCTGGGAGGCAGTGATTGCTGTAGCAGGGGAGCAAGGGAAAGAAAAAGGAAGACACCCAGGAACCCTGCCTGCCTACCCGCCTCCCTGCCACCAAAAAAGTAGAGTGCAGAGCATTTTATTCCCCATTAATTTGGATATACAGTATTTTCCTAGCACACAATGTTCTTATAAGGTTATGAACTGGTTTGCATCGTTCCATTGCTAGAATTTAATACTGTACTAAGTGTGATATATCTCATCCATGATTAATCCTGCCCAGTTCTACTGCAAGTTTCTATAAAAACCAGCTTGAAATACAGTACTCTTAAAGCCCTTGCCAAACCTGCAAGATGCGATATTAATACGACTCCATTCCAGACAGGCATGTCTAACTTACCCAGAGACAATCTGCATGTTCTCCCTTCACGCACCCGCAGACGGCTATTTATCCTATCACTAAAGCCTAGAAGATTCGGGAAGTGCTGACCCTGCTTGGTTTACAGCAGCATTATTAATACTGCTCAACAACAAAGTAAAATTACAGATAAAATCGGAATAGGCCCATTATTGTTTTTAGAGGGAGCTAAATAAGCAATATAATTTGCTCAGATCCTGCAGAATGCTCAGCAAGGCAGCACCAGATGAAATGCATGGCACCATGGAGATCCTTGCTACCTGAACCCTAGGACTGTGTAAATCCCAGCCTTAAAGGCCATGAATTAAAGCAGATGAAAGTTTTAAAATGTCAGATGAGCCCCTGGGGATGGATATGCTTTATGTTTTATTTTTAACACAATGAACAGATTCCCAACAAAAAGTGAAAGTGATGCTTTAATTTCACCCAGTTGTTGTATTTTGTTTTGGTTTGTTTGTTTGTTTTCTTCTGGAGTTCCATTTGTCTACCAATGACTACTTGAGGATCCAAGGAATTGGGTCTATCTATTCTGAGTCAAACATTCAGGGCTTCTGCAAAAAGGAAAAGAAGTGTCACCACATTCAAGATACCTCTTCCCTTTTCAAACCTCTCTTCATAAAAACCATTTCCCAATCCAAATACAAAATTCTTTGGGAAGTTTGAAAGTAGAACAAATTTATAGTTTGTTAGAATTTCTTTTTGTATCATAGATGACAAGATTCTCATAAGATGGGTAGACAAAGGTGGGTTGCTACACACACCAATGAGATTGCAGATCCATTTGGAGTATTAAAAAATATTTGAAGATTTCCAACAAATTTGTATATAATTGTTGAGTTTTAGAACTGTAAAATATTTTATTACCTACCTTTCATCTTCCATTGGATTCGATTCAACAAACACTTATTTAGAACCTACTATGTACAAGGTTAAATTATACTAATATACTAGGTAAGACAAGGATGGTGCCTTCATGGAGTTTACAATTTAGTAGATGGCACTAGACACATATACTGAATGCTATGAAGGTGGTATGTTATAATGGGAAGAGGACTGAATTTGGATAAAAACCTGTCCTGCTTCTTATTACCGACTATTAAATGATGTGGAAATTAAGAACCTGGTAAACTGGAAATGAGAACTCTATAGGGTTTATTAGTAGGACAGTTTATCTGTCTCCAAGAAGGTAGCATTTAACTCCATCACAAGTAAAGTGCAAGAAGCTTAGAGAGATTCAGGATTCTTGGCTCAGTAAGAAGGCAGATGAGATTCAATTTTATGCCAACAGCAACAATCCAAAGTGCTTATATGATATCCTGAAAATTATTTATAAGTCAAAGACCTCTAGTACATCTCAACTACTTAGCACTGATGGATCCACAGTGATCAGTGATAAGGACATGATCCTGGAGACATGGGCTGAATACTTCCATGGTGTGCTCAACAGACTGGCATCAACCAATGCTGAAGCCATAGACTCAAAGCTTCAGGTTATAGTCAATCCCACTCTAGCTAAACCTCCAACTGAAGAAAACACACTGAATGTCATCAGGTTCCTCTTGAATGGCACAACTCCTACCATGGATTCCATCCCAGCAGAGAGATCCACAAGCCACTGCTCATACAGAAGCTGATTAAAATCCCACGGCAAGAGGAGGTTATCCCCCAGGAGATCAATGGTGCCTCTAGTGTCTATATCTATAAAGGAAAAAGGAAACAGGTTGTTCTGTGATAATCATAGTGAGGTATCTCTCTTAGTTATTGCTGGCAAAATTCTCGCCAGAGTCCTCCTTAACCAGCTGATCCTTCATCTGGAAGATGGTCATCTGCCCAAAAGCCAGTGTGGCTTCAGAAAGGTCCAAGAAATGGTCAACATGGTGTTTGCTGCCCAACAACTCCAGGGGAAATGCCACAAGCAAAATGAAGTCTGCAAAGTATATGTCAATTTGACCCAAGGCCTTTGATACTGTCAGTTATCAGGTCTCATGGAAAATCCTGGCAAAATTTGGTTGCCCAGAGAAGTTCATCAATATTGTATGCCAGTTTCATGATGGCATGCTTGCACAAGCTCTAGATGAAGAACTATCATGAAGATACTATCATGCTTCCTAGTCACCAGTGGAGTGAAGCAGAATTGTATCCTTATTCCTATGCTTTTTAGCATTTTATTTTCCTCAATGTCATCAAACTCCTTCAATGAAATGAAAATACCATCAAGGTCAGCTATTGTACTGATGGTAAAGTATTTTTCTTGTAAAGGCTACAAGTCAAGACCTAAGTGGAAGGAGAGTTGGTACACCACTTTTTGTTTGCAGATCACCGTGCATTCAATGCAGCCTCTGAAGCTGAGATGCAACAGAGTATAGATCAATTCTTTGCCACTTGTGCCCGATAATTTTGCCTGATAATTGACACCAAGAAAACAGAAGTCTTCCACCAGCCAGCATTGCACCATCCATACATAGAGCCATCAGTCACAGGAAAGGGAGAAATTTTGAATGCTGTGGATAAGTTCACTTTCCTTGACAGAATACTTTCCTGGGATGTTTACATAAATGATGAGGATGATGCATGCATCGCCAGAACTTGGCTCAGCATTTGAGAGACTCCAAAACAGTGTGAGAGTGAAGAGGAATTAGGCTGACTTTCAAACTGAAGGTCAACAGTCATTGTTCTGACTTCACTGTTGTATGCCTGTGAAACTTAGATAGTCTATCAGCACTATGCTGGAAAAGTGAACCTCTTCCAATTGAAAATTGGCTTAGGAAGATTCTGAAGACACTGAAGTCCTGTCTCAAGCTGAATTGCAAAGCTTTCAAATTCTTTTGCAGAGAGTACAATTCTGATGGGCTAGCCATGTAGTCTGAATGCCAAATGCTAAAAGACTATTTCATGAAGAATTCTCACAAGGCAAGTGCTCACATAATGGTCAGAAGAAGCAGTAGAGAGAAACTCTTAAGACATCTCTGGAAAAACTTAAGTATCAACTGTGAGACATGGAAGATACTGGCACAGGACCACCCACTCCATCAAAAAAGATGCTATACTCCATGAGCAAAGCAGAACCACAGAACTACAAAGGAAATGGGAGCTGCATAAATTCAGACACATCTCCATCCCAAATGTTATAACAGAGTACTTGTGCCCGACCTCTGGTAGAACATTCTGAACTCATACTGAACTGATCAAATATACTGTGTCTTGACCCCAGTATCATGATACCATTGGTCCTCTTAGAAGATAAAGGAAGAACAAATCAGTTTCCTCATTGGTAAAATAAAAGACCAGATTGGATGATCTCTAATACCCCTTCCAGCTCTAAATCCTGAAATCCTATAATATGTTCCATTCGCAATCTCATTTTATACATGCACAGTTAGATATTCTACAAAAAGGGAAGGGTCATCATCACATGCCAAGGATATCATGCCACTAAAACCCAACCAAAATCCCTGCTATCCCAAATGAAAGGAGTGAGATTTCTTCCAGAATTTAAACACCATGTTTAAAATGTACTGGCCTGACATCTCAATTTACGTCAAGAAATCACCTCGAGCCCCAAGGGTAACATCATCACAAATGAGGGAGATTTCTACTACCCTGCACAATAGCCCCAACACAGTATGAATGGGAGGCATAAACTGAACCCCCAACTGCAAAATGTAACTGCCTCATCTGAAGAGATTTGGTACAATGAGCTCCTGACAGTGTTGAAGTGAGATTATGGTACAAAACATGCCTTTCACCATCAAATCAATCATTCTGTCTAAACTCTGCCATGTTTGGTTTCAGCTTGCTCTTGTTCTCTGTTGAAGGAAATTAACACAAAATAAGTTGATCTTAATGAGTATGATTCAAATCAATAATGTTAATTGGGCTCCTGGGCATAAGGTAAAAGATGAGTTCAAATCAACAAAAGGTTAATGCAGTTCTCCCAACGTATGGCATCTCCTATGATAAATCTATAGCCATTTGAAAATTTCAATTTCATTAACAATGCATTTAACATGTTAAAAAGACAGACACAGCAATCTTCTTACAAAACCGTGCCCTCAGCTGTGACCAACAGGTCTGCTAACGACTGAGAAGCATTCCAAAGTGTGTAATTCAGCTACACTGGAGTATTAAGTAGCATGTGCAACTGTGATGACTTATTTGGAAACTTTATTTTTATTATAAGAGGCAGAACAGAGTGGTGGAGGGAAAGCTGATCTTGAATCCCCAAAAACCTGGATTTAATCTTGCCTTCAATACCTGATGGCTATGTGATGCTGATCAAATCACTTAACCTCTCCATACTCAAGTGCCCTGTTGTCAAACTCCAATAGAAACTGGGGACCACTAAATCATATATCAGGAACTCTATGAGTCACATGTTGATTTAGTCTTAAAATGGAATGTCATTTATGGCTTATTATATTTTATTTACTTCTTATTTTCCAATTTTCCCAATATTTTCCAATTACATTTCAATCTGCTCCATACTATTAGAGACGTTTATCCATGTGTCAAACACATGACAATTCTCTAAGACTCCAAGTTGAAGAAAAGTAGCCTTGCATTGGTAGAGTTTTCTTAGTGGGGAATTCCTTATGCCAAAGAAATCATAGATGCAGTCCCTATCCCCATCTTTAGTTCAACTTGCCTCCACCTTTAACCCCTTGTGTGCCATGTGACAGTCTGTAATATTGGTAGAAACATTTGGAAAATGTCCCATTTCTTTCCATTTTCCATTTCTTTCCATCTCTGATGTTAGCTAGATTCAGTCTTTTGACTGAAATTAATTAGTGAATCATTGAGAATTTGAGGAGTGCCTACAGAAGATATTTGTACTAGTTGTTAGAAGGGCCAACATGAAGAAATACATGAGAAATGATTATTAATAACCAACGTCTTAGGGAGATTCAGAGCTTCCCTCTCTTCCAAAGTCCTGACTTTAAGTTCAGTTTTCTTATAGGACGTTATTGATAATGTGATTGCATTAAGTCAGATCACTACCTTGTAATTAACATAGAGTGGGGAAGCCCATTGTGTTCTACTCAAGATCCTTTTGTTTAGGTAGCCCAGGGTTGGGAGTGGTCTGGTATAACTGGGGGTAGTCTGAGTAGAGATAATTTCCCTGTGCAAGGGTCACTCTCAGCCCATTCACCACCTACTGTTTTGAAGGGTATATTAACTGTGATGATCACCTACTGTTTCACAGGGTTTATAAACTGTGAGCCCCTCTGCCATGACTGTCTTTGGTCTAAGAGAGCTGGCCAAAGATTATCCTTTTATTAATAAGCTGCTGGTCTTTTTAATAAAATGATTAAGTTACCCAGAAACTATGTCTCTCAAACCTTTTTAAACATCACATTTAAGATGTGGTTCATGCTCTAAAAAAGGTTACAATTTTGTCAAAGAGATAGGGCACATAAATGTGAAAAGATATTATTTTTAGACATGGCCACTGCAGGAATGTATTTTTGCTTGATCATGAATATTTATCATAAGGGTCTTTGGGTTTTTTTTTTCAAATTGGGAGGGAAGTAGGAGAGCAGCTGTATATATACACACATATATATACATATATATATACATACATACAAGAGAGAGGGAAAGAGAGAAAAAGATAGAGAGAGAAAGAGGCAAAAAGAGTCCCTGTCCTCAAAAAACTCTCATCCTAACGCTGGAGACAACATATGTATAAGTAGATTTACACAAGACATGCCCAAGCTACATACAAAGTGAATGAAAGGGGGGAGTTTGAGGACTGGGAAATGCTTTCCAAAGATGGTAGCATTTGAGCTGAGTCTTGAAGGAAGCCACAGATTCTAAAAGGTAGAAGTGAAAGGGAAGAGCATTCTGAGCATAGAGCACAGCCCGTGTAGTGTGAGGAATAGCAAATAGGAAATAGGGCTTGATTTTAGAGAATGTAGAAAGGAATAAAGTATAACATGAAAAGAAAGGTAAAAAGAATTGAGTCTGTAAATAGCTTTACATACCAGAGGAAAGATTTTTCTATTTGATGTGAGAAAACGAGAGTCACCAGGTTTATTTTTCAAATTATCAATACCATGCAATAGTAATTCAGGGGAGGAAGGGATCATTGTAGCCTGTGGGGATCAAGGAAAGCTCTACAAAGCAGGCAGAACTGGGAAGGGGCCTGAAAGTACAAGTGAGATTTAAACAGGCAGAGAGGGCAGAAAGAAGCAAAAATGAGGAAATCATTCCCTAGAGATTTTAATCAAAAAGATGACTCTGGATGGATAGGCAGATATCTAAGTGTATGTTTTCATCTGTCTGTGGAAACATGATTTATCTCTAAATTGTTACTTGATTATTTTTAAAATTACAAAATGAGTCTATTTCGTAGACCATCTCCCTAGAAATCAAAGGTGTCCTAAAACATATGCCAGAGGTAAAGAGCAAATTAAGGTCTGTATAGATGATCAGCAAGTTTAGGATGGAAAAATCTCCTACCAAAGAGGCTGGACCTGGCCTTCACAGGCCAAACTACTGGGAAGAGTTTTCAGAGACTCACTGAATGTGCCTCCTCAGCTATGAGAAACGTTAGGTAAGTACCAACAAGGAAGGCTGTCCCAGGTCTCAGACCAATTTTTCCTCTGGAGGTACCCAATTGTGATCCAGGCATGAGCTTCAAACATTTGCTTAACCAATACTAAGAAATGACTGCGGGGGGGAGGAGCCAAGATGGCAGAGTAGAAAGACACACTAGCTCCGAACCCATAGCCTATAAAATACCTATGAAGAAGAACTCCCAACAAATTCGGGAGGAGCAGAAGCTACAGAACAACGGAGCAGAGGAGATTTCTGTTCCAGAGAGACCTGAAGAACTGACATGAAAGGTCCGTCACACACCAGACCCAGAGCAGAGCCCAGCCCAGCCTTGGCCACGTGGCACTGAGAGAAGCAGATCCAAGCGGCTTCAGGGACGGAATCTCCAGCAGCCACGCGGGTCCCTCCACCCACAGGTGCCAAAGGTCAATGAGAGGGTCTTTTCAGCTCGCCAAGAGAGGACTGGGGTGTCCCCATAGCTCGGGCCCACTCGGGAGGCAGCAGCAGAGGCAGCAGCAGACAGGGACTCCCAAAGCAGGCAGGAGCTCGGATCCATTGTTGAAGGTCTCCCCGTAAACCCCCTGAGGGAACTGAGCCCTGTGATGCGGCCCTGCCCTGACCTGAGCACCTGAACTTAACCTCACACTGAATAGCAGCAACACCCCCACCAAAAGCCCTGAGGCTGGGAAGCAGCATTTGAATCTCAGACCCCAAGCACTGGCTGGGTGGATCTGGAGGCAAGGTGGGTATGGAGAGGAAGCTCAGAAGTCAAGTAACTGGCTGGGAAAATGCCCAGAAAAGGGAAAAAAAATAAGACCATAGAAGGTTACTTTCTTGGGGAACAGATATCTCTTCCCTTTCTTTCTGATGAGGAAGAACAATGCTTACCATCAGGGAAAGACACAGAAATCAAGGCTTCTGTATCCCAAACATCCAAAATAAATATTCAATGGGCTCAGGCCATGGAAAAGGATTTTGAAAATCAAGTTAGAGAGGTGGAGGAAAAACTGGGAAAAGAAATGAGAGAGACGCAAGAAAAGCATGAAAAGCAGGTCAACACCTTGCTAAAGGAGACCCAAAAAAATGCTGAAGAAAATAACACCTTGAAAAATAGGCTAACTCAACTGGCAAAAGAGGTTCAAAAAGCCAATGAGGAGAAGAATGCTTTCAAAAGCAGAATTAGCCAAATGGAAAAGGAGGTTCAAAAGCTCACTGAAGAAAATAGTTCTTTCAAAATTAGAATGGAACAGATGGAGGCTAATGACTTTATGAGAAACCAAGAAATCACAACACAAAACCAAAAGAATGAAAAAATGGAAGATAATATGAAATATCTCATTGGAAAAACAACTGACCTAGAAAATAGATCCAGGAGAGACAATTTAAAAATTGGGACTACCTGAAAGCCATGATCAAAAAAAAAAGAGCCTAGACATCATCTTTCATGAAATTATCAAGGAAAACTGCCCTGAGATTCTAGAACCAGAGGGCAAAATAAGTATTCATGGAATCCACTGATCACTGCCTGAAAGAGATCCAAAAAGAGAAAAACCTAGGAACATTGTGGCCAAATTCCAGAGTTCCCTGGTCAAGGAGAAAATATTGCAAGCAGCTAGAAAGAAACAGTTCAAGTATTGTGGAAATACAATCAGGATAACACAAGATCTAGCAGCTTCTACATTAAGGGATCGAAGGTCATGTAATATGATATTCCAGAAGTCAAAGGAACTAGGACTAAAACCAAGAATCATCTACCCAAGCAAAACTGAGTATTATACTTTGGGGGAAAAATGGTCTTTCAATGAAATCAAGGACTTTCAAGTATTCTTGATGAAAAGACCAGAGCTGAAAAGAAAATTTGACTTTCAAGCACAAGAATGAAGAGAAGCATGAAAAGGTGAACAGCAAAGAGAAGTCATAAGGGACTTACTAAAGTAGAACTGTTTACATTTCTACATGGAAAGACAATATTTATAACTCTTGAAACTATTCAGTATCTGGGTACTAGGTGGGATTACACACACACACACACACACACACACAGAGACAGCACAGAGTGAATTGAATAGGATGGGATCATATCTTAAAAAAAATGAAATTAAGCAGTGAGAGAGAAATATATTGGGTGGAGAAAGGGAGAAATGGAATGGGGCAAATTATCTCTCATAAAAGAGGCAAGCAAAAGACTTTTTAGTGGAGGGGAAAAGAGGAGAGGTGAGAGAAAAACATGAAGTTTACTCTCATCACATTTCACTAAAGGAAGGAATAAAATGCACACTCATTTTGGTATGAAAACCTATCTTACAATATAGGAAAGTGGGAGAGAAGGGGATAAGCAGGGTGGGGGGGAGGATGGAAGGGAGGGCAATGGGAGGAGGGAGCAATTTGAAGTCAACACTCTTGGGGAGGGACAGGATCAAAAGAGAGAATAGAAGCAATGGGGGGCAGGATAGGATGGAGGGAAATGCACTTAGTCTTACACAACACGACTATTATGGAAGTCATTTGCAAAACTACACAGATATGGCCTATATTGAATTGCTTACCTTCCCAAAGGGAATGGGTGGGGAGGGAGGAATGAAGAGAAGTTGGAACTCAAAGTTTTAGGAACAACTGTCGAGTTCTGTTCTTGCTACTAGGAAATAAGGAATTCAGGTAAAGGGGTATAGAAAGTTATCTGGCCCTGCAGGACAAAAGAGAAGATGGGGACAAGGGAAGGGAGGGATGATAGAAGAGAGGGCAGATTGGTGATGGGGCAATTAGAATGCTCGGTATTTGGGGTGGGGGGAGGGGGACAAATGGGGAGAAAATTTGGAACCCAAAATTTTGTGAAAATGAATGTTAAAAGTTAAATAAATTAATTTTTAAAAAAAGAAATGAATGTGCATCATGGTCCACTGATAGACCAGAATTGAAGAAACCACTTGGAAGTGCAAATCAGTGCAAATGGAATGAGAATGTGAGTGGACATAGAGGAGAAATTGAAAATAGAGGCTTTCCTCTCCACAGGTGTTTTTCATCCAATTCAGATTGACTCAGTTCAATAGGTCCTCACTTCTGGTTCCCTTGAAGACTGATCAAGCTCTACCTTCCCCATGAAGATTTCTCTGACACCTCTTACCAGTTTGCTTTATAAGTCTAGTATAAATACTTACACAAGTACATGTTGTCTCCTCATTTAAATGCAAATTCCTTAAGTTCAGTCAGTCAATAAACATTTATTAAATACCTACTAAGTGCCAGGCACTGTACTAAGGGCTGGGGATACAAAAATAGGCAAAAGATAGTCCCTGTCCTTACAAGCTTACAAGCTAATGGATTAAGGGCAGGGATTGTTTTGATTTTGTCTTTTTCCTTTCTAGTCACTAGCATAGAGTTTGGCACATAGATGTTTATTAAACACTTAATGATTGACTGATTATATATTAAGTACATATGTGCACTATGCTAGGTGCTGGTTTTAATTGAGCAAGTGATATGTATTCATCAATTAATATGTTATTTATATATTTAATTACTTATATTAATAGATTTAATATTAATTAATATGCTTAACATTAATTCATATTAATTGAATATATAGTAATTAATATATCATTACTTATTAGTAATTAGCAACTAGGCACTAGGCTAGGCACCGAGGATACAGACATACAGGAAGACGCAATCTCTACCCTCAAGAATCTTACATTCTAACTGACCCTGATGAGGTAAAAAGAGTGTTAACTCAAAAGTCAGATGATCTAGCTTATAGAACCTGCTCTGCCAAGTGTTACTCTATACAACACTCTCTGGGGTTCAGTCTCCTAATTTGTAAAATGGGTGAATTAGACCATATGACCTCTGAAATTCCTTCAAGTTCTAAAATTCTATGATTTTTACTTTTACATCTGGGCTTAGTTTTGATGACTGTAAAGGAGGTTGGGGCGAAGGTGTGGGGAGAAGAGATAAAATTCAAAGATGAAGAAAAAAGATGATATTACTGTTGTCAGCTTCCCCTCTTTACCCCATCTCCTATGTCCCTGGGAAACCCCAGCTCCCTAGATCTTTCCGATATCCTTACAGTGTTCAGTCCTTAATAACTGCATGGAATCACTTGTACATTAAAGGAACACAAGACAAATTTGACTGGACTCACTACATCCAAGCTCTCCTCCAATATGGCATAAAGCTAATTTTAGCTGTCACTTACTGTAAGTAAAATGACAAATATCTGTAATATCTGTCAGAATGTGAATGCTTTAAAAAGAGTTATGCCGCTGTCAACATTTTGATGATTTTAACAAGAGAAAAGTAAACGGAGAATGGCAAACAGACATCCTGTCTGCTGAATACCCAGTTGCTAAACTCTTCAATTACTTACGTTAATAAAAATCAAATTATTCCACAAAATAAGGTCAACAACAAAGTCTTCCACAGGAAACAGACACAGGTAAATTTTGTTAATAATACAATGGATACCGCTATTGGAGATGCTAAAGAAATACCCAACCCATCAGGAAGATGGATTATTTTATGTCAAATAATGATATCCCTTGATTATTTAGTGTTTGGGGATTTTGAAAGCAATTTCCCTTCCAACAACTTTAGAGAGGTGGTGAAAGCATTATCACTGTTTTCCTAATGATAAAAACAACAACAATAATCTTTAGAACATTAAATATAAAGGAGCAGCAGGAGAAAAGGGCAGCTAGGTAGCACAGTGGATAGTCTGGAGACTCCTCTTCCTGAGTTCAAATCCAGCTTCAGATACTTACTAGCTGTGTGACCCTAGGCAAGCTGCTTAACCCCATTTGCCTCAGTTTCCTCATCTGTAAAATGAGCTGGAGAAGGAAATGGCAAACCACTGCAGGATCTTTGCCCTGAAAACCCCAAACAGGGTCACAAAGAGTTGGATACAACTGAAACAATGATACAACAAGCAGGAGAAAATCTTGCCCTAGGACAATTTCTAGCCGAACTCTATTGAAAAGATACAAAGAATTAGATGACGATGATCCTAGCTATTTCTATAGTACTTTTATATTTGCACAGCATTGCACATAAATTATTTCATTTAATTCTCACAACTCTGGAAAGCAGGTGCTATTATTATTCCCATTTTACATAAGAAAACAGCTGAAGTTCAGGAATTAAGTGGTTTACCCAAGATTATCAGACCAGGAAGTTCAGAGGTAACAACCCAAAACCTGATTTATCAAAGGAATTTGCCATCCATATTGAATTTCACCATTCCATAGGGTTTCAAGCTCCCATCAGAGAACTTCCAATTTAGAGGCTTAGAAATCCATCCCAGCTTCCTCACCAGGAAACTACTTGAATTTATGGGATCAGATCATAGGATTTAGATGCAGAAAGGGACTTAGGCATCATCTAATCCAATTCTGTCATTTGAAAAATGAGGATAGTGAGGTCCAGAGAGGTTAAATAATCACCTGGATTCCCATAGTGACTCTAGTAATAGCAGATCCAGGATTCATCAAATCCAGGTGTTACCACCCCAAATCAGGTGCTATTTATATTACAACACTATTTAATTAATGTTCCTTGAGGACCTACTGCATGCAAAGCATTGTATTAGGCACCAGGAGAGATTGCTAGGCACTTTGCTGGCAGAGTAATGATTGAATAAAACTACCTTGGTTCAGAATTATTGCAATTTTAAGAGAATCTATTTCTCCAGGATTTGGGAGGCAGCAAAACCCTAGGTCAATGATCATTTCAGTTCAAGTACAAATGGGAGCTTTTTAAATCAGAGACTGGCTTTGGGAGATAAATACTGGGCTTTGGAAGCACTGTCTTCACTAATAAAAGAGCCAGAATTTAATCATTTTAATCTGACACCAAATATACTGCCTTTCACATACGAGGAACTAAATAAATGTTTACTGAGTTGAATTTGCTGAATCATTAGACTGACCCAAGCCAAAGACACCTGGGAATGCCACTAAATGATGACTGTCACAAAGAAAAGAAAACTGTTATCTATTCATGTTTTTATAATTACAACAGAATATTGTAATATAACAACAGAATTCATAGAGTGCTTTAAGTTTCACAAAGTACTTTACATAAGGTATCCCAGTTCATCCTCACAATGATGCTGTAACGTGGTTTCTATTATTATTTCTATTTTACAGATGATGAAGTTGAGGCTAAAAGAGGTTACATGACTTGTCCAGGGCCATTCAATCAGTAAAAGCCTAAGCAAGATTAGAACTCAGATCTTCTTGACTCTTAAGTGGTCTACTCAATGAGCCACCTATATTAAAAAAATTAATGGAAAGCCACCAACACAAAGATTTCATTAGGAATAAGGTATTTACCATGGTTTGCCTTATTTTAAGTTACTAATCCAAGAGTAACATAAAAAATTCATTCTGTTAATATTTCACAGTATTTTTGGTAGTTCTGAATTCTTTCCAACATTAAAAAAAATCTAAGTCCATAATAAATAGGAAATTCTGTGTAGTATTGGGGTATGACTTTCCTTTTTGATTCTCATCATAAATCTGGGAAAATTAAAAGTTACTATGCCATGGCATTTTACTAGTGGCTCCAATGCCATCAATATTGGTTAGGGAGAAGCTGGCAACATCATGAGGAAAACTGACATTTCAGAGCCAAATCAAGTTCCTCCTGGATTGGGTCAAATGAAGAGTGCTGTAGAGAAAGTAATGAATGGGAAGATGAGGAAATGCCAGGGTAGGAATGATGCCTTTCTCTATTAATAGATGTTTGAAATATTTTTGCTATTATAAATGTATAATGATAGAATAATGGAAAACCACTCACAGGGAAAAAGGGAGAGGAGGGATTTGAGTGATGAATCATCAAAGTGAGCCTAGGAACCTGGATAATGCTGGCAATCCAACCCGAGAGAGGTGTCACCACTCAATAGACTCAGGGTATATCGATCATCCCTGATCAGCCAATGAGCAAAGGAAGGAGGCATACTTCAGATGGGAAACAGACACTTTGTAGATGGCTCAAATGAGAAAGTGGACACCAGAACAAGGAAAGTGTGGGATTTAATTCTATCAGAGGGAGCTGAGCTGATGCAGTAGGGTACTAAAGAAAGATGGCATCCATCATTAAGACCAGACGATCACCGAGCAGACTAAGCTGAGATATCAACTTAGAAGCGTAGATGGCAAAGCCTAATTTAGAACCAGCCTTAGTAACTTGACTTAGTAAAGAGTGTGTCCTGGAATCAGCTTTAATGAGAGGTGGTTATTAAATGTTCAGTGTGAGCATTCACACCCTAGAAACTGGCAAGCACTACAGATAAAAGCTTGATGTCATTTTGTTGATTGTCTAGACTGAAGAAACAGATGGGGGAAATGTTAACAATGAAGATTAAATTTCAAAAGTGTATTATGACTACATTTTTTTTCTGGAATTCTGCTTGTTAAACATTTACCAGCATAACTCAGAAATCAAACAGAATAGAGAAAAATGGTTTGGGGAAAAGAGTAAGATGTGTAGAAGCAGCAAAGGATGCTTAAGATGAAGTCAGTTAATAAGGACCTGGGGTTCAAAAGAGAAATATTTAAGGCCAGATGTAGAGACGGTTTCCTCCATCTCCATCTCTACCCAAAGGAACTTAAGGCAGCACCCAGAGAAGCCAGGGTAGCTATAGAGTAGAAATTTAATAGTAAACATTTTCAGCATGGGACTGAGGTACATAGAAATGAAGCCAAAATGAAGTATTTTAAGAAATCTTTCAATTTATCTGTGGTCTCACTGATAAAGACACTCTCAATAAACAGTCAAAAAAGCAGTTATTAAGCACTTGCTGTGTGCCAGACACTGAGGATACAAAGAAAGGTACTTCACCATTTATTAAGTCTTCTCATCCTATGCAACTCCAGTTCATGGAAATCCCCCATAGGGGTTTCATCTGATATGCAAGGGGACCTTCCTCTTAATCTCCTGACATTACTAATGAGTACTAACGAAACACATAAGCTACCTGTTATCTCTCACTCTCATGACGTAACTCTCCTGCCTTTATTTCCAGCCATTTCTTTGACAATATCTTTGGCGCCACTCAATTTACCACTATTAATATGGAAGCGCCTGTATTCTCCTACCCTGCACCTCTTCATTGCTCTTTGGGTGAGCCCTCATTTTAAATTTAAAATTTGTGGTGGTCTATTTAGAATTTCTGGTAGTCTATTATTTAAAGCTATGTGTCATCATTGGAAAAATGATGATGTTAAAAAGATGGGAATAATCAATGTTGGACAGGTTGTAGAAATGGGGGGAGGGGTTGGTGGAAATATATATCTGCTATTCTGGTAAATAATTTGGAATTTGACCCAGAGTTCCAACTCCTAGGCATGTACTCCAAGATAGTAGGATAACAGGTCTAGAACTAGAAGAAATATTAATGGTTACCAAGTGCAACCCCTTATTCTACAGATGAGGAAACTGAGATCCATAGAGATCAAATAAATTGATCATTGTCACCATGGACAGTTGGCAAGTATCTATGATGAGATTTGGATGCATATCTTCTTGATTCCAAGCCCCACCCCTAGATGCCCAATACTGGCTGGGCTAAAATGAAAGATATAAAGACGCATTGAAGGGCCGACCATGACTGAACATCTTTTTTAACTATCCTCAAACCAATTGCTTTCCAACTTATGGTTAATGAACTAACTGGTTTCACTCTGACCTGGGGTGGTATGGAGTCAGGATGCAGGTAGGAAAGAAGATTTCCTAGCCTAAGCTATGTGCTTGTACAATAATTTATGAACAAGAATTCTTAGAAATACTGAAATATTGACCTGGTCTCATCCTCTGGCCAAATACTCCTACCCACCAAAAAAAATTGGCTGAATCAGGAACATTTATTTTCCTATATGTGGCCCAAACCCTTCCAATTACAGATAAGGAAATCCACAGTTATCAAACTACTTTCCAGGGTCACACAGCTACCGGGACAGAAATGGGATTAGACCTTAGATCTCCAAGTTCATGGCTCTTTCCACTACAGTTAAACCATTCAGCCTGTGAGAATTTAACCCCTGGACCACTCCTTGACCAGAAGACCCACAGCTTCTGCAAAAAGAATTTTGCTTTTCCATAATTCAAAAATTACTAACTAAAGACATATTTTTCAACTCTGAGGTACCAACTCACACCTACCAGAATGGCTTCTATGACAAAAAAGGGAAGTGATAAATGTTGCAGAAAATGTGGGAAAATTGGGACACTAATGTATTGTTGGTGGAGTTGTGAACTAATCCACTCATTCTGGAGAGTAATTTGGAACTATGCCCAAAGGGCTATAAAACTTTGTATAGCCCTTTGATTTAGCAATACCTCTACTACATCTATATAACAAAGAGATCATAAAAAAGAGAAAAGAACCCACATGTACAAAAATATTTATAGCGGCTCTTCTTGTAGTGACAAAGAATTGGAAATTAAGGGGATACCCATCAATTGGGAAATGCTGTACAACTTGTAGTATATGATTGTGATAAAATACTATTATACTATAAGAAATGATGAGCATGCAGATTTCAGAAAAACCTGGAAAGATTTACATGAATTGATGCTGAGTAAAGTGAGCAAAACCAGGAGAACACTGTATACAGTAAAAGCAACATTTGTTCAATGATCAACTTTGATCAACTGTATCTCACAGATACAGTGACACATTGTACACAAAGATAATTTCAAAAAGACTCAAGCTGGAAAATGCTGTTCATGTTCAGAGAAAAAACTGTGGCGTCTGAATGCAAATCAAAGCAGACTATTTTCACCTTTTTAAAAAAATTTTCTCACTTATGGTTTTCCCCTTTTTTCTCTGATTCTTCTTTTACTGCCAAGCCCTCAAATATCTGATTCCTACCAGCTAGATGGTTTTATATATGTAGCCAAGGACATGACCAGGTTCCTCAGACAATTTGAACAGATTTCCTTTCCTGTTGAACCTAGAGAAATGTCCAGGGCTCATTTGCACCCAGGGAACAATCAGATATGTGTTCTCAACTAACAACTACCATAGGGCTAAGCATCTTATCACTTCATTTACTTAAGAGGGGTGGGATAATTGATCCTTGGACTCAACTTAGAACAATATCCATAGAAATATATACAGCATAAACAGAACATTAATTAACACCTACAAATATGTAAAGTAGCTAAATATAAAGTCATTTGGGAGGGAGGGCAGCGGCAGTTCGGAAGATTATGAAAGGTAACATACAGAAGATGGTGTTTCAGCTGTACCTTAAAGGAAAAGAGAGAGACTCAGCAGGAAGGAGGAAAGAAGAGTGAATTCTAGGCATATGGGATGGTCATTACAAAGCTATGGTGACAGAAAATGGAGTATTGTGTATGAGGAACAGAGAAAAGACGAGTTTGTCTAGATCACAGAGTACTGCTGCTGCTAATATTTGTCCTTTGTTCTCAGAGAGGACCATAATGTCATAAAGGTGAAGCCATGATATGCAAGTGAATTGGATTTAAGTGAGGAAGAGCTGTGCAGTCACCAGCCTCACTTTCACCTCCTGAGCCAGCTGGGTCTAATAACCAGATATAGATCAGGACAACTGGAGATGGTCCAGGATGTAGTGGGAGACCTTGGCTTTTTAAAACAAACTAAGGTCCTTAAGAGAATGTAGGAAGGAAAGTAATATCCAATGAGGCTGAAAAAGAGGGTTGGAGTCAGACTGTAAAGAGCAAACAAAGGAATTAATTGAGTAGGGGACATACATGGTCAGATGTATCTACCCTTAAGGACTATTAATTTAGCAGCAATGTGCAGTATAGACTGGGATGGTGAGAGACTTCAGGCAGGTAAACCAATAGGAGGCTATTGCAGTAATCTAGGCAAAAGGTGAAGAAGGCCTAAACTCAGACAAATAAATGATGAATGATAAGGGCAATGACGCACTCAGTCTTTGGCTTGGTAGCAAAGCATTTGAGACACAGTGGGTACCCATCAACTGAGAAATAGCTTTAAAAAACCCTACCAAAAAAAACTCTATATATGAATATAATAGGATGTTGTTGGCAAGAAGAAATAATTAATATGAGAAATTCAGAGAAAACATGGGAAAATTTCTTTGAACCAAACCAGAGTAAAACAAGGAGAACCAAGATAACAATATATACACTGATTACAACAATATAAATGAAAAGATTACTGAAAAGAAGTCAGATACTGTGTAAATGAAAAACTAGCAACAGTCCTAGAGAATAGATCATGACACATAACTCTTCTGTTAGCGGAGAAGCGATGGACAACTGAGACAGAATGTTGTCAGGCATGGCTACCCTACTGGGAGTTTCATTTGTTTTCTAAATTTTAATTTTTTTATATTAATAAAGATCTATCTCCTTTCCTTCTCATCTCCTCCCTCCCCGCAATGGAAAAAATAATAATTCTTACAACACAATATGGGTATTTTAGTGTATTATATATTTATATATATTATCATATATATTAATTATATTATATTATATACATTACTATATTTAGGGTATTTTATTTACTGCTTTTCTTTGTTACAAGGGACGGTTCCATTTGGAGAAAAGAGGCATATCCTAAAAATGACTATGAGGCATAATTAAAACTTTTCAAAATTTAAAACACAGCCCATCCACTCTCAACATCATCTAATTCGATTTATGATTTGCTTGAGTATGCCTAACACAAACCTCCATTTCTTCAACACTGAACCGTCAGATCATACTAAAAAAGGACAGGGGGCCTGCAATTTGCTGAATGCCCCTCATCTGACTGCTCCACAGCTTCTCAATCAAGCAAGGGGTGGGAAGGCAGTCAAGGAAACCCTCCCCCAGAGATCCACCTACTTTCTTATTAAAAGTATCTCCATTTTCAACAGGAATCTATGCCTATACATTAAAGAATACAGAAAAATTGGTTAAGGGGTTCCCTGGTTAACGGAAAGCCTCTTTTTCAGGCACAGGGCTCAGAGCCGCTGTGTTCAATTGCTAGGTGATGACACATTGTGGTGAAGATAATGTTCTTACATGGGGAAAAAAGAAAAAAGAAAATACAAAAGCAAAACTCTAGGTTCCCTATATATTTATATACCTGAAGGAAACCACTGAGAGGAACCTGCATGAGATATCAGAAATTGGGGCTTTCAAACATGCTATTTCACCTTATCACTCTTATCTGTTATATATTTTAAAAAAAAAATACAAACAGCTGCATTTAAAGATAAGGGACGAGAAAGGTGTTCTGCATGATGCCCAGATGTTTCTGAAATCCTTTCCCTGTTAAACTTATCTCCAAAACTAAAGACACCTCTAATCTTTTCTAATGGCTTAATCAAATGAAATAAATGGCTTGGCAAAATATCTTCTTTAAAAACTTACATTCCTAGTTGGGAGGAAGGAGGGGAAAAAACCCAGCAGGCAAGGTTTTCCAATCCCTACCCTGAGAAGGAGCAAAGCAGAGATTAGCTATATAGCATTCAGCCATTACTCAAGTGAGTTATTAATGCTTTTTGTCATAGACAAGCAGCTAGAATGGTACTAGGAAGCTTGGGGGTCATCGTACTGCCACCGGGGTACTGGTATGGGAGGTGACATGGTACAGTGGAAAGAGTATTGGCTCTGGGAGGAGCTGGATTCCAATCCTGATTCTGATACCTACTATGTGACATTTGGTAAGTCACCTAGCCTCCATGGTCCTCAATTACCTCATCTATAAAAAGAAGAGACTAGCCTAAATGGTCTCAGAGGATAGCATTGAGCAGAGACTCAGAAGGAGCTTATTTCAAATCTAACCTCAGATATTTAACTACCTTTGTGACCGTAGGCAAATCATTTAACCCTTGCCTGCCTCAGTTTCCTCATATGGAAAATAGGAATAATAATAGCACCTACTTTCCAGAGTTGTTGTGAGGATAAATTGAAATAATATTTGTAAAGTGCTTAGCAAACCTTAAGTGAGAGCTGCTATTGTTATTAACAATTTCATCATCCTCCTCTTCATTATAAATCCAGATCTATGAGCCTACGATCACCCATTCCTCAAATAACTGAGAATGAGAAGAGATGACCAGCCCTTGATTTTTACACAGGGAATTCAATGGTGTTGGGAGAAATCAAACAGGCCATTCCTCTTTTGGGGGATGAGTTTCTGACTAAGAATGCTATGTGCTAAGATGAGAATCCACCTTTACCCCTCTATGAGTTTTTGAAATAATGCCAAAAAGATGGTTCAAGCAGGAGCCAAGACTGGAGCAGTGGATCGCAAAGTGGGAAGGACATTTAAGTGTTACCCAATCCAAACACCTCATTTGATAGATGGGGAAACTGAGGCCAGGAAAGGTTGGGAGATTTACTCAAGGTCATGTAGGATCTAAGAACTGAGCCTAAGTACTCCAACTCACTACTCTGTGCTGCGTCCCATATAGAAAAGGAACAAATGGAACAGAAAGTAGGAAAGCCTTTCAGAGATGGGGGAAGGGAGGAAGTGAAGAGTAAGGAACAAATTAGGAAAGGAAGAGGGAGAAGATCAAAGAGAAGGAAGGAAGGAAAAGAAAGGAGTTTGGGACATGATAAAGAATGAAAAATACAGACTGTCTACAAACTAATCCTGCTCAGCCCTTTGCTGTTCAGTTGTTTCAGTAGTGTCCAACTCTCCATGACCCCATTTGGGGTTTTCTTGGTGAAGATACTGGAGAGGTTTGCCATTTCCTCCTACAGACTGTTTTACAGATGAGGAAACTGAGGCAAACAGGGTGAAGTGACTTGCCCAGGGTCACATAGCTAGGCAATGTCTACAGGCAGATTTGAACTCAGGAAGAAGAACCTTCCTGACTCCAGGTCCAGCATTCTATCCACTATACCACCTGCCTGCTGCAGCAGACTCTTATACTTCCAGCCCATTCTGTCACCATACCCATAAGGGCTGAAGCCCTAAGACAAAATAAAGGTCCCCCCCACTCTTGACCTCCATATTCTAGCCGTATGTATTTGCAATTCATAATATGTAAGAACCAAAATCCAGAATTTAAAACTGTAAGGGACCTTAGAGATCAGGTTGGTTCATATCAACAGTTCTATCCTATTAGAAACTCCTCAAGTCTATCTATATAATGATGCCTTTTTTCCTTAGGCACTTAATAAGGGTTCATTATCACTATTTATTAAGTGTCTATGGAGAAATGGTGTGATTATACCAGAATTTAAAACTGTAAGGGACCTTAGAGATCAGGTTGGTTCATATCAACAGTTCTATCCTATTAGAAACTCCTCAAGTCTATCTATATAATGATGCCTTTTTTCCTTAGGCACTTAATAAGGGTTCATTATCACTATTTATTAAGTGTCTATGGAGAAATGGTGTGATTATACCAGGATCCTATATAGGCCAGAGACATCATGGCATACTGGATAGAGCCAGCCTCAAATCTAGGAAGAACAGAATTCAATTCTTGTGGCTGGGTGAGTCACCAAGTCATCAGATTGCCAGAGGGGTCCATGACATAAAAAGTGATGACAAACCCCTGCTTTATTGTGAGGAAGGAAGGGTCACATCCTAGAGTAGTAGAGAGAATCCTGAAGTTGGGAGTCACAATGATCCGAAATAATATTTGCAAACCTTAAAAACTATTTAAATGCTAGCTGCTATTATTATTAATAATTCCATCATCATTATTTCATAATATGAAATCTTGCTTCTCTTGCTTCCTGGCCACAGACAAGTCCCTAACCCCACAGAGTTTCAAATTCTTTATCTGTAAAATGGAGAAAATAACAAAACCTTAATGGGTCACATCAAAGCACTATTATTGCTATTTTTAATAACAATAGTAAATCATATGAATTAAAGACCTAATTTTGAGTGCATCCATCTCAAATTATACTACAAACAAGAAAGACTCAAATAGAAAAGTTGATGTTTTTCTCTGCTATTTTTGATCTGAAAACATTACGTGACCTCAGCAACAACTTATGTGTCCATACATATGGAGAGATGCAAAGGATGCTGCATCCCACAAGTGGTATATGGACCTGTCATGGGTGCAGTTCCAAGAAGGAAAGAAGCCAGAGCTAGCCTTTAAGATGAGAAGGCTACAAGGATGAGGATGGATGGTTTCTGCAGAGGGATAATGGATCCACGAGTGAGAAAAGGGGTGGGGAGAGAGCAGGAGGGGAAGGGAGAAGGGATGGTTCAAAAGAAAAATATTTCAATCACAAAAGTTGTCACTTTGATTAAAAATCTACACTGGGCTTTGCTCTGTTGGTCAGTGAGTCCTCTCTTCCTATCATCTAAGAAAAGCAAGGCATGTACATGAAGCTGTGAAGACTCCATCTCACACACACTCCCCTGAATACCTTAATGTGAAATAATTTATTGTAAGATTCTTAAACATCTACTAAAGTAATGCCCTGATGCCTCACTGTGGGGTGAAGGTGACCCAAAGTTCTTGAAGCTTCTATTGCCATGGAGCATAAACTTCAAAGGATCCAGATGGCTTTGAGTATGTGTCAGATCACTGACTTTTAAGACAAGGTCATCACCAAAAGTTGAGTCACTGAGTGATCTTTTTTCTTCAGTCACAGTACATCACAGGTTCACAGATTGAGATCTGGAAGGCACCTGAGTGGTCATTTAGTCCAGTCCCTTTATTATACAGAGGAATTGTTAAATGAGTTTCCCAGAGTCAAATATCCACCAAGTGTCAGAGGTAGGTTTTGAATTTGTGTCTTCCTGTTGTACACTACAATGCCTCTGGACCCAAGGACCCAATGACAGTCTTTAAAATGGAGGCAATTAGATCTCCTTTGGTAAAAGGAGTAGCCATACCAATGATATAAAAGAACTTTGTATTTTATTATAGTATATAGGGCATATAGATATGAGAGCCAGAGTCTTCAGAAGTAATCTGGTCCAATCCTTTCATTTTACTGTGGGCCCCATAAGGAAGTTAGAATATTGGGGCTGGGGGCAGCTTTCTTAGGATTCCATCAATTGAGGAAAAACTTTTTTAAAAAATAACAGCAATCCAACAAAAACAAGAACATTATGAAAAGAAAGTTAACCAATTAGAAAAAGAGATCGAGAACCTTAAGGAGGAAAATGGCTCCTTGAAAATCAAAATTGGGCAAGGGGAAGCCAGTGAAGTTCTGACATCAAGACATAATGAAACAAAATATAAAGAATGAAAAAATAGAACAGAATGTGAAACATCTCATTAAAAAAACTGGTCTCGAAAAGAGATCAAGAAGAAAAAACATAAGAATAATCAAACTATCTGAGAGGTACGATAAAAAAAAATTGATACAATAATACTAGAAATAATAGAAATACTATAAATAATTTAAAGAAAATTGTCCTGAAGCACTAGAACACAAAGGGAAAGTAGAGCTAGAAAAAATTTCAATTCATCACCTGAAAGAACTCTTACAAGGAAAACCTACAGGAATATCACAGTCAAATTTTAAAACCTCCAGTTCAAGGATAAAATATATGGGCAACAAGAAAAGAACAATTTAAATGTGATGGCACCACAATCAGAATCACACAAGACCTAGCAGCAGTGACACTAAAAGACCACAGGTCTTGGAATACTATCTATTGAAGAGCAAAAGAGCTGGGGTTCTGACCAAAAATATCATACCCAGGAAAGCTAAGCATAAACCTGAATGTAAAAAAAAAAAAAAAAAAGTAGATATTTAATGAATTGTCAGACTTTTGGGATTTTGTTTTTTTAAAAAAAAAACCCTGAACTAAATAGAAGATTTGACATACAAGAGCCAAGAGAAATATAAGGTACATACCAAAGACAAGTTACAGGGGACTCAATAAGGACAGACTGCTTACCTTTTACACATGTACAATGTAAAACATATGTCTAAGATTGTTATTATAATTGGGTAGTTCAAAAGACAAATTGGGGTAGATCTGAATATGATATGATTTCTAAAGGTAAAACTATTTAGGAAGCACTAAAAAGAGTAATTATATTATACAAATGATGTGTGAGAGGAAAAATCAACACAGAGGAATTAGATGGGGGAGGAGGGCTGGTAATTCTGAAAAACTATTTTCATCAGGAATGGGTTCAAGAGAGAACAATACATACATATCTAGAAGAGTATAAGAGTCTTCTAAATTTAGAAAGAAATACTAAGGGGATAGGGATGGGGGAGAGGATAAGGGAAGGATCTTTAGAGGGAAGGTTAAAGGAATAGGTTAAAGAGGGGAAAAGGGTGTTTAATGGGAATAGAAGGATAAGGAAGGATCCTTGGGGTAGGGGAGAGGGAGATAGGTTAAGTAATGGGAGGGCAGGGTAGTGGGTAGAAGTCAAGTAGAAGAGTCAGGAGGGATAGGAAATAAGAGATATACACAAACACAAAATAAAGATCAGGAGTAGAATTTGTTAGGGAAAAAGGAGCAGGGGTGGTAATCATCATCTCGGACAAAGTTAAGATTAAAATAAATTTAATCAAGAAAAAAATAGGGACATTACACTACGTGTCAGCCATATTTATCAATATCGTTTTGGACTATTTAAAACAACTAAATAGTATAAGATGGAAATATCTCTGAGGTGTAGAAAATGATTCGTTGGACTTGGAAAAATATGACTCGATGAAGGAAGAGGTTATCCACCCTCAGAGAAACAGAGATAAACAAGTGTAGTATGGTCTTACATAGATGCATATGAATGTGTATGTCTATATATAACCATGATTATTGCTGTCTAGGTATAGTTATGTGTAAGCATATGTATGTACAGCTGTATGGATATATATATGTATATCTTCATGTGTTTATATCTACATATGGATTATATATATTTATGTGTATACATATATGTGTATACATGTATATTTGCATACATACATACACACTTGTATGTATATAATCTGTGTTTAATTGTGCCTTCTAGGGGGTGGGGAGGAAGGAGGGAAAAGGGGAAAAGAACAAAGTAAAGAGCAAAGAACAAAAGAAAACTTACAGGGAAGCAAAGAAAAGATGGATAGCTCTCAACACAATGCATTGTTTTTATTATATAGGTTTTCTTGAAGTGGAAATTTATTACTGTATATTTTGAATTCTCACTCAAGTTCTGCTGTGCATATGGCAATGCTTTTTTTCCTTTTCTTATTTTGTGTTATTTTAGTTTTAGCATTTATTTCTTTTTTCTTTTCTTATTTTGTATTTAAGTTCAAAACTTAAAAAAAATTTTAAAAAGAGGAAGGAAGGAACAAGCTTCAACCAAGCTGTCTGAAGGGACAATGAAACCTAAAAATATGGTTGAATGGTTGCTCTCTCTCCCAGAAGCCATCAGAAAATCTCAGAGAAACCTAAGGTATAAGAAAAAGCCTACAGAACGGAAATGGGATAAAAACCAAAGAACTTATCTCTGAAACTCATTCATCATATATCAGCATGAGAGTCTATTGTTGGGGAGGGAGGGAGCAGGAAGGGAGGATCCTCCAGGCCAATATTCCTTCATTTTTGAAGAAGACAACCCATTGCATTTGATCATCTGAGGACCAGATTCAGAGTAATATATAACCAAACAAGGCAATGCAGAATTACTTGAGATGAAGGAAAAAGGGGAGAAGGCAGCACCTCAGCCAAGAAACAAAATGGTGGAAGGTTGACAAAACCAGAACAGACAATTCCACAGCACCAACATATTCAGAGGGAGGCATCCATCCCTCTGTCACTCCTTGTGTGACCTTGAGGTTCCTCCTCTGTAAAATGAGGGGCTGGTCCACAGAGCCCTAAGGTCCCTTCCAGTTCCAAATCTAGGTTGAATGGTTTAAACAGGGAACTTTTCCCCAACACCCCAAGGAACACTGGGGCACGCAAAGCCTGGTTTCTTATCCTTCGAAATTCTCTTTGGTAACTGGGAGGGTTACCTACAGAGCTAATGCAAAGGGAGAGGTCACGAACTCTTCTCTATTTATTTACTTTTTAATTTTGTTTTTAATGAAAAAAAGAAAGATGTGTGAGAGGGCTGGGAGACTGGAGGCTGACAAAAGGAGGCCTTAAAGCTTTCTTCCCATTGTGTGGCCTCCGCCAGCCCCTCCGCTTCCCACAAACGAGAAACCTGTGCATTTCAAAGTCTCTTTAGATCTTACAAATAATAAACATAGATAGCAAGTTATTCCTTTTTGCTAATAAAGTCGATTCTTTGTTCCTTCCTAAAGGTCATTTACACCCTGTAATGTACTGAGAACAGAGGGCCAACGGAGCGAAAGAAAATAGAATGGGCAAGTCCTCTAGTCTCCTTCCCACTATTAGACAGATCTCCTTAAAATCCAACAATGTTTCATTAGCTAACAAGTGAGACATTTTACTTTCAATGAATGAAAACGATAATAAAGAGTTGCTATATTTTAAAAAGTAATGAATGTAATTTTTGCACTGTTTTATGTTGCTATAAAAAGGGGCCTTAAGTGTACTCTGAGTCGGCTCTTCTTTCTTTAACTACCATAATTTATGCAGATAAATGTTGGATAAATTGAATCAAGAGCAGTATTCGGATTGCTATCCATAAAAGTACTGAGCTATCATTTTCTTTTTCTTCTATTTATATGTGTCTCAATATTACAAAAAATCAAGTTACCAACATTAAAAAATGATATATTGTCATCAGAAAGAACTGAGGCATAACATAGAATAATAAATTATTAGTCTATGAAGGTGAAAGCCAAGTTTAAAAAAGATACCAAGGCATTTGGACTCTTTTCAAACCCTGACTGGCTGGGGGAGTCTGGGAAGGGACAAAAAGTGACACCCAGCGAAGCATGGTCATCCATTGTGAATTTGCTGAAGGAATGGCAAGGGCAGATCAATGTCTGAGATCATCCTCCCAAAGAATATTCCTTTACTGAACAATTATAAAGTGAAGGAAATCTAGCCCTCATTTCTAAACTCATTGGAGGGTTAGGGGTGGAAATTGGACACTGGCTTCCCTGCAACCTGAAAGTGATGATTTATCCTTGGGTCAGAGAGGTGGAAAAGTGACATCAGGAACAAATCCTCCGCCCTGGCCTTATCACCCATCCTAACAAAACAGCCCATGAAGAAGGACTCTCCTCTTTTGAGAAACAGCAGGTTTCTCTCTTCCTGATTCCCTGCCATGTGAAAACAGTTCAATCAAATTTGTAGCATTAGAAATGAGGACCACCATTTGTGTTGTATCCCTTCAAATGTGAAGAAGGTAGCTTATAAATAGGAGAAGACTTTAGGAACTTTTTCCAAAGAGGTGAGGAGGAGAAATTGGGAAAATTTCCTTGAGAACTTACTGATCATTTAAGAAAGCTCAGGGCAGGGCCACAGGAACATCACCAATAGAACCATTTTACAAACATATGACAAGGCTAATGGTAGGATCCAGAGGGATAAAATAGTGGGAAAGCAGTAAGACTTAATAACCAAATGGCTGCTTAGGGATTTCAGACATTCTTCATTATTAGAACCTTGTGGTATTGGGGAAAAGAGAGAAGAAAGGGAAGGATGAGGAACTTGTTATTTTAAGCAATATGTTAGTGCTGGGGGAAGAAGTGGTTAAATGAAAAAGCATATCAACAAGCCCTTTTCTCCTACCCTCTACCATTACACCCGTAAAAATTGAAGGTATCATTTAGAAGAAAATATATGCTCAGTTAAATCTGTAATTTCATTCTCTAGCAATGCAAAGTCCAACCCATCCATGCCTTTCATCCTAAGCAACTTTTGTCCATGTTCTCCCAAGAGATCCATAGCAAGCTCATCCATATGCTGGAGACTTTCTTCCTTTTCCTCTGATGTCTTAAGTGGGGCAGTGGATCAATCAGACTTTCTACTGGTCCCCTCTACCTCCTACTATATAAGCAGCCCATTTTTTTCTTCTTATCCTACAGTTTCCTGATGGAGTTTTTGATTCCTGATTATCTTCAGAGTTCATGAATGGTTATATCTGTCAGCACACTACACTTAGTCCCGATTTCTCCAATGCCTTGCTTAATATTCATTCATTTGGAGTTCTTCAGAGGTAGCTCTAGCCCATGTCTTTCTGCCATACAGCAACCCAAGTAGAGTATTTAAGTTGAGGGTATAAAACAGCTCCCATACTGGAGCAATAAAAAGTTGAATAAAGAGTCATCAATAATTAGCCCAAATTTAACACTCACACTCAAGTGGTTCACACCAATATTTGTGCTTTAAGGACTGGATTTTTCTCTCTGAATCCCAGCTCACATTTTACAAATCCATCTAACCCCTGGACTTACTAATCACAATAACAACCAAACTTATCCCCCATCTTCTAGTGCCCCTACAGACGATGAAGATGCTCAGACTTAAATGTTCTACTAGGAACCAAGATGCTTCCCCTCTCAAAGATGGGTTGACATTTATTTATCACCCTAATTGAGTCCTCAAAAATTTCACTTGCACTCCCCCTCTCCCTTAATCCAAATCTGGCTCTCTTTCAAGGCATGGTTCACCCTCTAGCTCTTCTGTGAAGGAAGCCCTCCCTGACCACAACTCATCAATCTCCTGTTCTTTTCTGACTCTTGTAGTCACAGAATAGTTCCAAGAGCAGAAATGGGCTTAAGAGATCATCTTGTCCAGAGGTCTGCGAATTTTCTTTTTTTAATATTTTGATTGCATTTCAGCATAACTGACTTCCTTTGTAATCTTACATGTTTTGTTTTATGTGTTTAAAAACATGATCCTGAGAAGAGGTCATAAGTTTTACCAGACTGCCAAAAGGGTCTATGACAAAAAAAAGTTGAGAATTCCTGATCTAATCCAACCCTTTTGTTTTACAGATAAGAAAACTGAGACTCTTGAAGGTTCGTGCTTGCCCAAAATCACCTAGTAAATGGTAGAGCTGGAATGGGAATCCATGTAATTTTAACTTTGAATCCATTGTTCTTTGCACTGGCACATGGTACAGTGCAAAGAACAATGATTCAAAATTAAATTGACTACATTACCCTGGGCAAGTCATTAAACCTAGCAAACTCTCCAAAACATAAATTGAAGAACAGTTCCAGATGTGCATTGGCAGAGGGGGTTTCCTCACCCCGAGTTTCATTTACCAGTTAAATTATGTTTAGTCATTTTTTTTCAGTAGTGTCTGACTCTTCATTACCCTATTTGATATTGGAGTAGTTTGCCATTTCCTTCCCCAGTTCATTTTATAGATGAGGAAACTGAGGTAAACGGGATTAAGTGACTTGCTCAAGGTCACTCACCTAGCAAGTAAATGAGGTTGGATGTGAAGTAAGGAAGATGAGTCTTCCTGACTCCATGCCCAGCACTCAGTCCATTGGTTCACCTAGTTACACCCCATTAAATTACAGACCCAGTTTTTTTTAATTACTAAAGAAAATAGACTCAGAGAAACCATTCCCTATAAAATTTCATCTTTTCTCTCTTTAAAAACTTTCCCAAACATACATAATTACTGTATGTCGGAGGCAGGATTCAAATTCAGGTCTCTTGGGACTCTGGGTTCAATAATTACATCATAAGAACCATCAGAATTCAGAATATCAAGAATGATAAGAACTACCCTCATGTTAGTCATCTGTACTCATCTCCTTTGTGACTCCACAGATCCTGTAGATGAGCCTTCCATAATAATCCTGGCTCAGTTGATCAAAGAAGGCTGAATCCTAGAGTTAGGGGGAAATTCCCACCCCATCACAGTCCCTGAGTTCATTTCACATGATCAAGTTCTCATTAGTGGAAACAGTCAAATGATGAAAAAGGAGCAAGCAAGATTTCCCTCAGCAATTTTCCTCATAGAGGTCCTCTACAGAGGTTAGTACAATAGTCCAGATGAGAGACAGTGAAACAAGAGCCCTGAGAATGGTATGGATGGGGATGAAATTTGAGTGTTTAGAATAGTGGAGCATCCACCCTACTTGCTTCTCAGACTTGTGATAGCAACCTGTCTTTCTCTCTGACCCTCTAGCTTCCTTCTATATGTTGTCTTCTCCCATTCCATTATAATCTCCTTAAGGGACTCTTCCTTTTTTGTATTTGTATTTGTATTTTGTATGTGGCACAATGCCTGCCACAGAGTAGGCACTTGATAAGTGTTTTCCATCTCCAACCAACAGCCCCTACTCCTTCACTTGTAATGCTTGTTGACTGATTAATCCCAACCCTTTAAGTTTGGAGTTTGTCAAAACAAGTCAGCCTTGCCAATTTCTGTGTAACCTTGGACAATTCAATTCAGTTCAACTCAACAAACCTATATAAAGCATCTCCTTTGTGCACTCTACCGTGATAGATCCATCACTCTACGCCTCAGTTTCCTCATCCATGGAATGAAGGGTTGGGTTAAATGATCTCTAAGGATCCTTCTAGCTCTAGAGCCAATGATTCTTCTAGGTATTCCAGCTTGATGTTATTCTTCACCCACTTCCCATTAATAGGTGAACTGCTGAGTCTAAGCATTGTTCTTTCTGGACCAACCACCTCCATAAATGCCCCATGGACAGACAGCACATTTCTAGACAAGAACCAAGTACAGTGGCCATGACTGACTTTGAGAAAAAGGACCCACAATCCATTCTTCCTACCAGACTGGCAGTGACCAGTGGATGGAAATGAAACCCTGGCCTTCCTTCCAGTCAAGATGCTAGAATTATAGCTTTAGCTCTTCTACTGACTTGCTGCATGACCTCAGATAACTCACTTCATTTCTGTGGTCCTCCAAAGCCCCTTAGAACCAGACAGAGCACTGGATCTAAAGTCAGGAAAAAATGAGCCCAAATCTATCCTCAGACTCTTACCAGCAATGTGACACTGGGCAACCCCTATTTGCCTCAGTTTCCTCAACTGTAAAATGGGGATAATGATAACACCTACTTCAAAGGGTTGTTGTGAGGATCAAATGAGATAATATTTGTTAGGAGCATTTAACACAGTACCTGACACATAAATGTTTGGCCTCCCTTTCCAGTTCCGACATGTGGTCAGAAGCAGGTCCCATCAATAATGGCAGAGTAAAACTTTGAGGCCCCACCCTAAACAATGCCAGAATCCCTTCTCCCCCCCCCCACTGCCAGCCCCACCAAAACCAAAACCCCTAAAAATGCTTTGATTCTCCTAAAAATAACCTGGCATTATTTCAGGGGTCAGGTTCTCAGCCTCCAGAGGCCCTGAAGAGTAAACAGGGCCCTTGCCAAACCGGGCTCTCAACACTGAAATCAGAGGGCTCAAGGGCTTCCAAGAACAAGACCTGCCCTTTGCAAAGAGTTTCAACAGCACACCAGGGTTATGCAAGCCGCCCAAGTCTAGTTTTGAAAACATCTTACACTGAGGAGCTCAAGTTAATGATTACTTTGCCAAATGGAAATGAGTTATGTCTTTCTGTCATCTGCAGTGGCCATTCGGACTGGCCGATACCACCAGCTGCCAAAAGCACACACATACCCAAAGACCAAAACTATGTCGGAAAGTGACGCGAAGCCTCAGCAGAGACAAGATAGAATTTTCACTTCATCAATCAGGGAGAAGCTCCAAAAAAAACAGCCAGTCGAATATATACATGCTCTGCTGGGTGAAATATTTTGTTAATTCACTCCATTCAGGGTAAACTGATTTATGACTTTACTTCATGAACAAGTAATTTTTAATGTAAATAATAAAACCCGCTAACCGTATATTCCTGTTGCACAGGGAATGGCAAAGTTTTTATCTGAATTAATTAGGTGATTTTTCACTAGAACAGATTCTTGCTTTTTCTTTAAGAGGCATTTTTTTTTCCTCCTTAGGTACCCCTCTCCCCAGCCTCTACATTGTCTCAGAAAGGTATGTTAAAAGTGTGTGTGTGTGCGCGTGCGCACCTATGTGTATGTGTCTGTATGTGTGTGTATGTATGCATGTTTGTGTGTGTGTTTCTCCCAAAGGCACTGAGGGATCATGGGTAACAAAATTCTTAGCATTACAGTATAAATACCACCCAGCCTTCCAATGAACGGAAATTACCTATAAATTCCACAATTTGTTTGGAGCATCTGTCAAAATCATCTGACCATTGTGTCTTTGCTAGGAGAATTTTTTTAAAAGATGCAACTTTATAAAAAGATGCAACTTTATAATATTTTAAACTTCCCTGTCCTCCAAAAACAGTGTAAAATTAATGGTAGTATGGAGAAAACACAAGTTACTTTACAAAAGAATCTGCAGAGATTCCTTTCATAGGCCAGAGGATTCCAGTTGTCAAAATGAGCAGGCTCATAGTTTCACTTCCTCTCTGTATTTTATCACAAAGATTTTCATCATACGTGGGAGACTAGAGGGGGAAGGGTGAGGAACAGCATTCACTAAAATTACTTTTGCATCCTGTAATGTGTCTAGGACATAAAGAGTGAGAGATCCCTTTCTGCAAAGCAAGTCACCATTCTTTCTCTTCTTTTCTTTCCCTTTAGTTTCTGATAATTTGTTTTCTTTTTCCTAAAGCTGAATTTTTCCAACTTCTTGCTTAAACAACTTTGCACAGAATTCAGTGGAAAAGTAATCAGAGCTTCAAAACCTCATCAGACATTACCTCCAAAAGAAAGGCCAATCTCCCTGGGCCCAGGAGTGTAGGCTTGTCATAGCTATGACCATCTATACACAGAGAGCAATGAAGACCCATTCTCAAGTACCCAAACTTTCTTGGCCATTTGCCTCCTATTGAACAGGGATAGAATAAGGGGAGCATCAAACCAAAGCATTCCTCATTAGAGGCCAGAGTGCTTCCTTAAATTTTCAGAAAATCAAAGAAAAGACCTCAGGGTCGAGGGAGTCCATCATTATAGCCAATGGAGAAATCTGTCAAATGGTCCCTCGAGTCTTTGCCTGAATGCTTCTAGCAATAATTTCATGATTGTCAAACCTGAGCGGAGATCTTAAGGATTTTCACAGGAGTAAAGTGGCCATCCTTCAATCCCTTAAAGAGGAAAAAATGAGAGATACTGAGAAAGAAGGGGGGAAAGGATGACAAGAAGGAAAGAATGCATGCATGTGTGTGTGCATGTGTGTGTGTGCATGCGTGTGTGTATGTGTGTGTGTGTGTGTGTGTGTGTGTGTGTGTGTGTGTGTACCTCGACACTGAGGGGTCATTAATTAGGCTATGCCTGACTGCCAGAAATAGTCATTCTCTGCAGCTCCATGTCTGCCTAGAACTGGCGTAAGGTTGGAGAATCTGGGTAGCCTTCTCCATGGCTCTGCCCTGTTGGCGTTGATTGTGTATGATTAATGATTTAAAGGACTAAAAAGAGAAAGGTCAACTTCTGAGTTCAAGACAGAGCAGCTACACAGGGAGTAATTAAGATACTTGTGTAAGCATGATTAATAAGCACAAACTGGCAGTCTGGGCAGTAAACAAGATACAAGCAGATGGTTAGTATGAAAAGGGGGGTGTGGTGGGGTTTTTTCCTAAAAAGCAATTTTTCAGCAGCTTGTAAACTTGGCTTGTGAATTTTTTCCCTCCCTTCAAGTCCCCCAAACTCATTATCTCCAACACCTCAAGGAAAGCTTGAGTGGACTCTTTCGATACTCATCCATTCTTCTCCTTTTTTTTTTTTTTTTTTTGACTTTGGGTTTATTTTATTACAGATAACTAGAGTTTGCATGTAAATGGATGTGGCTCATCTTTGTTTCATGCTGCCTTTTATGTCAAGAGTCCCATGAATTGTGGAGCCTGACAAGGAGACTCACGGCAAAGCTTTTAAACTCCCGCCCAGCACTTCTTGCTGGCTGTCATGTGATGGGCAGAACAGAGGCATCCATGGTGGCATATCTGCAGAGAGTTGGCAGGCAGGTGTCAGAACGGTCCAGCAGGCACCCCTAACGAACACTAATCAGCCCTGGTGTTCTTTTACAATCCATATCTAATTCGCAAGTTTCATTCTTTCTGAAAAACAATTACTAGGTTTTGAAGTTCATTGTGCATTTACTCAACTGTCTCTTCATATTAACGTAAAGTGGGAACAAGAAAAAATGGAGTCAGCGGGGAAAGGACATCAAAGATGTGAAGAGTCGGTGAAGGCTTTATTTTAAAGCAATATAATTACAGATGCGGGCAATGTTTTACAATAAATTTAAATGCAAAAGGTGCAGCCTGTGCCATAAAGATTATATAGAGAGAGATGCATACATATATATATCTCCAGTAGTTGGTATCACAGAACTCAATACCAACTCACATAAATGGCATCTTATGGAAGCAAAGAGATGCTTACAATGTCAAGAAAACCAGGGTGTGCATTTCTGCAAAAGTATGTGAATAATACGCCAGAAATTTCTAATGCCCACAAAGGATTCATTTGATGGGAAAGGGAAGGTATAATGGGAGCAGGAGGATACGGGGGGAAATGCTTTTAAGAAGATTTCATAACCATTACATGTCTTTCCCCAGTTCTAGATAACTTAGTGTTTCGGTCCCTCCTCAGGAATCTTTCAAAGTTGACCTATCTTGGCTTTTTTTTTTTTTTTTTGAGTGAGGAGGCAAGGCAATCAGGTCAAATAGCCCAACGTCACACATCTAGTAAGTGTCAAGTGTCAGAGGTCAGATTTGAACTCAGGTCCTTCCAACTCCAGGGTTGGTGCTCTATTCCCTGTTGCACCTAGTTGCGCCTCCTCAGCTTTTTGTAGCTGGCTCTGTCCCCAGTGGACTACTATGCATCAACAGGTTCTTGAAGTGAGATGGAAGGAACCAAAAGGGATCATCTGTGACCTCATCATTTTACAGATAAGGATACTGAGGCACAGAGAAGTTTGCAACTTTCCAAAGATCACATAAGAAATAAGAAGTAGACAGCATGAGATCCTCTAATTCCAGATGTTGTGATTTTTCCATTACAACTTGTAAAGTAGCCCTTTCTTAACCAATGTATGACGGAAAAACACTCAACAACAACAATAATAATACCTTATATATACCTCTTTATATCTATCAGCTCATTTGATCCTTAAAATCACCCTCTGACTGCAGTGAGTACTACAATTATCCCCATTTTACAAATGAGAAAACTGATGCTCAAGAGAAGTTGTGACTCCCTCATGGTAATACACCTTACCATGTTTGAGGGGAGATCTTCCTGACTCCATTCTCACAGTTCTATCTGCCATGCCACATTGCCTCCCACAAGTGGCCCAATATCGCCATCCAATGGAACACTTCTATGTACTATCACTGTCCCAGGATATCAGCTCAGTCTAATTTTGAAAAATACTGCCTCAGAAACATACACCTTTCTTGTCATTCTTGAACCTCCATGTTCTCTTTCAATATGGTCAATAAATTGAAACAGACCCTGAAGCTTAATTTTATCTTCATCCCTTTAAGCAGCTTTAAACACATCAATATTTCCCAAATATATCTAAATAAATGGACTTAAAGTTGTCAACAATGAATTGATTTTTTTATAGCTGCATGATGATCTATAAGTTGGGGAATTCCATAAAAAGATCCAAGTTCATATACATTATTTGGGCTGATAATGATATATATATTTAATTTCTAGATCATGAAATATAATTCAGGTAAAGATTCTAATCCTTTAATAGAAGGACTACTGCTCTAAAGAAAAGGGAGCAGCCAAAAAGAGTCCCTGTGTACCCAATATATCATCATCATCATCATCATCTTCTCTGAAGTTGATGGATTGAATTGCACAACACGTTACTCAAGTTGACTGGAAAGACCAAATAAGTCATAAATGACTGCCAGACAACAAAGAACTTTTGTCATACCAACAAACCTTGAAGATAAGTGCAAAAATAACATGGCTAATGTGAAAATGCTTTGCGTGATTGTACATGTATAATCTATATCAAATGCTTGCCTTCTTGAGGAGTAAGGAGGAGAGGGAAGCAGAGAATTAGACACTCAATTTTTTTTAAATGAATGTTAAAAATTATTTACATGTAATTGAGAAAAATTAAATTAAATTAAAATAAAAATGGTAAGTGCAACAACAACAAAAGCCCACAATGCCAACCCAAAACATTGACTGAGGTTGCCTTTCCTTGAACCCCGCCAAGAAGTCTTCGAAGATGTGAAATAAGTGAAATCAGAACTTGAGCCCTTCTCACTGACCACAGACTTTTTGTCAAGTGGTCACATGAAAATAGCAAACTGCCAAGCCCAGACCAAAGACCACTAGATGATACTCAGGGTGGAATTCTCAATCAAACATTGGTTCAACCAGTATTTATGGAGCACCTAATGTGTGCCAGAGATCATGGATCCAGGCAACAGGACAGTTCAAGCCAGACCTTGCAATAAGAGACTTAGAATTCAGGTAGGAAGAGTGTGATATAAGTTCCTTGAGGACAGAGGCTATTTGGTTATCTTTGTGTGTGTCCCTCCCCAGCTTCACTCCTGCCCCAGTACAGTGCATAGAACAGAGTAGATGCTTAATAGATGGTTGGTGCATTATATTAAAAAGATCATAAGATAACAGATTTTGAGTTGAAAGGGACCTCAGAAGTTGGGTCCAACCTCCCCATTTAACAGATGAAGGAACTGTGATCCAGAAAGCTTAAGTGATTTGCCTAAAGTCACACAGGTATTAAGGAACAGATCTGAAATCTGAACCCAGTTCCTCTGACTCAGAGACAGAAGGAACCTCTGAGACAGCGATCTCCTGGGAAATGTTTAACAACCAGGCTCTCCAATATGGGCAGGACATTCTTTTCAAATTAATTTGTATTATTAACATCTCAATCACTTGCTCAAGTCAAAATAACACCAATTTCCAAGGCGTCAAAGTTTACTCTGAAGAATTTAACAATCTTTCTTTGAAGAAGAATTCCTATTCTGAAGTCATCTACTCCAACCCCGCTCATTTCACAGAAGAGGAAACTGAAGACTCGAAATCCAAGGTTCTTTCCATTATAACATACAAGGCAGTAAATATGAGTGGGATATGATAGGCATTCAGAAGCACAGGAGAAGGCTGAGGAACCTCATGGGCTTTGGGAAAGTTTCTCTTAGGAGGTTAGATTGTGGAGGAAGAGTTGGTAGTCTACCCTCAGTCTACTCCCAGGCCTCACAGCTGTATCAGGTCTCTAGGAGTCTACTTTAGTCCATCAATCAGCAAGCAGGAATTAAGGATTCATTTACCAGGCACTGTTCTGGGTAGGAGGTACAAATACAATGAATCAATAATCCTTATTTTGGGGGAGCTTACATTCTAATGGGGGAGTCAAAAAGGACATATGCAAATATAAATGGAATAAGTATCTAAAGAGAAGAAAAGGTGAAACATAAGGTAGATTGAGGGGGAAGGCACTGTTAGTTGAGGGGAGGATCAGGAAAGCTTTCATGTATAACAGGGGTTCTTCATCAATTTTGTGGCTTGGACTCCTTTGGTAGTTTGGGAAAGCAAATAAACCTTTTCTCAGAATTATATTTTTAAATGCATCAAACAAAACATAAAGTATTATAAAAGAAACCAACTATGTTGATATAGTTATCACAATATAAAAACAAAGGTAAGTTCACAGCCCCTAAGACCCTTTGATGTAGAAGGAAGAGTGTAGGCTCTGTCTTGAGAGAAGAGGGGGATTCTGTGAGGCAGAAATGAGGAAGGAGGGCATTTCAGGCATGGGGACCATCTAGTGCAAAAGTACAGAGATGGGAGATGGAAGATCATGAGTAAGAAACAGAGAGAAGGCCAGTTGGTGTTTCCCATATGTACACATTAAGCAAGACTCCCCAGCAAGCATTAAAAGAAATGAACCAAATTGGTTAGACAGTGAGCTGAAATAGCAAAGGTAGAAGTAGGCTGCCAAACTGTCTTGCTGGTTCATGGGAGCCCAGGGAGCTCTGTTGACAAACACACAGTAGACTTCCCTCACCCCGAAAGGAAAATATCAGGTCACAGTAGTCTACTTTATCTTTTGAAACCAACCATGCACTGGCAGGATCTCTGGTTCCAGTTAATTGTGAGTGACTATGGACATCAGGTCAACCACATCAACCACATGGTGAAGTGACAGGTAGTCTACAAACAATGACAGTCGCCAGGAAGCTGGACTAGGCTAGAGAGAACTCTAGTTTTTTGGACACCCTTGAGGCACAGGAACTAGTACACAATCCGAAATGAGACATGAGGATAGCCTCCACATTGTCAGATGTGCCAGGCTCCTATTAAGCAGGGCTCAGGGTGGGAAAGACCAGTCAGGGAGGTGGTCCCAATGAGATGGCCAACCCCCCTGGATGGGTGCCAGGAACAACCTTTAATCAACTCTGTCTCTCAGTGTTTGGAAGAGATACAGATTTCAGAGATGTCAAAACTCTTTGGGAATTATGGGGGGGGGGGGAATGAATAGACTGTTTGCTCTCCCTATTGATACACCAGACTTCAGACTGTCAAAGTGCTTTTAGTTATAACAGGCAATGTACAAAGTTAGCTGCGCTTGTTTTGACAACCGCAAAAAGATTTATCAGTTGCATATACTTGTTCAAGTACCTGGGTATTCGAAGTGAAAATTTGTTCTAGCAAATTTCTAACCCTAATAATGTTCTCAATGTCAGCAGTTATACAGTTGGTTTTTCTGGAGTTGGCCTTAGTGACTTTTGCAGATTTCGCCCACTGGCTGGAGACTTATCACTTCTATAAAATGCAGAAGAGAATGGTCCAAATCTGGAGGTCTAGCCATTTTATGGCATGGACCCCACTGGTAATCTGGAGAACCCTAAATATGCCTTCTCAGGATGTTTTAGATGCCTAAACACAATATAAAAAATGAGGAAGGAAAAATTCTATGGTTCAAAGTGAGTTTGTGATGTTTCCACAATTCCTACATTCAATGGGATAGTTACATAATTCCTTCTCACCTGCCTTATTTACTTTATGAATCAAAAAATTAGAGGAAAACAGAGAGCCACAGAATTACTTTGAGCTGTCTCCTCCCACAGCCACTTTTTCATTCATACTTTAGAAACCCTTGAAACTATCTGACTTCTACCACTCTCTATGAAGGCAAATTTATGGGCATTGATTGAATGGTTACCCTGTGGAATTCTCTTCTCATTTCATTGGTTAATCATTTGAATCACAACTGCCTACTATTTAAGGATTTCCATTTTTCCTCCATTCCCAATCATAGGATCCCATAGAGATCTCAAAGGTCACCTAGTCCAACCCCTTTATTATACAGATAAGTAAAACTGAGGCCCCAAGCAGACAAACCTAAAGTAATAACTCTATGACAAAGTGAACTCTTAACAAAACTTGGCACCACTGAGATTTCGAGGTTTTATTTTTAAACTCAAAAACAAATCACATTCAAAAAAATTCTTTTAAAAAGAGTTAGTCCAGGTGTGAACATATTTTTGACCACAGTCTCACAGATAAAGCTGCTTTCCCATACAAGAAATAATGATGAATGGGAGTTTTCTATAGCTGAAACTCCCCAAGGAAACCAAGAAAATAAGGTGGGATCCAACATCCAGGACTCACACCAAAGTCTCGAAGCTCCTGGCACTGAGCTATTAAAATCATCTTTGATCTTTTTGTACAAGTCCAAGTCAGGTTTCTTAAATTCATAGATGTTTTCCTAACTTTGGATGCTGCTTCATGGTCTGCCCCTTAGATCCCACTATCATGCTTCTGTTGCCTTGGACATTCCCCTTGACAGAATACTTTGTCTGGTGTTATATATAGCCTGGAAGTTCTGATAATTGACCTTCTATCCCCCCATCAGTGGGGGAGGAGGGGGAGTTTCTGCCAAACCATCCACTTCTTACCTCAGATGCATTGTCATTATCATCCCAGACCAGAGGAATCCACTAGCACTGCTACTAGGTGTCAACCACACTGGACTTTCCCCCCATAGGTCTGGGAAAGCCAAGGTTTTCAAAGTTCTCACTTCTGCTAAAACAAGTCCCACTTATGGTAGCAATGTTCTTAATTTAATCAGTACTGAGTGTTTTCCTGAGGGACAAACCCAGAATGGTAGATCCTCTTCCCAATAACCAATGATGTCTCCAATGGTGGTAGTTGAGAATCAGGCACAAATTAGAATCATTTCAGGGAAGGAAAAAAGGAAGGAAAGGAGGGAGGAAGGGAGGAAAAGAAAGAGAAGGAAGGAGGAAGGAAGGTAAAGGAAAAAGCAAAAGAGAGGAAAGGAGAGGAAGGGAGAGGAGGGGAGAAGTGATGGAGAGAGGAAAGAAAGAAGGAAGACCTTTGAAAAGTTCTTATCTATCTATTTCCCCAGTCTTCTAAGGCTGGAAGCACACTTTACATATCCCTGGTGAAAGAAGCTATGGGGGTGGCTAAGCCTTATTGTTAGATGCCCACGTAAAGACTGAAGAGGAAATTTTCAGCAGCTTTCCCACAAAGACAGAGGCCTGAAGACTTTCCTAGGGGAACAGGAGTGCTGAGCAACTGAAACCTGCCAAGAGAGCTCACAGAAGGCTGCTCAGGAGTGATGTTGCCAGAAAGGTATATGCTCAGCAGACACCAGAACTTCGAAAGGAATGCCAGCGGCATTCTAAAGAAGAACTTCGCATTTTAAACTGTGTTTTCTAGCCAGACACATGAACAAGTACAGGCAGGGCACATAAGGAGCAACACATTTTTTTTCATGCACAAGTGCAAACCAGATTCAGAGAAACACAGACTCTTACAGTCACAGAACCAAAGAATGCTGGAGCTGAAAGGAGTTCATTAGGGCAGAATTCGTCATTTGGCAGATGAGAAAACACAGGCTCGGAGGTTTGTTTGGGGTCATGCAGCAAGTTATAAACTGAAACAGGACTAGAACTCAGGTCTCCTTTGAGTTATGGGAAGAAACCAAGGAAACACAGCCTTTGGAAGAACAATAAAGCAATCCTTTATACCAAATAGAAATAATGATTGAGTGGCATGAATCAAAGAGAATCTACCACTCCTCTGGATGGCCAAGTCCTTCATGTGATTCTTTCCCTTGTTCCCCAGTAACAAAAACCACTTACATTTCTGTCACTTTTTAGGGTTTTAGGAGATTCATTTTTTTTATCATTAAATGACATCACACTTTATTCTATGGTTCATTTAATCATATTTATTTAACATTATACAGCCTTCCTCTCTCCTTCAACAATGGGGGAAGCTATTCCCTTCAATTAAGGTTTGTTTTATGTCACTTCTGTTCCATGAATAGGGAAAAGAAGGGAATTGGGGAAAAAACCCACAAGAGACTTCCCCTTCAAGAAACACCTCTCGAACCAATCACCCTCAAGTGACAATTAGCAGTTTTGCCAGCACGTTATACAAGGAGGATGAATAAGGCAAAAGAATTGAGGGTAGGTTTTTTTCTCCTTCACTATCCTGTCTGAAGCTTTAAAGCAAGCCTGTATCCTAATGAATTCTGAACTCCCGTCAGTTCAAGACAGAGCAAAATCTTTTATCTTCACTTGGAATAGCCAAGAAGAAAATTTAAAAAAACGCTCCATTGTTCATCCTCATTCCCTAAATATACTCTGCCCTCTGCCTGCCCTCTTCTTGGCTAAAGCAACTAGCAGAAGTCATCAATAAAGTAGAGCTGTGAGACTATTGGCCCAGTTCTCTTTCCCAAGCACCTGTGAAATTCCAAGTCAACATGTCGGCTCTTTATGAACAAGTAGAAGAGAACAGGCCCACTAAAAAGGGTCCCATTTTCCCATTTGACCCCCATAGACACCCCCTGAGCTTGCAGCCACCAAAAGCTGGATGATGTTGGCACATGTGCACAAGGTGCTGCTGGAGGTTCCTCCGTGGTTTTTCTGTTCATTATCATTATTATTGCTCATTGAGGTTTATTATTATTACTATTATTATAATTACTATTATGTTATAATTAATAGTACCGTTATCATTGTTGTTTTCATCTTAATGTTCAGCAGAATACAGTTAGAAATGGTACTAGGATAAGTCATTATCTGATTCCTGGTCTTTTAGGTATAATAACTAGCAAACTATTGCAAAGGTAGATAAAATGATGTTTGCAATTAAATGAAAGAGCCAGGATAAAAATTCAACATCTATAGATTATTTATTGATATTATTATAGTAAAGACATCTGAGATAAAACAGAGACAAAAGACAGCTGATAGGACATTGTACAGAAAAGAAAATCTTCAGTTCAAAAGTTTAAAATGAGCTCTCTCAAAACACAAGGGGAAAAACCTAAAAGGACACAGTCTAGAGGTAGCGTGTAGAAAAGGCAGATCACTAGGCACTGGTGTTCTGAAAAGGATTGTAATTTGGTGAGGAAAGTTGCTGGCATGCCTCTAAATTGTTTTCCTTTTCTCTTTCTGTCTTTAATGGGAAAGGGCTGATATTCTACACAGGGAAGATAGAGATATCCCACGATGGCAACAGATAATGTGCACGCATGCACACACACACGCACGCACACACACACGCACGTACACACACACATGCTTGCTGAAGATTCAGCATTTTGCTTCAATGCTTCCACTAATCCAAAGACACGCCAATCTGCTCACTGTTTCATGGCATCAGGAGGTTCGGATTTGACTTATCAAAGGATGTCGGACTTGCTTAGTCAGAACTGGGTGGATATTAGCAAAAGGTTGAATGAGTATGGCTGTAGTGGATTACAAACCTCTTGTCTCACACACACACACACACACACACACACACAATCTAACTGGCTTTGGGGAGTTTGAAGCATAAGGGAAACAGGAAGTCTAACGATACAGAGGATGCAATTGTTGGACAATGTACCACTCTAACCAAGAACATAAAGGCCGAACAGTAGAGCATTGAGAAATTAAATTCATGGCCTGGAAAACAAGCTAAGATTAAAAAATGTCACATTGATACAGTAGGTGCTCTTGAGAGTGAAGAAAAAGATGCCAGAAACAGAATTGATTGCACTTTCGTTGCAACATCTCGTGATAGAGGTGGAAAAAGGTGAGGTATATCAGCTACCCTCGATGCTTTGGGGGCACACACCACATCTTTCATCAACATCCTAGACAACGTGGAACACTATCGTGCAACAGCTCAAAAATTCCAGTCACCAGTAGCTACTATCTTTTTTCCCCACTATCCTACCAGAGGGTTGAAAGCAGTTGGATACATGGGCACTTGGGTCCTTGGTAAAGAGGGGTCTTATGTCAATGATCCTAAGAAGGTTACTGACAGAAGAGACATCCAACCTTTGATACTGACAGTGACTATTTGTGTTTTATCTAGGGGTGCGGATGTTCTTCTCTAGAGTAAGTCTCACTTCCCTTAGGATAGAGTTCACGCAGCACCTCCTTAACAAAGGCTTTCCTGATCCCCCCAATTCTTAGTGCCCTACTTTCTTTAATACTTTGCACTATTTTGTAATTTTGTAGGTATTCTGTATATAGTTATATGTACATAATATACAAACATCATATATGTTATATGCGTGTATTCAATTTTCTTTGTAACCCCAGAGACTAGCACAATGTCAAGTACATAGCAAGTACTTAGTCAGTGGTTATCAATTTACTTATTGGTCAGGGGCTCCTAGAATAAGACACATCCAGAATACCCAGAAGAAACCCAAAGCTTTCCAAATGTGGGAGAGTTTTCCTCATTTCCTCTTCCTTCCAAAAATCTCAATGCTCCTTTCAATTCAATTTTGATCTTTGTCTTCATAACATTTATGTATGTATATATATATACATATGTGTACACACACATATATGTGTATATAAATATATATACACATAAATACATATATATTTAACAGGTAGAGCAAGGGGATTCTCAGCTCATCTTGAAACTTTAGTTTGGGACTTTGTAGATTTCTAAGAACAGCTAGATGACTCAATGGATAGAGTGCTGGACTTGAAGTCAGGAATCCCTAAGTTCAAATCCAGCCTCTTACTAACTGTGTGACTCCAGGCAAGTTATTTAACCTCTGTTTGTCTTAATTGACTAATAAAGGAAATAGAAATCCACTTCAGTATCTTTGCCAAGAAAACCCCATGGAAAGTATGGTCCATGCAGCCACAAAGAGATGAGTATGAATGAAATACTCAGTGACAACAATATTCCTGAGGAAGATATGGACACATCCCTTGTCATCTCTTAGAAGATTGAGTTTATCAACGCTTACCAAATTGGTTGATGTCTACTGTTGTGTAATGTACCATGATGGGAGAAGGCACCCTACTACCACCACTTTCTGCTAGACTATAAAATGGGGCTGACAGACCCCTTTGGCTTTCTTTTTCCCTTCTGCTTTACTTTTGCAGAGATCCTGAGAGAGCAGTAGAGCTGGGCCAGACTTAAATAAATCCAGGAGAGAAGAGGTAAGAGGAGAGGTACAGTACCACTATCAGACTCAAGGGTGGGATTTCTTTGGAAATGTTAGCCTTTGGGGTTGACTCACAGATAACTCTAAGCTTAAGAGTTCAAGGATCTAACCTAACAGAAAAAGGGTGACTGCTTGGCCAACACAGCTCTTCATCAAAGAGAATTAATGTATGTGCTGCCTAATTCAGGGAGTAGAAGCAAAGGACCAAAGTCACAACACAGAGTAAGAACGCTGGTCTTTATCTTTCACTCTTGCAGTAACTTATTTTGGATAGTGCGAATTGGGTGAGAAATAAGGTTGCCTGCCTAGTAGCCCCACTATGTACAACAGCATCCCTTTGAAAAGTGAGATTTACTAAAATGTCAGAGTGTTATCTGTCTAGCAATCCAAATTCCATTCTCTTCTGGGGGGTTCAAATTATACAACAGAACTTTGAGCATGAAGGAATTGTCAGGGTCCTGGGACAGTGGGATGTCACTGGATTGTTTATGTGTTCATCCTCTGCATTTTCTGTGCTGTGGAACAAAGACTATCTTGCACCTTATATATGCATTATGCATTTCATGGGCTCTTTACCCCTTGTCTATGGAGACCTGGATATGAACTATAGTCAGAGATTTTTCCAGACTAAACTGGGGTGAGGAGCATAGATACACCAAGAAGATACTGATTTGAGTAAATAACCTTCAAGGTTGATGCTGGTCCAAGCAAACCTGGGCACTGGGAGTCCCAGACATTATGTATGACCTGTCTCTCCTGAAGATATTTGAGCATTCTCCTTCTATAAATGAAGAAACTGAGGGCAAAGATGAATAATAGCCAACATTCAGATAGTACTTCAAGATTTTCCAAAGTACTTTATATGCATTATTTGAGCCTCGTAACAGTCCTGTGAGACACTATCGATATAAATGTCACCATTCCAAAATGAAGAATTCAAAGTTGGTGACTTACCCAAGGTTATACAGCTAAGAAATTAAAGGCAGGATTCAAACCTAGATCCATTCTTGACTCCCAAGATCACCAATGGTTCCACCACATTTCACCATGCTACCTCTTACAAAATTAAGTGATTTGAACCTGGCCTTCGCCGAGGTTAGAACATGGATCAGAACTCAGCTGTCCTGACCTTAGGTCTCAGCCCAGTGAGTGGAGTTTCTCTCTAGGGTTTATAAAGTCTTTTCTTAGGATGACAGTAAAATCATGACAGCAATCCAGGGGGATTTGAGGTCAGGGGAACTGCAGGAGTCAGCAAGTTCTCTCTCCTCCCTCTAGTCCTCTGCCCAATGTGGTACTGAAGAGGTCCACTCGTATGTTCCCAGAAAATTACACCTCCAACCCAGAAAAGTGAAACTTCTTTCTTTCTTAATCATCCTATCTTCTATGGGGTAAATGGTTGCTTTCTTTGATTTCTGAATTGCTCCAGATGTTTGGCATCAGGAGGCTCTAAGCTAGATAACAAATGTGTTTCTGTTTACCTTCACAAATAAAATCAAATGGAAGTCCCCATAATAATACATTTGTGTGCACCATTAAGAAGTAAAAAGTCCGAATAAACATCAAATCCTGTAAAAAAAAAAATCACTACAGAAGGCCACCAAACTAGATAGTAGAAAGGAAACAAATTACTTAAGCTCTCTGCCTCAGTTTCCCCATCTGTAAAGTGAGGATAACAATAGCACCTACCTCACAGAGAAGATAGAATGTGACAACATACTTAAAGCACTTTATCAACCATGAATTACTGTTGTTGTAGAATGCCTGCTTTAAGTACAGCTAGACACAGTTTCTTAACAAACAGCTCTTGCTCTAGAATCAAAAGCCCCAGGTTCAAATCCTGCCTCTGATACTTACCACCGGTATGTGTGACTTTGGGTAAATTCCTTACCTTTCCTGGACCTCAATTTCCTCATCTGTAAAGGGAGGAGGTGGGCTAAACGGCTTCTAAGGACCCTTCTCACTCTACATCTAGAAAAGTAAAATATTCAAGGAACTTGCCATTCAATCATGGATTCTTCAGTCTAGAATCTTAATTAGCAGCAAGATGGAGAATTAAAAATATTAGTTTAGGATTAGTAAGCCTCATTGGCCACCCAGTCCCATCCTAGGAGTAACCAGGAATTAAGAGACCAAAGCACAGGCAGGGAGGGTCCCTTCCTCTCCAAAGCTTAACTCCAAGAAAAGGCCCTCAGTTTAACCAACCTCTCTCCTTTAACTGGCATTATCCAAATCCAGACTCACAGGCTTACTAGCTATGTGAGCCTAGGCAAGTCACAACTTCTGCCTCAATTTCCTTGACTATAAAATGGGGATAATAATAGCATATTATTAGTTATATTAATAGTTGGTAAAGTGCTTAGCACAGTACCTGGAACATAATATGTACCCAATAAATTCTTCCCTCCCTCCTTCTCCTCCTCACTGTGACCTCAGTAAGGGCAAATGAATGGACTTAGTCTTGGTTATATTTTATTAAACTGTACTGAGGGGCACCTGGGTGATGCAATGGATAGAGTACCAGACCTAAATCAGGAAGATTCATTTTTGTGAGCTCAAATCTGGCCTCAGATACTTCCTAACTGTATGACCCTGGGCAAGTCACTTAACCCTGCCTCAGTTTCCTCATCTATAAAATGAGGTAGAGAAGGAAACAGCAAACCATTCCAGTATCTTTGTCAAGAAAACCCCAAATGGGGTCAAGAAGAGTTGGACATGATTAAAACAAATGAACAATAAGAAAATTGTATTCACTACCTCCAAGTTCCTGGCTTCACACTCCCCAATATGTTTTGATTCAAGTAAAGGTTGGAGAGGTTGTAAGGCTGATAGATCTAGGGGGTGTTGAATGGAGGATTTACAAGGACATGGGGAATAGTCCTACAGGCTGGGCTGACCTGGATGGACTGTGATCTGAATCAGTGATGGGAGCACTCACTCTGATGAGATCACAGATCAATTCAAGTACTGAAGTAATGAAACTGGATGACCACTGGGAGATCTTTAATGGGGATTCTTGTTCCAAGTAGGGATTGGATTTAATGACTCCTGAGGTTTCTTCCAAAACTAGGACCCTATAAAATGTAAATTCTTTAAGGGTCAAGGACAGTTTTCTTTTTATTTTTAGATGCCCAGCACATGACAGATGATGAATAAGTCCTTTTTATGATTAGCTGTATGATTAAAGTGTCCCCAAAGTCAAAGGTAAGGCTTGCTGGGTCTATGGGTATCTAAGGCACAAGGCATGCCTTCAGAAACTAAAAGACTATGGGTAAGAATCTTCCTAAAATTAACAAGATACCCCTTACATTGTGAGTCTTTATTGTGAGGTAAACTCAGGAAGGACCAGTGGGAAACCGGCAAGCTGGGAAAACTTCAGTAGGCAAGTAGAATTTGTTAATATACTATTCTGGTAGTATGAGTCCAGGGATTTGGGGCTCCACTAGAACACAAAGGGCAGAATCCACCAAGATTCTTTTCTTGTATTCCTTCTCATGAGACTGCTGTGGGATCATCAGCCCCATGGCCAGCACCTACTAGTCCTAAGTCTCATCATCCTACAGTTCTTCATGTCCCACATCCCATCCTTGGTATCCAGGAACTACCTAGTATAGGTTAAGTCATCCTCTCCCCCAGAACCCTGACCAATGCAAAGGGACATGAAACAAGGTATGAAACTCTCTGTATCTGCCACCTGGTCTCGCCTCTCTCCTGCACAGTCAGCAAATACCAAGGTTAACAGCTGTGGTCAGCTCTGCCAATTCAGCTCTCCTCTCCTCAGGCATGGGCAACATCTCACCCCACCCCCCATGTCCCAGACGACCATATTCCAGGGCCTTCAGTTGGCTTCTTAGAATTCTCTCTGACATTTTGCTTCAGTCCATAACCCATTTCCTGCACACACATACACACACACACACACACACACACACACACACACACACATACACAGACAGACAGACACACACACACACACACACACAGAAACACACACACACTCACTCACACATACATACACACACACACACACACACACACACACACACACACACACAAACACTGCGCTTTACCATTTCTGAATGGGCTAATTATGTAAATAGTCTGTAGAAAAATACTGGCCCTTCCTGGATGGAAGAGCCTCTGCTACCTCACTCTTGCCCAGTCCTAATCCGGCTCATGCACAAAGCTGGTAGCCTCTCATAATCGCCTCCATCATTAGCCCATGACTTCAACATCATGAAAGAGCATTGATTCCTTAGGGCTGCAATATTTTAATTCAGATGTTATTTCAAACATTCCAGCTTGATGTGAATCTGGGGACTGTGGTTTTGGAGACTTGTTGCAGCATGTGGGCCAGTGGGAGAGGAGGTTTCGGAGAAAGATTGGCAGCTGGAATGGGGGTAGGGCATGGGGAGAAAGGTAGGGAAAGGGTGCCGGGCCAACCGGATTCTCCCTAATCTGCATGGCTACCGCGGGCCAAGTTCACTTCAGGAGCTGTGAGAAAGACCAATTAATTTATCAATCTGCACTCCTTTCTGCCATAACATATTTTCCTCTTGCCAACAAAAAATGTGTCCATTATCAGCCAGGTCCCTGTCCTCCTCGGCAGCCCATGCGGCTGTATAATTACACTTCTTTCCTTGACAACTGGCATGATTGTTTTCCTAACAGTGTATTACTTCGTTAGTACTTTCCAATATACGTTATTTTTAAACTGTCACTTTTGCCCAACTCATCCCAATTCGCACTCGTCTGTTTATCATAACAATCATTAATAACTGTCAGTCCCCGCCATCAATTTAACGAACTCACTCCCTCATTAGCATGTTCTAGCATTTGTTCCGTAGAGGGGGCTGATTATTTTCTACAACAGGCCAAGCCAATTACTTTAGTGAAATGGAATCACATTAATCAAAACTTAACAAGGTGGCAAATTTAAAGATATCAGATTGCAAAAGACAGCATAACTAATACGTCAGTGTCAGAGGTACCGTGTAGGTATGCAGCAGCTGGACTAAATATATCTCTTCACGGAGGCCACATGAATTTTGACGTTTCATACGATCTGACAACTACCAAAGTGATATTATGGAAGGCAAAAGCCTGGGCTTCACTGCTCGAGATGACTTCTGTAGATTCTGGCAAGGACAGACTTCAGAGAGAGGGAGGCAGGGGAGAAAATGGTGGCCGGCAGTGGCTGTTCTTGCTGGCAGACAGCAGTTCATCATCTCTCTCTATGCCAAGGCATTTTCTTTTACACTTTAAATGATGATAGTCATCCATCACCGCTTGACAGCTGCATCAAAACCAGCTACGAAACATGCAAAGCCCAGCAGTCTAAAATATGCTGACACGGCCAACAGAAAACAGATACCTATGTACATATGTACCATGTATGTATATGAATACACACATATGCACTTTAAGAAAAGAACAGAGAGGGATAGATGAAAACTGAGGAAAGGGAAAGGGAAAAACATTACCCAGGACTTAAGGGAGAGAAGAAAGATTGGAAGAAATGGGGCCAGTGAGTGAGAAAGAGAAAGAATGAAAGCAAGTTCAAGGGAGAAGAGATTAAACAGAGACAGCTACAATGAGGAAACATAAGGAAAGGAAGACAGACCTGAAAAGAAAGAGAGAACAGAGGGGAGTGGGCAAGAAGAAGCAATGTTAGAAATGAAAAGGATTACACCCTTTATAATTCCTACTAAAAATGTGAGGTGCCCTGACCAACGCCCCTCCAGTCTTGGCTTCTAAGAATCTATAGCCCTGAGTCCAACAGCCACCAGGAGCTCCCTACCTAGGGGGAAAGAGAGCAGACTTCCCTCCCTGTGTGTATTTGGCCTTTAAGGGGGGGTGGAGGAAGAAACCCAGAGCCCAAGGCAGAATTCCTGAATGCTTCTCATGATCCCAATGCCCTGGTCTAGTTTCGTTATTTTATTTAATGGAGCTTGTTCATCTATTTACTTATTTCAAGAAGGAGGCCTGGCCCAGGTACACTGGCCTGGCAAAGGCCCTACTGTAGGATGTTATTAGATTCAGTTATATCACACAGTTCATGAAATTGTGCTATGAGTCATTTTTACAACTTAAATAGCTATTTGGTTGGGTTGCCAGGTTGAACGTGATGAATGTGTATGATAAAACAGAACAAAGGGGAGGGCCAGTGCCTGTAAACCCGCCACATTAGTCAGTGTATTAACCCATTCCCTCCTTAATTGTGACAGACTTCCCAGAAGCACTGACCCCACCGTTACCATGTCACCAAGCCTCCCCAGAAGTCAGATCTGCACCATGGCCAACCCAAGACATTTACCCATCTTTGTCTCTTTCTCTTTGCACTATCTAAAATCCACTTCACCAGAAGGCACCCCATCTATTCCATTATGATGCACATCTCTTGATGACGGTATAGTCCAAAAGAGCTTATCACTCCTGCTTAAAAAGCCAACTGCTTCTCTGGTCCCCCACTCAGAACTCTCATCCAAAATGTTTGTGTGTCCAAGAGCCTGGTTCAGGTCCAAATTAGTATCCACAACAAGGGTACCTGCTGCCAGATTAGCAGAATAGCAAGAATACAATATCCTGGGACCACATAAAATAAAACGAGGCTAAATAGAAACCATATCAGCATCAAAAATTAAGAAGGTAATAAATATATCAATGTGTTATGCATATTTCAAAAAGAGAAATTAGAATACTAATAATAGAGACAATTCACTTTACACAATTGACACATTCCTTAAAAAAATTTTTTTTAACCAAATTTGTGCTTTAAAAAACCATTTTAGATGCAGGAAAGAAGTTAAATGAACTGTGGCATCACGGATAAAGGACCAGTCTTTCTATCAGAAAAACCTGGGTTCAAGTCACGTCTATGAGCAAACACCATCTCTCATGGCCCTCAGGCAGCTCTCTAAGGCTTTCAAAGATGAGCTCCTACTCTATCTTGGTAGAAGGAATTTCCCCATGAAGATTTCCTCCAAAATCATAGGTCTGGATCAAAAAATATTATTATAAAAATATTATAAACATTATAAAAAACAATATTATAAACAAATATTATTATAACCATCATATATTACTAATAATCACAATGCTAAGAAGGTCTACATATTTAGAGACTGGTTCAGAGATTTCACTGGTATTGGAAGCTCCTTGAGGACAGAAACAACATCCCTCTACGTCTTCAAAATGAAGCTTCTCTTCAATTTTTAATAGTGTTATATTTCCTGGGACACTAAAAGGTTAAATGATTTGTCTAGGGTCACCCTGTCAAGTCAAAAAGCATTTATGAAGAGCCTCATTATGTGCCAGGCACCGTGCTAAGTGCCGGTGATACAAAGAAAAGCAAAAGACTGTCCTTGACTTCCAGGATCTCACTGTCTAATGGAGGAGACAACTTGTAAACAACTACATACAAACAAGATCCATACAGGAAAAATTTGGGATAATCACAGAGGGAAGGTACTAAGATTAAGGAGAAATGGGAAAAACTTTTTTGCAAAAGGTGAGATTTTAGTTGAGACTGAAGGAAGCCAGAAGGAAGAAAGGAGGATGGAGAGCATTTCACACATGGACACAGCTCCAAAACAAACAACTCCATGTCTCCATGTCTCCAAAACAAACAAACCTGGAAGCAGGAGATAGAGCTTCCTGTAGGAGCCCCATTCACCAGATTGCAGAATATTTGGGAAAGAGTATGGTTTTAAGTCAAAAATTAGAATGGGAGAAAAGAGGGCATAGAGGTACAATGTGTCAGGGGTCATAGTTGAACCCATTTCTTCCTGGCTATGAGGAAAATTCTCTATCCAATATGCCAAGATTACTGCTAATAATAATAACTATAATAATAGCAAAAATATTATTTGAAAGAGTTCTTCCTGTTATGAAATCAATTACCAGCCTTCAAATTATCTTTTTTACAAAAATGGATCTTCACATAAAGGGTTATTTTAACAAATGTTTGTTTGACTCCAGGTTGGGTTACACCCAAATTGTACATTTTTCATCACCCATTCCCACAGCACTATAAGGCATGGAAAGAGCTGGGAAACCATGATTACCTAGATGGATCCTGCAACTCACTGTCTTCAAGGCTAGCCCAATCCATCACTGAACCAGTCATGAAGAAATCATTTTCATCCCAAGCAGCAGGAGCAGCAGTCACTTTTCTTAGTGCCCAGTCATGACTCAAAACCAAAAGGATGGAGAGGAGGGTCTAATGTTTCACCATTACAGGTACCCACTGAACCAGAAATTGGTTTCCAAAAGGCTACCCTTGTCCTCCAGTGACGCTCTTGCAGAAAGCCCAGTTTTGCCCAAATCATGAACAAGAGTATGGCTTCCTCTCCACTGCTGGCTTTCTGACTGCTCAGGCCTGACAACAATACTCATCTGCAATTCAGAAAAAAAGGTCAGAGTCCCCGAGTCTGTAATCTCAACCTGGTCCATGTGAATACTCAAAGAATTTTGTCCTGTGTGTTTCATTTTATTCATTTTGAGCGGCTTCACTCAGTGGTCTTTTGTCCTTCAAGACAGAAATAACACTTACATGGCCATTCTCCCCAATTTCCTGAGCTATGAATATACAACCTCATTCCTCAATCCCTGAAATGCTCTACTCTTTGATCTGTATTTGATGCAATGACTGGTTCATCAATTCATGGTATCAAAGAACCACAGGTTTACTTCGAAGTTACAAGAGTTCTCAAAGATCATCTGGGTCAATGCTGCTCATTTGAAAATAGGGAAATGGAAGCTTAAAGAGTTGGAGTGCCTTGTCTAAAGTGACAAATGATTTAATGGGAAATATAAGACCAGAACTCCAACAAACATTTATTAAACGTCTACTGTGTGCAAGAAATGGAATATAGATAGCCTAGCTTTAGATTCAAATATTTCCTGACACATACGGACTCTGTAACCCTGGGCAAGCCACAACCTTTCAGTACTCTGAGCAGACCTCTCTAAGTTTCAAACTAGGTTCTAGCCCACCTTTGTAAAATGAGTTTCTTCATCCAGAAGTTAGTGATTCCAGTGAAGCAACAGGTCCAGTCCTTATTTCTATCCTATCTACAGTATACTGTGCTAAGCACCACAGATACAAAGATAAGAAACAAAAGTCTCCCTCCCTCCAGGAACATACATTCTACTGAAATAGTGAGATGCAGATGTCATTATGGTAAGCGCACTGAAAAACTTTCAAGCAGTATGTATCAGTTCTGATAATTATAATAATAGCAATAACTTTACAAATAGTCTCTCTTTAATCCTAACAACCACCTTGGGAGATAGGTATGCCATCATTATTCCCATTCTACAGGTGAAGAAACTGAGGCAGAAAGAAATTAAGTTGGGGTCACACAGCTAGTAACTGCTCAAGGTTACTCACTTCCCCCCATTTTATAACTGAGCAAATTGAGGACTAGAAAAGGGAAATGACTTGCTCTATGTTACACGTGCAAGGAGAGCAGTCACAATTTGAACCCAGGTCTTCTGCACTCAAATCCTGTACTCATGTCACCATGCCACACTGCCATCCATTACATCCATATATATCATTTAAAACTTGGGGTTTGATAGATGATTGCAGTGGTGGTGAGAACAATCATTCCAAAATCAGCCCATACAGCACCACCATCTCTCATCCCCCTGTGCACCCCTGAGTCGTACTCAACTGACCTTCCAAACTAATGACTTTTTCTGCATCTCACTGAAGGCACAGAAATTTAAGGGACCAAAGGAGACCATCTCTCAGGCACCATCTCCCTTTACTTTAATAGTGGACGTGTGACCTTGAGTATGTCACTTAACTTCTCTGTATCTCTCTCTAAAACATGCCATAATTTCAGAAATGCAATATGGAAATTCACTTTGGAAGAGCAGGATGAGAGATTTTTTTTCCCCACCAACACTCCCATCTCATGCCAAACACCCCTCCCCCCTGCCAAGCCTGATGCTGGCGGTTCCATTGAGGCTGCAGATGTGAGCAGATTCCGCAATTTATTTTCCCCTTGCACATCACTCTGGTATGAACACGACACATAATTCGGTTACACGATACACATAAAGTAGCTGCAGCTGTTCTGAAAGACTCCAGGCAAGACACAATGTGTTGGTCTTCATCTTCCCTAGTACACACCCACAGCCAGCCACCCACCTGTGGTCAGACTTGGGAGAGGAGGGGGTGGGGGTGAAATCTGCTCAGTCAAAAAAGAACCTTCCTGGTCTAAGCTAATTGATTAAAGAAATGTCTCCAGATTTCCCCCCTCCTCATCTATTTCATTTTTAAATACTGAATTCAAGGGAAACCGCTATCCAAAAAAAAAAGGCATTCAGAGAAGATCAGGAAAATCATTTTTGGGGGAAAGAAATGATAGGAAAGCAGTGGAAGAGTCAAGTGTGCCCTGAGAATGAGGGCATTTAATTTTACTTTGAAATGCTGTAGTGAAACTGGGGGCAGTTAATTCCCCCTTAAAGTCCACGTAAAAGTTTCTCTCCTGCCTGCTCACTCTGTGGGCTGCATACTGTGCCTAAGATTAATCCCTCTGGAGTTTTTTATTTCCTATTCTGCCTATCTTTCATCTTCACCCCCAGACTAAGCAGATGGATGTGAATTCAAAGTTTTCTGATCTTTAGCACAAGTTATGGAGGGTTATCTTTGGCTGTATATCTTTCTGCTGGCAGTGCTCCCTTGGTGATGAAGGATTAACCACCACAGCTGTCTCTTCCCAGAATGATGCAGTGCTGCGCTCCTCAACACGACAGCATCGCTTAATCTTAATGTCCGCTCTCCCAGCGCAGCCGCGCAGGACAAAGCCAATCACCATCAGATGCCACCAAGATGGACCTACTGCTTGGCCCTGGAGTCTCTCACCCTCTCACACCTATTAATCAACGTCATCCAACCCAATCCCAGAGTTCACTTCTCTCAAACCACAGTTAAACCAAGCTGGGGTCTGTGTTAACCATCTGAGGCACATGGAACAACAGGGGGCAAAAGGGGACGGGGTGGGGTGCGGGCAGGCGAGGCAGCAGTCAAATGTTTGAGGGATGTAGCATGCCAAGCAGAGCCAGGTTTCCCAGTCACGCCCTCACTAGGGCTGGCCATTTCATTATCCCAACAGAGAAGGGAATTTACCCATTTCTGCTCATCTGAGGTAATGAAGATTTATCTGGAAGGAAACCCACCTGTCTTCCAGGGGCCCCTGAAAGGGTCTGAGGAGAGCTGAGACCCCTCTTGGAACTAAGCTGAAATGTCCCCTTTTCGCCTTGCAGATGTAGCCGCTTCTAAGACAAGCTGCACTTGGGCCTAACACATCCTGCTGTGACTATTAGAGGGGGAAACTTTTCTTCCACAAAGACAGTGCAAATAGATACCCTGTCCCTCAAAAAAAAAAAAAAAAAAGAAAGAAAGAAAGAGAAAGCCTGCAGCTTGTGGGATCAGTACATGTGCAGCCACATTTAAGCTCGATAAGACTCCTTTTTCCCCTCCATCTCCTTTTTTTAAGTTTACTGATCACAGGCTGGGGAAGTTGAATGGTACTCCCAGCTCCAAGCAATTATAATATAGCAAACCTTCCTTTTCTTCTGCAAGAAAAAGAACAAAAAAAAAAAAGAGCCAGCCCAGATCTCAAAGGCAAACGTAATAAAACAGTAAATTATTGCTAGAGTTTACTAAACAAATGCAACCTAGTTAAATTTGGAAAAATCTTCACTTTTGCTTACATTTGCAATTTTACTGCTGAACTACTGGTATTTCTTACTTATGCAACATTAAAATGTATAAGAAATCCTCTTGTGTGCTATATCCAGCATCTACTCTTGATTTATAATACCCAATTTAGGGGGGGAAAAAAACACAACTAAACCTGATTTAAATCACAGATTACTCTGTAAAACACAAGCAAGGAACTATTCCAAATCCTAAATGTAATTTAAACATATTTATATTTTACAGTGATATATTTTCCCCATTCTTGTCTTACTACTGTAAACTTTCTATAATTATATAAGCAATTTCCCTGAGGTCACAACATTGATCACAGTTATATACTGCTAACGTACCACAACATTCAGCAAGCAATAAAATATATGCTGGACATCAGGAATGGTTTTGTCAAAGAAGGAATAAAGAGAAATACAGAGGGACAAAGAGAGAAGGAAGGATAGAGAAGTGATGACTAATTTCTAAGCCATTTCAAAATGGGATCCCTGCTTCCCCACCACCATTTTGGAGGGAAAGGAAAAACAGCCCTGAAATAAACTATTTGGTTTTAATTTCATGTTGTTCCTTTCCTGTTTTCTCTGCAAAGCTCAGTAATGCAGACTAGAAATATAGAAAGCATGGATTGGAAATCCAACACCAAAAGGAAGTTGGATGACAATAGAAAGGAAAAAAGAATGTCACATGCATTTAAAACTGCCTTTTACCATCTGTCTGCCTCAGTTCCCTCAACTGTAAAATGAGCCGGAGAAATATCTCTGCCAAGAAAATGCCAAATGGGATTACAAAGAGTTGGACATGTCTCAAAACGACTGAACAAAAAAAAATCAAAACTCCCATATTTTACTATCCTGTCCCCAAACACATTTACACACATACACCTGGACTTATACCTGTCATTAAAAAGTGGGCAGCATAAAGCAAAATAATTTGTGTTTCTCCCTCCATATCTTGTCATTGGGATTCATTTGGGTAATTCTTATCTTAACGAGAAGAAAACTTGGTGCTTTCAAATGGGGTTATTGTCCAAAGAGTCTAAGCACTGGGAGTACTCTGACACAGTGGAGTTGACCCACTAATGGTTCACAATGTGATGATGTTGAGCAGCTGCCTATTCAGAAGACAGCTAGGCACAGTGGGGAGAAAAGGGATTGAGACCTAAGCTGGACAAACATTGACCGCTCAACGTAAGATAAATAAAGCCTATGCTTTCTAAGAGAAAGAGAGCTGGTTAATGCAAAAATATTCCCTTATTCAAACCTTTTCCAATGCAGACCACTTTATATCAATACCTCAGAATCCATGGCAGCTACTTGAGAAGGCTACCAAGAAGATGTGATGCCCCATCGCACTGTGGGTAGAATGCAAATAAGATGCTACTCAACTCTACTCATTTGTCCCACTCAAGATACCCAAGTAACTGGGTATCTGGTCTACCTTAATAATAACTCGTCATCAAAGAGGTAAAAACATAACCATCCTTCCTCGTACTCTATTTCAAATGGTTGGTTTGTCTCAAAATGGTTGGTTTGTCCTTAAGTAACTTATCTTCTTTCCTGAATTAAGCAAATAAGGAGACTTTGGCTGGATTTTGTCTCAGAAAAAGAAAGGAAGATGCTTTTGCTGAGTTTACCAGAAGTTTACCAGCTGCACTTGAGGACCTAGGGGGTCACATGTGGCCTTGAGGCTGCAGGTTCCCCACCCCTGGCAAAAACCTGAAATTTTCCTAGCTTCTTAGGAGGCAAAAAAATTCTTGAGAGGAATTCCAGTGACTGATCACCAAAACAGATGCCCAGCAGGACTAATGATAATTTAAAGGCTGAATCACTTTGTTGGTATCTATTAGAGTACATTACTTTAAAAAAATTTTGTAGGGCACAAATTTCTGATTGATATGGGGATTTGAAACCTGCACTCCCACTTCCTGACCTTATGGCCACACTTTCTGGTGAATCTCTAACATTATCAAGTTAAAAACAAGTTCCTTGACATTGACATATCCCATAGGAATATCAGTGGATAGAGTGCTGGGCCTGGAATCACAAAAACCTGAGATTTAATATAGCCTCAGATGCTTCCTGGCTGAGTTACCTTGGACAAGTCATTTCACCTCTGTTTGCCTCTGGAAAAAGAAATAGCAACTACTTCAGTGTCCCTGCCAAGAAAATCCCACAGATAGTATTAGCATGATATGGTTCATGGGGTCATGAAGAGTCGGATGTGACTGTAGAATATCAATAGGTACATGTCAGCACATAGAATTTGTACTTAGGCCTTTGTTTTATTCTCATTCTAAACACAATATTACATGAATTCCCCAAAACGCAGTGGTGTCTGTAAAGACCAGCAACCCAAAGAATTTCAAATGAGTCTTTTGAACTCAAAGGACGGAAACACTCTGATGTCTCCTTCTACTCCTTGACTTGCCCTTGGTTCTCCAAAATAAAACTGATTTTGAGGGAAATTCGAGCAGGTGGAGGTAGCAGCGTGACCTTCGGCCTTTCCACAAATGCCATTTCTGAAACTTCCCTCTGCATCCTATGGTTGGCTTTAGCGAAGGAGAGGGCAAAGAAGAAAGCAGCTTTCTACAAACAAATATGGACTCCTACAAGGCAAGCAATACTGAGGAGAGGACAGGGCCAAGGGGTAAGTTTCAAAGAGTTTGGGCTCAGACTGTACAGAGAAACAATAAGGCTAGCTTGAAAGCCAGAATGACCTTTGCCCCCTTGAAAATGCCCCACAATAGGGATCCTAATGGGTTGCTCAATGGAAACCCAGGCTGAGCCCTCTTTTTTTTAAAGAAAGAAAAATTTAAGTGTTGGAGTAAGAGATTATTTTCTATAGAAATGTCCCTGGGGTTTTTTCCCCTCCAAAGTGACTCAAAACATCCAAATAAATTACAAGAACTGTTTCAAACCTTCAACCCCAAAGCTACTATTTTCATAATTTTTGAACAATGGTGCAACAGGAGCCAGTGAGTGGTAGCTGAGGCTAATTCTCATTCACTTAATTACAAGGTGAAGCTACACCTACCTGAAAGCCCCATAGGGAGGGCAGCGGGAACCTACCTCACCCACCTAGGATTTGCTCCTTAGGGTAAAGCAAAGAGATCCCAATCCCCAAGAACACCCAGTGTTCATTTTTAGAAGAGAAGAGATCCTGGCATTTGAATGACAGAATTCAATTCCTCAACAAGTCTTAAAGTAAAGTGGAAAAGGAAAAATAAAACTATAATAAAATGTGAAAAGCCAAATTCTGCCCTCAGATGCTTAGGCACAACTCCCAGGCCTCCAATTCATCCGTGGGGCAGAAGCTGGCCCCTAAGAAAGTTAAACAGTAAAAACTGTTGGCAACAAAATGTCTTCAATACATCTGAGACCCAGTCTGCATTTATCTATTACTGCATTTGCTAATTCAAAACACAGGCATTATGCAATGGTTTCCATGGCCAGATATCCCCCTTTCCTAAATCCTGGGAACCTCCACCGGCCACTGGTACTTCCTACCCAACATGCACAGGGACCCACAGGTAAGACAGTCACAGTGTCTGCAGGTGCTATGGAAGAAAAGCACGGACGTCAGAGATTCATGAAATATTGTTGGGGGGGGGGGGGGCGGGGTGAAGAGACCAACTTTTCCTCAGTGATCAGCTTGCTAAATTAAAACAGGAAACTGGAGCCAACATAAGTGCATGAGAATTCATTCTAACTTGTGCTTTCAAAGAAAACTTCGAAGTGACAGCATTTAAGATGGTCTTTTATTTTTTCCTTTTAGCTGCATTTTATGTCTCGGTTTTTATTGTGTTGGCTCAACACTTTGCTGTTGCGCATTTTTTCAACCATATTCCAGCAACTTAATCTAGTCTGTTAAAATCTGAGTTATAAAACTGTCACTGACATCATCTGTGCAAAAGAAAAAAAACCCACTTCCCCAAAATCTTTTTTATCTCCCTTTCCATGACGGGTTCATAATCAAATTGGTCTACATACACACTAGTCTCAAATTCCTAAGCAATCCCACATCACAATCCCCATCTGCATTCTGGGATACTCTTTGAAGCATCTCATTCCCTGGAAAGATGTTCAAATGACCATTTTTTCCAAAAACAGGAATATTCTGTTTTGGTTTTTCTTTGGGGGGAGGGCTGTTGAGGGGGATGGTGATGGACGGAAAGGTTAAGATGAAACTGGATTAAGACAAAAAAGATAGTCTTAAAGCCATCTTTAGCACACAAATGTAAAAACATCACTACACTTGGCTTACAAAAATGTTAATTATGTATTTGACAGTGAAATATCTCAAGCAGCTGGAGCTAAAGAATTCATCCCCACACAGGGAAGGGCGGGGAGTGGGAAAACACACATGCACAACAGATACACACACACACACATACACACACACCAAACTAATCTGTAAACCTAGACTCTTCTAGTATATTAAACAACTTTTGCACCCACAAGAATGGGCAAGGGGAGAATTACAAAGTTTACCCACCCCTCCTCATCTGCGGGTGTTTTGGTGCGCCTTCCTGTTCTGTTGCTTCCTTTCAAAATACGCTAAGATATAAATGTCCCATCCTCATTGACAAATTTGGGCCATGGAATTCATGACTGCTCCTCCAGCAACAGACAGCCAGTCCAGAGTCCATGAGTCTCAAAAAAAATGCAAACTGACAGATTTACGCAAAGAAAAGCTGTCACCGTGGGAAATTTGGCTTTTGTGTATTAAGAAATATAAGCAAGCTTAGTACTATGAAGAAAGGTGCCAGTTAACCCCCAGATTCAAGTCTCCCACACACAGCTTGCTCCCTCTAGGACATGGTGTGCTTTAACCACATTTTGCCAGGAGGAAAACGCATTTGATTTGTTTCTCCTTCCCACAAGCATTCATTATATACCTACTATGTGCCTGGCACTGAGAGTCTGAAGATGAGAACTAGGTGGCATACGCCTCAAAGTCTTCTTTGATCACTTGAGTTCCAGAGTTCTGAGCTGCAGCTGGGCTAACACCAATCAATGGTCTGCCTGAAGTCTGGCATCAATATGGTGAGCGCTTGGGTGTGGGGGATAGGGGGGCCTGCCAGGTTGCCTAAGGAGAGATAAACCATCCCGGGTCAGAAAGAAAAGAGGCCAAAGCTTCCCTGTCAATCAACAGTAAAGCTGACTCATGGGCAGCTGCTGCACTTCCAGACCTGGATGACATAGAAGACTAACTCAGTTTCCTTAAAAAATAAAATAAAATACACGTGTATGTTTGCATATATGTGCATATTATATACATTATATACACATGCACATATGTATATGTATTTCTACATGTGTGCACATATACATGTATATTATGCACACATATGGATTGTGCACACATGCACATACATACACTTGCGTATGTGTGTACATGTACAAATGGATGAGATTATCAAAAACGAAATACCTACTGCTCTCAAGAAGTGTACATTCTACTAAAGAAAAAAACACAATACAAATAAAGAGAAGAAAAAGAAGCCCAGAGTAATGGAGAAAGTCTGGAAGACCTGGGTTCAAGTTCCCCTTCTGACACACACTGATATATGTGGTCCTGGGTTAGGCAGCTGTTCTTCCAGTGCCCCCAGGCACTGCCTCCAGATATTTCTGGAATCAGAAGAACTATAGATTTACATCACCAGAGGAAGTGTCTTGGAAACCCCTTCAACTATGAAACCCCAGGTCCACATACACACATACACACACACACACACACACACACACACACACACACACACACACAGCATTTGGGGGGTTGGATGGAGAGGACTCTAGACCTTGGGTAGAAGATGGTAACAAAGCTTGGCAAAGCTGAAAGTACTTCATGAAAAACAAAAAGAAAACTCTCACCAGTAGAAGGGGAGGCAAGAAGCCACCATCTTACCAGCCTCTCCATTCAAATTAAATCGTCCAGTGCCCACTGCAAAGAAAGATAACTTCATACCTAATTCTTGAGCCCTAAGTAGAAGAACTGTATGGATGCAAGAAACCACCAGACCATTCTCCTTTCTCAGATTATCTAAAGGCCAAATAAATGAAATTATCATTTTTTCCCAGCATACATTTTCACTCCTACCTGGGGCAAAGCGAGGGAGCCCCTAATCTGAAGAAGCAGGTCCCAGAATGGTATTTATGAGTTTCTTACAAGACCTACATGCACCAACAGATCTTGTAAACGTTCACTACACACCAAGAAAGTAAAGTAATCTCTCCTCCTCATGTTTTCCCGTGAAGATGAAAGATTTGAAAGCCCAAAGACTGAAATTTTCTGTTCCTTTCTTGATGGGCAATGTGGGCATCAATAGCTGTGTGTCTCCAAGCTTTTTAGGGAATGCTGTTCAAGCGTACCTGGCCCAGGGTTTGAAGAGTTCTCTGGGATACTATCAAAACCATTTGGATGACAGGAAATTAAAGGAAGAGGTCCTGGAATTCCCAGGTCTATGACAAAAGCCATAGGAGAAAATGCCTAGCATTTGTTCCAGTCATTTCTGAAGCTGATCCAAGGTGAAGCAGAACTGATTTTTATTGGGGGTGGGTAGAGATGTCCAGAAAGAAGGGTCCTTGACATTTCCACACACTTCCACTGCTGTGAGATGGGAAAGAACAGAATGGGAATTCATATACAGAGAGGTCTTGGGAGTCTTGGGGGCAGACAAGAAAAAGCGGCATCAGGAGATATCAGAAGGTCAGGAATGGGTGTGCAGTTTAGCCCAGCAGAGCACATTAGGCCATCTGACACTGATGAAAATCAACGTCCAGACAATTCTGAGCACAATGTGTCCCCATGCTAAGACTAAGAGGAGAATCAGTTTAAAACAGGTCAATGGAAACAACATTACCCCCTAGAAGACGATGGTGAAAACCACATCAATGCGAGTCGAAGGAGATCACTCTATTTTGCAAAATATAAAACTGTTTCATTGCAAATCTATGGAAACAATGTCACAGAGGCCAAGGGCTGTCATTTCGAGTCAGAGGAGGCCCACCTCACTGTGTAGCTGATAGCCAACGACGTCAAGGCAAATTACACCCCCACTCATTGAGACAGAAATCAAAGTCATGAGAGGAACGTTCCCTTTTAGACACACCCACGAGAGTTGGGAAACCAGGCGTTCCTTCCAAGCTCCCCTAATCTATCACAGGCCCAGGAAAAGGATGTATTTCTCTATTAGAGAAGGAGAAAGGGGCGGGTATCAGGGCTTTCAGAAGAGGGTGTTGGGGAGCTGATCCAAAGGTCAAGGCGCCCAGCTCTCTGCTCTGGGGGTCCTTGTACCAATGCCCTTCTGAGCCACGTGTGGATGAGTTGCCCAGTGGACTGTGAAGTTAGGAGAAGTGTGGAACCCAAAGAAAGAGAAACGGACCAGAGGGAAGAAAAGGAAGGCCCAGAAGGAGACTGGATTATCAACAGAGCAGTTAAATATCAGTGGGTAGGAGGAGCAGAGCAGGATAAAAAAGGCAGACACACTGACTTGAGTGGTACCCCTCTCACTCCATTCCCTGTTCCCAATTCAAGGGAGGAGAAAGGGAAAGAGAGAATAAAATGCAGCTGGAGTAATAGAGAAAAAGAAGGGGACAAGACAAAGAGAGAGAAAGAAAGATGGAAGGAGAAGGGGGAGAGAGAAAGGAAAAGGGGGAAGAAAGAAAAGGAAGGGAGAAAGGTGGAGGGAGAAAGAGAAGAAGGAAAAGAGAAGGATGGGGAAAGGGGAGAAGCAGAGAGACAGAGCCCAGAGAGACAGAGGAGGGAGGAAGCATATGTCCTCATAAATGTGTCAAAGGCCGGTTACCTGTCTCCTTTTCTCTGAGATCTAGCTTGACCCCTTCCCCACATTTATTCACCCCCATCATACTTCAGAGGTCCAGAAGATGTCTGGGCAAAGAATTCACAACACCTGTTATTAATCAAAGTAATAGGTGTCAGATGAGATTAATAAAAGTGGATGTCTCTAGGAAAAGAAAAACCAGACCATCCTCAAACCACCCATAGAATAGACCATCTCCCCATCAGAACTCCAATCTGCAATATCCTGTTTCTAAAAAGTGGCCATGACAGAATAGTGAGGCAGAAAGCAGCCAGAGTGAACCAAGGAAAGGGTACAGCATAGGAAGACTTCTTTCTGCCTAATGAAAGATAAGTAGTCCCAGTATCAAATGGACATCACCAGAATAGTTAGAGAAGGTGAAGAAAAGACTGAATTGTCAAGTCTAAATTTGGGGGGCAACAGGATACAAGGCAAGCTATGAAGGTCCAGAGCTATCAACTGTATTGAAACAATAAGGAATAACAGTTGAAGCTTTCTATGGACAGGGAGGGGGTCATGGGCAAGACATTGGATACCCCAGGATGGGCCATGTGAGTGCCAGAGGGAAAACTGAGTCCAAAGCCAGAGATCCATGGCAATGGGTAGTATAAGTAAGCCAGGGCATGTCAGCATCCAAGGACAGAAGTAAGGCAAGAAGGAACTGACAGAGAACAGATTTCTAACATAGAAGCCCAGACACTGTCCCAGGGATAGGTATAGTCCCCTCTTCAACACTGATCCAAGATGAGAGTTTAACCATTCTCCTCATCTCATATATTCTGCTGGGAGATGCAAGCTAAGATTGGCAAGATATGTAGCATCGAGCTAAGGATGCCAGACCTGTCGCCAACTCTTGACATGCTCTACTAAAGCGTATGTATCTTTCCATACTTAAGACATCATAGCTACGAATGGTGGCAGAGAGCCTATGCTAATCCTCCAGTTGTCTTGATTGAGATCATCACATCCTGCCACAGTTTCCTCAGCTGTTAAAAAAAAAAATGGGGATAATAATAGCATGTACCTCTCAGCGTTGTTGTAAGGATCAAATAAAATAATACTTGTTTAGTATTAAATAAACTTAGCACAGTACCTGGTATACAGGAGGGGCTAGGTATGATGATGATGATGATGATGATGATGATGATGATGATGATGATGATGATGGTGATATTATTGTTATTATTATTACTCATTATGTGACCTTGAATAAGGCCTTAGTTTTCTCCTCTGTAAAATGTGGGGAGCTGGACTGAATGACATCCAAGGTCCCTTCCAGCTCTCAGCCTATGATCCTATATCTATCTCATCTATATCATCAGATAATGAACATATGAAAGAAAAATGTTCCTTCTTTCAGCCCAAGTTGACCTTGGTCTCCAAAAGCCCAAGAGTAGAAAAGTAACCTCAAGGTACCGACCGACCCTTCCTTCAACAGGAAAAAAATAAAACCTCAAGTCCCTTGAAAACAACATGGTGAGACTATGCTCCAAATATACAGCAACGCAGGCATTCTTCTGAGGAAGTGTGTGCCTACAAGTCCCTCTCTTCCCCCACATCCACCCATGCATGCATGCATACACATTCGTGCCTACTCATGCTACATCAGTCTAAGAGTCTTACCTTGACTGCTGGTGAGAGATGGGAAAAAATGGTCAGCACAGGAAGAAAGAAAATGAGACAAGAATTATTATCCTGCTCCCCATCTCCAAACAGGAACCACTCTATACCCTGTACTTATATTAAATGGACTTTCAACTCAGGACTTAAAAATGAAAAAGTGTCTTTGTTCAAAATTCCTCTGAAGTTTGAGCTTGTGAAGATTTATGTAAATAAAATGTTAAATTAAAACATAGGTGTTAATAAAATTACACAAGTGATGGAATGGCTGTTCTTTTTCTAAAACCAATTGGCAATAAATTTCATAAATTCTGATTGCAGGTGATTCAGGCCATGAAAGCTTTGCCAACAATCGCCAGCAGAGGTCTATTACTGAAGTGGTATTAATATAGCCATCATCACCAATTCAAAGCAGATAATAAAGGACTGACACATTTATTATCATTATTAATTAACAGTTTTCTGAGATGGAATTAAATCAATATGCTGCTCTGATATCATTTTAACTAGTTATGCAAATCAAACATTTAGAGCCCATGAACAGATATAAATGCCATTCAAAATTCACTTCACACTTATTACTGTAATATCAGAACTTTCAGGCTTTGCTAGTAAAAAAGGGACTTAATGCTCATTTAATTACACTCAGACATAAAGCTTATGGAATGAAAGTTGAAATAGCTGATTAGTTAGGAAGTCACAGGAAGGCTATAACACTAGGGATAGACAATGAGATAATAATGTGAAAACGCAGGGCTTCTGCAGAGTTGTCCTGGCAGATCCCATTAAAAAGAACAATGACATGTAGGAGAATATGTTTTAAAATTACAAAGTTGAAGAATCTTCTCTAAGTCCAGAAAGAAAGGAAGAGAAGAAAAATGAGAGAAGAAAAAAGAATCCACAACTTGTCATTTATATAAATAAAAAAGCTGCTAGATTAAATTACCTAATGTTTCTTTCTAACTATATGATGATAATGATGACTATTAAGCTTTATACATGTAGAATGTAAAGTTCTCTTCCTAGTGTGGTGAGAGCAAGAGATTGGGACCAGATTTCTATAAACCTATTACATTCCCTGGAGAGATGCTATAGTATAGAAATTATGGGAAGCCCTGGTCCTCTGTGCCCATGAGGGTCAAAAGAAGAGCAAATGGGTTTAAAATGAAGTACAAATCAGAAAAAGACTAAAATGTCTATGTCATCTGATCCAAAGGTCCCATTGTTAGCATATACTCAAAAGAGAATAAAAAACACAAAGGTCTCATACACAGCAAAATATTCAAAGCAATGCCTGTGGTAGTAGCAAACCATATGCCACTACGGGTCTATGGCTGCCCCCCTTTCTAGTTCCCCTTTATATGTAGTTTTCCCCCATTAGAACATGAAATCCTTGAGGGTAGCGACCATCTAGATCTCTTGCATTTCTATCTTCAGCATTTGGCAAAGTGCCTTGTAGCCCACTATAAGTGCTTAATGAATCCTTTACCATTCATTCATCAGAAGAAGTAGATGTCCATTGATTGGAAAATGATTCACCATGGTTCTTAAATGCAATTGAACATTATTGTGCAGTCAGAAATAATGAGAATGAAGAATTCAGAGAAGCATAAAAAGACTTGTATGAACTGATGCAGAGAGAAGTAAATAGAAGCAGGAAAATGATGCGCACAATGAATACAACAACGTAAAGAGAAAGCATAAAAAAAAAACCTTAAACTAACCACTGAATTAGTTATAATTACCTAGTCTGACCCTGGAGAAGAACTGAGGACATGTGCTGCCTTCCCCCTATTTTTGGAAAGGTAGAGATTCTGAGTAGGGAATATATCATATACTATCAGAAACAGCTGACCTGTTGGTTGGTTTTGCTGAGCTGCTTTCTCTTTTTTTGTCTTCCTTCCAAGATAACGGGTTTCTGGGTAGGAGAGAAAAAAAGAAAAAAGGAAGAAGAATGAGGAAAAAAGAAAGAAAGAAGAAAGTGAGAAGAGAAAGCATGATCCTTGAGAAATAAAGATGATGTAAAAACAATAATAAAATTATTTTATTATCAATAAAATTGGTTTAGGTAACCAAAAATGAAGTAGGATAAATATTAAAGGAAAATTCTTCAACTTTTAGAATTAGGAGACACTGAAACTAACCATTTTCTGTACAGAAAATAGTCTCCTCTCTGGAGATCTGAAAACTCAATTCAAAAAAGCATTTCCTAAGTGCTATCTTTGTGGATTGAACTCTGCTAGGTATTAAGGAAAAAGATAAAAAATGAATAGTCCTGCCCTGAAGGAGCTCACAGCCCATTGGTAGGGGTGACATAAGCACAAAGACAAGTAAATATAAGCGAAATTAATGAAGTAGAGCACTCAAAACTGAGGAAGAGAGGAGGAGAAAATCAAGGAATGTTTCCTGGAGAAGGTGATATCTGAACTGAGCCTTGAATTAAGATGCAGATTAGAAGAGGTAGAGAAGAAGAAATGTATCATAGTCTCATGATTTTGCTGACATTCTTTAGAGTCAGGCACTGGGTAATATACTTAAAAGGAAAATACTTGAATATCCCCAAGACACTAAAAAGCTATCCAGAATTGGTACATGTGTAATTTGCCAAAAAACAAAACAAAATACCTCAGTTGATTTTCAGGAAATAAAAACTAGCTAACTGGGGAGAGATTAGAAAAGGAAGAGTAGCCTCCCTCCCAAGTGAGTCATTGCAATGACAGAAAGTATGAAGCCAATAACAAAGGTTAAATTAATTTAATTAACATGCTAACAACATGCAAAGACATGTCTATATCTTGTTATCTCTTTACAAAATGTGAAAACGTTTATCTGACTGAATTCGAAGAGGAGATTGAATTGGCAGGCCAAGGTTTTAAAAAGCTAAGCTTACCAGTTCTGAGGATAGGTAAAGCATCCCAGGATTCCAGGAAGAGAGAAACTTTGTGGAGAATGACCTTTGTGTCTCTACAAGAGGGCAGTAGGGAACACAGAGATTTCCTCTCTTTCCCCCATTCACCAGTTCATAATACAAAGGAACTATTCACCCAATAAGAGACACTACCTCCAGTAAGGAGCAGAGAGACATTCACAGAGATCCAGATAATAATTATTTTAGGCAGGAACAGATTCAAGAACTATGACCCTTGGCAGCAGAGAAAAGAGCTATATAGAGGAGCTGACTTAGGGAGCACACAGTTGATTGACCTACTCTGCAGAGACAATAAGGAGCAGTCTGGATCCTGTAGTACCAGAGGTGGAGGCCCAAGTTCAAATCCTTCCTTAAAATCTTACTAGCTGTTTGGCTCTGAGCAAGTCACTTAATCTCTACTTCAATTTCTCTATCTATAAAAAAGGAATAATAATAACGTACTTCATAGAGCTGTTGTCAGAATCATAAGGGACGTCCTCTGTAAAGCACTCTATACTGTCTTCTTATTACCAAAAAAAGTTCCCAACATGTGGGCCTCAACAGCAGCATGCTCTAACTATGTGGCCACTCTTCCCACTGATAAACTGTAGCAAGTGCTGGGGAGAGTGTGCTTCAGGTTTATAAGAACAATCTATTACAGCTACTACTTTTATTATGCCATTTTTAATAAATGCTTTGCTTTGATTTAATTGTCTCTGTTGTCTCTTAAAGCTAAACTCATCAGCATAGGCTCAAAAGCAATAGTTACAGGAGCGTAAACCCTAGGAAGTCACCCCTCCACCCCCAACCTCCCAACCCAGTCTGCAACTTGTGAATGCTGAATTAGGAAAGTTAGGATCGTAGCTTAAGGGCTACAAAGGAATTTGTAAATCAATTAATCTACCCCCTCATTTTAAAGACAAGGAAACTGAGGCAAAGACAGAATTACTTGCCTGAGGCTCACATGGGTTAGTGAACAGCAAAGACAGGATTTGAAGCCAGCACTCTGTTCTCCATATTAGATTGTAAACTCTTGGAGGAAGAGATTATGTTCTTTAACTTTGTAGGCCCTTAATGAATGTTTGCCTGAATTATTTGAATGTTTGTTCAAATTTCTTTCCTGCTCAGCATTCTTCAACTAATAGGAGCTCAATAAATTTCCTCTTCAACTTCAACGTGGCTTGAATTCACTGGGTTAGGAAATCACTGGGTACTCATCGGAATGTCAGGATTCTACAGTCATAAGCCAGAACTGTTACTTTTGGGAAATTCCTTTCTTTTCTTCTGCCAAATTACAATCTCAACTTCAACCTGTAGCTGTGTATTTGCCCCCACGTACAACCAATATACGTCAGAAAACTGTCAGTTACCATCTAAATTTCACATCTGACTTTTCATGAAACTTAAAATAAAAAGCAAAAGGGAATTTTATTATAGCTCCCAGAACCCCTACCCCTTCCCTATACATTTCACCATCATCATCACCGTCATCATCATCACCATCATCATCATCAGTACCATTTCAGACACACACACACACACACACACACACACACACACACATCTTTTATTATGGCTTCAAATCACTGGCTTCAGATCAGTATGAAATTTGCTTGGTTAACCACTTGTCTTATATGCTACAATTCAATATAGCCACCAAAATTTGACTAGTTGATCTAGGTTTCATGAATTCTTTTAAGAAATATAAAGTTTCTGTGACTTCAAAAACTTAAAAATTTCCTATTAAAGAGGTATTTGTCCACTTTCAAAAAAGGGGGGGAAACAAAGCATACTCTTAAGAAGGAGTCTTTTTGGGTGGGGAGAGGGGTGTACAAAAAAGAATTTGCTTTCTTTCTGCCTCAGTTAACTGATACAAGGTGTATTTGATAGATTATCTATTTGAGATCATCCAACTTTGCATGTCTTTCCATTCACAAGAACAAATTATCAGTTAAGTGTCTTTCAAAGACTTGTGAACTTGCTTCCCACTTCCCAAACCTCTTTCATTAATGGTCTTTCTCTAACTTGAAAAATTTGACAAAATCCCAAACATCCTTCTTCTCTATCATCAAATATATAGAAAAAGCCATCTAATTCTCTTTCAATGCTCTTTTAGGATAAGCTGGATTTTGAAAAGTGGGAAGGACATCATATTTTTTTAGGCAGAAGGAATACAGGTTAATTTTCAAACCTTTAATCTGCAATACAATCCCCTTCACCATCTGGTCTTAGCCTACTATTTCAATTCTACTTCAAACGGATCACATGAGATAATATTTGTGAAGGGCTTAGTAGAATGCTAGGCATACAGTAGGTGTTTATTCTTTCCCTCTCCCTACCTCGATGCTAGCTACATTCATGATTACAGAATGAGACACCTCAGGTAGTATAGATTACTGGAAGTCTTGGAGGAAAGATTGGCCCTTACTTGTCAGAGACATTGTAGAGGAAAATCTTGTTCAGATAGGGTTTGGACTAGACGACCTCTTAGGTCCCTTCCAACTCTGAGAGGCATTCTGTCCCCTCAGGGAGCCTGAAATTTAGCTATAGAGAGGTCGTTACTTCACTTAACATTTCCCAGGTTAGATGTTTTGTTTTTTCAGCATGTGCTTATTAAGCAAATAGTTTAGAACCACATAAGATTTTAAAACAATGTTCATACTTCTATCTGAATACAGAAATCAGAAATCACACTAAAAGAAACATACAAGGCCCCCTAAACCTTTCTAATTGGATGGGTGGATGATCAAGAGAAAAAAGTAGAGGGAATTACAGGCAGAAGAGGAGGGACTATTTTCAATTCAAGTCATCCATTCAAGCAAACAAGCATTTTTAAAATGCTTACCATATTCAAACTACTTTTCTAGTCATTGGTATTAAAAAAAAATAAAATTGTGGCACCCCCCTGCACTCAAGGAATTTGGAGGACAGGGTGACAACACAAATAAATGCAAAACCCAGTAAATAAATACAAATACTGTAATTTGAAAAAGATCACCCACAGCTGGCGGGAGGGGTGGGGAGAAGGGCAAACCAAGTATTTATTAGCACCCACTATGTGCTAAAGACTTTACAAATATCTAATTTGATCTTCAGGAAAGGTGCAAGTCTGAGTTTAAGAAATTGGGGAGTGACTGTTTTGTAACTTGCAAAGCTTTATTACATAGAACAGAGGAAGCATCTATTTTCTTAGAAAACAGGAAAGCAGACCAATAAAGATGCTTCCAGACTGTGAAATTACTGGGACCCTGACCTAAGTCACCAAACCGCAGCTAGAGAATCCACTTTTCTACAGTTAAGAAGAAACCTTACCTCTTGTAACAACTTTGGTACAAGCCAGAATGGAGGCAGGGGGATGGACCACTTGAGTTCTGGCACATCCTTCAACTCCACCTCCACCACTACCCCTTCTCCCTGGAATAACCATTCTACTGAGGGGATATTGGATGGATTATGTTTTCAGAGCATCGTGGGATGAAAGCAGCCATGCAATTTTAAGATACGATTATCCTGACCAAACCTATCAATGTACAAACTTTTCCAAAGGAAATTATTTGAAAGTAATTGTAAGGATTCGGTCCTTCAACTCTTCACAGAACCAATTTTTAATACTGGGGCATTTTTTTTTTATAGTCCATGACTCAGACTGGATTGTTTAGTCCTGCTTTGGTTAGGAAGCTACAATATGATCCTTCTCTGACTAGAAATACCGGCATAATTTATTGCATTATTACTCCTCTGAACTGAAAGCAATTAATTACCTAGAGCAGGATGCACAAGTGAAAATTCATCAGAGGAAAGTGATGAAAAATGTGCTCGCTGCTTTAAAATAATAGGGGCTTAATGGTTTTTTTGTTTTCTGACTAATCTCAAGCATCTTATGAACAACTCTGTATTGGTTATCGGTTGTGAATCCTCTTTCTTCCCCCTTCCTCTTTTATATTATTCTATCATCCAATATCTCCCCCAAAAGACAGGAAGAAAAATCTGAAACATTTGCTTAAAAGCAGTGGAGAGGGACTCTGCCCTTCTTCAACAGAGTAAAATTATTAGTACAATGTAGAAAAACATGATAAAATATATTCATATGTTTATCATCCATGTTGGTAGCACATATCTGTTTGGTTGATTAATGTCGTTCTCTCTCTGCAACACCAGAAGCATTTTACTTTAAAACTTGGAAAAGTCATGTTGGATGCAAACACACACACACACACACACATACAACCCTACTCACCCGGTTTATATACATATACAGCTTATCCGCACTATCTCAGCAAAGTGACATGAATGTAACCTTCATATCAAAATCAAGACACATCAGACGACAGTGCCCGCTAATATCTTCTCCCAGGCACATTCCTAGTTATTACTAAAACTGTCGTCCCACCAAGATCCAGGAAGAGAAAAGGAAATTGAGCCAATAATGTGTTATTGTATTATTTATAAATTTCATGCACATACAGAAGATAGAAACAAGGCTAAATTCATTACATTTATTTCTACTTTTCAGAATTATTCACATCTGTATGATTCAGTAATTGTTTTTTCTATAAAGTTATTGGAGTCATTTTGCTCCGCATATTTCCGATCAATTCCTCCTCTCAAGGGCACAGTTGAAAAGTGATATTTGAAAACGGCCTCTGATAGATTGCATGGTTAGTCAGCAGCAGAGACAAACAACCTAATCCAGCACAAATTAGTTCGGCTGCCAGCAAGAGTTTTATACAAAGATGTAAATTATGTTGTCAAAATCGGTCGCTTTCTAGCTTGCTGCTCAGCTAACAAGAAACCACTTTGGCTGATAAAGATGAACACTAAGCTTCCCTCTCTTACAAATTTGCAAATCTGCCATTTCAGCATTCTGTTAGCCACAAACAAACAACCCGCTAGAATTGCTTCTTCGCTTCCGTGGTGGTATTTTCACCCAGTGTTCTTTCCAGGTTGCTCTCAGAAAAACAACAAAAACCAAAATAAAAAAAGGAAACAAAATAAAAATTTTGAAAAGCTCCATAACAATAAACACAGGAGGCAGGCAGACAGACAATAACTTCAGGAAAAAACTAAACTCCTGCGAACATCCTCCTCACCTTTCTGTCTTGCCTGCTAGCCTGCAGGATGGCTGGCATGACCAGGCTGCCTGTGCCCTCAGGGCAGGCCAGACATTGGCAAAAATCCCACTCAGTGCCAGGCCCCAGGTTAGTCCAGTCATCACTGCTGCTATGCTGGAAGGGTGAAGTACATGAGAAGGGGAGACTGAGAAAAGCTCTTGACTCTAATGGAAACAGAAATATCCTTAAGGCTCTGGAAAAGAATTGTGCCTGACAGTAACCCATCTATTGCATTTTCTTTTACAAATTACTATCCTGGGGGAAAGAGGAGGCCAAAACACCCAGGCCAAGTCCAGTATTTCACCAGGCTGCCCACTTGAAGGGAGAACCAGCTAGATCTTGCACTGGACTGGAAATAATAATGCATTATAACTGTAATTATATCCAGCATAAGTCAAATAAATAAATTATAAATTACAATTACCCTTTAAAGTTGCTAGTCTCACTGTTTGCTCTACAATTAACTGCAGGTGCTCCTCCATGTTTTATTACAGTCCCAAAGTTATATATTCGCCAGAACAGTACAGATGATTCCTGTTTATTTGTTAAATTAAAGCATTGTTGGTAAAATTACAGCTTAATTAATATTATGGGTACTGTATAACAAAATAGTTTACCTTGTGCATAATTTATTTCCACACGCATATCTCGGCACAGACCCATTACAGCTCGAAGGCAGCTAAAATAAAATATTCCTCCTTTGCTGGCATTTTTCTAAACAGCCATTCACTAAATCAATATTATTCACTTGGTATTTTTAAAAGCAGTGTATCTTAATAATTACACAGCATTAGAGTAGGCAATAATTTTCCTTGCTAAGCATATTAAATTTAGCAAACCATCAGTCAAAGAGTTTGTTCCCTCGGAGCATGTGTAAGCAGTGAGTGAGTTTGGAATCCTGGTAGTTGGGTAGAAATGTCACATGTAGTTTAAGAATGTGGATGTGACTCCCTAAGCCAGCCCAGCACGATATATCTTTATTAGTTTCATTGGTCAGTGCAGTGACCAGTTGTTTATTTTCATTACTCAAGACAAGGTGAGCCACTTAGCACTGACTGCAATCGCAACCAAAAATGTATGACTTTGCAGAAAATAAAAACAAGGCTGCAGGCACCCAGAAGTCTGGGAAATGACCGGAATGATGAGGGAAAATATCTATACGTAAGTAGGGTACAGGTACACATTTTGGGTGAGAACTTCGTCTTTTTTGCCACTAGTATGCTCAGGCACCAGCCCTGCCAAGGAAGGAAGGTGTGTTCTTAATGTCTCTTGAGTGCTGACCACCACTAATTCAGGATTTTGCCTGTCAGGGTGCAGCAGCTTTCAATACTTACATTCCTTTCCAAGCTCATAGGAATTAATACACTAGAAAAGGCCTCTGGGAACCATGTCTTTCCTCCTTGCCCTTCATGCTTTATCTGATCAGAGTCAAAAAAAGATCAACTTCAATTCTCTCTCTCTCTCTCTCTCTCTCTCTCTCTCTCTCTCTCTCTCTCTCTCTCTCTCTCTCTCATCATTTGCCCCTCTTTGGACCTTAACTATTTCCTATCACTTGCATATGAGCAAAGCAGAAGCCAAACTGTTCCATATAGGGCTAAAATTGCCAAGTACCACCAAATTAATAATTGATTGATACATATCTAAAGGCTGCAGACCCCTAGAAAGTATATTTCAAGTGACCAGGCAAAAATACTTTTCAATAGCATTTTATCCACATTGCGTGATCAAAGATAAAAGTCAATCAAAATTCTAGCGATCAGGACAGAAGGGAAGCTGTCCAAATATGACCAGGACCATTTTCAGAGACCTCCATCCTTGTTACCTACTTTCCTTTTTAGAGGAAAGTATAGATTTGTCTATTCCCTAATTTTCTGCTCCCACACACATCTATTTCCATAATGTTTAGAAAGCAATCTTCTCTCTCTATGAGCATGAGAGGGAAAACTAGGCTGACATGGAGGAGGCTTAAGTGACATTCTCTATTTAAGGGACCACACTGGGGTGGTCTGCCAGGCAGGAAACTCCATGGAGCCCCCCTTCTACTTTCTGCCACCAAAGTGAGGCTAAAAAATAGTTCCCAAAATTATATTAATTAAAAGATTATAGATTTAGAGCTAGAACGGACTACAAAGGCCATCAGTTCTAGTCAGGCAAGGTAGTAAGGGGTAGAAAATATTGAAATTGTCATCAGGGGAAATCTTAGTTCAAATCCTGCCTTCTACACTAACTAGCTGTGAGACCATGAGTAGATCACTAAACCTCTCTGAGCCTCAGTTTCCCTACCTGTCCAATGGGAATAATAACTGCTCTTCCCATACAAAATTGTTGGGAGAATCATAAGATCATGAAATTATAAATCTGTACTGGAATGGACCTCTGAGACCATCTGACCTAACCCCTTCATTTTATAAATGTGAAAACTAAGGCCAGAGAGAGATTAAATAACTTGCCTAAGGTCACAAAGAAAAGCTCTTTTTGCCAGTCATAAAGTGCTACACAACTGTCAGATATTATTATTGTTTCCCCTCAGGAAGAATACTTGAAGTAAAATCAGTGTATGTAGCTTAATTCTACTACCCTAAGAGAACAGTATGGTGACTATTGGTCAGTAGCTTATACAGGCACAGGAAGATCCATGGGTATGAATTAGTTCAGAATGCAATTAATCACTTGATAAATTAATAAATATTTATTGACCATCTCTGTGACAGGCATTAGCAATGCAACCATATTACTAGGCAGTGCCATGTGCCAAGTAGTAGAAATTCAAAGACAAAAATGGAAAGAAAAAAGAGCCTTTTGGGCACTAGACATTAAAACAAAGCAGATTTCCTCTTTAGGCTTAATGCTCTAATTGGGGAACGAAAACATAAAAATATTAAATAAAGGATTTCAGTAACAGTTCAAGACAAGAATAGATGTCCTGAGGCACAGCAAGATAAGCTGCTAGAGACTGTTTAGACCATTGTTATGAGAATTCGGAGGAGGAGAATCATCTATAGACTAACATGTTCAGAGAAGTCATTTAGTCAACACAGTTTTATTAAATGCATACTATTATGCAAAAATATGGTTCCTGCCCTCAAGGAGCTCCCACTCTAATGGCGGAAGCTCTAAAAGCTGGATTTGAATCAGGTCCTGAAGAGCAAGATTTGGATAAACAGAGAAAGAGAACTGGATGCAATAATGTACAAAAGCATTTAAAAACCCCAACTTATTAGCCACCTACTTGTTTCATAATCCTGTGCAAACACAAACAAACAAAAAGCAAGATTGCTTATTCTTTAAGAGAGGGACACCTAAGAGAGTGCATGAAGTGGAAGCCTTTAGAAGGTAGGATCCATTTCATTTACAGCTTTGTATGGTCATTCCATCGTATAGTCCATGGCATTCAGTAAGCGCTTAATAAATGCTTGTTGAATTGAATTCTACGTATGTATCTTGCCAAAATGGATCATTTATTGGCAAATCTCCCTAGCAGGAGAAAATAATTAGCAAATTCATTATTATGAGTCTTGTTTTTTCTTCTGCTGTTATGGCTCATCATCTGATTGCCTTAAGTAAGATGTATGACTTACATTAAAGTTCTTAAATAAATCAAAATGTTTCTGTTTTCATGAGTACACTTGAAAGTCACAGATATTATATTTTCTAATGGGGACTCCAGACCACTTTCTGTTACTAAAATATCTAGTCAAGGAAGTAGGTTTTATTTAAGTTAACAAAATTATGGTCCTTCACAACAATAACATAAACAGAGCCCTGTTCCTTGAATTTGCTCCTCTTCTCTCATTAAACAATATTCTATCTTTAGCTGTCACATCTATATGGGAAGAAGAAATGCCATATGCCAAATCTAGGTCTAAAACAGCTGAAAAGTTTTGACTTTAAAGGGAAAGAACATATAATAAATAATGTATGTAATATAATATAAAAATATAATATATAATAAAATATATGCATATACCTGTATAATGAATGATGTGGACAAAATATACATACATACATGCACATATGTATGTGTATCTATGCATCCATAGATACATAGACATATATACATTTATCCATATATATGTACATATACATACACATACATATATATGTATGAATATATAGTCCATATCATTCATCATACAGCTAAAGAAACTGAGACCCAAAGGTTACTTGTCCAAAATCAAACAGATAACATGTAACAGAGGATTCAAACCCAGAGCCTTGGGCTACAAATCCAGTGGTCTTTAAATAACTCTTCTACAAGTTGCATCACTGTAACAATAAGAGACGTTGTCTGTTTGGAACAATATGATAAGATAAAGAGAGAAAAGGCCCAAAAGATAAATCAAGATCGATAGCCGCTGCATGACAAAAGGCTGGCCTACGTGCAGGCTGGCTAAAATGCTGAAGCAACAGGCTATATGTAATTGGGAAGGAGAATCCAGAAGAAAGAGACATGGGGAACAGGGCAGGTAATTAAAGGAACACCCTAGGAAAGGAGAGAGCAGGGAAGTACATTGTCCTAAGCACCTTTCCCTTAATCATGGCATAACAAAAGAAACATAAACAATTTCAGAATCTGTGACTTTGCAAAGCCAATGCCTCTCGCTGAAGCAGCTACTGTGAACCGTCCAACCTCTTGTGACTATTAATATTAACTAACTGTGCACTCAACACCCACCAGTGAGCTAGAAGTAGTAGACAATGAAGGATATGCTAATGTCCTCGAGGAGCCTTCCATTCAAAAATGGGCATGGATATATGGACGAAAACACAGACACATGGGACAATATCTCCCTAGGTTTTCTTTTCTTTAAACATCTGGCTAAGTAATGATTACATGGAGCAGTTATGGGAAGGGGAAACAAAAGAAGGGGAGAGTTGATAAAGAGGAAGACCTTAGAAACAAAGTATCCATCATATTTATAGAATTACTTAATGCTTATGGAATTTCTCTAAAGTGGGAATATCCCCAGAAGAGGAAAGGAGTCAGTTTATAATCAACAAGGCAATGAACCAGAATTTACTGAGCACATATCAATTATTAGGATAGGTGCTGGAGGATATACAATAGTATGAATGGTGGCCCCTGACCTCAAAGTGTTTATAACTAGATGATGGATAAAAAGTCCAACAATTCTACCTTGGTATTTTCTTTAACAATTCCTATGATTTCTCTTCTATGGGTGCTCTGTCTACCAGTACAGAATACAACCCTTCCATGTATTCCATGCTCATGCTTATCCATAATTCTTCCCTCCATGTTGTATCAGCCATCCATACTGGAGACCTTCCTCTAGTTCTTTTAATACTCAGAGTATCAATGAAGCCCTGTGGTTGTTTGTCATTTTTATAAACTACTATTACCATCAATTCTAACGTATTAATACTTGAAGGTTTATAAGCACTTTTTTGACAATAATCTTATGAGATGGATACTTGACTTGTCCACCAACCTTTCCATCCAGTCTCTACTCTCAAAAAGGCAGCTAGGTGACACAGCAGATACAGCATTGGGCCTAGAGTTAGGAATACTTGAGTTTAGGTTGCACTTGTCCTTCATTCTCAAAGAAGACCATGCTATCAGGGAGATGATGACATGACTTAGAGTTGACTTTGATTTGAGGGAGGGAGGGCTGTGCTAGGTCACCAGCCTCACTTTATCCTCCAGAGTCATCTGGGTCCAGTAGCCAAATATTTATCAGGACAGTTAGAGATGACCCAGGACATAGAGGACACAGATGGTCCTTTTAAGCTAAGGTTTTTTCAGACCTTCAGAACTTCAGTTCAAATCTAGCTATGAACACTTAATGGCAGCGTAACCCTGGGTGAGTCACTTGATTTCTATGTGTCTCAGATTCTCCACTATAAAAAATGGAGATAATAATCCTCCTAGGGGATTGTCTAAGAATCAAATGAGATATTATTTTTAAAGTGCTGAGCACAGTTTATGGCACATAGTAAATCCTTCCTCCCTTACAAGCAAAAGACAAGTAAATATAATACACAGTACAGGGCAAAGATATGGTTAATTTAACTCCACAAACACTTATTAAATATCTACTGTATGTCAGGCACTCTGCCCCGTGGGAGCTTACCAAACCAGTAGGGTCCATTACCACTCACAGAGTTCACTTATAGCCATTACATGTGCTAACTAGTGTGGAAGAAGCACCTGAGCCTTGAAAGAAGAAAAGGAAGCCACAGGAATTCACAGCTGGGATCGCTTCTGGTTGACATGACGAAATCTGTATATTTTTAAAAATTAATCTAATGAATCCTCATTAACTACAAGTTTGTGGCAACACCACACAATAGTTTGGTGGAATGAGCTCATATACAAATATATAGTGAATGACGCTGATACTCACCTAGGAAACAGACATATGCGACCTACTAACTTTAAAATACCAGGGGACCATTTTGAACTCTCAATTGGTGATCTACTAGCTGGTGGTCTAGTGTCCTGAAACAGCAAAATAGTTTTTGAAGGCCTCTTTGGCCTTGAAAAAATCAGAATCAACAATGGGCAAGGTGGATGTAAATGTATGTGTAGTTTATACATGCGAATGTGTGTGTAAGAAGCCTTACTTTTCAACACCTCAGACTGGTGCTCAACAAAGTGATATATAAATGAAGTGCTAACCCTCTCCTTGCAATCCTGTCTTCCTTTTCTGGGCCACTTGCTCCTCTCTTCCTGTCAAGAGGTCCACTATCCATAGTTTCTTCTTGTGGTGTTTCTAACACCAGGGTTGTCCTTAGTGGCAATCCACAATCTGGATATTACCTGACCCACCTTCTCCTCTTCATCAAAGCTCCTCATCCTTACCAACCAACCCCATAGAACCCCACAATTGGAAAGGCCCTCAGAGGCCATTCAGCCAGGCCAAAAAAAAATCTTCTCTATAACTGATAATCAGTGGTTTTTCAACCTTGGCTTGAAGATCTTCAATGACAGGAACCCACAAGGCAGGCCACTCCTCATATGGAACATGTTTACCTCTTCCTCTATTGCTCCTAAACTCTGCCCTCTGGAGTATGAACAGAACAGGTAAAATCCTTCTTCCCACTGTTAGGCTTTCAAATACCTGAATATAGATAACATCTTGGCGCTAAAGTCTTCTCTGCCATTAAAGTGGCTAAAGCTAATTTGATCAATTGAAGCTAAGACGTCAATAGCTGATAGATAATGATTTAGAGTATCTGCTCCCTGGTGGCATTTACATTTTAACTGAGACCTTTAATGCCTTAACTCAAAGACAGTTGGTAATGTGGGAGTTAGAGACACTAATAAGAGAGATATGTGCAGGACTGGGAACCTTCCTATTGCCCTTCAAAGAACCCTACATAAGTATCTTCCTCTATTTCTTCCTTGACCTTGTGGGTATACTTGTGTGTGTGGCTACATTATACATACATACATACATACACATATATATATATATATACACACATAGAGAAAGAGAGAGCGAGACTTCATAGACCTCCTCCCTGTACCCAATGGAAAAAAAAATCTATGGATTGAAAGGATAAAAAAGCCACCTCATAAATACTGTGATTTTACACAACAAATGACTAGAATCAGACTACACATTTATTGGATTTGCAAAAAACCAAAAAATTTATGTTTAATCATGTCTCACTAATTCAGAATTTAATAATTTAAACATAGGATGAATTAAACTTTACTTTGTACTATCAATCAAGTTGGTCAAGCAAACCAATGCTGTTAATAAGATTGTGAAGAATATGTTTAAATTTCTTAAGAAAAACTATTCATTGTTTATACTTTAGAATAGTTGTTTAGAACTATAGACCAGCACAAGAATTTAAAGACTGTCGACCCTTGCCCCTACAAAAGTCAAATGAGAAAATGAACACTCAATAAGTTTAGTGACTTATCTAAGATCAACATAGAGACTTTCTTTCTATTCTAATAGAATACTGGCATCTTAATTACAAATCATTCTTATTGAGAGGTTTTACTAGTATAGTGCAAGAAGGGGTGTGCTGGAAGCAGTCTGTACTTCAATAGGGTTGATTGTTAAATTTTCAGTGTGAGTGTAACACCTTGGAAATTGGCAAATGCCACAGTTCAGGGCTTGATTTGTTGTTTTATTGATTGTCTAGATTTTAAAGTTATGGAGAAAATGTTAAAAATGCAGATGAACCTTAAAAGTGTGTGTATACATACATACTATGCATATGTACAGGTAGATATTTAAGTGGTTTTTTATTTATATTTTTATTATTTTATTATATATTATAACATTAAATGTTTATGTATTATTTTATTATATACACCGTTGATGTGTTTGTCCTGCATTCCTGAAGAGGAGGACCATGACATCAAGATGATGACATAGCTTGCAGCTGACTTTGTGAGTCAGGACTGTGCAAGGTCACCAGGCTCACTTTCTCCTCCAGAGCCATCTGGGTCCAGTGGCCTGATATTCATCAGGATCACTGGAAATGGCCCAGGATGCAATGTGAGACCCTGTCCCTTTCAGACTAAAGTCTTATCACATTCTCACTTTGAGTGAGATACACCCATTCAATGAATAGGCTTCTTTAAGTAGTTACTCAAAGGATGGCCCCTTTAGAAAAAAAAAAAATCAGTAATTGTTTCTCTTTTACCCAGGAATCTCAGGGTCTTCCCCTCCCAGTTTGATTATATTTATTATATAGAAATGTATATATAATATATAATTTATACATATAATTATATATTATGTATTATTTTATTATATTTATTATATAATTTATATCATTATATCATTTCATTATATTTATGTATATAAATAAAAGAAGTGGCTGTTAAACATTTACCTGTATACCCCTGGTGCCAAGCAAATCAGAAAACCTATATTTAAGTTCTGGGTTCAACATTTATTTCGTTGAGTTACCTTGGGCAAGTCCCTTAACCATTCTGAGGTTCAATCAATATTTTTGCCTGTAAAATTGGTGGGGAAGAGGAAGATCAATGACACTAGAGTAATGATATTTGCACATTCTACCTCACAGGGTTATTCTGAAGAAAATGCTTTATAATTATAATTAGAAAGTGCTTATATAAGCATGAGATTATCTTTTTTTAAAATAGTCTTCAAATTCCCCTTCATTAGACTAGCTCAACTTATTGCTGATTATCTAAAAGTAATAAGAGAATTAAAAACATCCTATAAATTAATATTTTTCAATAATTCAAGCTGACTTCATTCTCCCCAACTATCTGAATTGGTGAAATTTTATTATATCTCCAGGGAAGTTCTCAAAGTTGTCCTTATGATGCCTCTAAAAATGAAACTTCCTAGCAACTAAAGCCCATAAGGAGTACCGCTTACTTGAGAATCACTTTTGTATGTCACAAAACTCTTCAGCAATTTTTTTAAAAGACTATTTAATCACAATTAATTTTGATAGTAGAGCTATTGTGGATTTAAATGTTATCATTTTTTTTTTAAGGAAAAGCCTGGATTTTGTCTTAAAATTTTCCATTTTAAGAAACAGGTATTCATACAAAAACAAATAGCCCAAATTGTATTTTAAGCATTTTAAACAACAGTCTTGATGTATGTATTTATGGATACATATATGTGTGTATACATGTACACACAGATGTGTGTATGTGTACACATGTACACACAACACACACATACCTTATTTAACAATGAAAACTTTGAAGTTATCACAATCAGAAGATGCAGGTTCCAGTTCTGGTTTGCCTGGGCAGGTCACTTGATCCCACTTGATCCCTCTGTAACCATGGCTTTAAAGTCAATTTGCACAGGCTGTGGCCTCATTGGTGAAGACTGATTAGTTCTGTGTCTCTGAGAGGGGCAGAGCTGCATAGAACTTGGGAGAAGAGAGGTCCTAGTCTTCTGGGTTTCAGTTTCAAGAGAGAAGACACATGTTTCCAGATTCTCTTCAGAAAGAAGTCTCTGAAGGGAGATAAAGAATCTGGGAAGAAGCCAATGTGTAAAGGACCTGGCACTTTAATCATGTCCCTATCCACAGAAGTGGATCCACACAGTGTTTAATTTCCCTTTGGATGATACTGAGGACCCTCTTGCGGTTCAGTTGATATATCTCATTCCCACTAAAAGAGCTCATTTACACTGTATGTTGTCCGGTACATTCTCATTCATATAATTCTCTGATTTTCTATCTGATATTAGCTTAAATAGGTTTATTTGCCATTCTCTATGTGCATTCTTTGTATTGATGGGAAGTGGGTCATGCCTTAGATACATAGCTTGGGTCATTTCTTCCCCATTAAGAGACTGTGATCAGAAGCTTGAACCTAAAAATTATTTCCCCTAGACTAACAATATTTGGTAGGGTAAACACATGTAACTCTATCCTAGTTCTCCACCCTGCCTCCTTTGAGGAGAGTAGAGTGGCCAGTCTTGTAGCCCTATCTCTTGTTTCCCTCTTGGAAGGAATCAAAGTCACCCTTGGAGAGGGTTACTCAGAGAAGACTCAAGAGATTCACTCCTCCCTTTGAACCACATCTAGACAGACCCATGTAGATACACAAAATCTATGTAGGTAATACATATATATATATGTATATACATATATATATATTTATACATACATATATATGTATATGTATATATATATACCTTACAGTTTCCTCATCAATAAAATGGAAATAAAAATCCTTGTGTTGTCTACCCTCATAAGACTATTGTAAGAAAAATTCATTGGATATTACAAAGTGCCATGCAATTATGAATTACTACTATAATAATTATTATATTCATTAAAGTAGGGTTCCTAAATGCCTTTTAGTTGGCCTGTTTCAAGTTCCTACCATTATTAGAAAGCAATAAAATTTAATTTAATTTAAAATATTCTATAATTCAAATCTTGGGGGAAGCGAGGTAATGTAACAGAAAGTGAACCAGAGTCTGGGAAGACTTGGGTTTAAATCTTGTCTTTGGAAGGTATTAGCTGTGTGACTACAGACAATTCAATTAACCTCTCTGAGCCTTGGTTTCCTCATCTGTAACATATGGTTATCAAAATCTACAGTCCCTCCTTAGCTCCAGAAAGTTCTCCTCCAATGCTTTGCTGTGGTACGGAGGTGACCTTGGGTTCTCAAAGGCCATGGCAGAGGAGAACAAACTCTACCATGCTGAAGAGGCTTAAACGATGGCCCAAGCAAAGGATTATCCTTTTCTGGGGACCAGGTTAGCTAAGTATGGAGCCAGTAAATAGCCCACTTGGCTGATGCATTCCTTAGCCATAGCAAGAAATGAACACTCCATAAAATGCTAAATACAAAACGACCCTGATTCTTATGCAGCCTTCTTTCACCTCTGCAATTTGATCAGAGGAGCAAGGCAGAAACCAGGGTAGAAAGGGCTTAACATAGTCCAAATATTAGCCACTGGTACTGTGGATGTGTGATTCTTGCCTAGTGATCTACTACTGGAAGGAAAGAATTATATCTACCTAAACATTCTCCCTACAAAGGAATCCAGAGAACAAAAGAAAGGATAGCTCACAAGTCCTCCTTGGAAGAACAAATGAAGGATTTCAGGGAGATTTTATCATGCATTCAAAGACAAGAAACATCATTTCATGTAACGTCTGATCACTTTGCACTGTAGCGGTCATGATAAACCATTTGCACAAAGACCATGCGGCAAACATCAGAGCTTGTGGTTTATGTGTCCACTTCTGTTATAGGAGATGAATGATCCTCCACATTACACCACCATAGACTTTCTTTTCATTTTCTTTTTCCTTCTTGAGTTTTTTGTCTGTGTTTTCTTTCACAACATGACTACTGTGGAAATGTTTTGCATGACTACACATGTATAACTTATATAGAATTGTTTGCTTTTTCAATTTGGGGGCAGGAGAAGAGTGAGGAGGGAGGAAAGGATAGAATTTGGAATTCAAAATTTTGAAAACAAATGTTAAAAATTGTTTTTAATTTAACTGGGGAAAAATAAAAATCAAACTAAAAAATGTATTGGAAGGCACTAGACATGGAAATCCCCAAATAATGCCCTCCAAATGAAACTAATTATATTTTTATAAGAAAGGAATACTTATGTGGGAGTCATTCCTGTATTAGCAGTCTGTATACCATCAGGCAACTGATTTGTTAGCACAATGATCAAAACCAATACAAAGTCAGAAAAAGAGAACAAAAATTGAAAAAATATATATATATATATAGTGTACAATTAAAACAACTCTAACTATTTAAACACATTGTTGATGCTGAAAAAATATGAAACAAAGGGAAGAATGGACATTGATACCCCTTTTAATAATTTATTACAGTTTCACCTGTGTAAATAAATTGCCATAGGGAGGAAAATAAAAAGACTTATTTCTTCATGAGATAAGACAGCAACAAAAGGACAGAGCAGTTTAGAATATCAATTCATTTGTAAAATATTACAAAGCAGGAATGTAGAATTATTGTGCTACATTGCCTCAAAATGTAATGAAAAACATCAAAGAAAAAAGTTTTAAAAAAACTTTCTTAGACTCAAATAATCAGTGAAACCAAGGATAAAACTAAAAGGAAGACAAGAAATAGATAAAAGATGGAAAAAATCTGCAAGGTGTTTCTATAACAAGTTCCTTTCACCATCAAGAACAGTGGAACCACAACATTCGAAGTCTAAGACCATAGTATAAAATGCGTCTATGGAGGAAATAGAAATGATTCTGAAGAGAGCAAATATATGAAAAGTAACTGAACTTGAACTAATTATATAAAGAAGATTTATAATGGGAGAGGAGTAGCCCAATTTTTGACAGAGCAGAGGGACTGATTTTCAAGGTTTCTGAAGCATAAAAAGAAGCCAAAAACGTGGAAAAAATCCTATACATTTTTAACTCCCCCCACAAAAGGTGACTGAGGAAACATTAATAACAACTGATCTATATGCCAACTTTCCTATCTACATAAAATTTTTATGATAATAATATGTACACATATTAAGGACATCCATGATAAGTATGTTAGAAGTAGGTAACAGATTTTTGCAAGCAATATTCCACAGATGACATTTTTACCATTAGACCAATTCAATTATGTTTATTGTCTGTTTACTATGAAAAAGAAATTGATTCAATGGAACAAAGGCTTTCTTTTCACAAGGGATCTCTCATGCGTATGTCAAAATTATATACAATTCCTTGAGAGATATAATAGAATTAACCTTTTTAAATGACACTCCAGTCATATGAAGTGAGACAGAAAACAGAGGAACACCTGCTTTCTGAAAGTGTTTTCCTGTGTCTTAAGAGTAATCCAACCCAGAATCTAAGTTAATGGGGGATAGATGGTGAGATCCTCCAAATTTATGTAACTGCATAAATCCCACGAACCTCTTAATGTGACCCATAGGTGGTGCAATGGATAGAGCACCAATGCAGGAGTTAGGAGGACCTGAGTTCAAATCTCACCTGAGACACTTGACACTCACTAGCTGTGTGACCTTGGGCAAGTCACTTAATCCCAATTGCCTCATCCTGGGTCATCTCCAGTCATCCTGATGAATATCTGGTCACTGCATTCAGATGGCTCTGGAGGAAAAGTGAGGCTGGTGAACTGCACAGCCCTTCCTCACTCAAAACAAAGTCAAGTGCAAGTCATGTCATTATTTCTCTGATGGCATGGTCTTCTTCAGCAAGGAAGAATGAACAGAGCAAAGTATTCAGGTTAATTACATGCTCAGGAAAAAAAATAAGTGGATGAAGAATGCTTAATTTCTATATCATGATATGAATTTGGATAGACCATCAAAAGAACTCATCCATCAATGTCTATATTGCATAAATGATATATATTTATGCATGTGGAATATACATAAACATATATGGAACTTGATGAAATAAGCATAATACCACACATGTGTGTGTGTGTTTTGTGTGAGCAAAAGGAAAAAATAAGGGAAAGAACCTTTGATAAACTTTAAAGCTTTCCATGATCTCAAGTTTTTTCCTGAAATAAAAGCCCGTCTTTGTAATACCAATATTCTTGGTGGTACTGGATGATTATGGGTCATGGAACATTTTGATGAATTACAACTAAGATCATACAAAAAGGAATGGCAAATAATAAGCATGAATGGGCAGCAACCCCATGGCCAATAAGGAATTATTGGAAGGAGAAACAGTGTGATAAAGATTAAAAGGAAATGCATTAGTAAAAAAAGATACATATGGATTAATTCATAGCTTCACAAACCTCAAAACACCACATACTGGGTATTATTTTGATTTTATACATAAGGTGGCACATTGAGGTGGTACAGTGGATAGAGGGCCAGGCCTGGAGTCAGGAAGACCTGAATTCAAATCCAACCTCAGACACTTACCAGCTGTGTGATCCTAAGCAAATCATTTAACTTCTGGTTGCCTCAGTTTCCTTATTTTTAAAATGGGGTAATAGTACCTGGGGCTGTTGTGAGGGTCAAAGGAAAAAAAGTGTAAAGTACTCATCACAGTGCCTAGCATTCTATAAATGTTAGCTATTATCATCATTAGACAGAAATTTCTTTACTCATGATAAAACATGACTTTTGATTATCAAAATTTATATTAAATAGAGGAAAGATTCAGTATTTTTGTTTCCTCCCTAGGCTTGTGGGTTTTTAAACTGAAGTCCATGTATCCTAAGACGTTCATTGACAGATTTCAAGGGCTCATTGGAAAGGTGTCTGCAAACTTGAAAAAATTACGTCTTTATTTTCTCTAATGACTAGATGAAATTTAGCATTTTCTCCAATTATTTAAAAACAGGATTCTGAGAAGGGGTCCATAGGCCCAAATGGGGTGTATTTTACAAAGAAAAAGAAGTTAAGTCCTGCTTTTCTACTGTCTCTTCATGGACAAGTTTATAACCAAAGGAATTAATTTTCATTCTTAGTCGAAAGAGAATTAAGAACTCCTGAATACTGTTCCTTTACCTTCAACAGTCCAGACTGGTCCATCCTTATCGAGAAGGGGTTCCTAGATGTAAATCATACACTCCTGAACAGACAATGGGACCAGAATAGCAGGTGAGTATCTAAAGGAATTCTTGGCCTGGAACCAACCCAACCCATGAGATAATAACCAGGAGTCAAGGGTTAGTAGTCAGTGAGGTTCACATGGGTGGGGCCAACTCCTTGTTATTGTCAGAGTCTTCCTTCCCCAACCCCTCAAAGTGGACCCCAACATAAAAACTCCCTTTTGGGGCCTACCTACTCTACTCTCCTATCTTATTGATGCCCCATGATTTAAGGCATTTAACTCCAGATATCCTATGTACTATAAAGAAAAAAAAAATTCCTCGTAACATTAAAAAAATTGTAGAGTGAGTTTCACAGCTATTATTCAATGAGTCTGTGTATTACAATTGTGTGGCCCATGTTTGTGTCATCAGATAAGTGCTTACACATAGGTACTAAGCAAACAGGCTCGGGGAGCTCTTTTTCCTTCAAGAAAGAAGAGGGGTAGAGGGAAGACTCTGGAAGGTGGAGGGAAAGAGGAGGTGTGTGTGTGTGTGTGTGTGTGTGTGTGTGTGTGTGTGTGTGTGTGTGTGTGTGTGTGTGTGTGAAGGGGGGGAGTACTAGGGTTTCTTTCTTCCTTTTTTTTCCCTAGACTGTAGTATGAAAAAACAATGGCTTTTCTGAGGCGCTGTGCAGACAAGGCAGCTCTGAAAAAACTAATGGCCATGATTAATGACAATAGGATAGAGGAGAGTTGGGACACAGCCGCCACATATATCATCCTTTCCCATCAGTCTGTGCTCCTCCCTAGCCCTCTTTCTACTACCAGCAAGGCATTATAAAAATGTCTTATCTGCTTTAGACTCTTAAAAAAAACTGAAATAGCAGCTATACCGATTCCCTCCTCTCCCCCCAAAAAAAAGGAAGAAAGAAAAAAAAAGAGTGAGACAAAGGGGAAAAGAAAGAGAATAGAGGAAAGGAAAGAGAGGGGAGAGGGGAGGAAGGAGAGAAAGAAAGAAAGAAAAGAAAGAGAGGGAGGGAGAGAGGGAGGGAGAGACAAAGAGGTGATAGGGTGAACAAGAAAATGGCATGTAAAATAACCATAAGATATTCCAGGGGAAAATGCACAGGCTGTAATCACTCAAGATTTCAGCAACTTGACTCTTCACATGCTGAAGCCACATTTTCAAGGTCTTATCTGCCATATGGTTCCCTGTTTGGATGATTTATTAGGTGTAGAAAGCACACTGATAAATTTTACTGCATTTCCCTGAATAGGCAACCTATGGTGTCAGTAACAAAGCTCAGGCGGCTTTAATGAAAACTGTAAGCACCAAAGGGTAACCATTTATTTATGAGTCGCTATAGTATTACTAGGACAAAATTTATCTTTTCTTCTCACGCACTCTGTAGAAACCAAATCTGGTCAAAGGAACAGAGATCACATCCATATGTCAGTGGCTTGCTAACATCTCTCCTGCAGGAAACACAGGCTCTTTTCCGTTTTCTGGGGAAGAATTGTTTGGGGTTTTCACGTAACCCATTTTGCATAACGAAATCTTTTTTTTTTTTAATTTTATGAAAAATAAGTCAAAACCTGGAGGACTTTGCAAATCATATAGCACAGGGCTGCAGAAAAAGCCCTGGGTTCAACTCCCAGGAAATTGCTACCTCACAGTGTGACCTTGGGTGAATCACTTTCCTCTCCAGATCTCAGTTTCCTTGCCTGTAAAGTGAGTGGATTAGACTATGCCATCTCTAAGGTCCAGATTCTATTTAAACCTAGCCAAGAGGGAAGCATACTTGCTTTTCTTTACCTAAATAATAGTTCTAGTTTTTTTTTTAATTATAATCAACCTGAAAATGAGTATTTGAATTTTGCCACCCACAAAATGCTGCTTTCCACTGTAAAGCACTCTGCCATTCAAAGGAAATACCCCAAGTTAAAAAAAAATGTTATCTACTTTTTTTTAAGGCTCACCTGGCAAAAACAAAAATTCCAAGTCTGATAGATATATTATATAAGGTTACAGAACAGAAAGGGGCAAATGGACTTCTTAAACTCCTCAGATAGAAGAAATAATGGATGAATTCTGAAAAATAAAATTGCTGGCAAGTGGTGAGGGAAGGTGGCAGAAGGGGGATGGAGTGAGAATGAAAATATTAACGCCAATATTTAATCCTGAACAACAGGAAACTACTATAACGAAACCTTTGGCTCAAATTTTCAAGCCTTTGGTCTCCTCTCCTTGTGTGACATGCCTGAACTGCACGAAGTTTGCCAAGGAATGTTAAGAGGAAAGAGGAAAATTGTTAAGTCTCACAACAATAGTACATATTTTTGTCACAATATTTGCTTTAAAAACCAACAAAAAGAAAAAAAAAAGAAATGAAATCAAGAAACTGGGCTGGAATATTATTACTCTGATCTAAACAAATGGTCTTGTATCTGTCCTGCACCCATCCTTCACCCCCAAACACTAGAAAGTTTTCTAGCTGGATAATTCTGTTCAACAATAAAATCCACTTTGAAAAACAAACAGTGCATTTTCTCCTTTGTTTCTGATTTAAAGGTCATTAGACTACCTGTTCATCACTCCTTATCTTCCTCTCATTCCCTGTTCCTCCACGCCCAAAATTCAAGCTCTCTGCAAATCGAGAAATAAATGCCTATTGTTGTAAAAAAAATAATAATAATAATCTCCATTTTTAGATAGCTTCAGAAAATAATACCAAGGAATCTTCTTTTAGTGAGTAAATGAAAACACATTTATTAAGCACCTGCTGTGTACTAGACACTGTGCTGAGGCACAGCATACAAAGAGAAGCTAGGAAAAACAGTCTCCATCTTCCAGAAGTTTCCATGTTCTACAAACTTATTTGAATATTATGCAAATATGGGAAGGATGTGGGGTTTGGTTCTCCAGTGGCCTTTCCTGATCCTCTCGAGTGGTTACTGCCATCCTTCCAAAATTATTTTGAATGGACTTACATGCGTACATGTGGACATATTTGTAGTATGTACAGATTAGAGTCACATTACTAGCTTAACAACCCAACAGAAGTAAAGAATGAATTCAAGATGCTGAGCGTCTTATATGTATGCATATGTGTGCATGTATATTGTGTGTGCGTGTATGTATACTTACACATACATGTGCATTTGCATGCATGTATGTTTACTGTGCACCCAATATACATAAATGCATTATACAAACATGTATGCATGTGTTCTGCATGTACATACACATATAACATATACTGTATTATGCATACCTATATATATGCATATACATTTATATACATATGCACACGCAACACATACATAGACATCATGTACTATGTACACATGCATTTATGTATTATATGCGCACATAAAATATGTAAATACATGGATACATATGAATACTTATATATTATATACATGTGGACACAATCTATATAAACACATTCATGCACACATGCATATGCATACACATATACACAATGCAATATACATTACTCATATTGATATGCATGTCTATACACATACTATACTCACACATAGATACATACATTTTTATATATAAGTGTGCATACAACACATAAATAGACATATACATACTGTATGTAACTGCATATATGTGTTGTGTGCGTATATACGTAGTATATTGTGCATACAATGAGCGTACATCTATGCCTTATGTATACACATGCACACATACATATTTACACATATATAATACCTGTGTGCATTATTCATGTAGATATGCATGCTTCAAAACATGTGTGCACATATGCTTGTATGTGTATGCGTGTCTATAAATTGTATGCGTAACATGCACATTACATGCACACATTACATACGCACATGTATACATATACCTATATGCAATGCATGTGCTCATATATATGCATGTACACATATATGTACAGCAGAAAACAAGCTCTTAGAGGGCAGATATTGTTTCATTTTTGTTTTTACAACCCAGTCAGGGAGATCTGAATTTGAGTACCCCCTGCCTCTAGCACGTACTGACTATGTGGTCCCAAGCAAATCTCTAAAGCTCTAAGTGGAAGAGTAACTACAAATCTGCTTTGGTAAATGGGGTTTCCTTACCAGGCTTTCCCCACATCAATAAATAGGTCTCACCACTTTCTTCACCAAAAAAAAAAGCCAACCCAGCACCTGGTACAGTGATTCTAATATATCAGGTGCTAAATAATAGCTCAAAATGAATTTCCAACTTGAGAAATGCCTCCACCAAGGCAGATAGATGGTAAAAAATAAGTGACTTGCCCAGGGTCTAGCAGCTAGGAAGACAGAATATTTGAACTCAGTTCATGGTGACTCAATGACCCTGAGGTCATACTGTCTCTCCTATAAACAATTCAGTAAATGTAAGGTGATATTTGAAGCCATCTCATTTCTAAGAGTCTTCCATCAGAGAGATTTAGAAGAATGTTCATTATTGCAAAGATTATTTTCAATGCATTTACTGCTTTATTAAAAGAAATTAGGCTAAAGGGCTATGTGTGAATCAGAGCACATTTAACTAACTGCATTTTCAGTTCGCTAAATATTTCACCTCATTTTCCAAGGCACTGGGCTCAGTAAAGTCCACCTCTCATTTGTTTCACCCCAAATGTTTCCAAGGGAAATCCCGACCGCAGGAGTCCTTGGCACTTAGCTTACACTATAGAGCGTCTGGATGAGTTGTATGTATTCCAAGAAGTCCCACCAGCGTTTTCTGTTTCTCTGAGACCCTTTAATCCCTTGGAAGATACATTCTGAGCAGAATCAACAAACTTAAACCTTAAAACTATCACGAAAAAGGGGCAACAGAGAGGAGGGCAGAAGGATGGGGGCTGGGCCAGGGAGGAAACCATGTGTTTGCCAGCTTAAGCTCCAGGGTAAGAAGCCATCTTCCTCTCAGACTTTCCAAACGAATTCTGAAAGAAGCCCATATCTCTACTGCATAGTTAACCAACAGACACTAGCCTAAGGCCAGAATCTCTATTAGCCCAGATTTTTGTTTGTCCCTCTGCTCTGCTACCCATCTGCCCATCCCTCATCTCCACTGGTTTGTGTACGTGATAATGAAGCCAATGTTGACATTGTCTTTGATAAAGACAAAGTCAAAGGTCTGTTGCATGCACAGTCCAATAATATGCCCAGGGTCAGGAATAGGATAGAAAATACATGGTCTCTGATATGGGACAAAGAGCACAAGGCTTGTACTCATAAGTCCTGGGTTCTAATTCTGCCTGTATTTGATCCTGAATAAGAATAAACCTCTCTGTGCCTTACTTTCTTCATATGTGAAATGGAAAGGTTGCTCTCCAAGGTCTCTTCCTACCTTAGACATGTTCTGATTCTGTAATCTAGTTGGGGGATCATCAGTTTGTAACACTTTTTTTACTCCAGTTTACTGCCAAGGAATCTAACTTCAGAAAGCCACTTAAAAACACATGGATGGTTCATAAATATACATGTTGAAATGAGAGGGAAACCTAGTACAGATTATAGGCAAATCCCAAACTGAGAACACTCACCTTAGAAAAGGTCTTCTTGTACCCTCCAAAGGCCACTTATCCCTAGCACCTGTGCCCCTTCCAAAGGAACTCCATTGGCTGACTAAAGGAGTTTTACTCTACCTATTTGCCTCTTCCCTCCTCCACCTTTGGGAACTCAAGACCTCCACCAACCTCACTCCTACCTATGTCCTTTCCCTGTCCCTGTAGTCCCAAAAGTCAACATGGTATAGAAGAAACAGCATTGAACTTGGAGTCAGAAAACCTGTGTCCCAATCCCAGTCTCATGACTATCCAACTGGGTGACCTTGCATAAGCCACTAAGTTTTTTATGAAAAAGAAGAAACCTGAGAATAATCTGACATGCAGTCTACATTTTTGGAAACTAGATTTCAAAGGATTTAGAGAAAGAAAAGGTAGATCCCAGGGCCTAAAATTTTACAGGCAAAATCAGCCCAGGAGATAAAGGAAGAAATTCTCAAGGTACAAAGAAAATTCTGTTGAGACGGAAAAGAAAGTTATCCAAAGAGGCTGATGTGGGTATACTGATTAAACAACTTAGATTTTTTTTTTGAAGATACATACAAAGGAAGAAAACAAAGACAAAAGGATGTGACCTGGTTCAGTTAGAACAGTGTCAGCACTCTTGTGTGTGTTCATTCTTCGTTGCCAAAGAAGACCATGCCATCAGAGAAATAATGACATGACTTGCACTTGACTTTGTTTTGAGTGAGGGAGGGCTGGCCAGCACCATTACTGAAAGTAAGAAGAAATAAGAAGAAAGAAAAGGAACAGAAAAACACGAAGAAGGCTAAGGACAATAAGCTATATAGAAGAGGATTAAAGAATGATCCAGACTCAAGGTCAAAGAGACAACAATAACAAATGGCAAAGAAGGTAAAGTTACTTAGTTCTAATTTTGTTTCCATTTTCTATATAAAGGAAGACAATCTTAGGGATGGAAATGAAAGAATAAAAATGGTCAACAGGAAAGTTAAAAACCAAGATAAGTACAACTTAGACGTCATCCATGAATTCAAGTCTCCACACCTTGATGAAACAACATCCAGTGTACTGTAAGAACCATTCTGTATGCTTGCCGACTTACTGTCAGTGATTTCTGAAAGTTCATAGAGAACAAGAGAGCTGCTATAGGACCAGAAGGGACAAATGTCATCCCAATTTTCAAAAAGGGTAAGAAAGTAGAGAGCACAAAATATAAGCCAAACTGATGTGACTTCAAAGCCCATAAAAACTACATAACATTATAAAAGGCATGATTAGTGAACATCAAGAAGAAGAAACAATGATCATGTGGCTTTGCAAAGAACAAATCACACATGACTAGCCTTATTTCTCTTTTGGACAAAGTTATTAGACTGCTATGACACAAGGATACCAAAGCTGCTGTCTACATATATTTTAGCAAAGTAACATTCTCTGAGTCGTGTGGACAAGATGTAGAATAGATGATAATACAATTAGGTAGACTAATGATAACTGGAACATATAGATGGCATACAAGGCAGATGGCAGAGTAAATTGAATAAATCAGGAAGATGTGAGCTCAAATCCTACTTTAGGCACTTAGCAGCTTTGTGGCCTTGGGCAAATTACTTAACCTTACTTAGTCTCAGTTTCTTCAACTGTAAAATGGGGATTAATAACTAAACAACACTAAAACTTATTATGTTGTCATAAAGGTCAAATGATTCTATGTGTAAAGTGCTTTGCAAGGGTTATATAAATGATAGCAATAAATTTTGCAAAGATACACACACAAACATACACACATACACATATAATCTTATTTAAGCCTCATAACAATTCTTTGAGGTAAGTGCCACAATTGTAATTATACTTCCTTTTTAAATGAGGAAGCTGAAAGCCACAGAAGCAAAGCAATTTGTCTATATTCACATACCTAGGATCTGTGATGTAACTTAAATTCGGGTGTCTTTCTAATCCATTACACTGTGCCATCTCACTGGCTGAATGGTTGGGCTCAAGGAGTAGTCATTAATGGTGCCATGCCAATGCAAAAGAGTGTTTCCACAGGGTTATTCAGGGATATGTGCTTGGCCCTTTGCTGTCTAATGGATTTATTAATGACTTGAATAAAAAGAGATGGCATGCATATCAAATTTAAGACTGTAATGGTCATAAATGTAAAGGTCTTACACTTAGGTTCAAAAAATCAGTTCTAAGAGTACAAGATGGGACAGTCATGACTAACAATGAATCTGAAAAAGATCTGGAAGAATTAATGGATCGAAATTTCATTATGATATCACCATGTGTTATGTCAGCGAAAAGAGCTACTATACTCACAAGTATTAAGAAAGTTATTGCGTCCAAAAGGAGGGAACCAATTGTCGTACTGTATTCAGCTCTGTTCAGATCACATCTGGAAGATTATGTTCAGTTTGAAGGAACACATTTTAGAATAGACATAAGCTGGAAAGGGTCTGGTGGATAGCCAGGGTGGTGATGGGAAGGGAAACAAGTATAACCATATAGGAAAGGACTAAACAGGCTGGGGGTGTTGAGCCCAAGAAAAAAAAAGACTTGGTAGGGGAAGCATGATAAGCATCTTCAAGTATCTGAAGGGCTATCAGGTGGATTAGTTTCCTTCTGGTTGGCCCCATAAAGTAGAACTAGTTGCAACGAACAGAAGTCACTGTAGAGCCATTCCATTTTGAGAATCACTCCATTTTGTTCACACATATGTACCTATACTCTTCCATTATTGCTTACAATGCAAGGAACCCCAAACAGGGTGTGCCATAGTATTCTGTTGTGCAACCTCTTCTGAGAAACAGCCTACCGTGCCCTCAATCCTGTTATGCAGAAACCCCTAATCTTGAAACTGGATAAAAGGTTTATTGCACCAGATCAGTCTCAAGTCCTAGATCAATCAGCTTTTGCCCCAGGCCCTGCAACCTTGTTCCTCATTTCCTAAAACCTATATAAGTGTTGTATACTGCTCGTTCAGGGGGTCTTTGCCTCTTCAGGGGAGACTTCTGCTGGCAAATTGGCCCAAATTATGTCCCTTGGCCAATCTGTTGTTCCTATTTCCCATATCAACATTACCAAGAGCAAATTTAAGTCTGATGTAAGAAAAAACTTCCCAGCAAATAAAACTAACCAAAGTGGAATGGATTGTTTCAGAAGGTAGCAGTTTCCCTTTACTAGCCTCCAAGCAAAGGCTGTAGAGCCTTTTGGTGGTTCTGATGTAGAAAAGATTCTTCTTTAGATAAGAGTTGGATTAGATGGCCTCTGAAATCCCTTCCCACTCTGGATTCAGCTTTAATGAATAAGGAAGAATTATTTTTAATTAGATTATCAGCATTTTTCCATAGAAAGAATGGTGCCTAGATTCTTTAGTATTCTGAACATTATATTTCCATTCAATTTCACAAATATTTTTCACACACCAAAAAATGAGATCATCTCTGCCCTCAAAAAACTTACCTTCTTGGAGGAATATTCCCTGTATACAGATGTGAGTGAGTCATTTGAGGATGAAGAGAAAATAATGATAGTTCAGACATATTATGGGTTAATTATGATTTTGCAAGCTATATTAGAAAAACAATCATCAATGCTAAGTGTATTCCAAGTCCTAAACAGCCAACTTACAAATGTACTTTTGGAACAATGACAATTCATAAGTTTAGGACTACCTATATTGGGCAAAAACAACCTGAAAGCACACAGCCCATCAATTCACTAGTAAATATAAAAATCAATACACTTTTCCTATTACCATAAATACCTTGATACTTTTACAGCTTTTAATATTCCGGGCAAAAGTGGATTCTCAGTACAACCTGCCCTGCTTCCAATATCATACTGGGAAATGAGTAACAGGATAATATTGATCAAGTTAATCTACACATGACCCAGAAGGATTAAGGATTAAAATTCTACAAGTCCCAAGAAGACCAAAGGAGAGTCTAGAAGACAGATGGTCAAGCATCTGTAGTCATCAGTAGTCAGAAGTAAATCTAAGTTATTCAAGAGGAGGAGAAATAGCTTAGGCCTTGAAGGTCAAGGAAGGCCAAAATCAAGAAGTCAGGTAGATTAAGATATATGGTCAGCAATCAGAACACATAAATGTGATCCACTTCCCTCAGATTGTTTATGGCATGTTTAAAAGGGATCAGGAAGTCCTATCTCTGACACATATCGTCTATATGAGACTCGGCAAATCACTTAACCCTTCAGGACCCCAGGCAACTTGCTGAGCTATCCATTGGACCAGATGATCCCTAAGGTCCATTCCAAACATGAGATACTGTGATTTTGTGAGAATACCTGCCAATATCACTTGGTAGAGGGAGCATCTGCACCTGACGGAACCAATTTAAATCTCAGAAATAGTCAAAAACAAAACAAAACCAGGACTAGCCCCAGGCCCAAAGCAATACAAAGTGATGAACAGACAGCTAGTGAAGTAAAAAGTACATTGAATTTGTTGGGGCAAAAGCCTTGGCTTCAAATCCCAGCTCTGCTCTTCCCTGTGTGACCTTGGACAAGTCACTTAAAATTTACAGGCTTCAGTCTCCTCATATGTAAAATAAAAGAGTGGAGCAAGTGGCCTCTAAAGTCCTTCCTGGATCTAAGTCTATGATTCTACACTTGTCTGAGATACAAAAGAGAAGGGCTGAGATGATGGGATGGCTCATATACTTGGGTTCAATCATCCACCAGAACACAATGGGAAATAATTCCAGTAGAAGGGGGGAAAACAGTTGTCTGAAGAAACATTTCCTTAATTCATACATAGTGATTTTTAACAAACCTCACAGCAATTCAAGTTCAACAAAACTTTGTTATTTGGTCAACAGTAATTCAGGATTTGTAGAGTAATTCAACCTAAGACAGGCCAAAGTTAAACTCTTTATATATAAGAAAAAAAAGATTGATTATGCAAATTAGCAAGAGAATTAACAATTATTTTTATGTGACTACTAGTGTGTCAGGTACTGTACTAGTGGCCAAGGATACAAACCCAAAAATGAAACAGTCCTTGTCCTCAAGGGCTTACATTCCATTGAAATAATCAATGTGTACACTTCTATCTTTGGTACTCTTTGTGTGAAATCAATCACAGATGCAGAGTCATTCTCAAACGATCCCATTAGGGAACATTAGACTTGTACTTTTATGTACATAAGGCAATGTAGTGCAGTGGAAAGAGCACCTATTCTCAGGTCAGATGATCCAACTCTGATCCCAAATCTTTTGTTTGTTACCTGCAGATCTTGCAACTTTTGTGAGTTTCAGTTTCATCATCTATAAAATGAGGGTGCAGGACTACTAAATGGACCCTCCAAATAGTGATGACGATGATGATGATGATGATGATGACAATGATGATGGCGGCTTGCATTTACATGACATTTTTTAGGTTTGCAAAGTGCTTTACATATTATCTTGTTTAATCTTCACAACAACCACGGGAGTTAGATGTCATTGCCACCTCTATTTTACAGATGAGGAAACCAAGGCTGAGACACATTTAGTGACTCAAGCAGAGTCTTGAGCAAGCATTTAAAGCTGGATTTGAACTCAGGTCTTCTGGACTTCAGATCAAGTATTCTCTCCACGGACTTATACCTCTAGTTCCCTCCAAGGGCGAATAGGTCAGGTGTAGTGGACAGACTCTCAAACTTGGAGTCAGAGAGTCTTGAGTTTAAATCCAGCCTCAGATGCTTTATTAGCTAGATGAGCCTAGATAAATCACTTAACTTCTGCTTGCCTCAGTTTCCTCAACTGTAAAATGGGTATAATAATAGCACCCATCTCCTTTTGCAAACCCTAACGTGTCATACAAATGCTAGCTGTTGTTATTATAAGACCCCTTATTCCTTTAGATCCAAGATCTTAAGAACTACAGACTAGGTAGAAACATTTATTATAATATACATAATAACAGCTAGCATTTATAGAGAGCTTTAAGGTAGACAAAGTGTTTTATATATCTTATCTCATTTGATCAAATGAGCTATAATACACACAAATAAAAATAAATTTGCATTGCACGTATGAGTGTGTACACAGTCCCATCAAGACCTCTCTTTGGAAACAAGAGATCATTGCTGAGATTTAAACACCATAGTCAATTACAATAGGACAGTTTCATATTTTTTATAAGATATTCAACATTTTTGCTAATTCGGAATAAATGCTATTGTAATGCTTCATTCAAAACTCAGAGAGCCACATTTTACAATGAGGTCTTTTCTGATTCTCCCCAATGGTTAGTACTTCAACCCCAACCTAAAATTACTTTGTTTTTATTTTCTATACAATTTGTATTTACTTATCTTTTAAATGCCGTTTTTCCCCAGTAGAATAAGTAAGTTCCTTGAAGACTAGAAATGTTTATTTCTAACTTTGAATGTTGTCTGCCTGGCACAGTGTATAGCCAATAGTAGACATTAAGGTACTAATTTTATTGTATGCCATCAGGACATGTCCCTTTTATCATTACTTCTCACAACCTTTGCAAATGTTGTACTTAAATGAATTCGCAAAAAAAGGTGCTTAATTAATTTAGAACTTTACATTTACTGTATTCCAAATCCTGCCCTGAAAGAGGAATCATATTTTCTCAGATAGTGGGATGTTTACGACCCAAAGAAGCACATCCGAACCACATCCCCACTCACACACACAAGAGATAACAGAGTCATGGTGTACTCATTACCTCCAATCCAAAAGGAACCAAAGACCCAGGACTTCTTGCCCATGTGCTACCCTTCAAAGGAGGTTTAGCTTTTTATGTTTCCTGAGAAAGCTATTCCCTAGCATTGACCTTTCCCTTCATTCTAGCATTCCCAGATTTCTTGAAAATCTCTGAAACTAGATTTGCTTAGTGAAGTTATTTGCAAATGACATAATCTGTCATATTCTTTTAAAAAAGATGGTTTTCATAGTAAATAAATAAAACTCTATGGCAATTCAAATTTTGAAGAATTTCTTTGGTATTTCCAGTTACCAGCTCTGAGGCCTTTATTCCTCAGGACTTACCAGCTATGTACAGAGAACTGACTGGAAGCCAGCAATATGGCGGCTGCTAATTAAATTGAGGGCAGAAGGTGCTATATAAGATTTATCACAGAACATGTAAGAACTACATGGTGGGACATTAGTAAGAAAAGAAAAATGATGCTCTAGGATAGTGGCAAAGATAGAGGTCCTACAATAAGTGCAGAGTATTCAGTCAACTACAAAAAAACAAACTTTCTTGAGGGTGGAGCTGAAAAAGTAGTATATGAATGAAAACCAAACTAAAACTGATGTGGATCCTTGTGCAGGAGAAAGGAAGCAACATTAGGGGAAAAATAATGTTGGGTAATGCAAAACATGGCACTACTTATTCAACCTGATCTTGCTTCTAAAGCACTAATTCCCTCCACCCGCTTTATCATTCCAATCACCTATTATGAACATTGCATTTTTCCAAATTGAATCAACTTTCAATTATCTATATGGATCTAAAAACAAATTATTAACCAGGGCCTCTTAAATCCTCCTGCTACCCATCAAGTTTCTAGGCCAACTCCCATTGCATAAATTTAAGAAAATAGATTCCAAAACTAACAAGTTCTGCTTTAAGAAAATCCAGTTACAAAACACCAGGGTTGGGAAATTATTATTCATAATAGTAAGGGATTTGCCCTCATATTTACCTTAAAATAAAATTTCAGCTCCCCTCTTGAGATGTCTGTATCTGGTCTTGGTCCTTTATCCCAGACACAGCATCTGATGTTGCCTGATACCACCCAGTACCGATTATCTATTTTCCAGCTTCAGCCCAAGTTGCCACACTCATCATCCAAGAAAGCAACTCCTATGGAGTGGAGCCAGCCAACCCCACCAACTGCCAACCCACTGCCACCCACAGGGTAGACAAACCAATGAAGCTGAAGCAGTAAGGCACCCTGAGGGAGAGACAGGAGGCAACATGAGCGAAGTAAGGCAAAGCACCACTACCAGTTTAACCACCATCACCCTTTAGAACTCAATGGAGAGAGTCCAGAACTCTGAACCCATGAAACTTAGGAATAGCAATGCTTCCAACCCCGTACCCTCAGCTATCATCCTGGAAGCAATCCCTGTGCAGTACAACCCAGCAACTACTACTACCGATACCACAGATGGTACAGCTATAGCTACTGAAGACCCAGAAAAGAAAGTTCTTCCCCAAAGTCCTTGACATTGTCAAATAATTCAACATCAGGAACTGATATAATCCTATCAGTGGAAATAGCATGAAAGAAGATTCATTAACTGCTACTCTGCTATTGTACCCTGAGGACTATGGGACTTTTCCTTGCCTTGCACAAGGTAATTATTTAATAAATACTTGATTCATTCATTAAGTGTTTGTGTACATATCGGAGAAATTTAAGAATGGAGAACTACTGGCAAGGTGGAGATCAATCAGAAACTAGCATACAGTATACCTGAGTTATCATGTAACTTCATGAGAAATTATTTGTCAGCTGACATGACTTTTTCAAGAATTCTCTTCATAAAACAAGGTAGATTTGTATCAACCAGAGCAAAACAATTAGAAGGCAAATGTTTTCTTTTAAAAATTATACAATCCACACTGTATGAATTACAAATCTATGACATCTGGACAGGAGGTGGGCAAAAAAAGTTTAACTTTCTCTATCTGTGAAAAAAAAGCCTGCTTGCTAAGCAAAATAAATGTAATAGAGACTGTACAGGAATCATTTAATATGCTTAAGGGGAAAAAAATAGCCTCCAAAGCACCTTCAATGACCTCAAAAGTACCAGCTGCATATAACTGATACCCTAATTACAAATAATTATCTACTCATTAAAGTTGGAACTACAGAATCTCATAGTTGGAAGGGCCTTTCAAGGCCAGCTAGGCCAATCTCTACCTGAACAAGAACGCCCTCTACAAACAGAGCCAGCAACTGGTCATTCAGCATCTGCCTAAAGGCTTTGAAGACCTCTAAGGAGAGAGAATCTCCCAAGGGAGTCCTTTTTCCTTTGGGATAGTTCCAATTGCTTTTCCAAAGAGGAAGTCTAAATTTGCCTCTTAAAATTTCTGCACTATGCTACAGGCTCTGCCCTGAGGGACCAAACAGAAAACCTCTAATTCCCTATCCACTTTCAAATAGCGAAAGACAGCTGTCATGGAGAACCTAAATCTTAGCTTCTTCAGGCCAAATATTCCTTGTTCCTATGGCATGGTTTCAAGTGCCTTCACCATCCAGGATACACTTTTCTGATTGCTCTGAAATTTATTTTATCTGAATATTTTATATATGTTTTTCAAATTACATGTAAAAATAACCTTTTTTAAAAATTTGAGTTCCAAATTCGCTCTCTTGCTCCCTGTCCATCCCTCCACTGAGAAGGTAAGCAGTTTGATATAGATTATATATGTGCAGTCATGCAAAATATATTTCCATATTAGTCATGTTGCAAAAGAGAACAGAGACCAAAAATTTAAAAAGGAAAAAAATAAAACAAGAAAAATAAAGAAAGTAAAAATGTATGCTTCAATCTGCATTCAGACTCCATCAGTTCGTTCTCTGGAGGTGGAGAGTATTTTTCATCATAAGTCCTTTGGAATGGTCTTGGATCACTGTGTTGCTATGCACAGATGATCACTGTTACAATGTTGCTGTTACAATGTACAATGTTCCCCTGGTTCTGCTCACTTCACTCTGTAACAGTTCATGTAAAGTCTTTCCAGGTTTTTCTGAAAGCTTCCTGCTCATTATTTCTTACAGAACAATTTTATTCCATCAGAATCATATGCCACAAGTTGTTCAATGGATGATGGACATCCTCCTTCAGTCTCCAATTCTTTGCCACCACAAAAAGAGCTGCTATAAATATTTTTACACAAATTAATCCTTTTCCCTTTGTTTTATCTCTTTGGGATAAAAACTTACTAGTGGGTATTGCTGGGTCAAAAGAATATGCATAGTTTGATAGCCCTTTGAGCATAGTTCTAAATTGCTCTCCAGAATGGCTGGATCAGTTCACAACTCCATCAACAGTACATTAGTGTCCCAATTTTTCCACATTCTCTTCAATATTAGTCATTTTCCTTTTCTGTCACATTAGTCAATCTGTTAGCTGTGAGGTAATACCTCAAAATTACTTTAATTTACATTTCTCTAATCAGTAGTGATTTAGAGCATTTTTTCAGATGACTATAGGTACTTTGATTTTTTTATGAAAACATTTTTCATATCCTTTGAACATTTATTCATTGGGGAATGGTTTTTATTCATATAAATTTGACTCAGTTGCCTATATATTTAAAAAATTAGACTTTTATCAGAGTAACTTGCCATAAAAAATGTTTTCTGTTTTCTGCTTTCCTTCTAATATAGGCTGCATTGGTTTTCCTTGTACAGAAACTTTCTAATTTTATAGAATCAAAATTATCCATTTTATATCCCATACTGCTCTCTGTCTCTTGTTTGGTCTAAAATTTTTCCCTTATTCATAGATCTGACAGGTAGAATATTCTATGCTTTCTTATTTATCTAAATCATGTACCAATTTTGACCTTATCTTGGTATGCAATGTAAGACATTGGTCTATACCTAGTTTCTGCCAAACTGCTTTCCAGTTTCCCCAGTAATCTTTGTCAAATGCTCTGAAGTTTATTAATGTCATTAACAAAATATGGCACCCACAACTGAACACTTCTGATATGGTTTGATCAGGGCAGGTTACATCAGAATAATCACTTTTCTTGTCCTGGACATAATTTTTTTTCTTTTTTAAAAAATACATTTTGTTGATATCTTTTTTTCACATCATCTACACTTCCCAATATATCCCTTCCTCCACCCTATCCCCACTCCAGCTATCCTTTATAAAAAAAAAAAATTTAAAGGGGAAGAGGAGAAAGTTGTCCAGCAAAACCAATCAACACAATGAACATCAGATGTTATGTGCCACCACAATCCACAAGCTTCTCCATAGCTCAGCCATTATAATTTCTCAGCATTTGGTTTTGATTGTTTTCTTGTTCATTTCATCTGTGTTGCTGCAGACAATGTATATATGGTTTTCCTAGTTCTACTGATTTCACTTTATATCAGTTCGTGTAAGTCCTCTCATGTTTTCCTAAATTCTTCACATTCATTATTTCTTATGACACAATGATATTCCATTACACTCATGTACCATAATTTCTTTAGCCATTTTCCAATTCATAAGCATCTACTCTGTTTCCAAATCTACCACCAAAAAAAGTGCTAAAAGGCTATATTGGGAGGAGGAGAAGATGTGAAAACAAAAGATATCAGGGAAATTGGAATATTTTTGTGTATTTGGCACCTGCCTTTTACTTCTTTATAGTTCTATTAAATTTCAACTTATTCAAATCAGTCCACTATTCTAGGTATGAATATCTTTTTTAGATTCTGAGTCTTTCATCCAATGTGTTAGCTATTCCTCTTAGGTTTTTGTCATCTAAAAGCTTGATAAGTAAGTCTTCTAAGCCATTATCCAAACACGTCAAACACTACCATAAGGCCAAAGAGAGATTCCTGGAGTATATTAGGGACCACCTTCCAAGTTGGCATGGAACTAGAGAGCTTAAGACAAGGAGGCATTCACCCAGTTTGAAATTATCATCCTGTCCACATCTCTAACTCTGTCCAAAAAAATAGCATGAATGACTTTAAGAGCCCCTCAAAACAATCTATAAAAGGATAACATTTGGTAAATCTGGTTCGTGGAAATGAAGACACTGAAATGTGATAAACACTTTTCTACAAAACAGCCTGTATACTTTAGGGTTTTCATTCATTAAAATGAACCTTCTTTCTGATTAGTTTAAATTAATTAAGTTTTACTAGAATTTAGTTTGGGCTATTTCAGATTATTTTGTAACTATTTGCCTCTATCAACAGATATCTGGGAGTTAAATTAATTGGAAAAAAAGCATTTATTAAGTGATGACTATGTGCCAAGCACTTTAGCACTGAAGATACAAAGATTAAAAGGGAGAGTGCCTGCCTTCAAGGAGCTTTCATTCTAACAGGGGAAAATCACATACATATAGGGAAGAGGTGTTGTCTTAGAGAGGTAGAAAGTAGGGGATTCAGAAGAACTCACACATGGGCAGACAGACAATAAGAAGGCTTAGGTAGATGACTGGATTGGAGGTATAGATAAAGTATAGTCTAAGGCAGTGGTATTGAACTCAAACAGAAAGAGGGACCACTAAACAACACATAACGATACCTATGAGGCATAAATTGACTTGGTTGTAAAATGCAACATTATTTGTATTTTATTGTATTTTTATTTCTTATTAAATACTTTATTAAGTATATTTTTATTTATCTTATTAAATTTTTATTTTATTTCTCTTATTTTCATTTACTTATCTTTATTTTATCATATTAAGTATATTTTGTAATGACCTAGACATGTGTTTGACTGATATTGCTGGCTTAATGCAGCAGCTCTCAAAGTGTAATCTAAGGACCCCTGAGGTATCCATCCCAAAGGGGTGGGGTTATAAGGTTAAAACTATTTTCCTAAGAGTAACAAAATGTTATTTGCCTCTATTAAAATATTCTTTCCTTTCCCAGCTGCATATCTATGTGATGCTGGATTTTGTAAAGTACTTAGCACAGTGCCTGACACAGAGTAAGCATTGTATAAAATTAGCTCTTATTATCATTAATCCTCAACCCTGAGAGGTAGATGTTCTTATTTTGCCTATTTTATAGATGAGGAACCTGAGGTACAGAGAGGTTATGTGAATTACCCATGATCACATAAGCTAGCAAGTGTCTGAGATAATATTTGAACTCAGGACTTCCTGACTCAAAGTCTAGCCTTCTTCTATTGTGTCACCAAACTCCCTCTAGCGATTAAGTCAAACATTAAAGAGATTTGCGAAATTTCAAAATAATGCCACTTTTCTCATTACATTTTTTCTGTTTTAGAAAATAAAACTATTTTTCATTAAAAAGTATGTCATTTATGTTAACAACAGATTTATTATTATTTTAAAGAAATAATTTAAAATTTCTTCTATTTCAATTTCTAATATGGTAAATATCAGTCGATATAGTCCACGTTAATAAAAGCTCTTGGATTTTTTGGTAATTTTTAAGAGTTAAGGAGGTCTGGGATCAAAAAAACTGAGAGCAAATGTCTAACATAAGGCATTAGCTGAGTTGGCTAGTTTGTACGTATTTAGTTGCTAAACAGCAAGGCTGAAACGTATGGCTAGAGCTAGAAAAAAAAGATGAACTTCCCAAGGGACAAGCAGAGGATTTAGGAGTTAACTATCTACCTATATCTACCTACCTACCTACCTACATAACTATATATTGGTCTATCTGGTTGGCTAGCTAGCTATTTATCTTTCTATCTAGTTATCTTTCTATTTACCTCTCAGTCTATCTATCTATCTACCTATCTACCCATCTATTTGTCTATCTAAAAATCAGACTATCTACCCATCTACTGGTCTATCTATATGTCTATCTATCTGTCTATCTGTCTGTGTGTCTATCTATTTTTCTATCTACCTATCTATTGGTCTGTCTACCAACGTATCTACCCATCTATTGGTCTAGCTATCTGTCTATCTATTTATCCTTCTATCTACCTATCAGTCTATATCTGTCTACCTGTCTATCTGTCTCAATCTATCAAGGAAAGATGCAACAACAATCATCTCCAGAGGGCTTTAAAGTTCTAAAAGTGTTTTACATTGTATTACCTCATTTGAGCCTCACGACAAGCCTGTGATGCAGGGATGTTCAGGTAAATGTTTAATAATCTACTCTCCAAAAACAAAAACTTGTAGGCTACACCCACTTTTTAAAGTTTAATCCACATCATTAACATTTTCTCCATTACTTTCTTAAGTCAAGACAGTCAACAAAATACTAAATCAGGCTCTGATTTGTAGCATTTGCCAATTTCAGAAATGTGAATACTTCCAGTGGACCCAGTGAGACCTGCCTCCAGCACACCCCAGGTACTACAAGGTCTTATTCCTCCCCATTTTATAGAGGAGAATGCTGAGGGTCAAAGAACTAAAGGTAACCTGTCCAGGGATTCGAATCCAGATCTTCCCCACTTCAAGTCAGCGTTCACATCTGCCACCCCACATCTGCTTCCTACATCAAGCATACTCACACTCCCAAACAACACACTTGCAAGTCCATACACAACTTAGTTTCTTTCCTCTTCTCTTGCTTATGGTCAAGCAGTGGATTTTTCCAATATAAAAAGGGATGCCATCAGATTCACTTGGAGAGTCTGAGGCAAAGAAAGGGGGAGCAAGGGCAGGAATGAGAAAATGATTGCTAGAAATTTTGCAGAAATGGGCTTTATGGTAACAGACCATCATCTTCTCTAAATGTTCCCAGTCACATAACACTTGAAAACCCAAGAAAGGAAAGAAATCCACTCAAGCACAGAGCTCCAGGGAATCCAGGAGGGAGCAATGAGAGCCAGAAGGGCCATGAATAAACAGGTGTAGCTGAAGCTGCCCAGAGAACACAGTTTGAGATGAGCAAGAGGCAGGAATTCAATGAGAAAATGGAGCCCCGCTTCCTCAAAATTACATTTCTAGTTTATTTTTTCTTTCTGTTTTTAATACCATCTTTGCACTTTCAAAAAAAAAGCACAACAGGAGTTCTAGCATTTTCTTTTCTACTCCAAATCATTGGAAAAGGAAATTAAATACCAAAGTAAGAGGATTATGGGATTTCCCCCTCCTTACACTTATACACACACACACACACACACACACACACACACACACACACACACTCATGGCAAGCCTTGTCTAGCTGCTTCTTCAAGTCCATCTTAACCTGCACTTCCTTTCCCCATCCATCTTTCTCCTCTATGAATATGATCATGACAGGGTCCTGATTCTACAGGTAGAGTAAGATTGTGTCTAGAGCAGTAATAACATCAAGTATGGCTACCAACAAGGGGGGTTGAAGAAAAAGGAGCCTGCTTCTCATTCTTTAATCAGATCAAAATCAGTCAATAGGTAATTATTAAGCTCTTGCTGTATGCTGGGCAAAGTTGTAAGCACTAGGGATTCAAAGAATTCTTATCTTCAAGGAACTTACATTCTAACAAAAAGGATAATATGGGCATAGAGAAGTACATACCCTCAGAAGCTATGGATATGCATAAATATAACCCCTTGAGTTCCCTCCCCCTCCAAAAAGATAACTGGTTACTTAACTTATTCATGGAGTATAACTTTGTTGGAACCTTCCTTCTGAGAATTGGATGGAGTGATATAACATGAAGTACACTTCTCTTGAAAGTCACAAGACCTGGTTTTGAGTTTTGGTTTTCTCCAAGATGTCCCACTTCCAAACAGTGCACCCTCAAACAAACCACTTAAGCTCTAAGCCTTCTCATCTGTAAAAACAAATATAATACCATTTATGCTCCCTATACTTCAGACAAATGTTGAGAAGGTAGTTCTAGTTGTAATAGTAGCAGTGGTGTACTAGTAGTGTAGTAGTGGTGGTAGTGGTGGTGTGGGGGTAGTAGCAGTAGTGATGGTGGTTAATAGTGGTAGTGGTAGTGGTGATGGTGGTGGTGGTAGTAGTAGTAGTAGTAGTAGTAGTAGCAGCAGCTATTACCTAGCATTATGTGACGAGGCATTCTGGGAACTCCTACTTTAGGGGATGGGAAGGTGATGATCTATTATAATAAAGCACATTTCTGCAAAATGTATGTAATACTTTAAGGTATGTGACGTATACTATGCAAATTATTTCATTTGTTATTCACAACTCTTGGAGGTCAGCAATATTATCATCTCACTTTCACAAATTAAGAAACTGAGGCTCAGAAATGCTGAGTGATTTGACCAGTCACATGGCTTAGGAAGTATCTGAGATGGAATTTGGATCTGGGCCTCCATAACTCCAAACCCAGAAATGTTCTCTCTACTATGCCCATACTCAGCAAATCCATTATACTTAAAGGGCGTATCCCCAATAACATGCCACTAACCCATGTCATATCATTGGCAGCCCTGTCTTAACACCAGCAGAGCTGAGACCCACCCTAGTTCTAGCCCCCATCATCCCAGTGCTCCATCCTCAGGCCACCTCCTGCCTTTTAGAATATTCCCCTTGCTCCTATCTTCCTGTTAATTTGAAAGATTAGACAGGGTGAATGCCTATGTTTTTGTTATTATTAGGAAAAAGTTCAAAACTGGCCTGGCCTTTCTACAGCAAACTGAACCTGGGCTGTAATCCTACACAACCCTACCAATGAAATAGAGTTTTCTGTCACCATATTGCTGGAAACTTCCACTAAAGAACCTTCCCATGACATGCTGAGTTGTTAGCAGTCATAGAAAGAGAATCGGCAGTGACAATGCCTGAATCAGAGGAGCAGCAGTCGGAGGACACCAAGTATCTGTCCTACAGTTCTACGTAAGACCAAACAAGAGGAAATGAGCTTTTATGAAAATGGAAGAGAGGAAAATCTAGTAAGGGCTGAGGAAGGAAGTGGCAGTGGGGCGATCCAAAGAGTTCCCCTTGAGTAACAAATTTGGGGCAGAATATCTGCATTTAAATTCTGTCTCTGTCACAAAAACCTGGGTGTCACTAGGAAAAGCTCAACCTCTCTGGGTCACAGTTTCCTTATTTGCTGTTGTTGTGTTCATCCTTCATTGCCAAAGAAGACCATGACATCACAGAAATGATGACATGACTTGCACTTGACTTTGTTTTGAGTGAGGGAGGGCACTCAAAGTGCAAGGTCATCAAACTCACTTCCTCCACCTTTGTCACCTGGGGTCCAGTGACCATGTATTCATCATGATGACTGGCAATGGCCCAGGATGCAATGGGAGACGTTGGTCTTTCTAGGCTAGCTTTTCAGGTACTCACTTAGAAGGAGGTGACGCCCATTGAGTGAACAGGCCTCTTTAAGAAGTAGTCAGAGAATGGTCCTTCTGATGAACAAAAGAAAAAAATAACTAAATCAATCTGGGAGGGAACAGAAACTGTTACTATTGATAATCACTCTAAACCGGTCATTATGTGGAGCTTGGGCAGAGACCCACCCACGGTAAGGTGAAAGGATTGGAGTACATGGGTTCTAAAGCCTCTTCCCATAGAAAACCTACGATAACACGAACTTCTTTAACCTCAGAGGGATAAAATTGGGACAGGTGATAAAGGAGAGACATAGACTCTGCCCTGCAAACATTGTGGAAAAAAGCAGGGAACTTGTATGCCCTAATTATATTCATTGTCTCTACCACTCCTAGAATTATGAAAGCTCTTAATGGGTCCTAAGACATCATTCAGTTCCCTCATTTTACAGGTGAGGAAACTGAGACCTGGAGAAATATCTATTTTCACTGATGACACAATCACATCTCCAGATAATTGAAGATAATTTTAAAAATTGAAATGAGTCCTTTAAGGCACCAAGCTACAAAGTTAAGTCCAGAGAAGACATCTGTGTGCTTATATATTGATCACAGAGATTAAGAATTACTTTTAAATAAGATATAATTTATTTTTAAAAATCCAATATTTATGTTATTAACTGCACTTATCTAGTGGCAGAATTAGGCCTGGAATTGCAGTTTTTTGACTTCTGATTCAGTTCTCTACTGTGCTGCAGGGAGTCACACATTAAACCTGTATAGTGCTTGGCACATAGTAGGTTCTTGATAAATGCTTTGTCATTCTTCCATTTATACAATCTTGAACTATTGTTTTATCATTGCATTATATGTATGTTTCATGTTCCCAACTAGATTACAAGGTCCTGGAAGGCAGTGATTATGACTCCCTAGCCACCACACCACACTGCCCAAAGTCTTAATATGACTTAATATCAAGTCTCCAGCTTCAATTCATGTCATGGTATTATGCTACTTCCAGTTAGAATCTTCCAACATGATGAACATCCTTCACAACTTCACCAAATCTTCAGTTTGACGTGTTGAGACAGCTGCATGACCTGAACACCACTGGCAACATATATGAGTCCTGGAAAAATATCTTTAACCAGCAACAAACCCAGAGTACAATCACTTCCCACCATTTTTGAAATCATAACACTGCATGGTTTGTCTTAAATCTCTCTCTCTCTGCATGTGTGTGTGTGTGTGTGTACATGTCTCTCTCTCTCTTTCTCTCTCTCTCTCTCTCTCTCTCTCACACACACACACACACACACACACACACACAATTTTCCTATCAATGTTCCATGGCATTTCAAATTAAAGTGAATTAAAATGAATTTTCTTCTAAGACTTTTTTAGAATCCATTGAGACAATCATACACACACACATACACACACACATACACACCAGACACACACATACATACATACATACATACACACACACACACACACACACACACACACCAGAGACTTACAAATCACAAACTGGATGTCATCAGACTGGCATCCTAGTAGCCCTATGACATTGTACTAAATGGATTTGACAGAGTCCCTCCAAAGAGGATTCTTAATAATGAAACAGACCCTAAAACGCAATTTACGAGAGAAGTCCAATAGATGAAATTTTCATTCTTTACCTGAAATATACTTTTTTGAAATAGTGACTTTTCAAGAACTTAAGGTCAGGCTGACTGTATCTGGAATGGTAAGATCTTGAAATATAAGAGCCGTTGCTATTAAGCACCATGATATAAAGGTCCTCTTTAGTATAGAGCTGGGTTACCATATAGTTGAAATCTAACTACCCATCATAAATACCTTCAATACATTTGAAATAGTGGGGTGGCCAGGCTCACTCACACAGAGGGTCATTTATGAAGCGATCAAAGGCCGTAGTGGGAGAAATGAAGTATTAAGAAGGACAGGGCTTTATGGAATGGATAGCTTTTCTCATTCTCAATATTTCTTATGTTCTTTTACAACAAATTGCTTGGCTCTCAAGAACAGTCCTATAAAAAAAGTGAAATACACTTTTCTATCCTGAATCCTTTCTGACTTTTTTTTTTTGATAAAGTTAGAATGACCCTTTCCAAACCACACAGGTCAAGCTTCATGAATTTCTACCACTGAAAATAAGGACGAGATTCCTAAGGTTCACCTGTGGAACACCGCTGTCCTTCCACGGCTTTGGGCCTCACTTTAGTGGCCTCAGGGGAATACCTTGAACTCGGGCCCTTTTAACAGTGGCAAAAGCAAAATGAATCCAGTTGAAATGCAAAACTTTCCTCTGAAAAGCAATGCCATTGGTTGCAGAAGCATGGATTAAATGCCTATATGTCATGCAAAGTGATGGCACTGGAGATAAAGAGAAAAAAGAAAAGAACATGTCTCTTTTGTCAAGGAGTTTTCATTGCACTGAGGATAAAACAGTATGGAATCTGGTTGTTGCTGTCATTCAGTCTTGTCTGACTCTCCATGACCTTAGTGGAGGTTGTCTTGGCAGAGATGCTGGAAGGATTTGCTATGTCCTTCTCCAGCTCATTTTACAGATGAGGGACTGAGGGCAAACAGGGTTAAGTGACTTGCCCAGGGTCACACAACTAATAAATGTCCAAGGCTGGATTTGAACTTAGGAAGATGACTTTTTCTGCATCCAGATCGAGGGCTCTATTCACTGTGTCATCTGGCTGTATCAGAGACATGTGTATGTATGTATACACATATGTACATGTATATGTGTATGCATATACATGAGTGTATACACATCAAAAATTAATTTCAGGAAGAAGGCACCCTAGAGCAATAGGGAGAATTAAGAAAGTCTCATGTAGGAGGTAATCTCTGAGATGTGATTTGAAGGGAACTAGGGACTCCTCTATTAAGTACAGGTGAGGAGAGAGAACTTTCCAGCCATGAAGAAAGAGTAGATGCAAAAGTAGGTTATTTTGGTTACAGTGTCGAGTGTGTAAAGAGGAATAATATGCAACAAGTCTGAAAAGATAGCTTATGAAAGGTTTAAAAGGTCAGAGGGTTTGTATTTTATCCTAGGCACAATCATCAGGAACTGAGGCTTCCTGAGTGAGGGAGGCGTAAGGTCAGACCTGTGCTGTTGGAAGATTACCTGGAACAAGGAATAGACCTACATCAGTCAACCTAGGAACACCTCAGATTGGCGTGTGGGATATTGGCACCATTAAAAATCCTTACAGCTCTTCTCTGTGCATGCAGAAAGAATGGAAATTCAGAAGGGAAAATGAATGGGCTAATCCCCTTGCAAGGTTACAGGGGTTGGGATATATTGCCTGAAGGTCTAGAAGTCTCCAACGTGCAGAGTCCATGGTCCTCAGAGAAGACCTACTTCTCCTCAATTTTACTTATTAATCATGCTTTTTTTTACTAAAATGACCAATATCCCCAAGTGTAGCGATCTCCTCTCAGGATAAAGAGAAAGAAGAGATCAAAAAAGAAAGTTTCTAATTTCCTAATTATAGGATCATTGACTCATGAATGAAGAGCTAGAAGGGACCTCAGAGATGATCTGGCCCAGCCCTCTCATTTTACATTGGGCAGCTAGGTGGCACAATAGATAGAACACTGGATGGGGAATCAGTCTTCCTAAGTTCAAATCTGGTCTCAGACACTTGTTAGCTATGTGACCCTGGGCAAGTCACTTCACCCTGTTTGCATCGATTTCCTCATCTATAAAATGAGCTGGAGAAGGAAATGACAAACCACTGTAATAGCTGTATACCCCTGTCTACCTCAGTTTGCTCATCTGTAAAATGAGCTGGAGAAAGGAGTGGTAAACCACTCCAGCATCTTTGCCAAGAAAACCCCAAATGGGGTTCACAAAGAGTTGGATATGGCTGAAACAATTGAAAAACTAGAACAAACTGAGGCCTACACTTCACCTGAGGGTACTCTTTCTGATCGTGAATGGAATAAATTAAGACTCTGAATAAATGAGCATTCCAGAAGTGAGTCATATTCCCTAGGTCACCTCTTAGGTCTTCAACCAGTGGTTTGGCTATTGTCATGAAATTAGGAGCAAGAACCCAAGATTCCCAGATTTTCTCTCTGACTGTTTATCTGACTTTATACAAGATGAGACCTTTCTCCATGCCTCAGTTTCCCAAATAAAAATTTTTTAAAGGTGCTCCCAAGTGAGGCAGGTACCTTGAGAAGCATTATGGACTTTACAGAACAGAACTGAACTTGAGAGTCAGAAGACCTTGGTTGAAAGACACTGAATTACTATGAAAGCTAATAATCTCTCCTTTCCCTAACCTCTGTTTTGAAGATTTCTTGCCCCTCCATAGGAAGTGAGGATTCCAGTTGAGAGCATATGGCCTCTGTTTCCTCCATCTGTCATAGCCTCTACTATTTCCTCTAATAAGTTTAACAATCCAGATTCTGGTCGGCCAGGTGGATTGATGCCCCCCCACCTCAAGTGAGATCAATAGACTTTAACTTCAATCTCTTCCTCAACTTAGTTATGTTATTCTTAAATATCCACCCAGACCTTGATTCCCTCTTCAATCTATAGCACTATGGGTATCCCAGGAAGCAGCTGGAATGCATCTGGGAAGTAACTAGCTCACTGCAGAGTCTGCCAATACCAAAAACAAATGACTGTGCACATCCATGTCCATCAACTGAACAGGGTAGGAAAACACATGAAAGCCATTTGAAAGACTGACAACATCTCCTTGGAGTTAGCCATGGAAGCCAGAAAGACCCATGCATTCTGCCTACCTAGATAAACAGGGTTTTCCAAATGGCTTCGGGACTAAGACATAGTACAGGGCCAAAGCATTTGAATGTTATAAAGGAGGATCTCTATTAGACTTTGGCATTAGAAGCCAATGTGCTTCTCCTTTAGGATTCAAGTAGTTCAATAAGAGCAGAGTAATATCTTGATGAAATGTACATGCACAATTCAAATGGAATTTCTCCAAGCTCAGAAAAATTTGAAGTTTATTTAGCCCATATGCGATCCCAGATTTTTTTCCCTTTCTCTTTAAAGAAATAGACCTTTGAAATGAACATTTATTTCTGAGTCACTCAAGATCAAAATCCCTCCTTCCTTAACCTCAAATCTTTAGTGACAGTTACTCTGTGTCACTTGAAATATTTGGGTTTTTTTCTTTTCTCCCCATAATAAGAAACTCAGCAGATGTACTTTCTACAGTGCCTAGTGGGTCTCACATAACTCTTCTATTAGCTGTGAATACACAATAAACATTAGAACTAGGAATTAAGCAAGGTGACAGTTTACAGTAAGATTATCACATGTTGTATGGCTTTTTCCCATAGAACACATATGTAATAAAGTAAGACTCTGAATGTACAGGGAACCCAGGACGAAATCATCTTCCCCAGGTAACCTCTTAGTTCTTCAACCAGTGGCATTGTTATTATCATCAAATCTAGAACAATACCCCAAGACCCCTAGATTCTCTCACTGGTTTTGCTCTGACTTTACATAAGAGGAGATCCTTCTCCATGCCTCAGTTTCCCAAATAAAAACTTTTAGAAGGTGCTCCCAAGTGAGACAGGTACCTTGTAAAGTACCATGGACTAGTGGAAAGAGTACTGAATTTGGGAGTCAGAAGATGTGACCTTTCAATTACCAGTCTTATGACCCTGGGTAAGCTATTTCTCTGAAACCTCAGTCTCCTTAGTCTGAAAATAGGATCAAGTCAAAGAGGCTGTGATTTTATCAGTGTGGATAACTCCCAGTATGGGAATTTCATTTAACAATGCAGATGGCAACCCATCTACAACTCAGCTAAGTCTTTGACATACACAAAAGTGAGCCAAATCACAGAGCTAATACGTATTGGGGGCAGGATCTAAGATAAGGTGATAGGTCTTCTTGAATCTAAACCCAAGACTCGATCCACTACGCCAAAGTGACTTTGTAAAATCAGGAATAATAATACTTACAGAGCCATACAGTCTGATATGCAGGATAGTAGGTGCTTTACAAAAAGCAAAACATGTTCATTGATTGCTCCAAATTATGAAAGAAAGTTGTTTCAGCCATATCCCACTCTTTGTGACCCCATTTGGGGTTTTCTTGGCAATGATACTGGAGTGGTTTGCCATTCCCTTCTCCAGCTCATTTTACAGATGAGGAAATTGAGGTAGACAGAGTTAAGTGACTTGCCCAGGGTCACAGAGGTAATAAGTGTCTGAGGCCAGATTTGAACTCAGGAAATTATGGGAAAGAAAGAGGAAGGAAGGAAGGAAGGAAGGAAGGAAGGAAGGAAGGAAGGAAGGAAGGAAGGAAGGAAGGAAGGAAGGAAGGAAGGAAGGAAGGGAGAGAGAGAAAGAGAAAGAAAAAGAGAGAGAGAAAGAAAGAAAGAAAGAAAGAAAGAAAGAAAGAAAGAAAGAAAGAAAGAAAGAAAGGAAGGAAGAAAGAAAGAAAGAAAGAAAAAGATTTTCCAGCATCTCCTATAGTCCCTCCCCAACAGGGGTGCTACAAAGAAAGTTTCTGTTAACCATGAGAGACTGCATTAATAGGAGATTACCAGATTATTACTTTGGAGTATTTGGGGATGGCCCATGACCGAAATCTCGGTCAAGAGCTATTCTTCCCCTCCTGCTTTTCCACTGCTGGTCCCAAGTGTTCAAATTAAACAAAAGTAAAACTGGCTCTTGCAGACAGCTCACTCTGTACAGAGCTCAGTGGTGCCCAGCTCCAAGCACTTGGTGGTTCCCTCAAACCAAGAGGCCCAGACAGGGGCTATTCATGCAACAAAGGAATCCTGACGTCCCCCAGGTTGTTGGGAAACACATTCATTAAACTTGCCCCGTCCAGAGAACAGCCCCACTTGACAAAGCCTTGAATGTTTGACAAGAAAAGATGGTGGTTTTGTAAAAATCCCGTAAAGGTCGTTCAATAACAAATCCTGATGATGGCGAGCCCAGGCATCGGAGACATTAACAGAAACCCCCCAGGAGGCCAACTGTATCTTCAAGGTAAACAAAATCTGCCTGGCCCGCTTCAGCCCTCGAGAGGCAGAGAGAGCCTGGCAAGCTCTAATTTGCCAAAGACTATAATTTCCAGGCATTTTCTCCTTGGTACTTGGTGGTTTAATACTGAATGAGATTTCTCCTGTTCAGCACATTTGGAGGATTAGGACATAACTGCCTAGAAGCACTTCAACAGTTCTTTGAGAGGTCTCAGCTGATCTCAGAGGGGACTTGCTCAGAGATTTTTTGTTGTGATGGACGTTAATAAAACTTGTGACTAGATTCCCCTTCCGGGGCACCCACGCATCCACAGAAATTCACAGAGAGCCCTACAAACGGAGCCTTGACCCCACTGAATCAGAAAACTTCAGCCTAGGAAACTAACCATCCACCTTCTTTATTTTTCCTTAAAGCCCAGCACTTTGACCCAGTCGTGACCTCTTCTTTTCCCAGTCTATTTTCCTCTCCCCCAAAGCCAGGGCCACCATCACATCTCTCACAGTCAGGTCCAACAAAGGCTTGTTTATATAGGGTAATTCAGCTACAGGGCAGGGGGTACGCAAGAAGGATGAGGCAGCTGAACAGCCATTCAGGAAGAAAGCACCATTCATGAGGGCCCCCAAAAGGACAGGTTTATGGAAATGCCCCCTGGGGCAAGGCCAGGAGGTTGGTGGCCTTTCAGAAAGTCTGGCTGAGGCAAATGTCTTTCCTGAGAAAGGATCCTCCCTCACAGGCAGATACTCCTTTCACATGCATGAAGCAAGGTGCTCAAAGCTTCCAAGGTTGCTAGAGATTTAGAAAGGGGTCTGGGGTAACAAACAAATGAAGTCTACTTTGACTCTGGCCAGGATCCAACAACACTAACACTATTCTGACTCTGGCCAGGCACTGATCTGAAGAATATTCTGGCTCTGGTCAGGCAAAGACCCAAAGACTATTCTGGGTTTGGCTAGTCAGCGTCCTGAAGACTAGTTTGGCTTTGGCTAGGATCATTATCAGGCTATGCTGACCATGGGGATTTCCTGAAACAAGGGAGTAGATAGCCTTCCTAAACCCTCAAAGGTGGAAAAAAGAATGGAGATTCTTTCCAGAAGAAAGTGTACATAATCTCAAGAAGGAGGCATTGAATTGAGAGTTGAGACAACTGGATTCCAGGCCCATCTCTTCCCCTGACTTGCTCTGTGGCCTTGGGTAACTCAATGTCTCTAGAACTCAATTTCTCCATCAGTGAAATTGGAGATGACTACGTACCCTACCCTACTCCCCTGAGGTCATGAGATTTAGAGCTGGGAGGGCCTTCAATATCATCTAGCAGGGGTGGGCAACCTCCAGCCTGAAGGCCACATGTGGCCCTCTAGCTTCTCAAGTGCAGTCATTTGACTGAATCCAGACTTCACAGAACAAATCTCCTTAATAAAAGAATTTGTTCAGTAAAACATGGACTCATTCAAAAGGCTGCAACCAAGGACCTACAAGGCCATGTGTTGCCTCAAAGGTGTAGGTTCCCCACCCTTGATTCTAGCCCTTTCCCTTTTTATAGAAACTGAGGCCCAGAAAAGTATAGACTTGCCCAAGTGCTAAGAAGGAGGGAAACAAATTTGGATTCAGGTCCAGGGCTTAGCATGGTGCCTGGCACATAGTAGGCACTTAATAAACGTTTATTGATTGACTGACTCTACATATTAAACTCTTTCTCTTCTTTGTCAATCTACTTCACCTTACCTCACAGAATAAGGGAGAAATAAAATGGAACATCAATTGATGTAAATGTTCTAGAAGAGAGAAAAGAGGCTGTGTAAACAAGAGAGAGTGTTTTATTTAGGGAAACACTCATAATCTTGATTTCTGATCCATGGACTATTTGGACTATTTTTAATTCTCCGCCAGCATCCAGGCACAGAAATCACTGAATCACAGAACCTCAAGGTTAGAGGAGACCCCCGAAGCCATTCTGTCCCACCAGAATCTTCTGCCTGTGATAGAAGGTGGAGATGCAGCAGGGAGTGCTATCTCTAGAGGAAGCCATTTCACCTTTAGATAGGTCTAACTGGTAAGACATTTTTCTTTAGAATAAAATAAATTTGCCTCTTTGTAACTTCTGCCCATATCTCCTAGTTCTTTCCTCTTGGGTCAAAGAGAAAAAAGTCTAATCCCTTTTCCATAGGCCAACCTTTCAAATAACTCTAAAATGGCTATCATATCCATCATAGTAACAAAACATTCCTTTATCCCCTAATGGTAACATGGCAAACTGCTTCTGCCTATAGAATACCACAGGGTGCTGGAGGATGGAATCCACTGGATAGAGATGGGACCTGCCCTTACAGCCTCACCCTCAGTCCCATCCACCTAGATTCCCACCAGGATCTTCCCTTCCCCACAATGCACTCTAAGTCACAGTATGCTGGAATCAGCTCAAAATCTGTGACACCTTGGAATCAACAAAGGAGATAAATCACAGTTTGATTTGTTGTCTTATTAATTGTCTAGACTTGAGAAAGTGATGAAGAAAATGTTAATGTTGCAGATTAAACCTACAGAAATCTGCTTGTTAAACATTTACCAGCACACCACTGCTCTAGGGACCACCGGGCTTTGCCATAAGCCCTGTCATAATGCTTTAAGGACAGCATTCCTGTATGTGCTGTCTACCCCCAATTAGAATATGAACTCTTTGCAAGGACTGACCACTTTTCTGTCTGTGTTCCCAACACTTATCATAATGTTTGTCACACAGTAGGCACTTAATCAGTTTTTTTCTCCAGTCTATTCATTCTCCTTCATTATTCTCTTCTCCAAGATAAACATTCCCAGTTCCTTCATTTCAACATGTTTCTCAGGTCACTCTTTAGCTTATTAATGTTGTTCCTAAAATGCAGATTTGATTTCTGTAAAAGATTCCCCTAGACCTCTTACAGGTTCACAAACATCATATTAATAATATTTTCACCAACATTATTTTCTTATATTTACCCTTTTCTTTACCCTCTCTCAGTCATCCTGCCCACAACCCCATGCCCCCAACCCAGAACTTCCCAATGCTTTGTGAACACACTTCCCCTTCTTTACAATCAAGTAAATAAAATAAAGTCCTCCCCCGTTTGTCTGATGCCTGTTTGATTGGAATGACGATCAGAAACCAGACACCTCACTTTGTCTTTCTTGCCAACTATTTTAGCTTATTTGCCATGAGTACAGGGTATAATTAATATCACACAGGAGCCAGCATTGTCATTTTTCAAATCATTTCCCTGGAAATGTTCTACACCTCTTAATGGCCCTGCTAATGCTGTAGCTGTCATGTTTTGGACAGCTGCGCTTTTACAAGACAAACTCAGCTGTGCCATGCGCCTCTCTGTAGACACTTTAGCTCAAAGACTCTGAGGCCATGGATGCCAGCTGGTAATGGCTATATGGAAATCTTTGATTAATTTTTTTACCTCTTGGTGCTGACTACTTCTCAAGAGTCACCTTCCCACTTCCCACCCCCGGCCAGCTCTCCATCTCATGCCCTCTCTCTTTTTTCTCTCCTTCCTATTTCTGAGTTTCCTGATAGATAGCTGATCACAGAAATGGGCCAAAAAAAAATTATAGGACTAATTAAAGCTAAGCCATTCAGTCCAGATGTGGGAAGAATCACACATCTGGACAGGGTTATGCCATCCTTAGGAGACAAAATGTGAATGGAGCAGGACCTTTAATTTTTTTTTTTAATTTAAGGATATGCATTTACTATTTAAGGCAATCTTGATGTAGTAGGTAGAGGATTAGCCTTGGAGTCAGGAAGGACTGTCTTCAAGTCTTGCCTCTAAGTCTAAAACTTATAGCTGAGATACTAATGTGCATCTAGTAGATGGAATTCTCCATATAAATAAAATCACAGGTCCAGAAAAAAACTTTGAATTTTACTGATAAACAAGGTACTTAATATAGGTAAAATGCAATTTTTCCTAGGAATTGGGTCATGGGAGCATAGATTTAGAAATGAAAGGGGCTTCAAAAAATAATATAGTCCAACCCCTTCATTTTATAGGTGAGGAAATTGAGGCCAGAGAGGTGAGCTGATTTGTCCATGGTAACATGGTAACTTGAAATAAGAGAACTAAGGGCAGAGAGGGGACATATATTAGAAGTGTTCTGGGGATGTAAACAAGGAAAGCAGAGAAAATCTGACCCACAACCAATATTTACTCAGTGACCATTACATGGATGCCTTAGAATAGAAGAGAGAAATCTACTATCTTTAAGAGATTAGAACAGTTAAGAAAAATATTCATAGACACTGTTGGAAGGACTTTTGACTTGTTTGTTTTTATTACTTAAGTTGAGGAAAGGGAAGGGAAATGGGCTGGTTAGTTGGTAATGTCACAGATGACTCTGCCCAGAAAATCCAACTCATCCTGGTTTACCAGGCAGGTCTGAAGAGAAGAGGTACCCTTTGCTAAGGGACCAGGTTGAGGACACAGGTTCCTGCCTCCATCCATCCCTCCCCATCCCCTCTTCTTTTAAAGGCTAAACACTAGTGCAGTATCCCTGCGTCTTTAATACCATGTTTATTAGTGATCTACGGTACAGAGAGAGAAGAGCGCAGAACTTCCTTCATGCTGTGTCTGCAAAATGCTCCGGAAACTTGTCCTCATCAGAGAAGCAGCAGGTCCCTCTGTGGAAACCAGCCAGGCCAGAAAAGTGACATGCCCGGGATGCTGCTAAACATGCACAATTCGAAAATACACACTGTATTCTCTTCTGCATGATTTGCTGCCATTTAAAAGACAATAAACAGCAACTTTAGATTGCTAACAACGTGTCATTTAAGGTTTGCTGTTGCTCAACACGAAGAAAAATCAATGCCGGCTCTACAGGGGCAGAAAACCCTGAGAACTGAGCTCCATTTCAGGTCTGTTAGAACTCATTTCCTTTCTCCATGGTTGCCCCCTTGCACACCCCCTCAGGCATCCCCTCACAGCAGGCCTGACAGCTTGACACATTGACAGCCAGCACTGAATGACAACTGATTTGTACAAATTTCAAGCCTTATAAATCTACCTGTCACAACAACAACATAAAAGAGCTTGGGCCCAGCAGGTAACTCAGAAAAAGCTTCCCTTGACAGCACTTTCTGAAAAGCAATGGCGTGCCTCCTGCCAAAAATTCCAACTATCATCCTTGTATAACTTTGAATAAAAATTCAGGGCCTATTTTCTTGCCAACAGGCTACCAATCGTCTTATTTAAAGATTAAAAAGAGAGAACAGGAGAGGAGGGGGGGAGAAACATCCACACAATTTCATTTTCTACTGATATGAAAGTAGTACCACCTGCTATGGCAGGATTACCACACCGTTTTTCTCTCCAGTGCTCAGACAGAGTAAATGAGTAGGGCTTTTTACGGTATTTAAACAATATCCCAGAATGCAGTGGTACCATGCATCCATTACCCTCCTGCTCTTACTACCTACCCTGACTGCCAGTCAGGCTGCCAAAGGGACACGTTTTATCAGGGAGTAGGGAGGAGAAAGAAGAGTTGGTAGCTTTCATGTTAGTTCGACTCACTTGTGACTTCTGCCAGACAAAAGACTTTCACTTATCTCAGTACCATGCAGGCTCCCCTGCAAATCATCACTGATTTTCCTAATAATTATTAGGAAATTATAAAATTTAAAATTATTTATTATAAATAATTCTAAAATTTCATCTATGAGTAAGCCTTCACTGAAACGCTTACCCATTTCAAAGCAACAAGATATCATGGAATCTGATTGCAATGCTTCTTTTTAGCATGGTATCTGGTACACAAATATGTATTGATTTGTCCGTGGGGAAAAAAATCAACCAGATTTAAGAGTTTGGACCTTTTCTGAGGGGGGTTCACTTTGAGGTTAGAGTTAGGGGCCCAACAGATATGGCATTAATGTTGGTTAGAGTTAGATTGAGTCTCCCCATAATTTAGCATGGTGTCTAGCACATAGCAAGGGCTTAGTAAATGTCTATTAATGATTTTATAAGTGAGAGGTAGCATGGAGTAGAGGGCAGAGAATGGTTTAGGAAGGTCTAGTTTAAGGTTGCATGACTCTAGCCATGATTCCATTTAACTCCACAGTGCAGCAAGCAACTCTTTATGAACACAAGGTACAAAGTTGGTGGCCATCTGCATTGGCGAAGTGAGTTTCCTCATTGACAGTTTTCCAGATCGATAAAAGACTCAGTCCAAAATGAATTTTACACCTAAGAAAATCTAGAGAGAGATTCTGTAGATATTGATGGACATCAGAGTTACCAGGAGATATTTTAAATTGTCAAAATAAATGAAATCAAGATAAAAATGGGATCAATAAATAAAATACACTCAAGTTGCACTCTGATTTATGTTCTCCAGAAAGAGAGCATACATACAGGTGAGTTTTTAGAAATGTATGCAAAACAAACCCCAAGTAATTTGGCAGAGGAGGATCTAGAGCCTAGAAAGATCAGAAGGACCTCAATTTGAATTGCACTAAAAGGAACAAAGGTATTCCTCCTCAGGTGAGTTGCACAGTGATGACAAAGCTACTCACAGAACACATCTACTAAAGTCCAAGTTTCCCACACCTGGGGCCACAGAAGGCCAAATAGCTCTGGGAAACTCACAGGGGCATCAGGAAATATTTTAAATTTTCCAGATAAGTACTGCAATATCTGGCATGTTAGAGAGTTCACAAATTACCCACCAGTGTAAGGTTTCCGTTTTAGATCTAACTCTATTCCTATTGATGACATTTTCTCTTTTTGAGATGCATTTTTGTTTACTTGTACTCACAGTTCCACCACTAATTTTCCTAAAGTGTTTCATCTGCCACATCCTATCTTTGCAAAGCTAGGTTTTCTCTGATAAAAAGTAAGTACTGCACACAAATCAACATGGAATAGGAAATTAGGGTGGTGGTATCCAACTTGATTCCAAGATATGAGAAGCTGTGAGGTGCCCAACAGGCAATATCTTATTAGTAAATAATTGTGGTTATCCTCGAATGAAAGAAAAATATTGTTTTTGCTTTCAATTTATGTGTATTATTTTTTTCAAATGGCTACAGGGTTGTTAGAATGTTCATTTTTATTAGGCTGTTTGGACCTAAATGCTTAATAAAAGAATAGGTTAGGTTTTGTTGTTTGTCTGGTCTAGTGGGTCTTAGTAAAATTATTCTTAGACTAGAGTTTAAGGACATTGAGATCTGACAAGGTTTAGGAACCTCTGTATTGTTAGAGTAAACCTGTGAGTTGTCTTAAGGAAGGGAATACACCAACACCAATGGGTAGAATTTGCAAACAAGCAAATTTAGCTTTGCTGCCAGGAAAAAACTTGATACTCAGAGGTGTCTAAAAGGAGTATGAGTTTCCCTTCCTTGCAAGTCTTCAAGAAGAATCTTGATAATCATTTGTCTGGTATGTTATGGCGGGGATTTCTTTCATGTTTGAAATGGACCATATGGCTCTAAGTCCCTTCCAACTCTCAAATTCAGTGATTCTATGGTATCGTGGATTCTAGAAATATTGAAAGGTAAATAAATAACAACTTCCAATATGGTATCCAAAGGAACATCTTTCCCCCTTCAAAAGAAAAAACAACAACATCGCCAATGCACACGCACCCAATATAAGGGTGAAGAGGGTGACAGAGTAGGGGATGTCAAAATATCGACACCATTGTTAAAAGCATTTAATTTGGGGAGTAGAAGTAAGGGGTCAAATAGAGATTCAATTAATCACTCAATCAATAAATATTTAAGGACTTCCTATGTGCCAAGCACTGCGTCAATGTAACTGAATCATAGAATCTTAAATACAATTACTTAAATACAAGTACTTAAAAGTACATGCCAGGACCTCAGAGATCATCTAATGCCAGCTACATGCAAGTCATGATTCCTCTATCACTAGCATTCTCCAATATGTAGTTATTCAAATTTATAGAATACAGCAAATCACTACCTACTGAGACAATCTAGTCTACCTTTGGACAGCTCTGTTAAAAACTTTTTCCTTACAACTTGAGCCAAAATCTGCCTCTCTGTGACTTTTTCCCATTGCTCCTAGTTCCCTATGGAACCAAGGAAAGTGAAAGAAGTTGGCATAATTCTTCAATTATCTCATTCTCCTTTTTAAATATTAACATTCAAGAAATTCATGGCAGGGAACAGTTCCCCAAAAATGTTTTACTCTACCTCTGGGCTTTGTTTTAAAAATGATCACCTATGGGTGACATTGCTAAAGAGATCCCTTGGGAGAAGATACAACCAGGCTGACAAAGTAGAACAATGTTCTCTCCATCCAATTAGCCAAAGCTAAAAGCATTGATGGCAGAAGGCATAAAATCTGTTGGTTCCAATCCAAGTGAAATCTCTCTCATTCCCACTCACCTTCAAAATTCTTGAACAAGTTACTTGTCTATTAAGTATTTCAACCTGCTTAAGTTTAAGCAGGGTACAATACCTGAAAGTGATGTTACCCGTTTGTGTGACTAATGCATGTGTCAGGCAGGGAAGACAGAACAACAGTGGGTAGGGTGAGAAAGAAATTAAATCTCCCACAAAGTATCATTGATATTTTTCTTTATTACTCTCATAACCATCTTCTTCATTAGCATTAAAGCTAATTAAACTATTCAACACACATAAGACTATATTACTATGGGAACAAACAGTTATTACTGAAAACAACACATGTATCCCTTTGGGGTAAAGGTTGGCATGTACAGGAGTTTAGGTTTGTATTTCCACAAAAAAAATTTAAAAAATAGAGCTAATATCAGCTGGTTAATTTTGATAGTCTATGAATATTGTCATAAATCCAAAAAAAATTATCATTTTGTGACCAAGCCATCTGTCATCACCAGCCAAATAGCTAATGTTAAGATTATCCAGGAAATATTAAGAACAAGTGTTTTTCCTCCTTAACATTTGGGTTATTAGTACCTTAGATTGGGATATGGTCAGTACTACCTAATATGCAGTGGCCTACTGAAGACCTAAATTGAGAACAGAATTCAGGGATTAGCAAAATTACTAACCAGTTCTCTATTTAAACCTTAATTCCAAAACTTTAAGGATACTTACTTACTTAGCTAAAAGTATATGCTATAATTAGAAAATACTAGCCATTGCTAAATTAAAACTAGGCTTTTGTGAGCATCTTTGGATTTCAGACATTGTGTATTTCATGATAGGAAGTCAAAGTAAGTCAAAATGTTCACTTCTGATAATGACCAAAACTAAGATGGGGAAACGCCCTTTGGTACAGAAGTGAGCAACAATCCACAAACTGCCAAAAATCCTTCTTCAACTTTCCTTTCAGAGGTGGGCAAATAGGGTTAATATATATTACCTACATGCATGGATTAAGTAGATATTGGCTATTTTCAATTTTTACATTAATGGTATATTTATTTAACTGACTAAAGCAAAAGAATGTTAGTGTTAGGTTTGGCAAAACAAAGTATTTTTTCTTTTGCTCTCAAAATCAATAACTAGGGTTTTTACAGTACACTTATTTGGGGTTAGAGCCCATACTGGAGTCGGTAAAAAAAATGCACCATAAGGTTGAGAAACAAAATGTCAACACAGGTACAATCTGCTGAACTGCCTGTCATTGATGGATAGTTAATGGGCCTTTAACTACTTACTCATTATCCATGGAAATACATCTATATATTAACTCTATGTATATGTGTAGAGAAGCAGCTGCAGAGAGTTGCCCTTGGATTCTGGAAGACTTGAATTCCTATCCTGATTCTGACACCTACTGTTTTCATGACCCTAAACAAATCACTTAATTTCTGTGTGCTCTAATATAGCTAACCTTCTTTGACATAAACTACAGAAAAAGTGGCAACCTGCATTGGTAGATGGAGTTTCCTTATCTGGTAGTTTCCTATAGAAGTGAAATCACAGGTCCAGATGCTACGCCAATTCCTATAGATGCAAAATATTCTACTTTTTGTCTTTGTAGCACCAATACGTAACACAGTGCTTGGTAACTGTTGTTCAGTTATTTGAGTCATTGGCAATGATACTGGAGTGGTTTGCTATTTCCTTCTCCAGCTCATTTTACAGAGGAGGAAACTGAGGCAAATAGGGTTAAGTGACTTGACCAAAGTCATATAGCTAGTAAGTGTCTGAGGCCAGATTTGAACTAGGAAGATGAATCTTCCTAACTTCAAGTCAGGCACTCTATCCAATGTACCACCTAGCTACCCAGTTTAGCATATAGTGGGCATTTAAATGATCCTTGATGATATATCTGCATGAACACATATGTATGCAAATATAGACATATATGTATACCTGTGTTATATGTATTTACATACTGTATACATGTATTAGTATGTCTACATTTCAATAGCTTAGAATTTCACTAAGACTTTCAGCATATTACATACATGTATATATGTATGTGTATGCATATACACATGTATATATGCCCTCATATATGGGTTGTATACACATATACACATGCGTATGTACACACATGTACACTAATTTCATGTAATTTCTTTAGATGGCAGAAAATACTCTCTATAAAGAAAATATGTGATCAGAAAAGTATACAGACTAGGAAATAAGACAGAATGAAACTGAAAGGATGGATAAGCCATCCTTTCCTGTATCACTATACAGAGAAAATTCCAAGGTATTAAAAAAAAAAAAGGGTAAGGTCTCCATTATGAGAGCAGATCCTCTATATTAGAAGACCCAAGACCAAGCTTGGGTCCATCTGAACTATATCTTAGTATCAACCAAATTTAAGTGTCCATAGAATAGATACCTACTTCTTAACCAGCTTTCCAAGAAAGCTGTGTGTCATGGAATCTACTCAAAAAGATGACTTTTCACACTCCTTCCAAGAGGCAACAGCCCACCACTATCCACAGAGAAATGCTTCATCCCCCTCCCTTTTTAAATTTGAGTGCACCAATGAATTGCCCCTGGTCTTCCATTAATGTGGGGACCTAAGCTGCAGGTTGAATCTCTCAGCAACAACCACTATCATGAAAGGTCTATGGAAGTTGCAGGAAGGAAAGGATGAATGTTCATGATCTCCAATTAATATTCCCTCAAAAAGAGAAGTGAGGTTCCCTACAAAAATCCATAGCCTAAAAAGAGCAGTATGAAATAGCTATTTGAAGAAGATTAAGTTATCAGTAGGATATTTTCTACAACGTAAATGAATGAAGAACCTTAGATGATCTAGTCCAACCCCTTTACCAGTGAAAGGACTGAGACCCAGTTAGACTCATCTAACTTACCTAGCAAGAAGACAGTAGGGCCAACGTTCAAATTCAGGTCCCCTGACTCCAAATAAGGAACTATTGCCACTGTACCACTTCTGCCTCTCTTATTGGTCCAGTGAGGAGAATACGCACTCAGATTCAAAGCAGAGCTTACATGGTACCATGGACAAAGCACTGGATTTGGAGCTAGCAGACCAGGATACAGATTCTGCCCTCTGGTAATTATTACCTCAGTGACTTTGGACAAACCATATCTCCAGACCTCAATTTTTGCATTTATGAAAATAAGGGGTTGGACTAGATCACCTCTAAGACTCATCTCATCTTTGAATTTATGATCCTATGAAATCTCAGTACTTGCTGTTTTCAAGTCACCACAGTTCTTCACATGTAAAGGGCAGGGATCCTTCCTGATCATCATTGCCTCAACACCTCTATTAAAGAGAATAACTGAGTTTCTAAAGTAGTAACTCTCCTGAGAGGCCACCTACATAGACAAAAGGTTGCCAACTGGTCATCTGATCCCACCAAGGGCAAGACTCGTGACCCCACATTATAGATAGATAGATGGATGGATAGATGGATAGACGGATGGATGGATGGATGAATGGATGGATGGATGGATGGATGGATGGATGGATGGATGGATGGATGGATGGGTGGGTGGGTGGATGGATGGATGGGTGGGTGGGTGGATGAATGGCTGGATGAATGGGTGGGTACATAGATGGATGGGTGAATGGATAGATAAAAAGACCAACAGACAGACAGACAGATAGATAATACATCTATTGAACATTTCCTATATACCAGGCACTGTGCTAAATGTTAAGGATACAAATAGAAGCAAGCAAGATTGTAAGCAAGGAGCTTACAATCCAGAGGGGGAAAGACAACTATAAAGAGAAGCCGAGAATGGGGATAGATGGGGTAGCATAGTATGAAGATGACCAGAAGGTGAAGTGATAACCTAGTTTGGGGCAAGGTAAGGCTCACTTATCAGAGCCTGGCTTCCCAAAGGAAGAACCCAAGGTTCCCGATGGGGAAACCATGAGAATCACAGCCAAAAAAGAGGGACAAAGGATACCAATCTGGGGCCCTCCTTCCATGTGCTTCGGTGGGGTGGGGGGGAAGTCGGTAAATTTTTTGCCACTTAGGACAGGCCATATTATTTGTAACTGTCAGAGGAAGGGAAATCTGTAATTGTTAAGGGGGATGAGGCCTGTGCAAATGCTTCCCTGTGCAAACTGAACAGTCAATCACGTTTATAAGGACAGCAACAACTGAAACTATCCATTCGTATACTTTCCTTTAGTCAACAATATTACCTTTAGTAATCTGGGGAATGTGCATCCATAAATTACAGGAAGTGTTATTGCATTGCTGAATAAATAGCAACGTTTCCGTCAGCAGCAGCAGTGGCAGCCCCACAAAGGTATAACAAACAGACTCAATCATTTTCCTGTCAAGCTTTGCAGTGACTGCAGAGTTTACTGCCAGAGATAATGTTGCTTTCCTCAGCATTGTGTGCCAAACTGCAAACTGCTTATTAAAACAAAACCTCTTTTTTGGAGCAGCATGAGTTGGATAATCACTTATTGCACTCAAGAAAAAAACAGGTTTGGTGCCCAGAGGAGGTTAGCAATCAAGGCATATGCGTTAACATTTGGTTGGTAAAAACTAGTTAAAAAATAAATTATCTGAGGTGGGCTAGGGGGAAAAGAGGAGGGGGGGGGGAGAGAGGGACTTGTTAAAGCCCCTGCCCCTGGGCTGACCATTTTCCTAATGATGCTGTTCAATGTCTTGATCTTGCATTTCCAGCATCCCATTCTTTCTTTCCAATGAGGGGGTGAGGGGTGGGAGGGTGGAGATGGAGTGCAAGGCATCTTTGCATTCCAAGAGCAGGTGGCATGCTAGAAGGTGGGGGGCAAAGCAGGGGTGGGGGGAAATAAACTTTAAAACTAGTCATTTGTGTCTGAAATATTTCTGAAGACAGCCCCTATTATTACTATCCAAAGAAATCACTTGGCATAACTAAGCCAGCCGATACTGCTCCAAAGCCCTCTTCAATTTTCCTCGCTTAAAATAGATTGACAGCCATTTTACTGGGTTTGAAGAACAGGAGAAGCTTGAGACTGAAATAAGGAAGCCCTGCCATGTCAGGCAAGCAGCTCCGTAAGGCAAACCATTATTCTGGACTTCAGAAGAGCCGTGGCAATCCTTTTTTTTTCACTTTCTTTTCATAACCATTAGAGATAAATTAATATCGAGGTAGGCCGACAGCTATTCTCCCACCCTCTTCTGCTATCTTGATGCCGTAGATATCTTTGTGGTGCCAGATATCAGCTGTTGAAGAGGAAAGCCTATACTTTGGATGTCCCCATCAGAACAGGAAATGGGACTTTTGAAGACTTTATTATAACTTTGAACAGCAAATGGGGTTCAGCTCCTCAAGCTGCTCCCAAATAAAGGGGATAGGGAGGAGGGAAGCCAAACAAATAAATGGAAGAAGGAAAGACGCCTTCAGCAAGTCATTCAGCTTTAACAACAAAAGGCAAAATGCAGGTCAGAGCCTTGCCACGTGTCTATGTTAACAAAACCAGTTGGTTGGTTGATTCAGCCTGAAACACAATCTACTCCAGGCTTCCAACCTGCAGAAGTCAAAGCCATTCCAAGTAGACTTATTTTGGAGAAGAGGAACAACAAAGGCAGGAAAGATTTCAACAATCATTCAATGAGGAAGCAGAGGGGCACCCTACTAGGCTCCCCATGCCTCACTAGGTACTACAAGTGACGTAGGCATTAACAAGAGGTATCACAGATTTATAGCTACATGAAACCTTAGAGGCTGTATAGCATTACTCCTCCATTTTGCAGATGAGGAAACTTAATCCTGTGAAGTCAATAAAGTAACTTGCCTAATGTCTCGAAGGAAGTCAGTAGCAAAGCTAGATTCAAACCCATGTCCTCTGATGCCAAACCCAGTGCTCTTTCCATTATACCACAGTACAGCTTCTCAATATTCTAGTTGAGAATCTGCAGAGATTCTACTCTTGGGCCAAGGATAAACCATTTGAAGTTTTCCACTCAGAAAATCCAAAAATAATAAGAGAAAACCTACCAAGTCTTAAGGGGAAAAAGAAGTAGGTTGGGAGAGAAAGTGATAGACCTAGAGTATGGAGATCTGGTTCCAATTCTGCCACCAGCTGTGGGGCCTTGTCAAATCATCTAACTTCTCTGGGTTAACTGAGATAACTTCTCTGACTTATTCCTTAGAAAAGCAGATCAAGCTGGTGGTCCTAACAACCCCACAAGAGATCATACGTATAAACAGGATGAGGAAAGGGTGCAAGATTGCATTCAGAAAACTGAAAAATTTCTTGAATGAAACTATGAAAGCAAAGGCCCATCTCTCCCACATCACCATTCTGTTGGTGTTACTATACGGCAATGAGACATAGAATCTAAAACAAGTATTACACAGAGGGCAACACTGAGGTGGATGATAGGAGTGAGCAGGCCAGCAAGGAATCCCAAGTTTGAATGAGATAAAAGATACCATCAAGGAAATGTACAACGGTAAGGGAAGATGGTAGTGGCTAGAATGACAAGAGGAGAGCCTGAGTATGGTACCTTATAATGGCAGGAGTAAATGAAAAAAGACCTTCAGAATGTTGGGTAAATGCCCTATGGCAACTGGGAGGAAGGAAACAAGTTATACTGGACAGTCAGTTGTGAATGGAGATTGTTGGCAGGAACTCCAAATTGATGACATCACAGATCTATTTCAATATCAAAGATTTAAGAATTCATTAATGCAGGTATTCCTATCACCCAAGAAAACTGCAGGCTCTCTAGTTTTAGGAGATGGTCTTGAATGTAATCTTCTTGAAGGCAGAGGCTGTTGTTTTGATTTGGTTTATTTCGTTTTATCCTTATATTCCCAAACCATTTAGGCACGTTGTGAGTGGTTAATACTAGTTGGTTTGAATTAGAGGCAACTAAAGCACCAGATTTGGAAGCAGGAATACCTGAATTCAAATCTGGTCTCAAAAGATGCTAACAAGCTATGTGGCCTGGGTAAGTCACTTAACTTGCCTCTGTTTCTTCATCTGTAAAATAGGGATAAAAATAGAACCTACCTTGAAGGGTTGTTGCAAAGTCAAACTTTAAAGCACCATATAAAGGCTAGCTATTGTTATTATTGGATTAGATAGTAGAATCTGAAACATACGACATCCTGCAGTCAACCCCAAATAAGCATATTCCCATTAAATAAGTCATGGTCAGATATACAACATATTATCTACTCATTCCTCTAAGTTATTCCTGATAAAGTTTGCAATCCACTGGCAAAACCTTTAAGAACTAAGAGTGACCCCCACACCACACAGGGCATCCCATTAAGACATAGGAGTCATATATAAAGTCTAATTCAATTCTATTCAACAAGTATTACTTAAGCACTTATTATGTATGAAGAACTGAAGACAGAGACAAAACTGAAAAATAGTTCCTGTCCTCAAGAAACTTACATTTCATTAGGGAGTACAACATACCATTGGATAAGTAAGTTCAAGATAAATTGAAGAGGAAGAAAGCATTACTAAATAGTGCATGAGGGAGTAATTTCAGGCTTTCAGGATGACCTATAAAAGGCAAAAAGCATATGAAATTAAGATAGAATGTCATTTCTAAGGAACAACATACTGGTCAGTTTGGATGAGCAGAGAACGCATGAAGGGAAATGACATAATAAATTAGGGAAAATATGCTGGAAATAGATTGCAAAGGTTTTAAATAGCAAGCTGATGGTTTTATATTTTATCCGAGAGTCAAAAGGGATCCATGGAAGATTCTTGAGGAGTGACATGGTCAGATCTTGGCACCCATCAGGAAAATGGATGGATGAGGGGATAGACAGGAAGGAGGGCAGACAACAGACCAATTAAAGGTCATATCACCATGCCCTTTATCTTCCGCTGTTCTTCAGTCCCTCCTCCCTTCCCCAATTTCTATTTCTTTACTAATTCTGAGAATAGTAATCAAACATAGTAACCAAAAATTGTAACCATATCTTAGAAAGTTCAAGTCAATCAATGGCCATACGTCGCCTATGAAATCTCTGTCCAAAAAGCTCTTCCATAGGTGCCATGTTTTTCTACATGTCATCTTCCCCTATTAGAATATAAGCTGCTTGAGGGCACAGACTATCTTATTTTTTTGTATTTATATCCTTGTCACTTAAGATACTGTCTGGCACGCAGTGAGCACTTAATAAAAATTTTTTTCTTTCATTCATTCATTATTGTAATAATCCAGGAGAAAAGTGATGAAGACTGCAAAAATGTGACTATGAGATTGGAGAGAACAGGGCAGTTATAAAGGTTGGGATGGAAGCAAGCCTAGTAACTGATTAGTGATGAAAAAAAAGAATCATTATACTTTGACACTATTTGATATTACTACTAGCTTGTCCGCTGTTCTTACCCCCACCACCCAACTCTCCTAAGACAGGTACTCCTAGAAAGGTAGTACCTCATGCAGGCTAGAGTAGCTGGAGTCGAGACACGAACACCTCAGTTTGAATCCTATCTCAGACACTTAGTAGCTATGTGACCCTGGGGAATTTGCTTAATTTCTCCAAGCCTTGGGTTTCTCATCTGTAAAATGTGGATAATAATAGGACCCTCCTCAAAGGACTGTTGGGAAAACCAAATGAAAAACTGTATACAAAGCACTTTGCAAACCTTAATGGGGTTACAAAAATTGTAGTTGTTGTTGTTGCACATTTCTAAGGTAAAGCACCAGAAGACCAGAGGTCCCTAGTCATTTCAGCAATTCCATTTTTATAACCCCCATAGGAGCCTATGGATTAAAGTCCTTCACACATGGAATGGGACCACTTCAGAACCACAAACTCAAGGTGAGTATTCTCACCTTGCACCCATGCCCTTTGACTCCAAGGTTGAATGTCCACTTATTGGGAAGAGATTCTCAGCCAGGTACAGAGCCAGAGCTCAGGCAAAAGTCTTCTGAGGTCCCCCTGGCTCTGTGATTCTATGAGTCATTTCTTCATCACTGGTTCTGAAATCCCTACCAGAGCCTAAAGACACAGGAGTAGACCAGGATAAGGGAAATTGCAGGGCATTCTGGTAGGTTAAAAGAATCACAGGAAAAAATGCCCAACTCCTCCAAAGAAAACAGGCATATGAGTTCTTGGCCATATATAGGATTATAGGATTTAGAGCCAGAAGGGACCTTGGCAATCAGGTTTGCAACCCTTTCATTCTCCAGATGTGCAAAATGAGCCTGAGAGAAGGGGAGTGACTTCATCTATCATGTACAAAGATTGAAAAAGACCAAAAAACAGAAAAAATCTTCCAGAATGTTTGGAGAGTACAGACAAAAACCAACAGTCCACTCATTTACTTAGGAATGATGACTCCAGTACCTCTGGTTAAAAGGTTTTAAATTGGCCACACATACTCCACTCTTTGTCCCCATCTAACCCAACCTTTTGGCTTAGATGTAGGTGGAAACCACCACTCAGTAAAAAAGCAATCAATCAAACCTCACTTATTTAGACTAATTGGGAAGGGAGGCCAGTCTATACTAATGAAAAATATGAATTATAGAATATTTCTCAAGAAATTGTGGTTTTATTCTTTTTCAAGTGTGTTTATGCAAGCTAGGCAAATAGAGCATGCCAGGTATGACTAAGGGTCTGATCTGAGGAATATCCAAGAATGTTTTGTCACCACTTTATCAATTATTTAGATGGAAGGAGGTATCCTGAAAGTTCTTAAAAACAGATTGTTCTCTTAAGTAGACTCAACATTGCCATTGTAACAACTTTTATTCTATTGATTTCCATGGCAAACATTCAACAATGGTGGCAAAGGTAAATTTCAATCTAGCTTAAATTAAATTAATTTAATTTGATTAAACCTAGCTTAAAAGTTCCACATTGGTGAGGTCCAAATTAAAGCATTTTTACTTTATTAGAAATAATTAGGTGTGTATGCAAAGTTTGGAAAGAAAAAAAATTTCCTAACAAAATTTCCTAAAGAAAAACAATTTCAGACACTTACACCTCTGTCCAAAAGTTAGTGTCCCTTAATTCTTATCATTATTTCCTGATATGCCCAAATGATTCTTTGGCTACATGTTAATAAGAGAATCAGAAGGCACTGATCTCATTATCACCTTGTCAGTGGTTCCCCCATCAGACTGTTGTTGGCTGTTAAGTCCCTGCTACCACAGTCAATCAGAGACCTGTTGGAAATCCATCAGAGAACGACCAAGTCCAGTAAGTCCATCTTTCGCTGTCTTGTGATCTTCACCACAGGAATATTCAATTCCCATCCATCCTTCAAGGCCCATATCAGGTTCCAACTCCTCTTTGAAGTCTATAAACAGCCCCAGGTACTTTACTATCCCTAAAGAAGTACTAGAGATCCCCATTCTACCCTTTCACCCAGAAAGCTGACTATAAGTCAGCAAGAAAACAGGTAAATTGTGCTCAGGATGCTCTGTTTTCATGGGCAGGGATACTTCCTGTACTTGATGCAGTGGGCAAAATATTCTTCCCAAATCATGTCTAACCATGTCACGTCTCAAAACAAAGATTTTTGATGGCTCTCTATTGCCTTGAGGGTAAGAGTTCTTCACCTATTTTTTGTATCATGGATTCCACTGGCAGACTGGCTAAACTTAGGAATAAAATCAGAGAATAATATTTAAGCAAATAATATTTGAAATCCATAAAATAAAATAAATAGGACTACACAAGAAGTCAATTCTATTTAAATGCAGTTACTAAATTTATTTTTTTAATTGTAGTTAAGAACTCCCATCCTAGAGTTTAGGATAAAATAAAAATTCTTCATCCTGACATCTTCACCAGCTGCCTCTCTAGCTTGATTTGCCACTCTCCATCTGCACAAACAATTACCTTTATCTAAAAATTCATTACCCCACCCCCATTCTTACCTTGTAGAATCTTTGGCTTTCCTTCAAGGCTCAGTGAGGTACCCCCAATTGATGTGGCTCTTCCTATTCTCCCCATTACCATAACTAAAGGGATCCCTCTTCTCTCAGTTATTCCTAGGCACTACATCGAAGCCTCTTTGTCCCCATCACATCTACTACATGTTATAGCTATCTACGTATTGGTATTAGGAAGGCAACATGAATCAAAAATGGTGCTAGAATTGGACGATCAAATTAGGTAATGTACATGCTACTCTTTGGAAAAATTAAAATACAATATAAATACCAGTTATTACATTAAGCCCAGTAAATAGAGGACTAGACTTGAAATCTAGTTAAAACCCTGAATCTGACACTTACTAGCCATAACCTTTCTTGAACAAATCACTTAACCTTTCCGAAGCTCAGTTTGTTCATTTGTAAAATGTAATAATAACATTTAAAGCACCCACTTTACATACTTCCTATTGGTTGGTTAAAGCATTAAATTACTGTTAGCTGTATTATCCTTAAGAGGTGGTTCAGTGGCTAGAGTGCTGAGTCTGGAGTCAGGAAGGCTAGAGTTCAGATCCAGGTTCAGACACTAGCTGTGTGATGCTGGGCAAGTCATTCTGTTTGCCTCAGTTTCCTCATCTATAAAATAAGCTGGAGAAGGAAATGACAAACCACTCCAGTATCTTTGCCAAGAAAACTCCATGGACAGTATAATCCATGAAGTCACAAAGAGTTGGACATGACTGAACAACGTATCATCCTTATTGTTTTATTATTATCAGAATGCAATCTCCTGAAGAATGGAGGCTTCTTTTTTATTTAAATATATAAACCTACCACCTACCATGGTGCCTTGCATATAGTCACAGACCCTTAATAAACAACTGTTGATAGAATTTGATGAATTGGAAAGTTTTCCCTTATAGTTTTTCCAAATAAAAGTTTGATGCTTAAAATGAGTAAGTTTGACTTCTCCGGAAAATTCATTCTTCAAGAAGACTTCGGTTGCCAATGATGGCAAAAATAAAAGGAGACATTGTTGCTTATGTCACTATAAATAAACATGTATGTATATTATAAAACATATATAAACATATATGTATATATATAAATCAAAGTTAATAATAATGATAGTTAGCATTGGAAAATTATAAATGCTGGAGGGGATATGGAAAAATTGGGATACTCTAATGCACTGTTGGTGGAATTGTGAACTGGTCTTACCATTCTGGAAAACAATTCGGAACTATGGCCCAAAGGGCTATAAAACTACGCATACCCTTTGATCCAGCAATACCACTACTAGGTCCGTATCCCAAAAAGATCAAAAGAAAGAGAAAAGAAACAATTTGTACAAAAATATTTACAGCATCTCTTCATGGTGGCAAAGAATTGGAAATTAAGGGGATGTCCATCAATCGAGGAATGACTGAACAAGTTGTGGTATATGATTGTAATGGAATGTTATCGTTCTATAAGAAATGACAGCAGGATGCTTTCAGAAAAATTCATAAAGATTTACATGAACTGATACAGAGTGAAATGAGCAGAACCAGGAGAACATTGTCCATAGTAACGGCAGTATTGTAAAACTGCGAACGACTTGGCTGATTTTCAGCAATACAGTGATCCAAGACAATTCTAAAGAATTTATGATGAAAAATGCTGTCTACCATCAGGGAAAAAACTGACGGAGTCTGAATGCAGATTGAAACAGACTCTTTTTTTATTTTATTATTCTTGGGGTTTTTTGGTCTATGTTCTCTTTTGTAACATGGCTAATATGGAAGCATTCTGCATGACTGCACATGTATAATTTATATTAAATAGAATGCCTTCTCAAGGACGGGGGAGTGGAGGGAAGGAGAAAATTTAGAACTCAAAATTTTTAAAAAGGAATGTTAAAAATTTTGTTTACATATAATTGAGAAAAATTTAATTAAGTACTTTAAAATGGCTTGGGACTATTTAAAAAATCAAAGTAAAAAAGCTAGGATTTATATAGTGCCTAAAGGTTTGCAAGGCACATTATATATATTAACTTAGCTAATTCTCAAACCTAGGAGGTAGGTGCTATTATTATCCCGATTTTACAGATGAGGAAACTGAGGCATGGAGAGATTAAATGACTTGCCCAAGGTCATATGACTACTAAATGTCTGAGGCAGGATTTGATCTCAGGTCTTCTGACTCCAAGTTCACAGCACTCTATCCATTATGCCAACTAACAAACCACTTCTTGATTATACACTGTTTTATCTATGCCTCTGGCTCAACTCCATGAACTTGAAAGATAAGTACTCTCACCATATGTTAAATGAACTCCTGTCAACACACCTGAGCTGTTGGTGGAAGTGATGTTTTGTACAGGTTGGCCTGACAACAGCTCATGTGGTACATCCCCACCCCCGCTCACAATCCTCAGGTATTTCAGCATCTCTGTGATCTTAACTGTGCTCAGTCTAATCATGATGGTCAGAAGGAAAAAACAACATCTGAGTAATTGGTTCACAGGCACTTTACCAACTTCTATCACTTTTCAGTGTGTTTTATCTGGGTAAATAATAACCTGATATGTAACACCTGATAAGTGAAACAAAAAATGGAAAATGTTTTAGAGGGCTTTCTTTTAATGTCTTTATACTACTTTGAATGTATGAAAATTTTACATCAGTTTTTATTACTGTTGATTGCTGAACTGACAAGGGGAAAAAAATCTGAACTGGCACGTTAATGAAATGTGATTTTTTTAAGTACTATTTTTTAAGAACAAAGATGAAAACAAATTAAATGGTAAAAGAACTGCTCTGACTTAACTCTTTGAGGATTGGGTGCTGATTTCAGATACACGTCTTTTTTCAACTTTTCCTGATTTCTTATCCAACTGCAAGTATTAACAGTATCTCTCAGAAGCAGATATTACAAGGAGGGGGCCAGTGCCTCTGATTCTGTCCATCCATAAATGACCACCTGCACCCCACCTCTTAAAATAAATCTGTGCCTTGCAACCACTTACAGCATGAGTCCAATCCAGGATTCCTATAATGATTTGGAGGAGAGTCTATTATAGAACTTTTTAGGATGGGACATGGGATAGGAAATAAACTCAGATTCAGGAAGAACTTGGCCATCAGACACTTATTAATAATGTGACCTTAGTCAAGTCCCTTAACCCCTCTGAGACTCAGTTTTCTCATCTGCAAAATGGGGAGAGTTATAATACTGACCTCATGGGTTTGTTTTGAGGATCAAATGAGACAACATACAGGTGAAGTGCTTTGTAAATCTGAAAATGCTATATAGATGTGAGATATTACTATTATTATTGCCTAGGACATTCAAAAATTCAAAAATGGATATGGGACCTCATTGACTTATAAGTTGTCTCAAATAATGCAGCTCATAGCCCATCTGTGATAATTTGTGTCCATTTCTCCCCATAAGGTCATCTTGAGGATTTCACTCAATACCCTGAAGACCTTCCTCATTTTCTCCTGATGCCACAAAAGTACCAGTAGAAGAAACCAACTATGCACCTGTCATTTTCGGCCCTCCTCAAAGGACCAGCCCATCTTCTCCTTCCATCATGGAATGACCTAGGATATAGTTTCAGCCTTACCCAGTGGCCCTCACAAGTGTTCTGCATCTAGCAACAAAGGTGAGTTTAACAAACTTCTTCATCGTTGCCTGCCTGAAAGAGGCAAGGGCTTCCTAATTGGTCTCCCCACCTAGAGGCAGCCAGGTAAAATAGTAGACAGAGTGCTAGGCCTGGAATCAGGAAGACCTGAGTTCGAATTCAGCCTTCAGACACTCACTAGCTGTGTTACCCTGCTCAAGGCACTTAAACCTCTGTTTGCCTCGCTTTCCTCATCTGTAAAATGAGGGTAATAATAGCCCCTACCTCCCAACATTGTTCTGAGGCCCAAATGAGATAAAGTTTGTAAAGTGCTTAGTACAATGTTTGGGCACATAGTAGGTGCTCAGTAAATGCTGCATTCTCCTATCCATTTCTGCGTTCAATCTGTTGTAATATAATCGTTTGGTTGAAACATATGAAGAAAAGCCAGCCTCATGCAGATAAGCAGGGGGAAAGAGAAGGAAAGTTTTAATGGGCAAATAATTTCAGTATTAATATGAAAATAATTTAGACCTCATGGGTGGCTTCCTAAAAGGGTCTTGGGGATGCTCAAGAGTTACCACACTTTAAGAACTTCTGATCTAGTTCAATCAATACCTTACTAAGAATCTATATTCTCCAAGGCTACCAATTTTGCTGTTGTTTAACTGTTTTCTGTCTTATCTGACTCTTCATGATCCCATTTGGGGTTTTCTTGACAAACATACTACAGTGGTTTGCCATTTCCTTCTCCCGCACATTTGACAGATGAAAAAACTAAGGCCAACAGGGTTCGGTGACTTGCCTAGGGTCACACAGTTAGTAAATGTCTGAGGTCAAATTTGAATGCTCTATCCACTGGGCCACCTAGTTGCCCACCAATTATCTCTTAATGACTTCATCTACTATCTCTTCTCAGTTATTGAAGCTTTTGATACTGTTAACTCTTCCTGGTTACTTTCTCCTTCGTTGGTTTCTGCTCTTTTCTGATACTCTTCTCACCACTAGTCTCAACCTTGGTGGCCATCATCAGCATCCTCCCACTAAGTGTAGGTGTCCCCCAACTCCGTCCTTGGTCCTCTTCTCTCTCTACACTCTCCTTTCCATTGGCAATCTCAGCATCTTCCATATCTCTATGCTGATGACACCTTGATCTAATCTCTCCTATGTCTGAGTTCTGTGTGCCTAGATGCCTGTCGGACATCTCCACAGGCAATTCAAACTAAACACATCCAAAATGGAAATCATTATGCTTCTTCCAAACCCATCCTTCCTCCAAACTTCCCCATTTCTATTCAATTACCATCCTTCCAGTCATCCAGCTTCACAACCTTGAGGATATCTGACCATTCCCTCTCTCTCACAGTCCCCATATTCAGTCTTGTTGATTCTAAGGATTTAAATCAAAAATCCCATGATGCTGATGAAGCTCAGATTTTCAAACCTTCCCAAACCCCACTCCTTAAAAATCTTCTGTAACTCAACCATTGCCTCTAAGACAAATGATCAATTATCAATAATTATCAATTATTTAGAGACTAAAGACCTTTTCTTCAGCCCACATACCCCTTCAGGGTTTCCCAAAAAGACCTAAACCATTTCTTTTAAACAGTACACTTGACAACCAGCTTTGGCTAGTATGACATCCTAACGTTGCCTCTAACTTTGGACTAGCCACCGCCTCAACACCCTCAACTTCATCAGCCCCAATTAGGCCTCTGGCCAATGAGTCTTAGCATTTCACTCTCTTATCTGAATGAATTTTCAGTCTTCCAAAGAACAGGAACTGATGGAAAAGGCACTGAATCTGCATCTCAGTTTTGATTCTCACTTTGAATCTCCATTTTGCTACTGACTACCTATACGAACTTGGGCAAATCACTTCACATTTGGGGGCCTCAGTTTTACCTGCTCTAATATAAGACCATTGGACTCCATGATCTCTATATCCCTTCTAGTCATAAATCCTATTGTCTCATGGATATGACTGGGGGCTTGCCTGTTCCAGGAAGGAGCCCTAGCTTCCTTTCTTGCCAATGTTGTGTTTTGGCCCTGAATCACCCCACAAAAGCAATCCCCCCTGCTCCTCTGTCTCCAGTTTAAAATTTCCACTCTGTTTCTTGCACAGAAAACTAAAAACACCAGGCACTTACATAGTTCTGGGTCACCCTAACACAGTACTTTACTTTGAGCAAATGCACATATGTGAATATTAAACTGATATCCACATATGAGATGTCCAGCTTCATTTCTACCTGCCTCTTCCTAAAACCTGCTAGCCTTCCAACTCTGCCCATCTTAGGCAAATGCCTTATGTTCCTTAATAAGGGAATAGATAAACACACTGGAAATTAGAGGGGTTTTTTTCTCCTGGAACATTTTCATCATGTTAAGTCAATACATTTCTGATGATACGGCCAACCCATTATGAGATGCTTTGGAGATGACCTAAGAAAGGTACCACATGGTTCCCACATTTAAGGAACTTAGTTTATTATTGTTAATGTCATTGTTGTTGCTGTGGTAAAATTTACGTGACATTTTAATATTTGCAAAGAGGTTTATACATATTATCTCATTTGATCCTCACAACAATCCTGGAAGGCAGGTGCTGTTATAATCCTTATGCTACAGATAAGGAAACTGAGGCAGATAGTAGTCAAGTGATTTTCACAGGGTCACATAGCTAGCAAGTGTCTGAGGCAGGATTTGAACTCAGATCTTCTTGGTTCCATATCCAGAAACATTCTATCCCTTGTATCACCTAACCGCCTCATAATTTAGATGAAAGTAAGCTTAGGATCTAACACAGTCCATCCTGTATATATTAGATATTTGATAAATGTTTTCCAAACAAACTGAATGAATGAATGTGAAGAAAGAGATTGAAATGTCTAAAACAGATAATGATGAGGTGGTATACAGGAATTAAAAATTTGGCCTCAGACATTTACTAGCTGTGTAACCCTGGGTAAGTCACTGTTTGCCTCAGTTTCCTCATCTGTAAAATAGGCTGGAAAAGGAAATGGCAAACCACTCCAATATCTTTGTCAAGAAAACCCCAGAACGGGGTCACAAAGAATCAGACATAATTGAAAATAACTGAACAACAAGAAACCAATAAAAGCACATGGTAGGAACTTAATGTTTAAGTGAATTTGTTCAGAGTTATGTATGGATGTATAAAAATCTAGGAGAGTAGAAGGCATTTCTTAGGGAGCAAGTTTATTGTACTAGAAACCCATGCAGAGCTCTGAGTAGCCCATGAAACCACCCAGGGAATGATTTATTTGTCTTTCCATCTTACCTGCTATAGGTGACTTAAGGTTCAAAACCAGGCAGGGACTGCAGGGTCTGGCACCCTGCTTGGCCAGTGGAAGTCTAAAATTTTCCCCCTCCCCTGTCCCTCCTTCCTGCTCCCCACTATGATTCCACTCCTTGCCCATCCTCCATCCTCACTCTTCCCACAATGCAGTCCTTTCTCCTGCCTCAGCTCCAAGCCTCTCCAACTCAGCACCCTGTCTGTTTGATGAGGACTTAGCCTCTGTTGACAGATTTTATCTTTGGAAATGCCCCTAGCTGTGCCAAAAGGATCAAGTTAAGCAAAGGATTAAACCAACCCTCTCTCATCTAATGCCTTCACACTGGCACGCAGTCCAGAAACGAAGCATGAAGCAAATTCCAAGAAAACGTCCCTCCACAAATTCATGCCAAAGTAACCCCTGGTAATCCCCTCCAGTGAAAGAAGCCAGCATTCAGTACCCAATCCTCTGACAACTTTGTGTTTTTTAAATGGAAGGTCTCTATTCCTGAAGAGAACACTTACATCTTCTTCAAGGGCCCAAGGAAACAAAATCAGCCCAAAAAAATCCTTACAACCTTTTGGGGCCACATGACCACCTTGCCAAGAGGCAGGAATCACCCAGATGATCCTTCCTGCAGGCCTGAGTCAGAATTTCAGAAGCTTCCCTAAAGGCTTTCTTAGTCCTGTTGCCAAGGACTCCCAACACAATGTTTTTCTGCTGCTTCATTCACCTCAACTAACCTCCTTGAGGATAGGGATGATTTGATCTTTATTTTTTTCATTTCTTAACATCACTGACAGTGCTCAATAACCATGTGACTGATCAGCCAAATCTTCCTTTGTTGTTAAATACAATATGCCTTGACCTTCTGATATTGTGTAGGGTTCTGATTGCTATACCTCAGGACACTAAGACTACCACTAAAATCCCTAAGGGGAGGAAGCAAAGGAGGTAGTCACCTTATGATATATTTAAAAGGTTAATGTAAAATGAGGAGCTCATCCTACCACCTATGTGTGTTTGTCCTTGGTTGCCGAAGAAGACCATGCCATCAGAGAAATGATGACATGACTTGCACTTGACTTTGTTTTGAGTGAGGGAGGGCTATGCAGATCACCAGCCTCACTTCTTCTCCAGAGCCATCTGAATCCAGTGACCAGATATTCATCAGGATGACTGGAGATGACCCAGGATGATGCAAAAGGGGTTAAGTGACTTGCCCAAGATCACACAGCTAGTGAGTGTCAAGTGTCTGAGGTAAGATTTGAACTCAGGTCCTTCTGACTCCTATACTGGTACTTTATCCACTGCATCACCTAGCTGCCCCATCCTATGGCCTATAGAGTTATTTTAAAAGTCATATTTTTGGTAAGGTAATGATAAACATTAAAGTCCCTCTTGGGACAACTAGGTAGTGCAGTGGATGGAACACTGAGCCTGGAGTTAGAAAGACTCATCTTCCTGAGTTCAAATCTAGCTTCACACTCTAGCCGTGTGACCCTGGGTAAGTCACTTAAGCCTGTTTGCTTCAGTTTCATCATCTGTAAAATGAGCCAGAGAAGGAAATGGCAAACCACTTCAGTATCTTGGCCAAGAAAACCCCAAATGGTGGTCACAAAGAGTCAGACACGATTGAAAACAACTGAATAACAGCAGAAGCCCTCCTTCATTGCTTCATCATAGTATGGAAGTGAACTTGAGTTGGCAAGGTTTATGCCAATGAATCCTACTCTTTGTTGACACTTCCTTCAAAGTCAGAAAACATCATGACCTCCCCCAGCGGGGTTCAGGGAAGTTCATTACCAGAAGGCCAGTTACAAGGTAATGATTTCTTTTTTTGGCCAAGATAACTCCTTATAAAGTATCTGAGATAGATCTATGTTGTGAGATGGTGGTGAAGTTCTATGAAGCCTGACCTTCAACCTCATGATGTTGGCAATAAGGAAGTTATTATAGATATGCAAAGCAATTTGCTAACCTTAAAGTGCTATATAAATCTGAGCTGTTATTAGTAAGATCATTAGCAAACTGTTAGTGAAAGGGGCACCCATGCCAATGAAATAAAGGAATTCTCGGTCCAACTCACTCTTCTTCCCAGTAACCTTACCTGCTCCTTCTTTCCAGCTCCCCTTGACACTTTGTCTTTCCCTAGTAGAAGGTCTGTTCCTTGAGAGTGGAGACCCTCTTGTTCTATTGTGTTTTTATTCTCAGATCTTAGCACAATGCCTGACACATAGTAACCACTTAATAAATTCTCTATCTTCCAAAGTAATTAAGAAATGACAACTAGATTTTTTTGCTTCTATTCAATTCCATTGATAACATGGTCACAGGTAATTATGCATTTCCATTTCCTCCCACACCCAACCCTCTTCAGAAACCCTGAACAAGTGTCCTGGGGTCTCTGTATCCCATCTAAATGGTGTGGTCATAACCTTCCACTACTAATTCTGGCTGACCGGAGGACTTAGTTTGCCTTAGGTAAAAACAATTGAGTTATGATTCTGATTCTTAGACTATCAATCAACAAATACATATACCTATATATATTAAAGTGTCTCTTATTTATATGTTCATCCAAAGACAAAAATGAAAACAGTCTCTGACCCTGAGGATCTTATATTCCATGGGGATGTTTACAATGAATTATTAGAGTCTGAAGGAACCCTAGAGATCATGGAACCTCAGACTTGGAAGAGACCTCAGTAGTTGGCTTGTCTAAGACTTCAGATGAGGAAACTGAGGCCCGGCAGGATTAAGTGATTTCCCCAAGGTCATACCCCTAGGTAATGGCAGAGCTCGTGGGGATAAGAATTTTTATTCTACAATATTAACTAGCCAAAGATATTACTAGAACATACTGCAGTTTTCGCATTCTGCTCACAGCCCCAAGAAACAGCTCCTTCTCAGATTTCAGATGCGACCAAACACTCTTGGTTAGGCTAGCAGCTCCTCAATTCTCTGCTTGTCAATCTAACTTTATGGAAGATATTTTGATAGTTCTTATCAAGAAAAAGGTTAAACAAGTCAAAAGAGGAATTATAGAATAAGAAACCATACCTTGCTCCCTACCCTCAGAATATCACTAACTCTTTAAAAAAAGGTTGGCCAATCCTGAGGGTCATGCCACTAGGTTTCTCAAAGTCATAGCTTTTAATTTTATCTCTTTTATAGTCACCTGAGATTTGGAGTCAAGACTGCACACATCAGAGTGGCACCAAAAAAATAAAAATCTTTTCATTGTCTGCTGAATTTACGCCTCAGGGCAGCATCTCAAGGGCTTTACCTAACACTTAATAAGATAGTCTTGCCTTTCTATCTGTGGGTCAGCTTGAGAGGACATATCAAAAAGCCTAGCCTCTGAAACCCCATCCAAGGCCCTAGATAGAAAGATCACAGGCCTCAAGAAATTGACACTCAACTTCCTAAATGTTATGACTTTAAAAAAAAACACTTAGAAAAAAAGGGTAAAGACTTGTTTAAAGATGAACAGAATGAGGTAAGTCAAATCAGCAGACTCGAGTGAAGATTGGCTCAAGGTTCAACCCTAACCCCAGCAGGGTCCTTGGGGAACAAGTCACCCAAGCAGCAGCTATTGCAGACTTGGAAAAACTCTGCACTGTTGAGCCAATGCCAAAAGATCTTGGCTAACCCAAAATCTAGTTCTCCATGGTTGTCTGGTTGGTTTTTATAACCACTCATTCCTTCCTTTTAATTCAAACAATGTGCAGCCATTTATTAAGCACCTGCACTGTGTGAGGCACTAGGGATAATTTCAAAAAAGAAAATCCCTTCCCCTCAAGGAGCTTATATACTATCAGGGTAAACTTGTTCACAGCTAAGTATATGCAAAACATATACAAATTAAATTCAATGTAATTTTAAGCAAGAGGGTCTAACAATTGGAGGAGGGAAGTTTATAGTAGGAGATGGGGTTTGAGTTGATCTTTGAAGGGCATTAGGAATTCTTATAGGTGGAGGTGAAGAGAGAGAGCGTTCCAAACATTGGAAAACAGCCAGCACAAAGGAATGAACACAGTGCATCACTATCAATCTTAAAATGTCAGACCTTGAATTTCTTCAGCCTCTTGCTCTTTTGAAAAATCAAGGTTTGTTCACATCTCTACACATCTTCCTGAGATCCCTTTGAAGAGGACAAAGGCAACTAGCTAGTAGTGCAGTGCACTTGGAATCAGGAAGATCTAAGACTGAATTCAGTCTCAGACACTTACTAGCTGTGTGACCCTGGGCAAGTCTCTTAATCTGTTTGCTTCAGTTTAGTCATCTGTAAAATAGGGATAACTCTCTCACAGAGTTGTTGTGAGGATCAAATGAGATATTTGCAAAAAAAGAGCTTAATACACACAGTACCTGGCACAGAATAAATGCTATATAAATGTTTATTCCCTTTCCCTCTTCCCTTTCCTAAAGAAGGAAGAGAGATCAGCTTTATTCTGGTGAATAAAGAATAGCCTATTAATTTTCTACTCAGGACACATTGTTAATCATCCCAGTAAAGGGGAGAACTTATTTCCCAAATCTAGATAATGTAATTGACAAGAAGACAGTGCAGGCATAGCTAAAAAAGAAGGAAGGAAGGAAGGAAGGAAGGAAGGAAGGAAGGAAGGAAGGAAGGAAGGAAGGAAGGAAGGAAAGAGAGAGAGAATATATACATACACAGAAGCATTTGATGTTTAGAGAAGAGATAATGATATCCACCTCAGAAGGTAACATCCAAAATCAGCTATATTACCCTCAGTGCTTAGGAACTCAGGGATAAATAAAGCTGAAAGCAAGAAGGACATGGAATGAATTTTAAAGGCTCACTCCACCCCACTTTCTTCACCAAAGAAAAAGGGGTGGTGGGGATAAAAGTATGGATAGACTGTGTTCTTAGCTTGTTAGAGTTTTTGGAGGGTGGGAGAGACGATTAATAAAATAGTAGAAAAAGGTGACCCAACCAAGTAGACATAAATTTAGTTGGCCGATGAAGATAAGGTTCCTTGTATGAGGCTACTGAGGAAAATAAATCACTGTGTGGTAAAAGGGGACAGACTTGTTGTGAATTAATAATAGGTCAATGACCAGATCAGACGGGGCAAATCACTCTCTCTTATAAGTTAATAAACCCAATGTGTAAATCGAAGTCAGGCTTCCCAGATGAATTCAAACTTAGCATTCAGTCAGCCTTGCTCCATTTTAAAATCAGAAGCCTACAAAGGCACATGAAGAAAGACCAACATATATCAGTGTTACCCCCAAAAAAGGACCATATGCTTTCCCCCAAGACACATTAGTGAGTGACACAGAATAGTGATCTAATTTGTTATTTTCCCTGGTGACCTCACAAAGAAAGGAAGAGAATTGGGGAGTAGATTGCTTATAGCCAACCAACAAACATTTATTGAGCAGAAAAATGACACTGTGGAGGCAGAAAGAAAGTATACAAAGCACATGATATAATTCCTGCCTTCAAGTAACTTAAAGCCCATATTACAGAGAAGGAAATAAATAATAATACTCGGCATACACAAATGGACAGGTAACTTTATCATCATGGGTGCCCTGCTCATCACTGCAGATCAAAACCCATTCATACTTTTGCCCCTCTTATCCATATTCATGCAAGATGATAAATAAGGGTCCAGACAAGGACTATTATGGGAAATTCATTGCGAGCTGAGTGGTCAGGGAGGGCTTCAAGGAAGTAGGACTTAAGCTGAATTTTGGATGATGATGAGTAAGATTCCAACAGGCAGGGAGTCAAGGGGGAAGGAATTACAAGGAAAGAAAGTGATATGGAATCCATAGCAACATTTATTTATGCCTCTCAAGCTGGCGAACATAGAATGGGAGATCAATAAATGCTTGCTGATCCATCCATCCATGGATTGATTTACTAACCTGGCAGCCATATTTATGTGGGGCCTGGCAACTGCTATAATCTCCCACCAAAAACAACCTGTTGCTTTTGAAAAAGCCCTCCCACTGGTGGCACATGAGTAGAAGCAATTTTGTCCCTAGGAGAGTCCTAAAGATAGAAAGGAACATAAAAACACAGCAGAGTCTATGACCCACAAATTCTTTTAGCCAGAACAGAGCCGTCAGTGCTTATGAGACATGAACCTAAACACAGAGTATTTGAGTAACCTTTCAACTCTTCATATATTCCAGCCTGTTGCCGAGTGGAGTGATACTTTGAACAGCATTTCTGAAAAATGGTCATTCAATCTTTGTTTGAACACTCCCATGAGAAGCTAGGCACTCGAAGCAGCCTATTTCACTAGAGAGCAATGACGTTTGGTTGTTGTCCTTTGTGCTTGAAGAAGACCAAAATGATATCACTTTGCTGGGGTCAAGGAACAGCGTGTCCAACTGTGGTTGATCAGACCAATATGAGCTCAGAAGTTGGGTCCATAGGAACATTTGGAGTGGAGCTATCTAAATTTGTGTATCCCATGTTTTTTTTTTTGAGATACTGCTCAGTGATAATCCTTGGGGAATCCTTTTTTTATGTTGAACCAGGATCTACCTCCTTGGGATGTCAGTTCAACAAACATTTAGTAATTTCCACCTGTTAGTACTCATTCTACCTCCCAAGGAACCCAGAAGAAATTTATTGCCTTTCATATATGACAGTTCTTCAGATATTATATGCCAGCTGTCATGAGATCCCTTCCCTCACTGAAGTCTTCTCTTCTCCAAACTAAATCTTTCTCTAGATACCTTCAACAACTCCTAATATCATACAGCTTTGAGTCACTTAACAATCTTGGTCTCCTTCCACTAGACACATTCCAATCTGTTCATGACTTTCTCCATACCCTAGATGTGACATACTAAATAATAACTATGATTACTTGAGATCTGGACAATACATTTTTATTAATAAAGCCTCAAGGTTTTTACTTTTTTTAGCATGCTGAGGGGAAAGTGTGGGATATGTGGTGAAAAGAATGCCTAACTTAGAATCAAGAAGCCAAAAAGACCTGGGTCTGAATCTTGGATACCCATTAGTTCTGTTACCACTGGCAAGTTACTTGACATTCGTGGGCCTTGGTTTCCCCATCTGTAAAATAGGGGAGCAATAGTGAAATGCTTCTGCAGTTCTTCCCAGGTCTAAATTCATCTTATCATCCTTTCTCATTTCTGCCTCTTGACTTCTATGGTTTCCTTCAAGTCCAAGCAAAAAGCCTACCTTCTACAAGAAGCCTTCCCTGATCCCTCTTATAGCTTCTCTGCTTGTTTGTGCACAACTGTTTTCATGTTGTTTTATTAGACTGTGAGCTCCTTGAGAGCACAAGCTGTCTTTTGCCTTTCTCTGAATCACTAGCACTTAACACAGCATCAGTCTCAATTCCAAATGTTCCTATGGATTATTTGTGCCCAACCTGTGGTAGAACCTTCTGAGTTCACAGTGGTCTGATCAGCCACAGTCAGACACATTTTACCTTCACCCCAACATAAAGATGTCATTTTGGTTCTCACACACAGGACAACAGTAACAGTGTCAGGCATACAGTAGGTTCTTAATAAATGCCTATTGACTGACAAAATCTATGGTTTTGCGATCTATAAAATCATGTCTGTAGGATGTCTTCACAGGATTGCTGAGAAGACAAATTGAGATAATGTATGGAAAGCCCTTTGCCCACCTTAGAGTGTGAGGTAGCTAACAGTCTTCATTTCTGTTCTCATGAGCATCCATGTCATGATTCATGATTGGATACTGTTGAGCTCTACACAACATTTACATGTGCAATAGCTGATGAGCCAAAAGCCAAGCAGGTCTATACAATGTCAGAAAACATTCTCACCTTCCGGCCAATTCCTGGATCTTTTCAGTATAGCCTATATGTTAGGACCACGATGGAATATTACAAGTTTCAATCACCTGAAAATAAATGTAAATCAATCCTGACACTTGAAGTTGGCATCCCAAATCAGGGAAGAATCAAGGACCAGATAGATTAGTTCCTGCCACACATGGCAAAATTCTTCCTTCAGTTCTGAAGGCAAACTCCTTTTGACAACATGGGTGGTTGGACTTAGAACACTAATGAGGAAAAAGTTGTGGAGTGAGTGACTGCCTCTCCCTCTTTGCCAAAGACCCCACCCTCTTGATTATACTTTTTATCTCCTTATCTCAAAATCATTTCAAACAACCTCCAGGTGTTTGGATTCCTTCCTCAAAAATTCACTCAAGTTAAATATGTAGCCAGTTCCTATGCTGAATATGGCCTTCCTCACACAGCCCAGCTGATACTTAACAACAACAACAAAAAGTTTTTATTTGTTTTGGTTTGGGGATTTTTTAGTAACACACTAATTAAGTAGTCCAATAGAAAGAGCTAACCAGCTAAGATTTCCAGCTACCTGTCCAAAGCTAGAAAATGCTCAGGTCAACCTGAATCTGTCCAAGAAAAATCACCAAATTCAAGACTACTGCCCACCAATAGAGGATCATATACTTTGAGCTTGAATGGCCCTTAGAGGTCACGGAATCCCACCTCCTTGCTTTACAAGTGAAAGAGGTTAAGTCCAAGGTTATACCAATATTAATTAGCAAACCTGGGATCTGACTCCAGACCAATCCCTCTTCTTCCCATAGCTCACTGCTTGTCAGTTATGCAGACACAGAGTCAGAATTGAGAACATCCCATCTAGAACCATTTTTGGAGAACAATTCCACCTGTCAAATACCAGCACTATCACTGACTTGATCAAGATTAATCAGTGACCGGCACTAAAACTTAAAGTGTGTGCTTTGGTACAAATTAACCTTTATTAAACTGGTTTGGGATGACTTTTGTTCCATTGCTAAAAATGAAAAGAATGCAAGTTGCGAATAGCTAATGAGCTATACTTCTTTATTGTCACCAATAAAAACAAAAGTCGTGTCCCAAACACACATGAATATCTGATGGCATGGTCCATTACAAGAAAAAAAAAATACTTGGACACTCAGCACTAAGTCCTAGAAAGGCAGTGTGGTATAATGGAAATCACCTTAGATTTGGAGTCTGGAGGCCTGAGTTTAAATACCAACTCCATTACTACTTTCTGTTGTTGTTTTCAGTTGTATTTGACTCTTCATGACTCCACCTGGGGTTTTCTTGGCAAAGATATGAAAGTGGTTTGCCATTTCCTTCTCCAGCTCATTTTACAAATGGGGAACCTGAGTCCAACAGGGTTAACTGACTTGCCCAGGGTCATACAGCTAGTAAATGTTTAAGGTCAGTTTTGAACTCATGAAGAAGGGTCTTCCTGACTCCAGGCTCAATGCTCTATCTTCTGTCTGTGAGGTCTTTAGATCTGAATTGTCTCGTGTATAAAATAATGAGTTTGGGCTAGATGATTTCTAAAGCCTTATTCACCTCTAAAGCGTGTGACCCTCCCTTATGTCTTCTCTAAGTTACCTGTTGTCTGTGTTATCCTGGGCAAGGGCTGTAACTTCTCAGCACCCCCAGACAATTCTTTAAGACAGGCATTCTTAGCCACTTTTATGTCATAGACACCTTTGGCAGTCTGGTGAAACCTACAGATCCATTCTCAGAATGATGTTTTTACAAAGGAAACCAATTATTTTGAAATGCAAGTATCAAAAAAAAAACAGCTTTTTTTTTTTTTTAACAAGTCCACAGATTCACATGTTAAGAACTCCTGCTTTAAGATAATCTGCAGAATAGTGGATCTATACCGGGAAAGGGAATTTCTTAAACCAATGAAATCACAGGTCTGGACAAAAAGAATTCACTCTCCTCTGATGTCTCCTTCCTCAGTATATCAATAACATTTATAATCAATTCCACTCCAATTTAAGCACTCAATTTTTTCTACTTCCTGTTTGTATAGTATCCCAAAACATATTTTAAAGTACTTGAATTTAGGGACATATCTGGTATTTCTCTTCTCTTTCTCCACCATATCTAACACAGTGCTGAGCATACATTAGGTACTCAGTAAATACCTACTGGTTGACAGGAGAGGAGATGTTTTAGCCACTAACCCTAGGGAAGTAGCTTGGGAAGGAAAGGTTCCATCATTTCTGGAGCAACCAAGCCATTCCAGGACCCAACTCAGAAGCTACCAATATGGCAGCTCAGTATAGCCTTGAATCCCAGAGGAGACAAAGCTCCTAAGTTGCTCCTTCCTGGCATGCTGGTAACAAAAGACAGTGGAATTGTGGAAATCTCTCTTGAATGGATAAGGCAGCAAAAAGTTGGCCCCAAAAAGGGAGGGGGTGAGAGAGGAAGGAGGAAGGGTCGGCCGAGACTGCCAACTCTTTACTCGTTCCTCCCCAGGAAAAGTCAATACCCAGCACTCTCTTTTCATCGCTAAAGGTTAATCTGCAAAAATATTAAATGCTGTTCCTGCTCCATGGAAGAGAATTTGGAAAAGTTCACAACGTGGCGGGACCAAACCCAAAATAACTCTGTTAATTACCCGTTAAAGACTCCCGACAGCCAACCTCTAGAGAAGCATTTGGCCTCACAATATTTTTTAAAAAACATGCCATCTTTCACCACTCCGTTTATACTTTCCACAAAGATACAGCATGATTAATGTAGGAAAAATAAATATTAAAAGCCTTACTATGGTCCAAATTAAGAAGAGCACTTGATAAAATGGGCCCTCTTCTTGTGAGTAATTTGAAAGAATAACTGTTTTTCATTACAACTTCAGCTCCCAGCAGGTCATACATAAACCAGGCCAGCTGCAGTTCAAACAAAGGTCCAACAGGGACCAGCTCAAGGTGTGGATAAATCACAATCATAATGCAAGGACCAGGTTTCCTTCTTCTTTCCTCCCCGCCCCCCATCCTTTAATAAATTGAGCTTGACCTGAAGCTCCTTGAAAGTTAATTTATAACAGCCAAATTTATTTTTTCCCCACATCATAACTTGCCTTCCTTTTTTTGAAAAATTTAAACCATTATGACAAATGGAGATTTATTATATACCATAAACACATGTGCCTGGAGCTTGGGTATTTAGTGTAGATATTCCAAAAGGCAGTAAGCGTTTAGTGGAATCAAGGAATGCCATGTGATATCTCTGATAAAGATGAAACACACACACATGCTCCCGCCCTGATCACGGTGGAACATGGGCATACTGAGTAGTCAATGATTTCTAGGAGTGGGGGTGAGTATCAGGAATTAAAGGATGACTCTCACTATATGGTCAAGGGTTCCTGCACATTTGGGTCAAATATTCACCAAAGGTCAGTCCTCTCAACCTCCTCAGAAACAACTAGAACATCTTTTCATGGATGGGGAACAAGAAGAACCACCCCTTCTGGCTTCTCTTTCCACCCACTCACGCTACTTTCTCCTTATCTCCTCCTGAAGTAATGGTAAAAAATAATGAATATTTTTTTATCATCAGCCAGGTAGATCCTGTATCAGCTTGTGGAGTACACATGGGGAATTACTAGTAAATAAAGGACATGGAGAAAGTGAGAGGCATGATGGAAGAAAGAATTAATCTTGAAGTCAGGAAGCCCTGAATTTGAATTCCACCTCTGACACATGTTAGCTGTAAAAACCAGGGCAAGCTATTTAACCTTCCAAGTGCTCAGGGCACCTCTTGGTAAAGGGAGTTTACTCACCTGGGAATTCCTTATACTAATGAAATACACAGGTCCCATCCTTATCACTATTCTTTTGGAAGAGGTCGGGAGATCACTACCACACATCAGTGGGCTAACTTGGGATTCCAACTCCTGGTTTCTCTCCCTACCTCCCTTCACTTAGGCGCCCTGAAATGATTTCTACAATCTCCAGCTTCTTCTAATACAACATCAAGCATTGGATGACCCACCACTCCATCTTGTTCTCTAATGGTCTCACACCTTTTGCTTCCATCTCACTAACTAGAAAGCAAGCACCAGGTCTAGTTCTTCATTCATTTTTCACAGTTCTAGGTCCAGACTACCCTCTTGAATTCTTGTCTTCTTCTAGACCTCTATTTTTAAAAAGAGAAATACAAGAAATATTAGAGTCCATTGGGGGTCACTGAGGCTACAAAGAGCTTATCCCAAAGTTTTACCATACTCTAAATTCCATCATGAAGCAATGGAAACCAAGCATTCCATGACCACTTCTATTGCTATCTCTATTTTGAAACTCAAAGAATCACAGAATCTAAGAGTTAGAAAGGACCTCATATTAAACGAGTGAGTGAAAAGCACTAAATAAGCACTTTCTCTTATTCCAGCCAGGGATAAGTTCTGGGAATATAAATTCAAGTTCAGATGGGTGTGATATCACCAGGTATGTGGTAACAATGGAGGAAGTGCAAACAAATAGCTTCCTGTTTTAACTAATTACTATTGCTATCTAGACACAAAAGACAATTTTTTCTGTACTCCTGAAGAAGTGCAAACATTACTAACAACAAAATATTTAAATCAAACAATCTTCTAAAATCATTATTTTACTTTTTTCACATCTTCTCAACTTTAGTGTTCCAGGGCACAATCACAGGTATGACTCTTCTCCTGTGGCATGGTCTCCAATCCCTCTGCCATCTTGTTCGTCCTCTAGGACATGATGGAACAATATTCTAGGTTATAAATGCCCTTCCCACTAGGCCTGAGAATGAACACAACATCCCAGCTGTGGCCTGGATAGGACAGAGTACTGTCTAATTAGGAGTTCCATCACTCTGGATATTCAGAAGCCTAAAATCGCATTAGCTCTTTTGGCTGCCACATCACACTGTTGATTCATACTGAATGTGGTATCTGCTAAACCCCTAAATATTTTTCACACTGTCTGTTGTCTTAGTATACCTCTATTATCCTGTATTTCTAGAGATGCTCTTATTTTATCTTTTGCTTCTTACCCAAGACTGTGGATGATAATCAGGACTGATTCTCTTGGATCTCATTCATACAGAAGAATTATACGTAAACAATTAGAACATGAAGGTCTATTATTCTATACGCCATTTGAAAATCCTAAGGTCTCAGCATCACACCTTGTCACAGAATGTTTCTCTATTTCATATATTTTAATTCTCTTTTCCCAACTAAATTTCCAGGCACTCAATGTTTTTTTATTCCATGGACTCTTCAGCAACTGGTAAAACTCAAGGACTCCTTATCTGAACTATGGTTTTAAATGCATAAAATAAAAAACACAGGATTACCTAGGAAACCAATTATATTTTATTTTCTAAAACAAGTTCACCAGAAGCATGTAAAGAACCCCTGATCTAGATTTTTCACCTTGAGAAGTGGAGTAGAAAGGGAGAGGTGTTCTTTTCTAATCAAAGAGTTGATAGTGTAGGAAAATATTTATCATATCCCAACTCTCTAAATGGAATTCCAAATACACATTTTTTAGACTTGCTGATTTATTTTGTTTGGCTATATTTATCTGTTAAAAAAGGGAGGTTCTTGTGGAGGTGAGGGGAGAAGGGAAGAAGTCAATGGGGATTCATAATTCAGAAAAAAAAAACATCAATAAAACACATTTTAAACTCCAAATTATTCCTATAGTAAAACATTACAAATGTCAGTTAGGTTCCCGGACCAGCCCACATAGTCGATTTAATCTAGCATGTAGCTAAAATAGTATTATTTTTATAAACAGGAAACCTAATCATCATTTATGATATGATTCTAAAAGGTAAATTTGTTCCTAGTTCCAAAAATCAACTTACGAATGAATTTTTGAAACATATGCCAGCTGTAACTTGAGGAGTGATTAGGTAATAGTCTTAACTGCTTTTTTTTCACTCTATTGCCCCCCCCAATCAGATCACATTAGAGTAAATCCTAATTGCTAGGCAAAGAATTGCACTCCCCCCACACACACATTGACACCCCATATGCATACACATACTCCATATTCTCTTTCTTTTTCTACAGTTAATCTTGTGATCTGAGCTTCCAAGGGGCCTTCCTTGCACTGCCCTTTTTGATGTTGATTCCTGGTGTGAAACTGTGTTTGGACAGTGGTGGGGTGGGGCAATTTAAATATGCCAGACAACCCAGTCCACCATGGGGAAACACATAGAGGGAACCCTGTACAAGTATTAGTAAGTTCCTGCCATTAAAGGGAGTAAAAATCTAGAAGAACTATAGATCACCAAGGACATTTTGACTTATCATCCTACTTTATAGACAAAATTACATATGAGAAAGTGAGAAAGGAGAACGGAGAGAGGAGGTGTGCAGGGAGGGAGGAAAAACCACATTCAAGTTTTGAAGTACATCAATGCCCAGAAATAAAAGAGAAGGGAAAAAATAAAGAAAAACCTTTGGAGAGTTAAAAAACACAAAATAAAATATCTATCTTATTTCAGAATATTGAAGTAAATAATATTTCTGATGTTCCCACAGAGAATCAAGTCCATCCAGAGAAACAAATACAAAATGTACAAGTTAATACTGAGCTAGCAAATTAGTCCAAGTGCACAGAGAGATTCCAAAATCAGTTGAGAGCTAGGTTATGAAATGGGAATACTTCTACCACTCCCAGTACCCTAACCATACAGCACTCTTACTTCTCTGTATTTTTTTGGAAATCATATCCATTATTTTGAAAACACCATTTGAAATCCTAAAGAAGGAATGAAACATAGTATTGTGGTATTCTAAAGTAATATCTCTTGTTTATAACCATATAAATTTCGTCCCCTGGCTCTACAGGGCTTATATAATAGGATAGAGTTATTTTAACAGTGCCCTGTTAAAGAAGAAGCAAAATGTTCAACTCATTTTCTCCAGTGGGAGGGATGCACGGCCTCATGTGAGAGAGGAACATGCCTAAGTTATTACTGCAGGAAAGCCATCTGTCAAAGCCTGCTCGTTCTGGCATGGCAAATACCACTGCTGAGATCACAGACTCAGATTCTGCTTGCAATTACTGGTGAAGGACCTTGGATACAGGCAGCCTGCTATCAATTATTACCCTGGCCTCAGACACTTGGACTTGTCAAGTTCTCTGTGTCTTCTGTTTTGTAACAGTAAGAAAAAGGCTCCTCATGACTGATTCTTGGAAGTTTTTCATGTGTTGTGTCACTCCTCGGTGTCATTAACAATTCAATTAAAATTTCACAGCCCACGTTGGGCAGATGAAGACCGGGTGGAAGGGAGAGGGGGCCCCCACTAGAGGAGGAGGAGGAGAGATTGCTGAGCTGGTTGCTGCGCTTCAAGACAGATAAAGTGAATCCAATCTTGAAATTTCTTTGACTTCAGAACTCATGCTTTCATGTGTCTACCATCCGACAGGACACCGTCTATCATCCTGAGGAACTAACGGGTTTGATGTTTGCGCCCTGCTAGGGATGTAGGGACAAAGGCAGAATTTCAGGCTGGCTGGAGTCAAAACCTGACATTACTTCATTATTTTCAGGGGACAAGCTTCCCATCAGGAAAGTTTGTTGGGTTTTTTTGTTTTTTGGTGGACAATCAATGAATTCTTTGGGAATGACCCAGGCCTGGTGTCTTACTGTGTAGAATGTTCCAGAAGTCACAGAGTCGGGGGCTTTTTGTGTGTGGATCTCTAGGCTTGCTCTATTGTCCTGCTTTCAGAGTGGGGCTGTCCAGAAGCCTACAGAGGGAAATTGGACTGACCACAGTCAAATCCTCTAGGAAGGCGGATGATGGGGAAACTCTCATACAGGGTGGCTAGTAACAAGAATGACATGCTTCTGTCATTATTAACTCTATGAGAGTGCAAACACTTCTTTGTTCCTCTGAATAGGGGGGAGGGGGTCCCACATCCTCACGTGCTTTCAAGCATCCCGAGGATCGGGTTGATGGGGGGGGGGGAGAATTAAAAAAAAAAGTTGCAGGCTTAAGACTTCTGAGGCAGCTTTCTCTCTAACTCCCTCAATGAGTTTAGTCATGCAAGGAAAAGATTCTTTAAAGTTACCAAAGACCTTGTTTAATGCCCAAGAAAATGCAGACTGTCAGCACTCTTTGTGAGGTTCTGGTGGCTTAACTCTGTCCCCCAATACATTGGTGACCCTCCACCTCTCATTCACTAGGTCCTTTTTTTGACACAGAGCTCTGGATTATCGTCTGATTTCCTTCTAGGTAAAAGGGGATTAAGCGTCCAGCTGCACCAGCTGATATACAAAAGGGAAAATATAGTTTAACCACCAGATTTATCAAGATAATTTTTCTTCCACACACTAATTAATAACATTAGCCAACATTGCCCTTGGCATGGGGAGGCCGGGGAGGAGAGAGGCATGTCCCTCTCAAAGTATCAGAAACAGGAGTTGACAGTTCAAGGCAAAAATGATTTGCATGTAAATTCTGATCAAAAGCAAATCTGTACCCTGAAGTTGTCAAGTTTTGCTACCAATTTGACATTTAAATGGACTACAGCAAAACTTGATTTAAACTGAAGAGTTAAAAAACATGGCAACTCAATTACCCCCTAGCAGATCAGATCTGGCAGCTGAGGTCAAACTTCTCACCCTGCCGTTACATTTCTCAATACCTGATGCTTTAAACAAACACTATGTATTCCTCCTACAATCCTGGAAGAAAATGCATTTCTCAGGGCTCCCTACTGTGTCCCAGATTAAAAAATAAAGTTTCACTTGTGTGGGATCTTGGGCCATTTTCCCCATTAACATTTCTGAATAAATCAGATGATTTTCAAAATGGTCTCACAGAGGGGGTAAGTCTTTGCTTTAAAAAAAAAAAAACTTTTGTGCACACTAAATGATTTTTTTAAACTATCCCAGCATTACAGGGAAAACACTGGCTGGATAAACACTAACATAGTAACTTTGACTCCATACGTATCTTTCGAATTGAATTTTTGCTTTTGTTTTTTATCTATGCAACGTTTGAGTTGGGCAGAATACTATCTCAGGCGAGAGGGATAACTAGTTGTAGCTTTGTACTAAATTAACCAGAGATGAAATATTGGGAGGCCGTGAGTCCTAGAACACAAGAAGTCTTAGGGTGGCCCTCTATGGCTTCCATTCAAGCCAAAGACATTAATACTTTATTGTCTTCTGAATACATTCACGTCCTGCACTCCCTATGAAACCTGCCTCAACACTTGAGAGATTTCTTCCTTCCCCAAACTCTTATAACACATTTCGATCACACATTCGGTATATTTCTATTCCCTTGCAATATCTTTTTTTTCTACCAGTACATGTTTATGCTGTCATTATTATTATTTGAATTTATCAGGTAGGGATATGTTGATAATCTCACTAGATTGCAAACTCCTACAGGTAGAGATATTAGTCTCTAGATTTCCTTCATAGCCTGTGACACCTAGACTCTGTCATGGCTTGTACTCTTAGTAGGTGCTCAGTCATCTCAGAGCTGGTAGGAACATCAGGGGCCATCTTGTTTAATCCATAGTTGAACATAATTCCCCACAATGACATATTCCAATAAGTGGTCATCCCGACATTAGCTGGAGGTTTCTGATGAAGACATATACCTTAAAGAGGTCAAAGACAGAGGGAAAGGACTAAGGTACAAAGATATTTAGCAACCATTAAAATAAAGTCTGTCCATTAGGAAACAGCTGAAGAAATACCAGTGCAATATAATGTTATTGGGCTATTTTTTTTTTATTTTTAGGCTATTTTTTACAGTGACAAATGTGAAGAATTCAGAGAAGCTTGGAAAGAACTACATGAACTGATGCAGAATTAAACAAGTAGAACCAGGAGGACAATTTACACAATAATCACAATAATGCTATGGAAAGTGACTTTGAAAGACTTCAGAACTTCAATCAATGCAGAAACTAACCATGACTTCTAAAGACTAACAATGAATCATGCCTCCTCGCTCTTCAAATAGAGGTGATGGATTGGTAGTGTAGAATGCATCAAATATTCAGACATGACCAATATTGACTTGGTTTTCTTGATTCTATTTATCTGTAACAAAGGAGAGTTTGGGGGAGGGGGAATTGAGAAATAAATTAGAGGGAAATAACAGATACTTCTCAAAAAAAAATGTCAATAGCAAACTGTAAAAAATACAAAAATAAGCCCTCTCCAAAAAATCATTTTATTAAAGGGATTTGTTCTGTGAAGTTTGGATTCAGTCAAAAGGCTGTACTTGAGGACCTAGAGGGCCACAGATTCCCCACTCCTACACCAGATCATCTCAAAAGTCCCTTACAGTTCTAAATCTACGATTCTACAATCATCCTTTTTACTAGACGTAAACAAGAGACTTGCTGAAGACCTATATTAGGGACAGTATGACGAAAGCACAGTCCTTCATTATAAGAATCTAATCACTAACAGAACAAAATAAGTATGTATGCAAAAATACATATAGCTAATAAGTGTCTTGAGTTGGGTGTGGATAGAGAAATAAATTTTCCTCTTCCTCTTTACTCTCACCAAATCCAAATTGCAAAGCTCCGATCAGGCATCACTGTCACTGTTGCCACTGTCCTCGCCTCCCTGACCTGTCCTTTCCTGCTCTTCTCAGGGAGCACACAACTCCCCTAACTTGGCCCACTGGAAATTCACCCTGGTTCTTGCTGTGGTTCAGTAGTTTTCAGTCATTTCCAACTCTTCATAACCTCATTTTTGGAGTTTTCTTGGCAAAGACACTGGAGTGTTTGGCCATTTCCTTCTCTAGCTCATTTGACAGATGAGGAAACTGAGATAAATGGGGTTAAGTGACTTGTCTAGCTAGGAAGTGTCTGAGGCCAGATCTGAACTCAGATCTTCCTGACTCCAGGCCCAATACTCTATCCACTACACCACCTAACTGCCCAATATTTAATTTTCTTAATGCTCTCCAACAAAGCTATTTCAGACATTTTCTTTATGTTCTCAGTCCTATCTTCCCCAAACACCTATCTCAAGGCTGCATACTTTAATAACATAAAGAACAAACAATTACAGCTCTGGTGCTCACATAGTTAACGTCAGAGGCAGGGTTTGAACGCAGGTCTCTCCTGACTCCATAGCTGCCACTAAAACACATTCTGTCTTCAAATTCATTTTTCCATCTAATAGCTGTACTATACAATTGGCACTTTACCAAATACTACACTGTGCTCCAATTCACAAGTCATCTAATATTTTATTTTATATCTGCATATGATTCTGAGCTAATCATTACCATGTATGTGGGTCTATTTGTGTATGTGTGCATTCACTGTTCCATGCATGAATGACTGGATTTCCCAATTAGACTCTAAACTCCATGGGGCCAGGGCCCATGTCCCATTCGTTACTTTGGTATCCTCCTAACACCAACCATGCGGCAGGGTCCAGAGTAGCTGGACTTGTAAATATTTGTCAATTGCCTAGAACTTGGGTGATCTCATTATAGGGAGAGTTAAACAGATAGCACTTGCCCACAAGAGTTTACATTCTGTGATTCATCTATTGACAAATATGCCCAAGATGATACACAGACAACTGCCTAAAAACCATAAACACTGAGCAATACCTAAGATGATTTAGACTGTGTGCAAACAAAGAGTGGATCCAAGTGGAGGCAGGTGGGATTTGGAGTAATTAAGACATCCGTGCATCTGGGAAAGGGCCCTGGACAGTTGTCACCTTCCTTCTGAGGCTTCCCTCAATGTCTGTTGATTAGAAAGATACTGAACACCTACTTTGTAAGAACATGAGAGATGCACAAATAAAATCGGTGTCCGGAACTCCACAAAGCATGCAACTGAAGAAAAGATTAGATGGGGTGTAATAAGAGATCTGCAATCTATATTGGCATTATACATAATCATTTTGATCTTTATTTAGCAAGCAAATCTGTGCCCAGAAAAGTGACCTGGCCAGAGTCACACACATAGTAACTGGCAAAGCATCTCAAAAACAAATTTTTTTTCAAGAGCATGTAAATGCTATTACAGATCAAGAAAATACAAATTTGTTTTAAAACATTATTGTCTCCTGAATTTCCTTTTAGCAAAATGCTTTTCCTGTGGATCCCAAGCATTTTTTTCACATTAAAAGGGTTCTATTTATTGGAAAAGTCTGATGATAGCCACCAGACTACCTGACAGCTCTCTTTTCTCCATAGCCACCAACATCAAGAGGTAGAGGAACTCAGAATGAGGGCACCACACCTGCTACTTTTAACAGTGAATCACAAAGCAGCAATGGGAGCAGTTAATTGCACAGATTCTCAATCTCCCATCATGTAAAATAAGTGCAGGTTCCCCAAGATGGCTGTGATATCAAAGACCAAATCAACTCAGTAGGAATTCAGACTACCAAATGAATTTATATCATGCTGTCTGCTTCTTACTGGCCTGCTGAATATTAAGCAATTTACAAAGATCATATATACTACTTTGTGAGGGATGGTCAGAGGAGACACTTCAGCCCTCATATGGAGTCAGTTTGAACACCCAAAATGGAAGCTGCTGGGTGCTTTACATGCCACTGAGGCAAATCTAATTCTTCCTTTCCTAATCTCTAATATCAAGGGGCTCTCCAACCCAAAGTATTAACACCCTCTTGCCTTTGTGTAACTTTACATTCTTCCTAAGTCTTTCACATATATTCATTCTCTCATTTGAGCCTATTTATGTGAGCAGGTTAGAGAAACTGTTACTATCCAAATTTTACAAATGAGTAAACCGAGACCTAGAGAAATTAAATTATTTTACCCAAGGTCACACAAATGAGTACCAAGAGTATTGTACTCTGGATCCTGGGTCCTTATAATTACTAGTTAGGTGTCTGGTGGGAGGAGGATGTTGTAACTTTAGTGGCTACCATTCAACAAAGTACCTTTTATTTTGAGCCAAAGTGTTCACTTTCTGCACAATTCATCTCCCATCTTCATGGTTTGGCAGTGGTTGTCTACCATGTCTGCAATATTCTGCCCCTTACTTCTGTCTCCCAGCTTCCATGGCTTCCTGCAAGATTCTGCTCAAAGCTCTTCTGTTGGAAGCCTTTCCCAGATGCTGGTGCCTTCCTCTCTGAGGTTTCCTGCAATAATTTATTCTGTCATTCTTCTTGTTCAGTCATTTCAGTCCTGTCCAACTTTCGCAACCCTCTATGGGGTTTTCTTGGCAAAGATACTGGAGTGATTTGCCATTTCCTTCTCCAGTTCATTTTACAGATGAGGAAACTGAGGCAGCCAATGGTTTAGTGACCTGCACGATTCATGCAATTTGCAAGTACGTGCAGCTGAATTTGAACTCAGGTTTTCCTGACTCTAAGTCTAATGCTCTATTCCTGTAAGACTTACAAGTTTTTCTTGTGATTATCCCTTCTCAAATTCAAAGGTCTCCTGCCCCCCGCCTTGTGCTGCATGTCCTTTCTGCTTAAAGCTAAAAATCAAATTTACTATTACCAAAGCTCTGGATGACAGACAAATTAATCTTTCCCTTCATGGGTTCACATTCCAGGCAGCCGGTCCACTGATCTGATCCTAACAAGGATGGTGTCTGTACAAGCTGTCATTCATAGCTGATGCTTTCATGACTGCAGGTGAATTAATTATTCCATCATGAGAATCTATTTATTCTGTGCTTCCAAGTATATGACTCCAGATTCAAGATAGGGATGATTTCACAGGAAAAGGTTGTCCCTTAGATCCCTCTTGGAAGAGTATAGGCCAAGATATGGTCTACAAAGCAAAATCCTAAGGATTGTATGGGGAGCCTCATAACAGAGAAGCAGACTCAAAGGAACAGCAGGTAAGACTGATCCACCCAGGGCAGCCACATACCATTCACCAACCCAGCCACAACTACCAACACAGGCTCAGGATCCAAAAGAAATTGGGTTGAGTCCCTAAGACTTCAGAGTTCTGGGAAAACAAATTCTTTAGCACTGTTGTGTTCCTGACATTATCAATAAAACTCTTCACACTTTCCTGACATTGTCAATAAAACAAGAAAGTTAGACATCTAGTTGTCAAATATATTGTATCAGGGATCTGAGACTCGGAGCTGAGAGCAAAGTGAGAGGTCATCTAGTCCTTTGTTTTACAGATGATGCAGTGGTGGCCTAAGGAGGTTTAAATGACCTGCTCAAAGTCATACTTACTAGCTGTGTGACTCTGAGTAAGTCACTTAACCTTGTTTGTCTCAGTTTCCTCGTCTGTAAAATTAGCTGGAGAAGCAAATGACAAATTACTCCAGGACCTCTGACAAGAAAACCCCAAATGGGACATGCTTTGGGGTAGATTACCTGTTGGCCTGTGTAAGAGAATGTACAGATAAGAAAGGCTTTCCTCTCCCCTACCTTCAGGTGAGTCCCTTTGCTCAGAGGTCTTAGAGGCAACCTGTAATCCCTTTTTTCCAAGACAGAAGAATAGTGATAGCAAGGAACATCTAGAAATTCTGGCCAGTAGGTAAGCAATGCTAAAATCTATCCAGCCTACTTTGTACCTCCACACAGGGAGGGGAGGGACCCTGCTCTCACATCTTTAAAAGCCAGAGAAATAACACCTGAGATTTTTATTTCATTTAACTGGAATGCTTGCCATCCCCAGATACAGTTCTGTTCTCTCCAGGTCTTGAGCCTCTCCGTGCCATCAAGTTAGGTACTAGAGAATTGTATGTATTCTTCTAGTCACTTAAGAGGGTACCATCCAGCCAATGCAATGTAAAAAATCCTCAAATAACTGAATACTAGATCTTACAAGAACCTGTTTTAGTGGCCCAAAATAATTTGCAGTGATTCAGTCCAAGGATCATGGTATAATAAAACTGAACTTTGGGCAGGTAGGTGGTGCAGTAGATAGAACAGTAACCCTACAGTCAAATTTGATCTCAGACACTTCACTAGCTGTGTGGCCCTGGGTAAGTCACTTAACCTCAACTGCCTCTTTAAAAAAAACAACTGAACTTTACTGAAATTGCACCTGAACAACCAGGAAGATATTTGACTGAGGGAGGAAACAGATCTTGGGCAAGGAGACAACCATACTCAAGATATATTTTATCTTCCCTAACCCAGCTTAGTTAAGCTGTTTTCCACCAACCATAAATATGAAAGATGCTTTCTTCTGGTTCCCCCTCTAATTTTTTTTAATTTATGAGTTTGTAAGCATTTGTCGTGTGTGGTATAAAATACTGATCTAAACCTAATTTCTGCCAAACTACACCCCCTGCCTTTCCCAGGTTTTGTTAAACAGAGAATCTTTGCCTCAATAATTTATTTTCTTTGCTTTATCAAACAAGAGACTGCTATGTCCACTTACTTCAACCACACTCAATCCCTTGGAAGCAGGCAGGTGCCTCTAAGTTCACAACACTGCGTCAAGTGTTATCCAAAGGTAATTTCAAAACACTATAGGGTACTGCAAAGTCACGGCCTAAGATCCCTGAGAGGATGGATTAGTCTAAAGAACTGCGTAGAAATAAATGCAAAGTATTTTCCACACATAAATAATGGCAGTGGGGAAAAAACACAAACAACAACAAAAAAATAAGCTTTTTATCAGAAACCCCTGAGATCTTTCTGAAAATATTTATTTAACTCTAACCAGGTTTTCAGGGCTTCCCACAAATCACAGCTGAATAGCGGGAAACAATGTGATAAGTTATGTTCTGCCTTTGAACATTTAAGCATTTTTAGCAATATTATTTGCCAGCATAAATATTTTCTCCATAACTTTATATTTAAAATAGGAGTGCACCAAACCGGGACTTATAATGTGCTAAGGAAACAGATCAGTCTGAGGTATTCATGACTTCAGTCATTCTCTCATAAAACAACAGATGAAATAAAATGTATGACATTCCCAAAGAGGGAGTTTCTCATGTAATTCATCTTAAAATGCAATATTCTGTCATCTAAGGTAACACTTACTGAAAGCAACCATCAATACTTTTTGTCAAAAACCCGTACTCTGTGTAAAATGTTCCATCAATCTCTATTTACATAAAACAAAAAACTTTCAGTATGGCTCGAAAACACAGCCAGGGAGCATCTCCATTGCCTGTGTTCATGCTCTGTTGAAAAATGATTTTGACTGGCACTAGGAAAATAAAGACAACCTTTCCAGAAAGGCTTTTAGGGAGGGGAAGGCTGGAGAGGAAAATGCTCTACTTTATTTGGCATGTGTCCTACCAGATTTGTTGTTGTTGTTGTTTTTAATGGGCAAAAAATGTACAGGCTTTCCCCTTTAAATTTAATGTTTTTTAAAGGAATATATAAAGGTCTTTCCTTCCTATTTATGCCAGGAATTCCCTCCACAATCGTTATTCAAACTGCATTCTCGTATCCTTACCAACAGATGATACATGGCTGAAATCATGCTATAGACCTCCATTTCAGAATGCCTGTCACAAATATGGAATATTAACATATGTGCCTCTCCATATGTCCCCTTCTTTCTTAAACATTTTGGTGTCATGGACCCCTTTGGTCATCTGGTGATGCCTATGGACCTTTATTAGGATTGTGTTTTTAAATGCATGAAATAAAATACATGGGATTACAAAGAAAACCAGTTGGGCAAAGTTGGGTAAATTGAGGGGATGCCCATACATTGGGGAATGGCTGAACTAGTGGCATATGAATGTAATGGAATATTATTATGCTATAAGAAATGATGAAAAGGTAGACTTCAGAAAAAACTGGAAAGACTTATATGAACTGATGCTGAGTGAAATGAGCAGAACCAGGAGAACTTTGTACACGGTAACAGCCACACTGTGCAATGACTAACTTTGATAGACTTGGCTCTTCTTAGCAAGGCAAGGTTCTAAGATAATTCCAAAAGGCTTATGATGGAAAATGTTAGCCACAGTCAATGAAAGAATTACAGAGTCTGAATGCAGATAGAAGCATACTATTTGCTCTCTTTTTTGTTTTGTTTCCTTTTTCTCGTGATTCATTCCATTGGTTATAATTCTTCTTTGCAACATGACTAATGTCAAAATATGTTTAATGTGAATGTATATGTAGAGTCTATATGCTGTCTTAGCAAGGGGGGAGAGGAGGGAGGCGGAGAAAATTTGGAGCTCAAAAGTTTGTGGAACTGGATATTGTAAACTAAAAAATAGATTAATTTTTAAAAAAAAAACAAAGAAAACCACTTATGCTGAAACATAATTAACAAAAAGAATTTTTTTTTAATTTCAAAGATGCCAAATTAAGAACTCTGTTAATATTTCCTCATATTAAAAGTAAGTCACAACTGGTGATATTTTAAGACATAAAAATTAAGCCTTTCTCACCAAGGAATTGGAAAGCAACCCCAGTTTGGGTAACAAGGTAGAAATCTACAAGCCTCTTCTTAATACCTGTAGGCTCACATACATGGAATACATACAGCATGATGGTGGTGGGACAGAAGTAGTAGCAGTAGCAACAGTAGCTCCTGACATTTAGACAGCACTTGTAAGGTCTGCAAAGTACTTGTCACCCACTATGTTATTTAAGCTACATAACAACTCTCCTCCTCTCTACCTCCTGACTTCCTTCAAGTCCCAGCTAAAATGTGATGTAACAACTGTGGGTATTATTATCCCCATTTTACAGATGAGGAAAATAAGTCACAGTGAAATTAAGTGACTTGTCCAGGGTCACATAGCATCAGAGGCTAGATTCAAATTCAGCCCTTTCTTAATCCAAGTCCAAAAATTTACCTACTGTACTGTACTTTCCTTGAATCATTCCAGAAATATTTCCTGAGCATCACCTGAGTCCCAGATGCCCAGGAGACATGGTATGACTAGGAAAGAAGAGATAGAAACAATATGGATAGGAAAAGAAGCAGGCCCAGATAACAGAGGATCCTGAAAATCTTTCAGACAAAATTGTCCCACTCTTCCTAGAATCATAAGATTTAGAAACGGAAGGGACCTTTAAGATCATTTAGGCCAATGTCCTCATTTTACAACACAGATGGAAATATCATGCATCTGGTATCAGAAGCTTTGGGTTCAAATCACTGCACTGCAAAGCATGAGCTGTGTGACCCTGGGACAGTCACTTCTCTGTGAGTCCCAGCTTCCTCATCTGTACAACCAGGGGGTGGTGCCAGATACACTAAGTTGTACTGAGGTGCCCTTCAGGTTTTATATTTAAGCTACTATAGGAAAACTAAACTTCAAATGATCTCCCCACCTTTACAGAGACAATTGTGTCTGTTACATGAAGGTGCCTTCAGGCAGCCGAGGTTGATCATGTACAGGCACTATCTACTTAGGGTAAGAGTGTGGGCAGAAAAGCTTAAGGCTGCCAAGGAGAGAGACAGGGGAGATTTCAACTGACCTAGAATTCTTCCTTGAGGGAGGGTCACTCACTTCTCTTACACCCACCCGAATTAGCTCCAGAGTTTGTTGCAAAGACCCATGCAAATGTACATGGCTGAATTGTCCTTGAGACGCTTTAAAAGTCCTTCCACGACCACCTTAGGCTTCTTCATCCAGGTCTACAGTAAGGGTTAGTGACTGCAGCAGTAGGAAATTAACTAACTATATTGGGGGGAAGCAAAGTCCAGACAAATATCAGCAGATAGGAACATTTGAGCTTCCCTCCTCCAGGATGATCCCAGGAATGAGATGATGTTTGCTGTCTGCAGAAAAGCCTAGCTAGGTGCCGAGAGGCTCACCCCCAATAGTCTGGCCACTCGGTAATGAATTCTTTGACCATAGCAACCCGCGAAACAAAGAAAACACAAAAGGACGATCAGCCCTGTGCAGCTGTTACATCTCTGCAGTCATACTGTTAGAGTGGCAGTGAACAATCACTACAAAGACCACCTAAAAGTATGAACTTAATCTAGCGCTTTATATATGAGATCTGTTATCTGTTCACCTCCACACCACTTTCTATGTAAAACATTTCCTGATCCCTCCAGGTGCCAGTGTCTTCATTCCCAAATCATGCATACCTATTTTGAAACACATATATACAAATGTGTGTCTGTATAACATAGGAGTGTATTATTTATATGTAGATATGTATATACATCTACATATATCTATACATATATATATGTGTGTGAGTTACAGAGAGATGGAGATGGAGATGGAGGTGGGAATCAGGATGAGAACAGAGATAGATAATAGAACAGCCAGGATGGATTTGTTTTCATTTTTGTACGCTCAGCACCTGCTACAAAGTGTTTAATAGTGCTTGGTGATTAACTCATTGAAAATAATGACAACACAAATGGGTGGGGCTTTTTAAGCAATTTTTTTATTCAATAACAACCTCTCTCCCTCCACATTCCTCCCTCTCCCTTCTCCCACTGAGGAAAAAAGAAAAACAAAAGCCATGTTACAAACACAGAGAGAGTCAACAAAACAAATTCCCACATTGGCCATGTCAAAAACAATGCCTCAGTTTGCATCTTGAGTCTATCACCTCTCTGTCAAGAGGTGGGTAGCATGTTTCATCACAAGTCCACTGGAACCATGGCTGGTCACAAGACTTCCTAAGTCGTTCAGACTTGTTTGTCTTTATAATGTTGTTGTTATTATATAAAATAATTTCCTGGTTCTACTCACTTCATTCTCCATCAGTTCATACAAGTCTTCCCAGGTTTCTCTGAAACTCTACCCTTCATCGAGTCTTATAAGACAAAGTAGATGCAAGTATTCCTCAATCACCTACTTCCATATTGACTTAATCAAAGCAAAAATCAAAGTTAACAAAAAGCAAGAAGAAAGAATTTTCAAAATCAATCAACAAATATTCATTAAACTCCTACAAAGTGCCAAGAACTGCTATGTGCTGAAAGTACAAATACAAAAATAAGACCATCCTTGCCTTCAATCAACTTACATTCCACTGGGTGATATGGCATGTTCTCAGATAAGCAAATACCAGGATACACACACATTTACGTATATAAGCGACATATAAGAATGACCACTGACAAATGGAAGAATGAGGAAGTCTCTTGAAGGAGGGAACCCTTGAGTTGAGCCTTGAAGGGAGCTGGTGATTCCAAGATGCAGAAGGGAAAAGAAAGAACATTCTATATGTGGAAAGCAGCCTGTAAAAAGTCACAGAGAGAGGAGTTAGAATGTTATGTTCAGAAAACAACAAGTGAGCCTGGTTTGGCTGGCACAAAGTGTGTGGGAGGGAAGTGAGGTGTAATTAGCCTGGAGAGATGGCCTGGAACCAGACAGCAAAGGGCTTTCCATGAAAAGCAGAGGAGTCTGGTTTTTGATCTAAAGGCAATCTTCAGAAAGTACTTAAAACTGGAAGCTGGGTTTTAAAAAGGAAGCCACTGAAACCATCCTTTACATGCAAAGATGCTACAATACTGGCTTGACCATGGGGTATCTTGGTTATGCATGTTTTTCCTAGGGAGGGAAAGAGGCCAAAGGCACCAAAAAAATTTTGGACCTTATTGTTATCAAAAAAGGTAACCAAGAGAACATCAGAAACTACTGACCCATATGCCTGCTTAACCATCTATATAAAACTTTTATGAGAAAGATCTATGCCAGAAGTGGGCACAGTACAAGTCCCAGGAGCTAAGAATGGTTTTTACATCTTAAAATAAAGTTTTATTGTATTTTAAAATGTGAAAAAACATTCTTAGTGGACAAAGGGTCGGATCTGGCGCTGGAGCCATAGTTTGCCAACCATGGAACTAAACACATAGCAAGAGTATCCTTAGTATACTTATCAGAAAAGTGCAGACAGACATTCTACAGGTGTATTCCAGAAAAATAGAGAATATAAGACCCCACTGCACTTATGTGTGTTTGTTGACTGTTTTTAAAAATTGATTCAGCAAAATAAAATAAAACCCATGAAGTCTCTTCTTCAACAAGGTATCGCACATATATGTCAAAATAATACAAGAGTTCCTGAAAGATATAACAACAGAGATAACCTAGATCAATAATCCTCTGATCATAAATATCAGGCAAGGCACAAGACAGGGAGACATATGTTTGCCAAAGATATTCACCTCTCTCCTGCAGGAAAGTAAGCACCAAGTCAAAGTGGAAAAGGGTTTTCCTATGGCTGATGAAATTCTTCTGAGATTTCTATTTGTGGATGACACGGAGCTAATGGAACCAAGCTCCTGAAAGAGTTGATCCTTGTATATGTAATACTGGATCACTGATGGTGTTCAGTATAGTAGTTTGACTATCTACTCATGGAAAAACCAAAAGGATAAAGAATGGCAATTGTCCAACTACAATATTCAGTTGTATGAACAATCTACAGACTTTACATATATGTATAAATGTATGTTTGCATGCATATAGACACGTGTGCACATATATGTTTACTTATACATAGTATGTGCTTAGCATGGTTTGTACTGTTATAAAAGCAAGCACCCTGACACATTTAGGATGGCCTGCCATTACAGGTTCTTAGATCTGCTTTTCTAAAAGGAAAGCAACTTTTGAGGGCTCAAAAATCACATTAATCAAGCACATATATCATTTACTTAGTTAAAGGGGAAAAGTCAGCACCCTAAACTTCAGAGAAAATACAAAGAAATAATAATCGACAGACAGGGCTCACAACTGGCTGATCATAAGCAATACATACAACACAGATCAACAGACAGATCCAACTGTCTTACCATATATGCATAGTTACCAGAGAAAGAAGCACCAACATCTGGGTTTTCAAAGTTGAGGGGCTCCTTAGCGGTACCCAGAGTCTTGTCTGGCCAAACAAACACTTCCAATGAGTAAGCCCCAAAGTAAAACTTCACCTCAGAGTACTTATACCCTTTTCAGAGCCAGAGGGCATCACAACCTCTGAGAACCAGTGCCTCATTAGAAAATTAACAAAAAGTGTGGGCCTTCCTACAAATCTTCCCTAATCAAACTCCCCTTAATGGGTAGGGAAGATCTTTAACTCTCATAGTTATCATTACAACTGTATGTATTTGCACGCATATATGTGTACACAAGTATACACATATATGCATACACAACGATGCATATGTGGATAAAGTCTATAGATTACCTATAAGCTACACGCCAAAGTTAGACAATAGTCATTCTTCATTCATTTGGTTTTTTGCAGTTAGACTAAAAACTCTTGAGAGAGGATAGTGACTAGCAGTCTAGTTCCATTAGTCAGTCCGTCAATAAACAGAAAGTTAGTTTATTAAATGCCTACTATGAGCCAGCCTACTATGCTAAGTGCTGGAAATACAAATATGAAAAATAAAGACCACACCCAAGAAAATTATAATCTGATGGGAGACAACACACAAAATGAAGCTAAGGGTTAGGGGTGTCATGGGGAGAGGGAGTAGAAAAGGTATTGATGGCTTGATAGAGTACAATCTGAAGGAGTGGAACTGGAAGACTTCTTTACATGGGGGTTCTAGTAAAAACTCTTTGCTCTACCATCCAGTCCTCCAATAAGAGAGCAGAGGATAATGAGAGTGCTAACGAAGTATGAGCACCAAAGCTCTCAATCTCCCAAGATGATAAGTTTCCTCATGATGAGGTTTCCTAGGGGTATGGTGGAGTCTAATCCAAGGAGTGCAGCTGGTGGGAAATGTGTCATGTTTATGTGTATGTGTGTGTTGTGTGTGTATATATACGTATACAGGCATCTATACACATATGTGTATTCACATATTAAAATGTGAATTTTTACGCATTTAGTATGTTTACGCATTTAGTGAATATTTACGCATTTAAATACGTGTGTGCATATTCATACACATGTATATATGTACGTGTATATATATATATATATATACATACCTCTGTGCATATGTGTATATATGTTTATGAGTACTATGTGTATGTGTTTGTATCCTGGACAGATGATACAAATGGATGAAATAAATAATGAATAAATAAAGAAATAAACAGAAGGAAGAGAGAGGGTTGGATTGCCTCTGGAAAATCACAAGTTCCTTTTAATGATCCCAAGCTTCATCCTGAAGCAAAAGCCCATTTTTTATGCCAATATTCTTATGGTGTTGCTATACGGCTGTGAATCAAAGAATGCTACTGTCATCATAGAATTAAAATTGAGTATCACTCTGAGGGAAGGACATAGTGAACACAAACAGCTGCAACCAAAACAAATGAGAAATTAAGAAGGAGATGAAGGATGAAAGGATGCTATCAAAGGGGCATGTAATAAAAAAAAAAATAGGTTGGTCACGTAATGATTGTAAGAGATAACCAACTGACAGCCCCCATACTCCACTATATTCTCAAGATGGCAGAACCAGAAAAAGATACTCAGAACATTGAGTAGTGCCTGGTTATGAACTGGTAGAAGGATACAGACAAGGATCCATGTAGAGTCAGTAGGGACAAAGGCTTACAATCTGCATCACAGATGCAGAAAAGAAATACTCAAAGAAACAAACAACAAAAAAAAACATGAGCCATGAGCTTTAGCTTCAGATTTGTTGGCCAAAATGCCCACACTGATGATGATCAAAGAGCCTGTTGAATATCTGAGTGGATCTTAAAGCAAGAAGAAGAAATGTCTGATCTACTAAAGATACCACTAACACCACAGATATGGAGGAAACTGAAGAAAAATGTGGAATGTCTCTCTTACTACAGCCAGTTATAGGAAGGGCCAACTGAGGATGGACGGCAGGACACTTCCAGCAAGTTAGTGCCAGAAGATAAAACTGAGGCAAAAATTTGGCTGAATGTTTTATTTCCTATTGAGCCTGGGGGAAGGAAGGCAAATTGGACAACGACAGTGAGCAGAGAGGTCATTCTTTAAGACTGTTCAGAAAATAGTTATAATTTAGAAGGAAACTTGAGAACAATAATTGATCCAAAACAATGAAAGACTCTGAAAGGTGAAAGGAAATGAACATTCTTTAGAAGAAAAAATGCAAATTACCAAAGACCATGTGAAAAGTGCTTTAAATCACTAATATTAAGGGAAATGCAGATTAAAACAACTCTGAAGTTTCATTTCCCATCCCTCAAATTGGCAAAGATGAGTCTAAAAAATGCAATCAGCCAATACTGGTTAGATTGTAAGAAGACAGGCACAATCACACACTGATAGGGGAGCTATCTGGTCTGACCACTCTGTAAACCAATTTAGAATTATGTAAGGAAAGTCAAGTTTGAAACTATTGATCTCCTTTGACCCAACCATCCCATTACTTAGTATATATCCCCAAGGAGATCAATGACATAGAGAAAGAGTCCTATATAAGACAAAATAGTTATAGTAGCACTCTCTGTTATGATAAAAAAAAACAAACAAACCTAAACACAAAATGAGTGCTCATTGGGTGACAGCTAACTAATCATGGTGCCTGAATGTAGTGGTATCTGATTGTACTATTAGCAATGACTAACAAGAGAAATTCAAAGAAACATGGGAAAATTTATATGAATAATGCAAAAGTAAATATCAATATCAAAAGAATAATATACACAATGGAAATGATAACACTAAAAAGCAACTGAATTTTGATGGATTATAAAGAATAATCTCAACCCTAGAGAACTCATAACACCTTCATTCTCTCAGTAGAAGGATGGGGTCTCCAGATTGTCTGACAGATAGATGACTTTCAGACCCAGTCACTATGAGTCAATTACCTTTACCTTAATGTATTTTTTTGTCACATAAAACATTTGGGGGTGAGGGGTGTTGGGGAAAATGACTGTGGTATAAAAATAAAAGTATAACAATAAAATGTTTTAAAAAAGACAAGGACAACTTCACAAGACATTTTCTCCCACAATATCTTTCATGGCAGATGGAAGTACTGTCAAATAAATATCACTTCTTAATGACTAAAGGAAGAATAATTTCTAGGGAAAACTTAACATCATTCATCCCAAACTATTTCCCAAATGTGATCCCATTACCTAAGTGTGAGGTTAATTAAGCTCACAAAGAAAGAGGAGAAATAAAATGGTGTATACATTTTCTTAAGAGTCCTATTTTCAGAATCAAAATTCTTCAAAAAGTCAAGCTTGAATTATTCAACCATTTTTATGGTTAGAGTAATCGTTTTATGAACATTTTCTGTCTGTCAGCTATGCTAGGTTGCGGGGAAAGACACACACACACAGTACTTCAGATGCTATTTTGGGGGTTGCACATGGCCTATCTTCTTTCAGTCCCCTCCTTGATGCTCTAGGCAGCTTACTCGCCAAGAATTAAAACATAATTTGGAAAACAATCCTCTACTTAAAAGCCGAAGATCAGAAGCCACCATCCTCTTCCATCCTCACCACTGAAATTAGGCTCATATACACCAAAAGCCAAAAATCTCTAAGGGATAAGGAGATAAAAGATTCAACATCCTAGTCATCATTAGAGACAGAGGGTTTAGAAACTGTCTAAAGTATTGTTCAAATTAGTGGTATAACTCTTCTACTCATTCTTCCTCCTGTTTAGAGAAAAACACGGTAAAGAATACTTTCCCAAAAATCTGGAGCATCCAAATGTGATGACTAACTCATTGTCACTGGCTGTAAATTCCTCAGGATTCCAGAACTAGTAACTATTTCTGTACAGTGGAAAGCATACAGTATTTTGGAGTTAGAGACCTTGTACTGGAATCTTCACTAACTACATGATCTTTGTCTTTCTGGGCCTCCATTTTGAACTAGATACCCTTTTTGGTACCTTCTAGGTCTGGATCTATAATGCTTTAGATGACCCTTACATATACACTGACAAAGGTTTAGTCTTGAGGCTGGTGACAGGAAGGTGACCTACAATTATCTGACTTTATGTACCAGATGCTTTTCTCAAAGCTTGCGTAAGTCAATTTTTTTTGTAAATCAAATCCATTTCAGTGCACTAATATATAAGGAAATCCTGTTGTAAATCTTTTTCTAAAATTAAATTGTTCCCTTAATTATCTTTAATGTTAATCTGGGTTTTCATACATTTAAATCTGCTTAAAAAAAGAAAAAATCTAGAAATGTTGAAAGAGAGGAAGGAAGGAAAGAAAGAAAGGAAAAGCAGGGAAGAAAGGAAGAAGGGAAGGAAGGAAGAGGAAGAAAAAAGGAAGGGAAGGAGAAAGGAAGGGAGAAGAAGAGGAGGGAAGGAAGAAGGAGAAAAAGGAAGGAAGGAAAGAAGGAAGGAAGGAAAGAAGGAAGGAAGGGAGGAAGGGAGGAAGGGAGGAAGGAAGGAAGGAAGGAAGGAAGGAAGGAAGGAAGGAAGGAAGGAAGGAAAGAAGGAAGGAAGGAAGGAAGAGAGGAAGGGAGGAAGGGAGGAAGGGAGGAAGAGAGGAAGGGAGGAAGGGAGGAAGGGAGGAAGGAAGGAAGGAAGGAAGGAAGGAAGGAAGGAAGGAAGGAAGGAAGGAAGGAAGGAAGGAAGGAAGGAAGAGAGGAAGGGAGGAAGGGAGGAAGGGAGGAAGGAAGGAAGGAAGGAAGGAAGACAGAGATAGAGAGATCACTGATTAATCATGTTCCAGGCATTGTGCTAAGTGTTGAGGATACAAATACAAGAAGAAGAGAGAGCTACTTCCCTCAAAGGGCTTACAGTCTCATGGCAGAAGACATCACATAAGGGGAGCTGTAGAAATAATAAAAACAACAAGTAACGTCTTTACCATGCCTACTGTGCGCCAGGCACCGTGCTAATCACTTTACAAATATTATCTCAATTGATCCTCACAACAGCTCTGGGAGATAAGTGCTATTACTATCCCCATTTTCACAGATAAGGAAACTGCAGCAAAGGTTAAGTAACTTGCCCAAGGTCACACAGCCAGTACGTGTCTGAGGTTGGATCTGAACTCACATTTTCTTGCCTCCAAGCTGCAACACATGGTGTGGAGATAGTAGAAAAATGTAATGGAGGCCTGGTTACAGAAAAAACAAGGTCAAACTCTGACAAACTTTCCTATCAAAGCCCAGCATCTTAAGGGAAAGTTAATTAACTCTCCTGAGACATGTAAAATGAGGATAATAACACAGCCTACCTCAAAGGGTGGGTGTAAAGATCCAATGAGATGATGTATGTAGGTGCTCTGCAAATCTTACTGCCATATAAGTATCAGTTATTATTAACTTTATTGTTATTAGAGAGACAGTATTGATAGAAAGTTAGCTTTGAGAGTGAAAGAAAATGTGAGTTAAAACTTTGACTTTGACACATACTGACTGTGTGACCCTAGACAAGTCATTTCTACTTCTACTTCTCTGTTTGAAGAGAATGTGCCAACTTACATTGGTATATGGAGTTTCTTTACAAGGATATTCCCTAATACTGATGAAATCACGGATCTAGTTCCCATTACCATAATGATCACCTTTATCATTGTTTTTTGTTATTAATTATCATTATTATTACACTGTGGGAGAAGTAGATAATCCAGATGGACCTCAGAAGATGACATCAGCAAGTTTCCTGAGCCTCCTTGCTTCACTTACCTTGATATCCCTTACCAAACTTCCCTGAAAGAGGATTTCTTTTATTATTTTCTGTCTGTATGTTTCTCACCTTCCCACCTACATTGCAAGACTCTGGAGACAGGAATTAGGTCATCCCCTTTTCTTGTATCTATCATGGCCCTTAAAAGATACATGTTGGTTTATTGGAATTATATCTGTAAAGATGGCAAGTCTAATGAAACCTACAAAGGTAAAAAGGGAGAGAAGTAACTAGCATTCCACCAAAGAACCAGTTGACGAATCTAACCTGACTCTATTAGATAGACTGAGTGACAGAATAGATCCATTCACTAAAGGTTAAGGCCAAGACCACTGAAGACCAGAGTTTCATCACTACAACACTTCTCTTGTTTCTTCCACTAATAAGACTAAAGGGGATCATTCCTCACTATGATGGCCAGGAGCCATCATTCAAAGGTATATCTAAAATCCATCTAAACACTGAGCTGAGAGAGGTGGACACCCCACTCCCACTTCCCAGTAGTCCTGGTGTAATTTTCCAGCCCCAAGAAGGCATTACCTTCAATTACCTACTTGGATACAAACAGGTAATTGAAGGGAGTTGAGAAAAGAGCAGTTCCCACAATTAAGGAACTGAAGGAATTGATTTATGAGGCAAGATTATAAATGAGCTACACATATATAACTTGGCACAGTTAGGAGCTGGGGCCCTGGTTCTACCGCTAAATATCAAAATGCTCTGAAAAACCAGGAGGGTAAGAGAAATGAGAGATGCACAGTTACCCACTTTTGCAAAGGTAAGAAGATGCATTTTCTCATCTCTACTACTTGGTCATAATAATTAGGCAGTGTATAAACTGTCTTTCAATCGGACCTTCTATTATTCTCTTCTACAAACTGCATGCTTCAGTCCTGTCATCTAAGCATGCCCACTTCTGTATTTCTGCTCCTGTCATTTAATCTTCTGTGGCCTGGAATGTCCTCTTGATCCATAGCTAGTTCTAATGAATCTTGAAGGGCTCAAAATTCACCTCCCCTATGAAACCTTCCTTGATTATTTCCCTCCCCTGCCACCTATGCAATCTTTACTCCCTTTGAGACATGGTTGGTGTATGGGTTAGTCTGGCTGAACACCTTTTTATCCCCTTCTTTGTCTTCTACACTTTGATGCAAGGGATGGTTTGCTGGGTAGAGGACATGGAAGGGATATAGTAAAAAATAAATAAAGATGTCTTTTAAAACACAGATCACAGAGATGTGACATGGCAGAGTTGGTAGAAAGCTAGCCTCAGCAACAGAAAAACCTAGGTTTAAGACTTGCCTGTGGGTGTGATCCAGGGAGACACAGATAAGTTCTCATTGCCCATCTCTCAGAGACAATAAACTGCAGAAAAGGTGCCAGTCTCCTCTGGTAGAGGAAATTACTCATCAAAAGTTTCCTACACTGATGAAATTGGAGATGTGGCTTAAAAAATATATTATGGTCAGATTGTAGAGTCTTGCAATTTTTTTTCTTTAAAATAAAAAACAAGCAAAAAGCTCCCCAGGCTTTCCAGTTGTCCCAATTACGTTATTATGGATTTCTAACTGAAGTGATTTTTGTCATCATGATAGGTTCAAGAACTTATACCTAAGATTCAATCCTAGGCATTCAATGTTTAGTCCCCAAAACTGAACAACTGCCCAGCACTTCATAACCCTGCAAACCCCAATCTGCTGGAGAGTTTCCATCTACTTGGCACTGAGAGCCAGAGCTCACACACCTTCCCAAAATTTCATATATAAGGCATTTGGGAATGCAGAAAACATATTAGCTCCTTCCTGCTCAGTTGCACTGGAATTGTACATGAACGCAAGCCAAATTGCATTCAAATGGCAACACAGGCCACTTCCAGATGGCCCAGAATGTGCCTCCCCACACACACACCTTCTTACTCAAAAGATGATTCCAGAAAGAGTCTAAATTTGATTCCAAAAGTGAACTTATTAGGAAAGTGAATATAAAAGAAGCTAGAAGGATAAACAGGAGTCATGAAGGGCAACTTTCCTTCCAAAAAGCCATTGATTTGGGAGCCCCCACAAGAGTCAGCTGGAAATGTAGCTTAGATCACTGAAATGTGTATTCCCAGACTTGAGTTCTCCACATGAGAATCTGAAATAAGAATTAATCATTACCCTTTGTAATTATATGAGAAAATAAAAGTGAATATAAACAGGCTCCTTTGGGGAAGAAAAGGACTTATTCAAGGGTTAAAGAGGTAAACCTTCTCTTCCTTACAAGCACCTCCCCTAAAACAGGTATAATCTTCCCCTTCCTTTTATTTTAGCCTCATAGAGATGTTCCAAAAATCTTACTTAGTGCCCCAACATATATACCAACTACTTCTCCCAATCCCTTCAGTCACCAGATTTACAAATATAAGCCATTCCTTTGAAACAGAAAATCTCAACTCTCAAATCTTCTCCACAAAGAAATTCCTATTAAATCTATGAGCAGGGGTTCTTAACTTGGGGTCCATGGATAGATTAAAGGAGTCCATGAACTTTTATGGACAAAAAGGACATCTTCATATCAATACAACTGATCTCTTCTGTAATCCTATGTATTTTATTTTATGTATTTAGGAACATTATTCTAAAAAAAGATCTCTAGGCTTTACCAGATTGCCAAAGGAGTCCATGGTGCATGCGTGCGTGCGCACACACACACACACACACACACACACACACAAGCTTAAGAACATTTTTATTAAAGGGTGTGAGTTCATCCTTCATTGCCGAAGAAGACCATTCCATCAGAGAAATGATGACATGACTTGCACTTGACTTTGTTTTGAGTGAGGCAGAGCTATGCAGGTCACCAGCCTCACTTTTCCTCCAGAGCCGTCTGAATGCAGTGACCAAATACTCATCAGGATGACTGGAGATGACCCAGGATGAGGCAACTGGGGTTAAGTGACTTGCCCAAGGTCACACAACTAGTGAGTGTCAAGTGTCTGAAGTGAGATTTGAACTCAGGTCCTCCTGACTCCTGCACTGGTGCTCTATCCACTGCACCACCTAGCTGCCCCTATTAAAGGGTAAGCTTCTGGTGAACAGGCATCATCTACTATGATACTTAGTCCTCCTTATTCTCACTCCCTTGTGAGACTATCCCAAATTTATCCTTTTAATATCTTATCTGAACATAAGTATTTGCATGTTGTAGCCCTCAATAAACCATGAATTCCTTGAGAGCAAGGAATGGGGTGTTTTTTTTTTTGGTCTTTCTTTATATACTAAATAATTAGCACAGTCAGTATCTGTTACATAGTAGGTACTTAATAAATGATTAATTTATTAAGCAGGTACTTAATAAATGTATTACTTGGCTCCAGAAGACAGGGCTGAAATTCTTAGTAAATGGAAACTGCAGAGAAACAGATTCAGGCTATGGGGTAAGAAAAATCTTTCAAACAATGAAAAAGGCCAAAAAATGAAATGAGAGCCCTTGAGAGACAGTGGGTTTCCCTTAACTGAATCAAAAAGCTGGATGACCCTTCACAAGGTTTGTTGGGGGAAGAAGGGGTATTGGTTAGGTATGGGTTGGATAAGAAAACCTTGGATAAGAAAGGGCTCATTCCAACTCTAAAATTCTTGGATGATGGGAATGAAACTGAGCGAAAGAGGACTAAGGAAGCAAGATTTCCTTTAGATCTATGGATTGATTGTTACATTTCTTTTGCCATTTTCCATGATAAAATTACTCACCTTAGATGTCTAATACGTGCTGAAGCCCTTAGTGATCCATAAAATAGCCCCAAAGAAAATTCTGCCTTACAGAAATCTGCCCTATGGGAACCTAAACTGCAACGGTTGAAGAACTGAGTCTCCATCCAAAGTAGAAGGTCACTCGTTGGACTGACTGACAGAGGGCTGGAATTAGGAATGAGTTAGACACAGAATATGCAAACATCTTCATAACAGCTACTACTACTATTGTTTCCATTTCACCTTCTCACTCCAATTCCTCTAGGCTCCATCTATATATACCTAGAGACAACAGCGATGACAGTCTTTGCAGGTATACAGCCAGGAAGGTTCAAAGAGGGCTGGAAGTAGTTCCCCATAGCTTCTTTTCAATCTCTATCTCATTTATTGTTGCTGTTCAATCATTTCAGTGATGTCCAACTCTTTGTGACCCAATTTTGAGTTTTTTTGGCAAAGATGCTGGCATGTTTTGTCATTTCCTTCTCCAGCTCATTTTGAAGATGAGAAAACTGAGGCAAATAGGATTAAGGGACTTGCCCAAGGACACACAGCTAGTAAGTGTATGAGACCAGATTTGAACTCAAGTCTTCCTGACTTCAAGATCAATGCTCTATCTACTGCAGCACTCCTAGTTGTGTTGAGGGTGAGGAAATAGTTGATCCTTGTGGAGAAAGCAGTCATTTCCATAGTATGATCAGAGAATTCTCTGAGAAACTCATGCTCAAAAAAATCTCCTTCATTTAGACCTGAAATTCCTCCCAGAGCTAACAAATCCTGAGATCTCCTGTGAATAGGCTTGTCATGTTATGAAGGGGCATGAAAAAAAAACTGGAAGAATGCCAAAATGGAAAAAAAAAAAAGATTAGTTTTAAAGTAGAGAGGAGCTGAGTTCTAATCAAGACTCTGTCACTTCCTACTTGTGTGACCTTGGGCAAACCTCTCTGTTTCTTCCTCTGTAAAAAAGAGATGTGTAGAAGTCAGCTACATGTAGAAGTGGATACAATTTTGGATGTGGAGTCAGGAATACCTGAAATACAATCTTGCCTAGGATACTTCTCAGCTGTCAATCAATGTGTCTCAGTCTTAGTTCCCTCCTCTATAAAATGTGTATTATAATAGTATCCATGTCACAGAATTGTTATAATGATCAAATGAGATAATATATGTACTTTGCAAATCTTAAAATATCATAAAAAGTTATTTATTATTATTATTAAAATACAGAGATTTGACTAGATTAGTTTTAAGAACTGTTCCATCTCACGAGCTTGTGCAGAGATATGTTCTGTATCTATGATACTGAAATCCTAAGAGAATTAGGTCAAGAAGTTAAAGGAAGAAAAAAATAGAAAGAAGAGAGAATTTCTAGAAAGATCATATAAGTGAGAGGCTGCATCTCAACCAAGCTCCCCTTCTTACCTCAAAAAAGAAAAATAAAATAAAATAATAAACACAATAATAAGAGCAGAAATAAACCATTTCACCCATGTTAATTCTTACACATAAAGTGATGTAGAAGATTATACTGCCTTATTGTTTCTTTCTGGTTCAAATTTTTCCTGCAACAGTCCCCAAGCCTTTATGACTATCACAATGACAGTTTCTTAGAGTCTCCCACTGACAATATTTTAGGTGGATTTCTCCAATCCTTTACAAGTAGAAGGTCATGATTTTTCTCAATATCAGCGTTCTGGCTAGCAGAACGGATAGACATGGTTTGGGGAGGAAGGGGGCAGGGACACAGTCAGAGGCAAGCTCCAGAAGAGAGGTGAGAAGTATGGAGTAAACCCAGCACCACATAACAGTAGAAAGGCATCAAATAAACTAAAGAAAATACATAGTAGAGGGGACAATAGCGGTAACTTTCAATAAGATCTTTGAGTATGAAGTAGTCACTAAGCCCAGTTCCTCTTCATCATGTCAAAACAGCAAGAAATATTTTTTATTATTTTCTTACTCTAATTGGCATAACAAATTGAAGATAGAATCACATTCTTTATAAGAAAAACCTACCAGAAAAAAAAATAACAGAGAAGAAAATAAGTAAATGAGAGTCTAGCCCCAGGCCCTAGAATGTAGTAGGCGTTTAATAAATGTCTGATGGATAAAAACAACCAAAAAATATGCAATATAGCAAAGACCCTGGGGTAAATGAAAACAGTAGTATGGAAAGAACTGAAAATCCCTCAGAAAATAAGAAAGTACTATAACTAACTTAACTCCCAGAAATGATAACAAAACAACTTCAAGAAACTCCATAGTGGCAAAGAAACACAAACATAAATTAATTAAAATAAAAGTAATGGAAAGTGGGATGAAAATCTTAAAGGAAAAATTTTAAAACAGATAAAAAATAGATAATTTAGAACAAAGGTCATAGGATTTCAAAAAATAAATAATTCTCTGAAAAAGAGATCAAACAATTTGGATATAAAAATGCATTAATGGAAGAAAAATGGACACAACAAAATCAAAAGACAATAATATAAGAAAAGCACATGAGTTCTTTATAAGCCAAGAAAACTGATCTTGAAAACAGAATGCACAGATGCAATCTAAAAACCATAAGTTTTCTACTAAAAAAATGAAATAAAATCTTTGAATAATATATTTCAAGAATTCATATAAGAAATTACTTAGAAGTACTGAGAAATGAGAATACAGTTTGAGACTTCATAGGACACTGATAGGGAGAAACCCAAAGTTTAACTCACCAAGAAGTGTCATGATCAAGCTTCAGAGGCTTACCTCATTTTACAAACTGAAAGTGTATCACAACCTTGTATCAAGTAAGTCTACCAGTACCATTTTTCCAATGGCATGTGCTCATATCATGTTTCTGTGTCACATGTTGTTAGTCTCACAATATTCCAAACTTTTTCATTATTATTTTATCTGTTAGAAAATCTGTGATCAGTGATCTTTGATGTTACTATTATAATTATTTTGAGGTGCTTCAAACCATACCTATGTAAGATGACAGACTTAATCAATAAATGTTATATGTGTTCTGACTGTTCCACTGACTGACCATTCCTCCATCCCTCTCCTTCTCATCAAGTCTCCCTGTTCCCTGAGATAATAATATTGAAATCAGACCAATTAGTAACCCTACAATGGACTCTAACTGTTCAAGTGAAAAGAAGAGTCAATCAATGAGTCAAACTTCAATTTTTTTATTTTTTATTTGTTTTTTTTGTATTTTATTTTTCATTTTTATTTTAAGAAATTGCCATAACCACCCCAACCTTCAGCAACCACCACCCTGACCAGTCAACAGCCATCAGCATCAAGGCAATACCTTCCAGCAGCAAAAAGATTACAACTCACTGAAGGCTCGAATCATGGTTAGCATTAGTATTTTTAAATTAAGGTATGCATGTTTTTTTAGACACAATACTATTGCACACTTAATAAACTACAGCACAGTATAAACATACCTTTCATATGTACTCAGAAACCAAAAGATTCATGTGACTCGCTTTATTGCAATATTTGCTTTATTGCATTGATCTGAAACCAAACCTCCATATCTCCTAGATATGCCTGTACAATAAATCTTTCAAGAAGTAAGGACAAAGTCCTTTACATATTGAGGAAAAACAGTACAAGTAACTCAAGACTATCTTTTGTTTGAAAAAAGGGAAGAGAAAAAGAGATAAGGAAGGAAGGAAGGAAGGAAGGAAGGAAGGAAGGAAGGAAGGAAGGAAGGAAGGAAGACAAGAAGGCAGGAAGGAAGGGAGGGAGGAAGGAAGGAAGAAAAGACTGGATATGCTATTCCAAAAAGTAAAGAAATTATAACCCAAAATAACATCATGAAATGCTAACTTTAACCATCAATGACAAAATATTTTCACAAAAAATGATGGAATTTGAGGGGTTTTTTCTTCAGAGGAAGGTGAGCAGGGCATTTGGGATACAAATTCAAAACAAAAGAAAGCTAAGCAAGGCCACAGCAAGAAACGACTAAAAAATTGAATTAATGGCTCATGTGCTTCTAGAACTTGACAGGACTATCACAATTTAGCATTTTCACAATGCTGAGAGCATCAGAGGGTGGGAGAATGGGATAGTATCCATAGGTAAAATCCACATATACAAAAGAAAAATAGTCAAAGGAAGCAGGAAGAAGGAAGGGGTGGGGGAGTAGAAGTAAAATGAATATTTCTTGGACTAGAGCCCATTTTTCCTCAGCTGTAAATTAAAACTTTTGGGGTAGAGCTATACAACGGAAGATCTTTAGAGATGGGAAAAGGAGGTAGTAGGAGGATACAGATATAACCTTATTTCACCTGATCAAGAAAGGAGAAGCTGCAGCCTTTTTATTTTCTTGCCTTGCCAGAAAGGCACAGGAAGAGAGCAAGGGAAAAATCTTGGGAGGTTAGGGAGACGGAAAAAGAAGTTGGCAAATCCAGCCATCTTCAGCTGTTACATAGATTTGCCTAGAAAAAGCCTCATGAGAAGATGTCTCTCTTCACCTCCAACCTAGGGAGTGAGGAGTATCTCATAACACAATTCTGTACGGTTGTTTTAAATAAACATAGCCAATTCTAGTTGTTTCCTATTTAAATTGAAATAAATGAAAAGATATTTTAGGCTGTTCAAACCAAGGCCCCTTGGGCAGTACCAACAAGCTGCACAACCTTTCATTTTGTAATTATTAACTGCTTAGTAAGCTTAAAAGCAGCATCTGCACCAGCCACTATATAATTATGAGATAATTTTGGAATTAAGACATCCATAAGGTGGCACAACCTCAGCTAAGGGAAACACATACCTCTTTTACACTCTCAAGTCATCCCAAAATGCTCATGAGAGCTCTCTCAGATAGTTTCTTCCTCACTCAGATCCTCTCCTACTAGCTGGTATTTTGAAGGTTTGAATGAAAGCCCTGTAGTCCATACTTTGTCTGAATACTTTGCTGGTGGTGGTGGTTTAACCATCTTCTAGACTAGTGTCCCTGCTTCTGGCTTTCTTATCTGTACCAATATCCCTGGGGGTGTCATTCTGACTACCTGCTGTACTTTTTTCAATTCATTTCAATAAATATTCATTTAGTGCCTACCAGAGTCATACCTAGGATGCAGCAATCGGAGTTTTGCTTCAAGGCATAAAAATTTAGAGGGCATTGATAGTGCATACACTTGTTTAGCAGCACAGAAGCAACTGAGCCTAGCATTTGGTTAGCAAGAATAATCAGTTAAAATAGGAAAGCTATTACTTGGCAAGCTTCTTCCCCACCTCACACCCCAGCAGAGCTCTTTTGCTGCCCCACCCCTTTTATTGTCTTTCCCCAGTGGTAACTCTCTCAGAAGTATCCACCTATGGAGACTGAGTCACTCACCTACAAAAAAAAAAATCTGAATTTTTCTTTAAAAATTTATTTAGGGGCAAGTTTGTAAACTTAAGAATTAGGAATTTCTAAAATTAGGAAATTTAGGAATATTTTGTGAAGGCTGGCCATGGTCCAAAATTGTAAGTTACAGTTCTGATATCTATTAGATTCTTAGCACTATAGTACACTCTCTGGGGGACATAAGAGAAAAGAAGACATATTCCCTGCTCCCAAAGAGTGTCCTATCTACTTAGGACTATAAAGACACCAGATGAAAAATCTGAAATAATAATGTGACAGCAGATGGTTTAATGTTCCCCAAAAGCATTAAAGAAGGAACAGATTTCTTTTTCTTCTGTTTCAAGGGAATTTCTACCTTATCTTTAATTCCAATTATCCCAGCCCTTAAGCTTTATCTTGCTTTTTTCTGCTACTCATTTTGGACTTTTTTTTTTTAATTTCAGAACAGCCCTTGTTATTGTCCAATTGTTTTGGTTGTGTCCAACTCTTCATGACCCCATTTGGAGTTTTCTTGGGAAAGATACTAGAGTGGTTTGCCATTTCCTTCTCGAACTCATTTTACATATGAAGAAACTGAAGCAAACAGGGTGAATTGACTTGCCCGGGATCACACAGCCAGTAAGTGTCTGAGGCTGGATTTGAACTCAGAAAGATGAGTCTTTCTGAATCCAGGATCAGCACTCTATGTACTATACCACCTAGCTGCCCCAGAAAATGTAGTAAAATAGGGAGGAAAAAAGAAGGGGAGTTGGGATATATGAGTAAGTTATACCACTAACCTACACAAAACTACATTATATGTTAGGGGGGTGGCAAAGATTTCGACTTGTGGTATCTTTGTGCACTACCCATTACACGTTGCCAATTATTACCAATAGCAACATATTACCTATATATTACCCATTAACACAGCGATAATCATAATTTGATGGCAGTAATGGTGATGACAAAAGTTAGAAAAGTTGAGAGACCAAATCATCTCCTGAACCTTCCTATCCTAAGAAATATGAACATGAGTTTCACACCTAATGTCCCCTGATAGTCAGGATATGAGATCAGCCCCAAGCCCATACTTATTGTATATTAGTACAATCTATTGTATTGTGCCCTATAACACATCCTATGCTCTTGCTAAAGGAGCTTACTTGATATTCTAGTACATAATATTTCATTCTCCACTTCTCTGGGTTTGACCAGTCTTTGCCTCATATCTGGAATGCATTCCCACCTCAATTCTGCCTCTGAGAGTCAATATCTTCCTTCAAGATTCAGCACAACTGCAAACTCCTCCATGGATCCTATCTTTCAACCCCTCGTTACCACCATCTTCCTTCCCTCAACCATCAAATTGTGTATTTTATATATACTTAGGATCATAGGGTCTGTACACGTTGTTTTCATCCAGCAGAATATAAACTCCTTGAGGTCAGGACTATTTCATTTTTTCTCTTTACAGATAGTTTCTGGAACATAATGGGCACTTTATTAAGTAATAAATGCTTATTTAGATATTAGTTCTTCTTAAATGAACAAATTCATTAATCTGTCACCCTCTCTGCCCATGTGCATTCTCAAAGTAACCTGGTTGCTGTCCTTCATTCTCAAAGAGGACCAAAACGACATCACCATGATAAAGTGAAGTTTCAATGTGTCCAACTGTGGTTGATCAGACCAATACAAGCTCAGAATGCTCTACTACAGATTGGACACAGATGGTCTGAGCGAGCATTTGGGGTGGTTATTCCAAATTTGCACATCCTACTTTTCCTTTGTGCTGTTTCAATTCTGCTTTGCTCATAGAGCATAGCACCTTTTCTGATGTGGGCACTCCATGCTGAGCAGTCCTGTGCCAGTGTCTCCCATGTTGCACAATCAAATCCAAAGTTCTTGAGAGAGACCTTGAGAGTATCCTTGTATCGCTTCTTCTGACCACCATATGATCACCTGCCCAATGTGAGTTCTCCATAAAACAGTCTTTTTGGCAAGTGTACATTTTGCATTAGAACAAGATGGCCTGCCCATTGGAGGTGTGCTCTCTGAAGCATAGTTTGAATGCTTGGCAGTTTAGTTCAAGCAAAGAACTCAGTGTTTGGTACCTTATCCTGCCAGGCGATCCTCAGCATCTTCCTAAGACAGTTCAAATGGAAGTGATTCAGTTTCCTGGCATGGCGCCGGTAAACAACCATGAGGTCAGCACAATGGCTCTGTAGACCTTCAGTTTGGTAGTCACTCTAATACTTCTTCTCTCCCAAATTTTTCTTTAGAGCCTCCCAAACAGTGAGCTAGCTCTGGCAATGCATGTGTTAACCTTATTATCAATGTGTACATTCCTGGAAAGCACACTACCAAGGTAAGTGAATTTATCCACAGCATTCAAAACTTTTCCATTTGTTGTAACTGATGGTTCCATGTATGGATGGTGTGGTGGTGACTGACAGAACACCTGTGTTTTCTTGGTGTTAATTCTTAGACAAAAATTAGCATAGGCAGCAGAAAATTGATCCACACTTTGTTGAATCTCAGCTTCAGAGGCTGCACTGAGTGCACAATCATCTGCAAACAGAAAATCATGTACCAACACTCCCTCCACTTTGAGTTTTGAGTGCCATTAGGCTCCTTTCATGTGGCAAAGCACCTGTTGCTGATTCTATTGCAGCTGAAATATATAAGGTAAGGGGACCACTGCTCATATAAAAGCTGACTGAAATATCCCACATTATATGGCAAGAGGAGGTTATCCCCGAGGAGTTCAAAGATGCTTCCATTGTCCATCTCTATAAAGGTAAAGGGAATAGATTGTCCTGAAGGGAGGGTCTCTCTTTTAGTCATTGCTGACAAGATTCTTGCTAGAGTCCTCCTTAATAGGCTGACCCTTCACCTGGAAGATGGTCATATACCTGAGAGTCAGTGTGGCTTCAGAAAGGGCCAAAGAACAGTTGATATGGTGTTTGCTGCCCGACAACTCCAGGAGAAATGCCAGGAGCAGAACAGAGGTCTGTACACAACATTTGTAGATCTGACCAAGACCTTTGACGCTGTTAGTCGTGATGGCTTATGGAAAATTATAGCAAACTTTGGTTGCCCAGAGAAGTTCATCAGCATTGTACGTCAATTTTGTGATGGCACATTTGCCCGGGTTCTGGATAATGGACAAAGCTATCATGACTTCCCAGTCACCAATGGAGTAAAAGGCTGTGTGCTTGTTCCCATGATTTTTAGCATGATGTTTTCAGCCATGTTGACAAATGCTTTCAATGAGGATGAACACAGCATCAAGGTCAACTTCCATGCTGATGGTAAGTTCTTCAATTTGAAAAGGCTACAAACCAAGACAAAGTAACCAACTGTGGACATGAAAATGCTTTCGAAAATAGTGCTATTACAAATGGAAGACAGATTCCTTTTTTGCGTATACACACTTAAAATATAAGAAATGTTGTAGAATGGATAGAGGGCTGAATTTGGAGTCAGGACGACCTGGGTCCAATACCTAGTCTCCAATACTTGTCAGCTAGTTGACAAGCCAACTACTGCATCTATCTGAGCTTCAGACAAATTCCTAGGATTTACTAACTAAATCAAAGGTGGGTCGCCCTCCACCATGAGACTAGGAGCTTCTTACATTGACCAAATCACAGATCTGTCTCATACTCCCAAATACAGGAAACCAAAGTTGGGATAAGAAGAAACAAACAATGCCTCTGGGTTCAACCACTGTGGGAAACAATTATATGGTAATTGGTTTATAAAAAGTTTGATAAGCTTCTACCCCACATAATAAGACTAGGAAAAAGAAACCTTCAGGTCTCTGGATTTTTCAGTGAAACGAATGTGATTTTCTTTGGGTGGGAGAGAACTAAATTCCTCCATCAAGTCCACCCCCAACCCAGAAAAGCCTTTCTTCCACATAACCCCTGATACATTGAAGATGAAACTTGGCTCTGGAACAGCTTCATTATTCTTGCTGCAAACCATCTGTCAAATTGTGTTTAACAAGTAGGGTAAATTCAAGAGAAATAAATAACCATTTTCTGCAGACTCTCATGTCCACACAGGTATACTTCAGATGAGCAATGCTTGACATAAAACGCACGCGCGCGCGCACACACACACACACACACACACACACACACACACACACACTTACTTTCTCAATTTCCTGGCAATGATCTATTGCTTAAATATACAACAGTCAAATACAAAGACAGACAAAGATGCAAATCATTATGTTTCTTCCTCCTCCTTCTCCTCTTCTCTCTTCCACCAGCCTTCAACCCTCCCTTCCACTTCATTTTTTTCCTCTGGGGACTCAGCCCCAAACCAGTTCCTTCCCTTACCAAACTGCCAGTTCGCAAGAAGCCCAGTGACTCATTCACAGTCCTCTGAAAAACCAAACAGCACATAAATCACCAGCTAAAACTAACCCAACTTCAAACTCCACCGTTCCAACATTAATAGTGCCTTTGTTGTCAATAAACCCATATTTGACTTCTCCTATTTTTATGTGTATTTTATTTATAAATTACTAATGCTTTTCCTGGAGCAAAATGGTTGAAGTAATAGTCTACACCAAGCTATATCTCTGTCAGCTAGAGGGGAAAAAACACAGTTCAAATTGAATCAACGAGGGAGAACCATTAGCTGGGAATATACAGGCAATTCCCAATTCTGCTCCATCATCACTACCTACACTTACCATTCTACCTACCAGGAGGGAACCAGCACTAAGTGGACTTTTAAATTATTCCATAGTCAATCAAACAGATGGAAAGTGAGAGCAGTGCCTGGAAGCCAATTCAACGACTGTTTTCCTATTTGGGGGAGAAAAAAGTCATGATCCATGCCTCTTGGCCAACATTATTAATTCAAGGATTGAATTCAACAAGCACTGATTTTGTTACCTAACATGTTCTAGGCCCTGGTGATACAGACAAAAACAAAGTAGTCTCTGCCATCCAGAAGCTTATATTCTACCACTGTATTAAAGTCTCTAAAGTCAAAAAACAAATCAGTACCTGAAAGAGCCCTCCAGTCCTGCAGGGATCTCAAAGGACTTTGGGTTACATTAATTAACTCTAGGATGGAGGATGCTGCAGCAGCTTAAAGAGTTCAGTCCTCAGGGAGAAGGGAAGGGACTAGTTTAACTACCTACAGGGAAATGCTGAATATTAGCAGGTAAGTCAAGTCAACTAGAGTTAGGGGTTCCAATCCCAACTTTATTCCCCCTAAATTGCCACATCACCCCGGTCTGGTTAATCCCCATCTTTCTTGTAAGAGGATGCCTGGATCACCCAGTCAATAGGCATTCAGTGAGTACTGACACTGTGCTAGACACTGTGTGGTGTACTGGGTAGACAGAATGAGACAATCCTTACTCTCAAGGTTCTTACATTCTATAAGTGGAGAGAACGTGAATATATGCAAAAGAGGGAATAGATATCTCATGGATAAGGTGCCAGAAAACCTGCAGCCTTGTACTACTGCCCACTTAGAAAAGGCTAGAGAAGAAACAGAATACCCATTTCCATCCCTTAAAGAGCATGTAGTTTAGTTACTAGGAAAACGTAAAGAAAGGCAGGAAGCAAAATGACAGCAATATGTTGGTCTTTTGATATGGAATAAAAACACTTTTCTTCCCCTGCATCCTGTCACTATTACCTCTAAAGGTATAAATTCAGTTCAGTTCAATCATTTTCATTAGTGTCTGACTCTCTGTGACCCCATTTGGGGTCTTCAGGACAGAGATACTAGAGTAGCTTGCCATTTGTTTCACTAACTTATTTTGAAGATGAGGAAATTGAGGTAAACAGGGTGAAATGACTTGCCCAGGGTCACACAGATAGTAAGTATCTGAGGCTGGATTTGAACTCAGGAAGATGAGTCTTAAAGAATCCAAGACCAGAGCTCTGTGCTCTATGGCACCACCTAGCTGCTCCAATACATACTTTCCCAATGCCGCCAGAAAGACAAAAAGGTTTAAGGGAAATAAAGATAATGTTAACACAAATGATCTCCCACAAAATATGATGTTTTTAAAAAATTTTAAGCTCATGTTATCCCATGTATTTGATGTATTCAAATCTCATAGTATTCACCATTGCATCCCATTAACAATTAGTATTTACTCATTAATATTTAATAATACATAGCCAGGCTTAACTTTACTGATTTCACAGAATCTTTGAGTTAGAAGTAACCTTGGAAACCCATCAAGTTCAGTTCCTTCACTGTGCAAATGAAGAAACCGAACCCCAGAGAACTGACATGATTTGCCCCAGGCCACATGGTCAGTTAGCAGCAGAGATTCAAGACTCAAAGGCAAGTCTCTCAAATCATTCCAGGGTATACATACCACAATGCTTCTTGTATGCATATGCTTAACAATAAAAATAATAATTCTGCCTCTGGATGTTCTATCCAGGATGGGATACTGTTCTAAGGAAGCAACAGAGCATATGTCTAGAGGATTGTGGATTCAATGATACTTTCCTATGACTGCAGAAGGGGTATGAAGCAGGAGTAGTCTGGGGTCTCAGAAGCACTGCCCATTGGCATAACATTCCAGAGATGTGACCAGCCATCCTGAAAAGGTTATTACATCTTAACTTGGGCCCTCACCAGATTCACATGGGAGATGCAAGTGAATTGGCCTCCCTAATGCCCTTATTGGTGCCTAAGATGTTCAACTACCCCAAAAAGGCCAAAGATCTGAGCAGAACACATACATGCTCTCTTGTTCCCCAACCTGACCAATAGCAGGAGGTTTACTAACACATAATGCCTAAAATCTGAGGAGATGAAGGATGTGACAAAAAGCATCCGAAGTGTATTTCTCCATTAGACCTTTTGGTGGAGAACAACTGAATGCAAATCCTCTTGGCATTAAGGCTTCAGCAAGAGTCTGCTCACACCTGAGCAAAGGGAGTAAATAGTGTCATATTAGAAAGAAAAACCCAAAAAATAAAAAACCCAACAAGAAAAACATAATAACACCATCTACAGATAAAGCCTCATTAAAGCACACACACAGCACAGCAGAGTCCCTGGTACAGAGAATAAGTAAAGTAAACCCACGGTTTGCTATGAGAATTAGCCACAGGTGCTAGAAGTAAGACAGAAAATGGAGAATCTCCCAGCAAACAGAGAAGCCAAGGGGAATTTTACAGTGGCTTGCAAAGAGTGTACTATGTCTGTGTATCTGTCAGTGCCAAGTAACAGCTATGTGTGAATTGGATGTTCCCCCACACCTGGAATTCTCTCCCTGTCTCCTGGCTTCCTTCAAATGTCAGCCAAAATGCCAAATGCTTCAAGAAGTCTTTCCCAGGCCTCTTTAATCTTGGTGGCTTGTCTTTAAGACTATCTCCAATTTATCTTATAAACATCTTGTTTGTAAATAGTTACTTGAATTTGAGATCCTTGAAGCCAAGGACTGGTTTTTTGCCTGGCAAATAGTAGGTGTTTAATACATGTTTGTTGACTTAGCTTGATGAAATGCACCTTGGCCTATCTAGGAAAGAAGGAAATCACAGGTTTAGAGCTGGGAGGGACCTTAGAGATCATTGAGTCCAGTGCCAGGATTTTACTGAAAAAATGGAGTCCCAGAGAGGTTAGGGGACCTGCCTATGATCACATGGGTAGTAAGTCTCTTAAAGTGAATTTGAACTCAGGTTTTCCATATTCCAAGTCCAATTTACTATCTTCTGCACTATTCTGAAGGACCATTCCTCTGCACTCCAGGTCTTCAGAGAGAAGCTATTGTGTTCTTTGAAAGGATGAAGTAAGTGCCTCACAAAGAATTGGAAATTGCAGGTATACCCATCAATTGGGGAATGGCTGAACAAGTTGTGGTATATGAATGTAATCGAATATTATTGCTCTACAAGAAACGATGAACAGGAAGACTTCAGAGAGGCCTGGAAAGACTTACATAAACTGATGCTGAGTGAAATGAGCAGAACCAGAAGAACATTGTACACAGTAACAGCCACATTTTGTGATGACTAACTTTGATAGACTTAACTCTTCTCAGCAATTCCAAGGAACTCATGATGGAAAATGCTATCCACATCTAGAGAAAGAACTATGGAGTTCAAATGCAGATCAAAGCATATTATTTTCTTTCTTTTTCTCTTTCTCATGGTTTTTCCCTTTGGTTCTGATTCTTCTTTCACAACATGACTAATGTGGAAATATGCTTAATATGATTATACACATATACCCTATATCAGATTGCATGCTGTCTTGGGAAGGGGGAATGGAAAGGGGAAAGAAAAAATTTGGAACTCGAAATCTGATAAAAGTGAATGTTGAAAACTAAAAATAAATTTTAAAATTCAAAGAAAAAAGGAAAAAAGAAAGAAGTACCTCAGAGAAAATAAAGGAAAAAAGAAGTAGAAGGGAGCAAAGGATCATCTTAATCTTTGTCACAGGACCAGAGAATAAAAGAGGGCAATGCACAGAATGAGGAGAAGATGGGCCTTGGGAGATATGTGGTATGGGTGACATCTCTTCCAAAAATAGAGGAAGCAACTACTTGTGCTCCAAGGAGTAAAGATACAGATCTGCAGGGGCCACAAGGAGAGAGGCATCCAGTACTAGTGAGAAGAAGAGCCCAGGTTGCTGAGGAATACCTAATTTGGGGTGAACAATTTGTTATCATCCTGGAGCAGGTATCTGGGACATGACGGAGGGCCTCCCATAAAACCTGCCAACTACTTCTTACTTCTGATAATAAACTTGGAGGTGAGTGACAACACAGACGATATCCACAAAGTATTTCTAGGGATTAAGGCATCCTGGGCAAGAAACTGAAGATCTTGAAAAGATACGATGCATTTTTACCAAAGCTACCATATAAAAGGGTTTCAGAAGAGAAAAAATAGACTTAGAAAGCAAAAAATGTATCTGAGAATGGGATTGGAATTCCTGGAACAAAATATAAGATAAAAGAATGATGATCTCCAATCAAGGAAATAATCAAACAAGAGCCAGCTTTTGAAATTATGTTTTTGTATGTACATTTGTAAATCTGATCAAGAAATCTTTCAACCAAAAATTTAGAGGAAAGAGAAAACTGCCCACTGTATCGGATGAAAGAGAGAAGTAATATGACATAGGAAGATGACTGAGGAAGATGACAGAAATTCAGAGTAGACAACATCCAGGGAGGGGCAATAATAAAAAAAAATTATGACCTCAGATGTCTATGTGCAAACATGTGCAATGAACAAGATGAACTAGAGATATTAATGCAAGAAAGTAAATTTGATCTGATAGATCGATCACTAAGACTTGCTAGAATGGTATTCATGACTATAATGTGTCTTGGAAACATAAACTTTATTCAGAAAGGACAGGTCACATTGAAGATATAGTGGAGTAATACTGTTCATCAAGAATACATATGGGGAAGTTCACAAACCAAATTTTAAAACATGATACAGACCATTTTGGTGAGGATAAGTGGAAGGAGAAACTGAAGCAGTACTGTTGCAGGAATTTATGAATATTCTTATCAGCCAGGCCAGAAAGAGGATATGGATGATGAATGTGGGAAACAGACCACAAAATAAAAATAACAAAATAATTGCATTTTTGTAATGATGCTTTAAGGTTTAGGAAGTATTTTATAAATATCTCATTTAACGCCACAATCTTGAGGTATTATCACCATTTCTGTGGTTGCTTTTCAGTCATTTCAGTAGAGTCTAATTCTCTGCAATGCCATTTGGGATTTTTTCAGTAAAGATACAGGAATAGTTTGCCATTTCCTTCTCCAGTTCATTTTACAGATGAGGAAACTGAGGCAAACAGAGTTAAGTGACTTGCCAAGGCTCACACAGCGAGTAAGTGTCTGAGACTGGATTTGAGCTCAGGTTTTCCTGACTCCAGACCTGGTACTCTATGTATTGTAGTACCTAGCTGCCCTTTTCTAAGTTCAATGCTCTATCTATGAAGCCACCGAAGTGCTTTTATACAGAGGCAATGAGTGACTGATTAATTAGGTATCTGTTGGAATCTGATCCTTTTCTGTCAAAAGCAAAAGAGCTGATATAAATTCCTGACTTGCTTTAATGATAATTTAATTATTTAAAATGTGGAGGAATTAATTAAAGGAAACCACTGTCCTTGGCCTCAATCTGGCCAATGAGAAGAAATTAGTTAACAGAGTAGAAATATTTTAAAAAATTTTTAAAAACCTTGGAAGAAAGTGTCCATTCTACCTTAAAGTTGATGATAGATTAAAAAAAAGAAAGCCAAATACAAAATGAAACATAACCCAGATTAGGGAAGGCGAATTTCTAAGAATTCAAGGAAAGTATTGGTAGGTTTCCATGGCTTAAAACTCTATAGGCTTGGGGGGGGATTTGATTGTTCTCAAGGACAAAAATTCTGATGTGAAAAACCCAAGCAATTCCAATGAGTGCAAAGAGGGGAAGCTATATGAAAATTGCCAACCAGACACACCAGTCAATTTAGATAGTAAGAAGACATGGACAGGACACAAAGGTCTTTGTTATCTTACACAAAATCCAAGTAGAAGGATTTCCTATCAATGGAAGAGTCTAGAGATGCCTCTGTTTGTAGACAGCATCATGCTAATCACATTAGGCTCTGGAACTCTATATGCCTTTTCAATGCAATCAATCAATAAGCATTTATTAAGTGTCTACTATGTATCACACACTGTTCTAGGGGCTAGGGATACAAAGAAAGAAGTGAAAGAGTCCCTGCCCTGAAGAAGCTTATATTCTATCAGAGAAGGCATTTATATTTATATATAGATACATAAAATACATCTTGTTGTTGTTGTGTTTGTCCTTTGTTTCTGAAGAAGACCTTGACATCAGAGAAATGATGGCATGACTTGCACTTGACTTTGTTTTGAGTGAGAGAGGGCACTCAAAGTGCAAGGTCACCAACCTCACTTTCTCCACCTGAGTCATCTGGGGTCCAGTGACCATGTGTTCATCAGGATGACTGGAGATGATCCAGGATGCGATGGGAGACCTTGATCTTTTGAGGCTGGCCTTTTCAGGTACTCACTTAGAGGGAGGTGATGCCCATTGAGTGAATAGGCCTCTTTAAGAAGTAGTCAGGGAATGGCCCTTTTAATGAACAGAAGAAAAAAATAACTCAATCAATCTGGGAGGGAACAGAAACTGTTACTATTGAATGTTTCCAGGGCAAAGAAATAAAATACATACATATATATATATATATATATATATATATATATATATATATATATATATATATATATATATATATATATACACACATATAATATGTATACACACATATATACATATATATATATATACATATATAGGAAGCTTAGGCAAAGGCAAAGAGATGGTGCCATGTATGAACAACAGCAAAGCCAGTTTGACTAGATTATAGGGAATGTAAATATATGGTATGGTCAAGTTATAAAAGACATTATATGTTAAATAGAAGACTTGATATCAGATACTAGAGGGAATAGGGAGCCATTACAATTTATTGATTAGATTAGACCTATGATTTAAGAAAATCATCCCAGAAGTTATGCAAAGGATGGACTGAAATAGGGAGAAACACAAGGCAAGGAGACTATAGGATTAGTCTAAGCAAGAGGTACGAAGAGCCTGAACTAGGAAAATAGCTGTCCATGTCAAGAAAGGGGAAAGTATGAGCGAAGTTGTTGGGATAGAAATAAAAAGATACAGCCACTGACTGGAGATGTTGGGTGACTGAGAGGGAAGTTGACAAGGGATGTATATTACCCAAATTATGACCTACAGATGCCATAGATGACAAACCAAGGAATTAGCCCATCAGTACACGTATCTTGGATCAGCACTGCCAATAGAGGATTCCATTCCCAGAATGCAATATGAGGAGACTGGACTTAGGTGCTTTTGGGAGAAGTTTTTAGTGCTTTCAATGGATCACAAGCTGCTCACACTCCCCCCTTTTTGTTGTTGTTCAGTCATTTCAGTAGTGCCTAAGTCTCTGTGACCCCATTTGGGATTTCCTTAGCAAAGATACAAGAGCGATTTGCCATTTCCATCTCCAGCTCATTTTACAGATGAGGAAACTGAGATAAACAGAGTTAAGTGACTTGCCCAGGTTCACACAGCTAGTATGTGCTTTGTAAGAACAATATTGTCCTAATGAAGATTATATGGCTATCAATCATCTAACATCATTATATCAGAAAATCACAACTGCAGGTGACCAAAGAGCAACAGGAGAAGATGTGCTTAATACAGGTAGGTTACATCATGTTACCAGTGGTGACTTAGATACAAGAACTATATTGAGGCAAGTAAGCTGTCAAAGTAGACATATAGATGGACTTGTATTCAGTTTGATATCTATCTCTGACACTTACTAGCCCTGTGACTCTGGACGAATCACTTAGCCTCTCTCTGATTCAGTTTCCTCATATGTAAAATGGAGAGTTAGACTCAATGTCTTCAAAGGTGACTTCCAACATTAAATCTATGCTCCTATGATCCTATGAACCTTTCATAGCTTCAGTTTCCCCATAAAAGGATGTTGTGGTAATCAAATAGGATAATTTATAAATGTTTTCAGTTATCATCATCACAGCTAGTATGTATATGGTACTTTAAGGTTTGCAAGTACTTTACAATATCTCAGTGTATCCTCACAACAATCCCGGGAAGTAAGTACCATTATTATCCCCATTTTACCAAGGAGAAAATTGAGGGAAACAGAAGTTAAGTGACTTGCCTAGGGTCACAAAGGTAATAAGTTTTTGAGGCTGGATTGAAACTCATTCTTCTTAACTCCAGGTCCAGCATTCTATTCACTACACCTCCTCGCTGCCAATTATTACTGAAAGGTAACATCAGGGACATTGCATGGCCAGAAAATGACCTGAGTCAGCACCTCCTATAGCAAAAGTGAGGGCTGGGTACCCCAAGTGTCGCGACGAATCCAATAGTGTCAGCCTCCAGTATACTGGGTAGATCTACCATGGAGAATTTACAGGAAACAGATGTGGTAGTGCATGCCTGTAGTTAGTACTTCTGGGGAGATGGTGGCTGGCGGATCACTTGAGTTCAGGAGTCCTAATCTTGAGTCTAGGAGTAGGCCTAACGCTATTTGGCTGTCTGGAACTAATATGGTGAGCCCCCAGCAGTGGAGGACCATGAAGGTGACTAAGGATGGATGAATAGTTCCAGGTTAGAAAAACAGAACAGGTTAAATTTCTATACCAATCAGTATTGGGATTGGACCTGTGAGTGGAAGGGAAATGAAAGGGAAGGGGAATAAGAGAAAAAGAAAGGGAGAGAGTAGAAAGAGAAGCAGGAAAGGGCCAAGGGAGAAGAAAAGGAGAAAGAGGGGAAGAGATGATAGGAGAGAGGAAGAAAGAGAAAAGGAGAGGGAAAGAGAGAGACAGGGGAGAAAGAAGAAAAAGGAGAGAGAGAGAGAGAGAAGGAAAGAAGGAAGAGAAAGAGAGGAGAGACAGGAGAGAGGGAAGAGGGAGGGAGAAAAGAAGAGAGAGGGGGAAAGAGAAAGAGAATTTATAGTTAGAAACACACAGGAAAAAAGAGATATGATTGGACTGTGATCAATCAGCTCCAGTGGAGGAATGGGACAGTGGGCATGTAATGAAGTAGGAAAAACATGAACAGAAAATGGAAGCAAGGTCAAGTCAATGCAATTGAGTACAAAAAGACTGCAATATTCCACACAAGCTGAGGTGGAGAGAGAATGCCAGGGACAACAAAAAGGAGATTTTTCCTCCAGCGACACTGGAGTCAAGAAGAACAAAGAAAAGAATTGCATGTACTACTCACAGTGAATAAAATACGTTCACTTCTCTAACACTTCTAAAAGTTTAAAGTTTACAAAGCATTTTTACATACATTCTTGCCTTTAATCTTTACATCATAGTGAGATACCTATCACTGAGACTGTTATTTTCATTTTATTGATAGGGAAACTGAGGCTCAGGGAGGTTGACTTGCCCAGGATCAGACAGTAAGTAGCTGAGGCAGAATTCAAACCTTTTCCTACTCCAAGACTATACTCACTGTACTCTACCCCACTGCTCAAAAAGAGGGTTACGCTCCCTTAATGAGTCCAAGGAACCAGACCCAGACGGATCACATCCCAAGACACTGAAACACACAGGGAATACAATTGCAGAGCCACTGTCAATGATCTTTGAAAAATCACAGAGTACGAAAGGGGTGTCCCAACTAAGGTCAGCAAATGTAGCAATTGTTTTTTAAAAAAAACATTCAATGAAGAGGATATGTTCTTCAAACTATAGGCTGATAGGCTTACATTGGAAATAATTGGAGAAATATTAATTGTTCATGGGTAGGAAAGGTCAATATAATAAAATGATAATTTTACCTAAACCAATTTACATATTCAATGTCATCCCAATAAACTTACTTTACTGAATTAGAGAAAATAATAAAATTCATTTGGAAAAACAAAAAGTCAAGGATATCAGAGGAACTAATTAAAAATGTAAATGAAGGAGATTTCTGCAAAAATTCTGAATCATATTATTTAAGAAAAACTTTGGCAACATTTATAAAAATAAGTGATGATCACTAAGAACTATCACAGGTTCATCAAAAACAGGTGATACAAAACAAATCTCATTTACTTTTGGTCAAGATTACTGGACTAACAGATACCTTACCAGATTAGTAACAACACAAGACATACTGTACATAGACTGTAGTATGATGTTAAGCCAATTTTCTCATGCTAGCCTGGCAGACATGACTGAGGGTTTGCAGCGAATGATAGTATTATTAAGTGAATTTGGAAGTTGAATGGTTATCCCCAAAAAGTAGTGATGAATGAACCAAGGTTCAGTGTAACCAAATTCCATGAGCATAGATTGAATATTTAATATGTGCTAGGCACTGAAGATACAAAGACAAAAATTAATACATTCCTGCCCTCCAATCAATAAGCATTTATTAAGCACCTACTATATACCAGGCACTATGCTAAGTGCTAGGAATACCAAAAAAGTAAAAAGAAAAAATCAGTCACTGATCTCAAGGAGCTCACATTCTAACGGGGGAGAAAACAAATGTGAAACTGTGTACAACAAGCAATCACAGGGTAAGCGGGTGTCAGCTAAAGCCCTAACATCTAAAAAAGGCTTCTCAATCTTAGTGCCACCTAATTTAAGACTAGGGCTGCTGGGGGGAGGGGTGCCCATAGTTCATGGAGCGCCAGGTCTGGAGTCAAAAAGACTCATCTTCCTGAGTTCAAGTCTGACTTCAGATACTTACCAACTGCGTAACCCCGGGCAAACCCTGTTTGCCTCAGTTTCCTCATCTGTAAGATGAGCTGGAGAAAGAAATGGAAAATTGCTCCAGTATTTTTGCCAAGAAAACCCCAAATGAGGTCATGAAGAGTCAGACAAAACTGAAACGACTGAACAAAAACAAATCTAATGCTACCCCCCAAATTTATCCTGCATATATCTTGTTTGTACACAGTTGTTTGCCTGGTGTCTCCTCCATTAAACTATGAGCTTTGCAACAGGACTGTCTGTTTTTTAACTTTCTTTGTATCCTCACTACTAGTACAGCTCCTAGAACATAGGAGACAATTAATAAATGCTAATTAATTTATTTATTAATACAAGCCTGCAGTCCATCCAGAGAAGGGAAGGCCAAAACAGTGCAAGAACCAGAAAAAATTCTATATGAAGGTCAATCTAAACAACAAGGGATGTTTTGTCAGTTGAAGAAAAGACTTGTGTGGGGAAGGAGGCCGTTTACCACCTTCAAAAACGTGAAGGGTTGTCATGTGAAAAAGGGATTAACCCTGCTCTGCTCAGCCCTCAAGGGAAAGACTAGGAGAAATAGCTGGAGGTTGCAGACAAGCCACATTTCTGTTCAGTTCAAGGAAAGACTCCTTTATAATTAAAGGACTCAGAGAGTAAAATGAGCTTAGGTCGTGATTGATCACTTCTTGGCCCAGTGACACGAAGATCAGGAATAGGAGGGAGTGAGTTCTTTCCATCTGGGGTATTCAAGAAGAGATGGGATGGCCTCTGGTCAGAGACACCATAAAGGGCATTCCTGCACAGATGCAGCTACAAGTTGGACCTGAAGCTTCTTTCAACCTTAATCTTTTTCCTCCATTGACTCTACTGCCAGCCAAACCTGCAACTCTATGCTTTGCCTTCTCCCCTGTTCAATTTCATTTCCCAACAGTTCAGCCAAGGAAACAAGAATAGGGTCATGTGTTAAAAACAAAAACTGCTCTGGGAGCAAAAGCAGGGATTTTATTTGAAATTAGTCTCTTGCTCATGTTGGTAAACCCACCAATCAGCACACTTTTCCCTTCTGCTCTGCCTTGCTGAAGTAAATCCTACTACCCATCCTTCAAGGCTTAGATCAAACCCTGCCTCCTCCACAAGGCCTCTCCTGACTACTCCAGCCCACAGTGCCCTCCTTTTCTGAATCCTTACTATCCATACTAAATTTATTTAAGACTCAATTATATGTTATGTATTTCCTGTGTTATTACTTCTCATGTGTTGGTCTCATCTGTCCAAGGACACTTAAAGCACCAACTCTCTCATCTGTACCCTCCACAACATTGAATCTTAACAACAGCTCAAGTCAGATAACATCTCAGCCCCCAAGGGTTCACAGTCCCCTAGGCCCTCTGCTCTATACTTCCTAAAAACAACAGATTAACCCAGCTCTTTCTAACTTACCAACACAACTCTTGGCATACAAGACCAAGCCTCCTACACATATACCTTTCCTCTGCACACACTGTGACTTTTTTCTGCAGATAGGACATGCACCTAACTGCCATATACATCCTACTGAATTTCAAGCATCCTGAGGGCAAAGATCCCCATTGGCCTAGTATAGAATTATACAGCCAGGAAGACTAGATTACTATACATAAAGATGGCAAGCCCAGTCCTCAATTTCTGTGCCCAGGAGATGAAAAGCATCGCCTCTGTATCTGCCTATTTTCTGTCCCTTTATAGTCATTGGGTCACTGCTCTCTCACCAGCTTCTAAGCATGCTTGCTGTATTTCACCCTCTGACTCTGACTGGCATTCTAACACCCCTCAAGTTCCCTACTGATGAGGGTTCACCTTATCCAGCTGACCTTCAAATCACCATATTATTCTCTGGCCATCATCCTCCTATGTGGTCATGAAAATACCACTATCTCCTGCTAACACTACCTCTGCCTTTGGGAACAGTCACCAAATCAATTCTGCCATGCCTAGAAGGCAACTTGACAATCAATCCTCCTTTAACTCCATTCACTATCCCTGGGATGACCCAGATCAAAACTGCCTCCCTGGCCACCACCCACTTCCATGTGTTATCTGCCTCTGTTAGAGCATATGCTCCTTTATGGCAAGGACAGCCTTATTCTTTGTATTCTCATCTCAGAGTGTCTCACACAAGATAAGTGGTCAATAACAGTTTCATTTATTCATTTCAAACAATATCAATTCTGTTGAGGTTTTCTCTAGCTTTTCTAGACTGAAAAATCCCAGCTTCTCTGGAGTTGAGATCTTATCACTGTCTGATTTGACAGCACATGTGCCATCAAACACCAAATGACAACTCTATTTAAACTAGAACCAATTCTAATTCTTTAGGGGAATTTTGTGAATCCCTGTTCTAGATCAAAAGCTCCTTCATGCCAACCTGCAGGTGTCTGGACAAGATCTAAGGTCATTCCAAAGGGGAATGGTACCTTTGCTCAATAATCATAATAATGATGATAGCTATATTATATACATATACTTATATATAGTACGTTTATGTAGTACCTACTATGTACCAGGCAGTATGCTAAGGGCTAGGGATACAAAGAAGGAAAAAGACAGTCTCTGACCTCAAAGAACTTACAATCTAATGGGAGAACACAACACAACAAGAATAATTATAATAATTAATATTTGTAGAGCACCTACTATTGCTAGGTATTGTATTACATGCTTGACAAATATTAAATCATTTGATCCTCACTGCCCTGGAAAGTAGGTATTATTATGATACAGATAAGGAAACTGAGGCAGACTGAGATTAAGAGACTTGCCTAGGTCACAGAACCAGTAAGTATCTGAGACTAGATTTGAATTTGGATTTTTCTGAATCTAGGTTCAGCTCTCTATGCACTATGACACCATCTACTTGCTCTCTTATGGAGTGCCTACTATGCACAAGGCACTAAGCTAGCCTAAAAATGGCCTCATCCCTGCTCTCAAAGAGCTTATAGTCTACTATAAGTATATAATTCTGATAAAATTATTATTCTCATTTTACAGGTGGCGTGGCTCAGTAAGGTTAAGTAACTTCCTCCTAATAAATTTTGAAGCCAAATCTCAACTTCATTAGATTCTCCAGAACCAAATATCTTTAAACTACCCCACTGATGCCTCTCTGTTACAAGGAGACAATATGCTGAGAAACAAGCAAACGTAATTTCCTTGAGGACAGGGGGCTATTCGGATTCCTTTGGGTTTTATCTCTGTATTGCCAACACCTATTGCAGAGTTTTGTGTACAGCAGCAGCTTAATGATGTTTGTTGAAGTGAATTGAGAAAGGAGTTGTTAAGTCTATGGTGGCCAGTGAGGGTCAACATGAAAGAGCTAAACATGCCTCCAGTTACCCGTAGTCAGGAAGGAAGGGAGGGAAGGAGGGAGGGAGGAAGGGAGAGAGGAAGGAAGGAAGGAAGGAAGGAAGGAAGGAAGGAACGAACGAACGAAGGAAGGAAGGAAGGAAGGGAGGGAGGGAGGAAGAAAGGAAGGAAGGAAGAAAGGAAGGAAGGAAGGGAGGGAGGGAGGAAGAAAGGAAGGAAGGAAGGAAGGAAGGAAGGAAGGAAGGAAGGAAGGAAGGAAGGAAGGAAGGAAGAAAGGAAGGAAGGAAGGGAGGGAGGGAGAGAGAGAAAGAGAGAGAGAGAAAGAAAGAAAGAAAAAAAGAAAGAAAGGAAGGAAGGAAGAAAGGAAGAAAGAAAGAAGAAACACCTGGTCAGCCTTGATTAATGAGACACAGAACAGATGCTGGTAAATGTCTGCTAAATTAAAAGAAAACCGAAACAAAGAGAGACAGAAAGGAAATCAGAAGCCCTGCCTTTAATACGCTGCATTTTGTTATCGGCAGTATCTTTCAACCACAGATAACAGAATCAACCACATGGAATGCTAAGATGCATGCCAGGTGAAAAAACACCATAAAGACATCATAAAAAGTTCCTCCAGTGCCCATAAACTGTGGGGGGATGGTCATGAGGGCAGAATAGTCAAGTCCTCGCATTTCCCAAATTAGAGGGTACAAAGACGCATGCAGATATCTACATGTGTATGTGTATGTATAATTGAGGGCTTAAAAAATTTTTCCTACATTAAACAGAGCTCCCTCCTTGAAACCTTGTGCTGGGAGCCTCTCCAACAAGCAAACACACACACACACGCACACGCACAAACACACACACACACACACACACAGAGCACACACTGTAGGAATTCAATTTGGAAACCATCATCCAAAGCACAGAGGAGACCAGGCAAGTCATATTGCTATAATGCTTAGATTATCAATCATCTTGACAGTTTATTGGCTATATCACCGCACATACCATTAAAATGATGTCTGGCCTCGAATGTCAGGAGGCAAACATTAAACAGGCCAGGATTAAAAAGCAGATCCCAAACAGCACTCCAGTAAAGTTTCCCTTCCACTCTGAAATTAGTTAGAGCTGACTAAGTAACTGGCGCTAGACTTTGAAGAAATATACAACCTAAAAGGCCCAGAGTCAACACAGACCTGACGAGCTGATAGCTAATGTCATGTTATGGCAAATCTGAAACTCCTGCGGTGGATTTATCACGTACTCTGGGCAACAGAGTGATTGCTAATGGAGGGAGGGAGGAAGGGACGGGTGGAGGGAAGGAGAGAAGAAAGGGGAAAATGGGGGGGGGGGAGGAGAGAACAACATGATTTGCCTCTTCTCAGAACCAAGGGCTTGCATCAAAAAGGCCAAGCAAACTCCTTGAAGTCAGGAAGGAATGCTAATAATTTCATACTACTGAGCAAACATATTAACATTACCCCACACACATTATTAAAATAATTTTCCGGATTCAAAAAGAACCAAAAAAGGCAGCCGAGACATTCATAATTCAAAAGCTCCAGACAGAGAAAGAGTTACAAACACTGAGCTTTTTTAAAGAAACGCTCCTGAATGTGTCACTCTGGCAAGACAACCTCAACACAATTAAAACTATATTGGCGCATCAATAGGGCTCAATTGAGAGCTGTGTACCTGCTTTTTACTAGACCCTGGCTTTATAGATGCCTTTAGAATAAGGGGGAGTGGAAACGTACAGCTAATTAAAGGGAAGCAACCTTCCGTGCCTAAGGAAAAAGAATGGCGCTTTTTTAAGAGGAGAGAGAAGTCCAAAGGACGGAGAAAAACACTTTTTTCATATTTCTGCCAAGTGTTTGGTTTTTTTCCCCATCATTCCTTGAACCATTCTTTGTTTGTTTCTTGTTAGTGAACTAGCATTCATGAAACAATGTGCTAAGGGCTGAGGCAAATATGGGCCCTGACCTCAAGGGGCTAGTATTCTAATAAGGAAGACAACCTGCAGGTAACTAGGTATGTACAAGATGCATATAGAGGAGATGAAAGCTAATCTGAGAAAGACACTAGCAGCTGGGGTGACTGGGAAGAGTCCCCTACAGAACCAAGTGAGGAAGAGGAGGAAGACAGCTGAGTACTGGAGGAAGAAGGAAGGGCCACCAAAGAGGGCCATACTCACCAAAGTGTGAAGGAGAAAATTCAAATTCCTTCTTTTTTTAAACTTCCTTGCCTTCTTTTCCATGTTGACACTAGCAATTCTCATCACCCCATTACACACACACACAAAAACACACGTCAATCCCTTACATGAAATCCCTTTCCTCTCCACTCTTTTCTCAGTATGAGGTTTATGGCTCAAATCAACGTGACAGGATCTCAGAGTTGGAAAGGATATCAGCAGCCATCTAATGTAACCAGCACAATGGACAAACATCCTTTCTACCTCATCCCCAAAGAGGACACATCTAGCCTTGGCTTGATGGGGGTGGCAAGATGGGGAAGAGAAGCCTCCTACTTGGTATGGGAATGCATTTCATTTTGTGGCTACTCAAAGTGGTAGGAAGTTCTACCTGCCACAAAGCCTAAACTGACCTCATTACAACTTCTACCCACTGTACCTAGCTTGACTACCTAGGGCCAAGCCTCTGTTCCACAGGATAGACCTTCAAATATTAGAAAGCAACTAAGACAACCCTTTTCCAGGATAAACATCCCCAGTTCCTTTAGTTAATCTTTATATTGCAGATTCAAGGCCTTCCCCCAAACTAGTTGCCTTTTCCTGGGCCTTGGCTAACTTGTTATGTTGAAAGTACTTTGGAAACTGGGAATAAAAGTGGCTAAGAAGATGTGACCATGTGTTCTGGTTGACTGTCCAGACCAAGAGCCAGCCCTGGTTTCTTTTCTGACCAGAGTGCTCCTTCTTCATAGATGATTTCCCCATTATCACTGTTGCTGCCTTGTGTCAGACTCCAGGGATCTGTTTTCCAACACACAGTCATCTGTCTCAGTGGAGGCTGGAGATGGCGTAGGGTGGAGAGGTAAGAGATGGGAGGACACGGTATGCCGTGGGAATCCTCACTGATCAGCAGAGCTTGCCTCCTATCCAGAGACTGATAAGTCACTGTCTTGTCAGTGAGTAATGGTGACTCACCACTTCACTTCCATCGTTAAGACGTTCCCCCGTACATCAGATGTCACTAGAACCAAAATGAATTCTGCAGCCGAGCACCAAGCTCCTGCACAGCTGAGCAAACACTGACCTCTGCACTGAAGGAATTCCTACAGGAGGACAGTCTAGGAATCAGGATAGACACACACGCATTCCCTGTGCTCATGTACCAGGGGATGTTGCAACTACTCATCCGCTAACACAATGTGGTCAGTGGCAAAGAAGAGATGCTTCCCTGACCAGTGATATTATCTCTTGGCATTTAGCACGTCCCAAAGCACTTGTACTATACAAAGGAAACAACGTCACCTTCCACCCCTTTATCAAGGAAGCATGCAATCAGAATTATCCCACTTCTTACCCCTCAAATACCAAACTAGTAATAATAACTGACATTTCTATGGGGTTTAGTTTACTTCAGCTCATTTGAGTCTCACAAGTCTGTGAGGCAGTATTGTTATGCCCATTTTACATATGATGCAAGCACAAAAGCTCTCTCCCGGTCAGGGAATCGAACCCTGGACTCCCTCGTGACAGGCAGGGATACTGATGACTATGCTAAGGAGGAAAGCTCACAATCTTATACCCCTACATGTGTTAGAACCCAGACCTTCTTGAATCTAAGAACAGCGCATTATTAACAATGCTTCACCAACACAGAGCAATCCACCAACCAGAATAAAATCATAAACCAGCCAGTTATTGAATATCTACTTACTCTATTATCAGAATCTATTTTTTTCCTGTGTAAAGTGTAATGGTTAAACTAGCTGATCTCTGGGGTCTCTTCAAGCTCTTAAGGGCACTGAACTTAGAATACAGAAGACCTGCGTTCAAATCATGTTTCAGGCACTTAAGAACTGTGTGACCCTGTATGAGTCACTTAACCACACCGTGCCTCAGTTTCTTCATCTGTAAAATGTGTGGGGCGTTGGATTCAATGTCCTTTAAGACCCCTCCCAGCTCTGCATCTATGATCTTACCAGGCAATAAACTGTGGCAATCACACAAGAGAATAAACAAAAAATAAAGTTGACTAGAAAGAAAAAGTAGGAGCTGACCAATATACCATGAAGAATAACAGACTGGGAAGCTGTTTGTCTGGGAAGACAAAGACCAGCAGGACCTGGAACCATCAAGGATGGCTTCAGAGAAGAGGTGAACTTTAAGGTGGAAAGATAGAGAAGACTTGGATAGACAAAAATGGAGAGGGCATCCAGGTCTGGAATGTCAGCATCAATGGGAGCAAGGAAACAGAAGAGACAGGCAGGAGCCCTGAAACTTCCAAATCTACCTATCAGCTTCCATCCAGACAGTCAATAAGCACTTATCAAGCACCTACTATATGCCAGACACTGTGCCAAGCACTGGGGATACAAAAAGAGGCAAAAGACAGTGCCTGGCCTTGAGAAGCTCCCAATCTAATGAGAGAAACAACAAGCAAACAGATACATACAACAAGCTACATACCAGATAAAAGGCACTAAAATTAAGAGAGGTTGGGACAGGCTTCCTCTAGAAGACTGGATTTTAGCTGGGACTTGAAGGAGGATGAGATGAGGAGGAAAAGCATCCCAGGCATGGGGGATAGTCAGAGTATGCCCAGACAGGCAAAAGGCCCAAAGAAAATTGAGTTAACTGCCTCTTCTTTCAACAAGTTCCTTGCAGGCCTGCTCAGATCACATCAAGACTACTCTGTTCTGTACTGGATGCCACAATTAATAAAGGGGTATCAGGATGGTGCCCTTGATGTGGATACAGGAATCAGCTGAAAGAAATAAAGATGCTTAGCTCAGAGAAGAGACTTAGGTGAGACATGATAGCAATCTTCATATTCTTGAGGGGCTAATATTTGGTAGAAATATTAGATTTGTTCTTATCCTTCCCCTACTGGACCAATACAACCAATGGGAGGTTACAGGGAAGTAAATTTCAACCCCATGTAAGGAAACTTCCTAATAATTATGACAATGTAAAATGGAATAAATATCTTCAGAAGTTAGAGTTCCCCACCACTGACAGTCTTCAAGTCAAGGTTGATCAGAGTACCTATTAGAGATATTGTCAAAGGGACTCCTACTTTAGGTAGGAGACAGATTAGAGTTGAGTAGAGATAGGAAAGGTTTTGTTTGTCCATTGCTGAAGAAGACCATGCCCTCAGAGAAGTCATGACATGACTTGCACCTGACTTTGTTTTGAGTGGGGGAGGGCTGTGCAGGTCACCAGCCTCACTTCTCCTCCAGAGTCATATGAATCCAGTGATCATTCATCAGGATGACTGGAGATGCCCAGGATGAGGCAACTGGGGTTAAGTGACTTGCCCAAGGTCACACAGCTAGTGAGCATCAAGTGTCTGAGGTGAGATTTGAACTCAGGTCCTCCTGACTCCTGCACTGGTGCTCTATCCACTGCACCACCTAGCTGTTATGTGGGTTAGGGCCAGACCACAGACACTACCAAGAGGAATACGGACAGAAAAACTCAAAACACCTTGAAAGGTCTCAACTTGATGGTAATTTTTTACCTATTTGGCATCTGGCTCATAGGATATGATCACACCACCAAAGCTGCTATTTCCAAATTAATAAAACATAAGAATGTTTACTTGCCTTTATTTCTGTTCTCCCTCTGCCATCTTCTCCATAAAGAGATTCTATGGTGTGAGTGAACACCACTTCCCACAAATTTTCTTCCCAGTATAACTGCTGTTATATCAAAAAAATCCCAGAGGAATCGAGCATCACTGGTACTTAACGACCCATTAGACAGCCACCTTGAAGCAAACCAGAAGGTGGTTAATGCCCTAACAAACGGATTGCCAACCAAGGCACCAGAGGATGGCAAAGGGATTATAGCTTCTATAAACCAATAGTCATGGTTTGTAACACTAATATTTCATTAAGTGAATGGGAAATAAGGCATACCAGATACCTGGCCAATTATAAAACAGCAAACTGAATCTCAGGAGCCATGCTGGAATTCTTCCTATGTTCGAGTCCCTGGGCCTAAGGTTTCTCACTGAACAACTGCTGCCACCCCAATTTGTCACGCATGTATCTAGAAAATAATCAACTCTCCAGCCATGATGAAATGTACAAAATGTACTGCTAAGTGTTATGGTAGAGATCCACAGCCAGTGAAACCGGTCTGAAGGCCGTTTGGCTTCAAATAGACACACTTCTCTTTGTCTTAAGAATGCAGGTAAATTTGCCGAAACTGTAATAAAGAAAATGAGCCATTAACTGGCATGCAACAACCTTACCTCTAATAACTTGGGTTCCCTGGAGAAAGTGGTTCCTCCCTGGATTTTATATTTTTATGCACAGGTCATAAAAAAGTCCTCATGCACTTGGCCACAGACTCTATTATTTTACTTCTTTTGAGTTAAACACAAAAATCAAAGGATCACAGACTTAGGACTACAATCATCAGTTGGGAGTGGGGGACATCTTAACCTTTATTGGGTCATAGACCCCTTTGGCAGTCAGTCTGGTGATGTCTATGGACTCGTTCTAAGAATAATGTTTTTAACTGCATAAAATAAAATACATAGGACTACAAAGAAAACCAATTGCATTGAAACCTATTTATCAAAGTATTTTAAAAACACATTCATAGACCCTCAGGTTAAGAAGCTCTGATCAAATCCAATCCCAAATGTCGACTCCAAATCCAGGGATTCTTCCCCTATACCATATTGTTTCTTTGAAAGAAAGACAACATAAACTGGGTGCCTCCTAATGACAGATACTCATGCATTCATTGCACAAACATTAAGTAACTACTGTGTGTAATGAACCATACTAGAGGTTGGGGAGATCCAAGGATAAATAAGCATTGCTGCCCTTAGAGAACCTATACCTGACAACAAGTGAAAAGACATATACAAAGATGAATATAATGAAATTTTATGTTAACAGGATGAAAGAATCTCAAAGGATGAGGAAGAATGGAGTTGAAACCTGTAACCTGCTGAGAAATTGCCCACAGCAATAAGATCACACAGAGCCATCTGAATAAATGCAGAAGAGTAAAATTCTCCAAAAGAAACTATTACAGGTAGCACAAAAACAGAAGGTAATTTCTGGAATCATCAAGTTCAGAAGACCAATTCTGCTTCCATTCAGTCATTTTTCAGTCATGTCTGATTCTTTGTGACTCCACTTTGGGTGTTCTTGGCAAAGACCCTGGAGTGGTTTGCCATTTCCTTCTCCAGCTCATTTTATAGATGAAAAACTGAGGCAAAGGAATGAGTTTTCCTGATTCAAAGCCCAGTGCTTTATCCTGAGTTCAACTCTCATCTCAGATATTTGCTGAATGTGTGACCCTGGGCAAGTCATTTTAACCTCTGTGTACCTCAGTTTAATCATCTATAAAATAAGGATAATAATAGTACCTATCTCCTAGGGCTCACGTGAGGATCAAATGGGATAATATTTATAAAGTGCTTTACAAATCTAAAGCCCTATGTGAATGCTACTTGGAAATAATGGATTGTATAGGCTTATTCTGGGTATCCCTCAGATTGTCCTATTAATGTAAGAATGTTTATTTGTCTTTATTCCTGCTGTATATTCAAGGGAGAAAGGAGAGAGACACCAAAGATAAGCAAGTCTCAAGTCCAATAGCACCAGAGAGTATTTGCACCTTGAGGGAGGAGTCATTAGCCCAGACCCCAGCCTTCCCTGCTAGTCAGAGCTCACAATTTTGAAAGAAGTAGCATCTAATTCTTATGATGGAAAGGGCAATACAGATCACACTTGGGGTCACAGAGTTATCCAGTCAAGGGTAAAAGTTACAGGCATCCCTATCACACCTTGTAGCTATTGAGAACAAAGGCACCAAGAGATGTTGGATTCAATCTAACAGGTGTTTGGGGAGTGAATGCTGATGAGAACAACTCATCCTCACTGCCCTCCTCTTTCCAAGAGTCCTTAAAGAAATGCTGATCTTAGCAGCTGTCAAATTTCTGAACCATAGGATCATGGGATTTAGAGCAAGAAGGGACTTTTAGAGAACATCTAGTCCAATCTTCTCATTAGATTAGTAGTAGCAGTACTACTACTAGTACCAGTAGTAGTAGTATTATAATAATAGTAGTAGTATTATAATAATAATAGTTTGTTATTGATTAGTCATATCCAATTCTTTGTGATCCCATTTGGAGTTTTCTTGACAAAGACACTGGGGTGGTTTGCCATTTGCTTCTCTAGTTCATTTTACAGATGAGGAAACTGAGGCACAAATAGATAGGATGGACTGTAGGAAGTAGCAGAACCAACATTTGAAATCAAATCCTCTGACTCCAAAACTAATGAATAACCAGTGTTCTTCCTTGTCATAGACAATGGGATGGCTTGGAGTCAGGAAGAACTCAGTTCAAATCTCCCCTCCAATATCAACTGGGTAATGAGATTGGGACCAAGTAAGTGACATCAATTCTCTAGGCCTCAGTTATCTCATCTGTAAAATGAGGAAATTTTACAGAGTGGTTATGAGGATCAAATGGAATAATGTATGAGAAGTACTTTGTAAGCTCTAAAGTCCTGTATAAATATCACTTATTGTTAGACTCACATAGTCATGAATTGTATGAGCTGGAAGAATCTCCTTTCATCTAATGCTTCAAGAAACATTTTTCCCACAGCAACTTTGAAAGAGAGAGAGAGAGATCTGATAGGATTATTATACTCATTCCATAGGAAGGCACACTGAGGTTTGGAGAAGTTAAATGACTTGCCCAAAGTCTCACAACTAATAAGGGTAAGAGCTGGAATTGTGAAGTCCAGGACTCTTTCTACCATTCATCACATAGCCTCTAAGACCTGAAACATCATCTAGTCAAACCTATACCTCCTTTTCACATATGAGGAAACTGAGGCGCAGATCATACAGCTGGTTAGTGTCAGAGTCAGGATTAGAACTCTAGTCCCCTGTGTTCTTTCCATTATACTATGCTAACTAAGGTCCAAAATTCTCACTCCCAGTCTGCTGAAGGAACTTTATTGTTACCCTTGCCAAGAATTATGCAGTATGTGTTGGCAAATGCTCAACAACAAATTCTCTGGAAAAAAAATACACACATTGTCACACTTTTAAATTTAATCTGCATTATTAATATTTTCTCCACCTTCTTAAGTTTAGATAATTAACAAAACAATAAATCAAGGCTGGATTTGTATCACTTGCCAATTTCCCAAATGCTCACACTAAAAATTTAACAATCAGCTCTCCTTAGCCAGTGTGAGCTGGTTCTGACACACCTCTGGATGACTCTGTGGCTCCTGGTCACAAGTAGATGGAGTAGAAGGAAACCACCAATTCTTCTTTACTCAGACCAAGAAGTCCTCATCTATAAAATGGCACCCAAGTTCCATGACCAAGGAGGAAGCTTGAGGCTGCTCAGTTCTTGTTGTTAAAGTCTCCTATCATCTGACACCACCATTCCTCTTCCCTCCTTTATGTACCTTGTAAACCTCCCCTCCCAGAACCACCTCGTCCTCTTCTTGCCTATGAGTGGCAAAGTTGAGTTTACACTTGAGATCGGCAGCCTTCAAAGAGGTTCAAAGGTTCCCAAAAGTGCTACTGAACTTGCTGTATCCCAGATTTCAGGTCCTGAAACCCAGCAGAGGCTCTTTCAGCAGCCCCCAAATCCTTGGCTTTGTCCACTCTTTCTCTCTTTTCCTCCATGGCTCCTGGATAGGCTTTCTGGCCCTGTGCTAATTCCTCCCCTTCCCTGGTGTGTGTATACCCTTTAGATATTTGCAAGCTATTATCATGTACCCACTTAGTGAAGCAGCACACATTAAATTCTTTTAATCTTCCCTCATAAATCAATCCCTTAATCCCTCCAAGCCCTTTAATCGGGCTTGCTGCTCTTCTCTGAACTCCTTCCAGTTTTCCCCGGCATCTCTCTGATAATGATGTGACATGGGCCTGAACGCAGGGCTCCAGCTGCCGACCTGCCAAACTCTCCATTCCTCTGACTCCAGAAGGTGGGGCCCCTGCCTGGCCTGCCGAGAATCGCCAGCGCCCATTTGTGCAACCATATTATTATCGAGTAGGTCCCAAGGCGGAGAAGGCATGGATTCCTCACGCGTACATGTGTATAACATGTTGGGTTCGTCCTTCATTGCTGAAGAAGACCATGCCACCAGAGAAATAATGACATGACTTGCACTTGACTTTGTTTTGAGTGAGGGAGGGCTGTGCAGGTCACCAGCCTCACTTCTCCTCCTGAGTCATCTGAATCCAGTGACCAGATATTCATCAGGATGACTGGAGATGACCCAGGATGAGGCAACTGGGGTTAAGTGATTTGCCCAAGGTCACACAGCTAGTGAGTGTCAAGTGTCTGAGATGAGATTTGAACTCAGGTCCTCCTGACTCCTGCACTGGTGCTCTATCCACTGCACCACCTAGCTGCTCCATGTAATATGTAGAGCTTTAAAAAAGGGAGAAGGAGGAGCCAGCAAAAACTTTGTTCATCATTGTAAGATTGTCACTAGAAATTATGGAGAAATGGCTTCTGATTGGGGAGACTGAGGAGACCTGTGCCCCAACAAAACCCAGTACTCCCAAAAGGGTTACAGACCCACTGGTGATATTTTTATCACCCTCAAAGCCCTCTGTGATCACCTTCAATATACATTGTATAGATATGGTGTATATAGTTGTTTAAAAATTGTCTTCATCACACTATAAACTCTCTCAGGGTAGGAACTATGTCTTTGCCTTTCTTTATATGACCCAATGCCAAGCAAAGCACCTGGCATATAGTAAGTGCTTAATAAATGCCCTTTGACTGATGGACCTGAAAACCTGGATCTTCAGACCCTAGGTCAATTCTAAGGACCATTTTTCTCCTCAACGTGAAGGGCCCTCAGCAACTTGTCTCTCTGTCTTCAGGAATCTGTTCTGCTTCTCCAGTGCTAGGCAGCCAGGTAGCCCAGTGGATAGAGCACCAGACCTAGAGATGGGATGATCTGGATTCAAACCTGACTTCAGATACTTAATAGTAATGTGACTCTAGCCAAGTCACCTTGCCTTTGCCTCAGTTTCCTTATCTATAAAATGGGAATAATGATAGCACCCACGTCCCAAGGTAGATAAAAGGAGATATTTGTAAAGTGCTTTCCAAACCTTAAAGCCCTATACAGGATGTCTCAAGAGTCTTAGTGTAGTTAATTAGCTACTATCATCATTATCATCATCAATTAAGTCCTTGACATCCACTATACTACTTCATTCTTTACCTCCTTGCCACATTTTTTCTGAATTCTACAGCCTCCCCTAAGCCCCATCCCTGTCCTTCCATCAGGGCTAACAGTTACTGGAACTCCCCAAAGGACTACTGTGCATCCCAAGAAAGACAGAAAATGTTACCTGTATTTTTCAGCTTTCAAAAGATTTTTCCTTTTCTCTGTCACAACCCAGTTGAGGTGATTAGGAAAGGGACTATAAATCCAGCCAATGTGACATGAATATAAACTCTGCCAGTAGGATGCTTCTTGAGGGTAGGAATAGGTTTGTTGTTTTATCTGGATCTTGAATGCCTAGCACAGTGACTGATGTATAACAGGCATTTAAGGTGTTTTCAAGTTTGAGTGGCCATTTTGGTAACCACCTGTCTTCTTGTACCAGCATTTCCAACTGTGAATCTACAAGTTAATTTTATTTTCATTTAAAATAAATCACAGAACAGAATCTGAGATATTAAAGGGACCTTGGCAATCAATCCATCCAAATCATACATGTAAGGTATCACCACTGTCACATGAATGACAAGCAGTCACAAAGCCTCTGCTGCAAAATTTCCAAGGCAGGAGAGCTATCACCTCTGGAGACCACCCATCCTAATTTTATACACCTGTATTTCACAGGATCAGAGATTTCTATCTGAAAGGGACCTCAGAGATCATCTAGTCCAACCTTCTCTTTCCACAAATGAGGAACCTGAGGCTCACAGAGGCTAAATGACTTGACCATGGTCACATAGCAAATGTTAGATACAGTATTTGAACTCAGGTCTTCTTGACTCCAGGACTGGTGCTCTCTCCACGTGGTTACCACTTAGCTATCCACCAGCATTTCAAACTGCCTTCAGTGGGTGAGAAAGTATACCAAAGGTTTCTGGGGGGGAAGGACTACCTCCTCCCCTCAAAAAAGAGGATAAGGTGTGATTCTTATCCTTAACGAACTTGCAATCAAACAATCAGTTAGTCAGTCAATAAGCATTTATTAAGTACTTACTGTATGCCAGTATATTAAGTGCTGGAGATAAAAAGAAAGGCCTAGTCTTTGCCTTCATGGAGCTCATATTCTAATGGGAGAGACAACATTAAAAAAACCAAAAACCTAGATATCTCTGAGATAAGTACTGAGTAGAGGAAGGCGATCTCACAAGGGAAGGCACTAGCAGGTAGGGAGAGTCTGAGATAGACCTCCTGTAAAAGATAAGAATTTGGCTGAGTCTTGAAGGAAGCCAGAGAAAGAAAGAGTCAAAGGCCAGAAGAGAGAACATCCAGACATGGAGGACAGCCAGGGAAAGTTGTTAGATGAAGGGTCATGACCAAGGAGGTCAAAATGGCAGGATGTTATAATATATGGAGGGAAGTAAGGCAAAAAAAGACCTATGGGAAGGGATCAGTTTATAAGGACCCCTAAATAGCAAACCAAGGGCTTTATTTTTGGTTCAAGAGGTAAACGAGAGCCACCAGAGTTTACTGAGTAAGGGAGTGATGTAGTCATATCTGCTCTAGGAAAATGACTTTGGAAGCTGAATGAAGGGTGAATTGGAATGAGACTAGACAAATGAGAAGTCCATTGTGTTATTCCAGGTGAGAGGCAATGAGGACCTGGTGCCAGTGTGAGAGAAGAGACGGGGACTTAGATGAGAGATGTTGTAGAAGCAGAAACAAGATTTAGCAATGAATTGGATGTGTGCAGTGAGTGAGAGTGAGGTCTTAAGGATGAGGCCAAGGTTGCAAGTCTGAATGACTTTGAGGATGGTAGTATTGATAGGAATAACTGGGTTTTGGGGAAGAAGGAAAGGTTGAAAATGGTAGGTAGATATAAATTCTGTTTGGGCCGTAATGAGTTTGATATGTCTATGCAACTTACAGTTTGAGATGTACAAAAGACAGCTGGTGACTCAGGACCCAAGTCCAAGAAAGAGACTAGGAGGGATATATTGATCTGAGAATTATTTGTATTGAGATAATCATTGAATCCATGGGAGATGAGATCACCATGTGAGATAGTACAATGGAAAAAAGAGAAAAGGATCCATGACATGGATGAAGATCCAGCAAAGGAGATCGAGAAGGAGTAATCAAGCAGGTAAAGGGACAACCAGGAGAGAACAATGTCAAGAAAACCTCGAGAGATTAACAGCGTCTGGAAGGAGAGAGTGGACAACAAAGTTAAATGTTGCAGAGAGGTCAAGGAGGATGAAAAATGAGAAGAAAGAAAAGAGCAGGGATTTGGTAATTAAGAGATTACTAGTAATGTTGAATGAAGTTTCAGTTGAATGATGAGGTCAGAAGCCAGACTGCAGAAGGTGAAGACACCGGGGGAGGGGGAGAAATAACAATCCACAACAACTGATGATTTAAGTTTAGGTAAGTGTCAAAAGACTGAAATGGATGAAGAATACAGAGGATGGAAAGCAGCATTGTTTCAAAGGTCACCTATGGTATCCCTTTGCCTCCAGGTACCTTGATAATACATTCCCATTTCCAGATACCCTAGTGGCTGCTTTGAATTGGCAATTGAGTTTGCAAAAGAAAATTAAAAGCCTTAGCTGAATTTGTTCACAACTGAGGCTATGTAGAGTTCAATGCCATGGGCATTTAGTCTGACTTTTACTTCAGCATTTGAAAAATAGTTTGCTTTTACAGGACAGGCTCCCTAGAAGGCATTGGCCCTGACTTCTGAATTGCTAGGATTTTGGAGGGACAGAAAACACTAGCTGAATGCTAACAGAACATTCACCTTGGCATATTCATGGTGGAAAGTGCCCACTGAAACACATGATTGTTTCCTCCTAGTAAGAAAATGATGGTTGGGCCAAAAAAAGAAGACAGATATAACAGTTGATCAGAAGCATGTGGTTATGGGGGGTCATGGGTCCAAGGCAAATCATTTTGTGCTTCCACTTACTTTTATTTGAACAAAATTACATTAAAATGAATATTGATGACAGTCTCAAAAAGAAAAAGGAATCACAGAAAAGCAGTTTAAGGCTGTGTAACAGCAGCCACACTGGCATTCTCAAGATGGTTGCTAGCATAGGTTCTTAGATCTGCTTTATTAGGAAAAACAGTCATTTAAAGGGTCAATGATTTTTTTTAATTACATTCAACAAATGGAGAAAATATAAGCAGAAAAATAAAGACCAACAGACAGGGTTCTACTGCCTGAATCAAAGCAATACTGCTATATACTTTACAAACACCCCTGGATTAAGAGAACCTTTACATCTGAGCATTCGGAGGGTTCTGAACATACGGCCACTCAGAGTCTCGACCAGGTAATCACAAGCTCCTTCTCATAAGCGAACCCCCAAAGTAAAATACCAACCTCTCGATATATGTAACAAAGACTCAGCTCCTAATTGGCTCGAAACCTACATGACTCAGCACACTTATGAACTACCGGGGTTCAAAGGTGATTGAGCCTTCAGATGCTCACAATTTAGCCTGAGCTTGGGAAACTGACCTCCAAAAAGAAAACAACAAAAAAATCCCACTTTGCTTGCTGTTACAGGGAGGAGCTGTCCTAACCCATTGTCTACATGCTGGAGTAGGTATAATTGGATGTATACTATGCGGGGAAGGGGGAGATGGGGAATCTGGCGCCACAGGATGCCTTTTTGAATCACTGCCCAGTCACAAGCAATACATCCCTCCCAAACACAGGTTTCCCTTGGAGAAGGTGCTGGTCATCAGATACATGACTCCAGCAGAGGCAGTTGTGGGACGCAGCATTAAAAAAAAAGACTAGAGAGTTCCCCAAGAATCATCTCCAATTTGGAAAAGCCAGCACCCAATAATCTTCTCAAACATACATGTTCTAAGTCTGATGGTGGCAAAGCAGTGGTTAATACCTGCTTGTCTGCTGATTCCACTGCCCCTTATATCAGTGGAGTGGGGGAGAGATGCATACTGATAATTATCGATGCCACAAGTAACCTCTATCCAAGGGTAAAACAAAGGGAACAGAGATTTGTGGCTATGAAGAGAAAAAATTCCAAGAAGGAACCTAGGTACCTGGAGAGATAGTAGTTGTTTAATGAGGTGATAACGATGAAGACAATGATGACAAAGGAGATGAAGGACAAATGGGTAATCCATCCTTTCTCCTACTGGAAACAGAGTCACTACTGATTCTCTCTCCAAGTCTTTGCCCCTTGTTATGACAGTGTGATACAGAAAGTTATCTCGAATTATTTGCCAAGATTGAGCTTGGGCAGGTGGTGAGCTGTCTCTGCAGCCCATCCTGGGCTTTTTTGCCCCAGGATCATTGGTTCACACTGCTCCCTATACCCAGACTGTCCTTCTTCCCCTTACTAATGTACTGAATTTCTAACCATCCTTTAAAACCCAACTTCCTCCAGGAAGCCTCCCACTATTGTTCACGATCTACATACACAGACGACAGAGACACATAGACACACACACACACCCTTCATATAGCACTTTCTCTTACTCTCTCCGATGTTCATATCAACTAGTACCATATATCAGAGCAGGGAACTATATCTTTCTTAAATTGAATGTCTTCCAACCCTTGTCCATCATAAGGTTTTAAAAACATTTTCAACCTAATTCCGTATTTGTTTCCCTGACCAATACCCAACATTTACTCTTTAGCATAGGGCCCAAGGACCTCCTTTAATGGAAGCTAAAGATTTCATGATTTTAGCTGCCTCCAGTCAGATGAATCACTGGGTCAGACAATCTCCAAGTCCCTCCATGCTCTAAATCCTGTGCTCCTCTATCTGTGAGTACACACAGAGCTATTACTTGGTTCTCTACTTTGGGCCATATTTTTCCTTCATTATTCTGTCTCTGATAAGATTATACCACACTTTAGGAGTGGCCCAAGGCCTGGAACATTCCAGTCCATTATTTCACCACAGAAGTTATCAACCAACAACAGCCTTTGCTGATGCCCCCTCCTCTGCCCCTTCCCACTCTCCCAGCTCTCAGCTTCACTCTGATTCCATGAAAACCCAGCCATAGGTGGTTGTTACATCCCCTGAATAACTCACTCTCAATCCTTGACCCTCTCTCCAAAGTAAGCAGACAGAAACAGAAAGGCCAAGGTTTCTGAGGTTGAAATTGTCTACTCATTTCCCAACCACTGAATCCCCAATCTACAAGGATTATGAATATGCTGGGAAAACAACCTCCAAAAATTGAATTCTCTGAGTGTCAAAGGTCTGCAGTGGCCATGTAGTCTAATCCATACCAGACCAAGACTCTTCTCTACAAAACCCCCAACAAGTAGCCATCCTTTGCCCAAAGTCCACCAGGGAGGGAAGGGGCCATCTCCAGTCATCCTGATCCATATCTCACCACTGGACCCAAATGGAGAAAGGGAGACTTTGCATAGCCTTCCCTCACCTAAATCCAACTCACTTGCGAGTCATGGCATCACCTCTCTAAGGTCATGGTCCTCTTTGAGAACAAAGGACAAACACCCACCTGTGAGTAGTCCAGGGACGGGGCATACAGGAATTCCATTTTACTATAAGATAGTTTTAACTGTTAGGAAGTTCTTCCTTATATCAAGGCTAAATCCGCTTTGCTACAACTTCCACCCTTTGTTTAGATCTGCTCTCTGGGGCCCAGCAGAGTAAATCCAATCTGTCCCTTCCCCCTACCTCCCACTTCCTAGCCATTCTAAAACCCTGAAAGTCGAGTCATAGAATGTTTGGAGTAGAGAGTTTCAGGACATTATCCATTATTAATGCTAAATTCACAGAAGTCAACACTGACATCTGTAACGATTCATTTTTTTAAAAAAGCAGCCTCTTTGTTAGTAGTGCTTGTAGGAAAGCTTTTGAAAAATAAATCCAATAGGGTGCAAAAATAAAATAAAAATTCCGATTTTCTTTGTAACAGGGACCATGAACAATGGTGTTCTTTTTACGCAGCGGAAAGCCTCAAGACATCCGTTAGATTCCTTCAATGAGCTTTGTTCAATAAATGCTAAGCCTTGAAGCTTTTAAATGTATTAAAGTGATTAGGACATCATCACTCCAAAGGCACTTCAATAGAACATTAAGACAGAAACAATTTTCTTCCACACACACTGCATAACAGTAACAAAAAGTTGATTAAATGCACATTGAATCAAAAATATTTGCAGTATTTATAGACATGTGTAGGTAAGACTAACTGTAACCTATACCAATGGGAGGGGAGGGGAACAGGAAGTAATAAAAGTAATTGTGGGGGAGGGGATTTTTACAAGAAATGTGCAAGAAAGGTTTTTGAGTCACAACTTGTAAGAAAAACTAGGGCTAAAGATTAATAAATACTGGAGGAAAGGAATACGTGCCTCTCCCTTCAGAACCTAAACATTCTAGTTTGCACCTTCCCACAATCCCTCAGTAGGGAATTCATTGAAGACGCAGCTCTTTCGAGGAGGTATCTTTGGCATCAGGAATGTGGAGAGGTGAGGGAGGGGGCTGAGGGAACAGGGGTCAGAGGGAAACACAAAGATGTAAGGTTCTCGGTTGCATGCTTGTTAAGGAATACTCCTGACACAGCAGAGGATTATGAATTCACATGTGAATTTATCCCCTATTAAACTTTTAGCAAAGGGGTCAGTTGGCAAGGCCAATGGACCTATGGCCCCACAATCACATGCCAAAAACAGCCTACACACCGGGTCTCCCTAAGCGTGGCTCAGGTCTAGGAGTGACAAGAGAAAATCAGAAAAGGGGGAGTGAGTTCATTTCAGACTGAGAGGGCTAAGGAGAAAATATATCCCTCCAACAAGAAAAAAATTCATCAGGCCTTATCCCCAAAAGATGAGTTGGTGTCACTCACCTTACCCCCTTTAAACAAAAGGAGGAGTGGTTTGGGTTCCCTCCCCCAAAGGAAACTATTCCATAAATTATGTAAACTGCCTTGCAACCTTCTACCAACAAGGTCAGGGTCATTTATTGCCCATCCTGGGACCCTTGTGATTTCTCTTTGTGGGGCAGTTTCCCCTTATCCATCACTCCAAGCTCTGTTCCTCTGCTCTTGTGACTTCTCAAACCAGCCCAGGGAAAAGAAAAATAACAAAGGGGCCAGAGGAATGAGAAATAAAGACCATAAGGTAGGTGACAAGTTCCCCCCACAGCCTGCCAGTGCCGTGGGCCAGAATTGATTTTCTATACAACATCAGAAAGGATTACCTTCCCCCCACAACACCGCCCAGGGGGACGCAGTGGAAATCATAATTAATTCAGGCAAATTCAATTCTGAGAGTTGGAGTGACAAATACTTTCCTCCTAATATGAACCACAGCCTCAAAGCATCTTAAAGCACTTGGTGGGAGCAACAGTGGCCCCCTCAACGTAATAAGAACGCGAAGCGGCCCAATAAAATGTGGCCAGGAAAATAATAATTCTTCCTGGCTGGGAAGGAATGTGTAAAAAGTCCCAACTTCACATGAGAAAATGAATTTCCATTAGTAATGCTGCTTTTCCCTCCCTCCTCCTGAGGAGGAAGGGGGGAAAACAGGATCATAGGATAGAAAACCTATGGCTGGAAGAGAATTCAGAGGCCACTGAGTCCAACCCCCTCATTTTACAGATGAGGAAACTAAGACACGGGAAGGTTAAGTGACTGTCCAGGGGCACATAGCATGTAAGCATCTGAGGCATGAGTTGAACCCACATGTTCTGACTCCAGAATTCTTTGCACCATATTTCCATTTTAACATTTGGTAGCAATATAATTCTTCAAATTTGCCTATCCCTATGAATATCTCTTGCGTAAGGGAAGGAGAAACAGTGGATAAAGTCTTGAAAGGACCCAAAGGGAGCAAGCAGAATCTCCCTCAGCAAACAATGAAGGGAAAAGAGCACATGGGACATGAAAAAAAAGCAGCTGGTGTAGACCCCACATTGCAGAGAAGACAGAGTCCAAACTAGAGGTCAGAAGGACTAGTGTTCAAATTCTGCCTCAGATACCTATCAGCTGTGTGACCCTGAGCAAATAACTTAATTTCTGGGCTTCAATTTCTTCATCGGTAAAATGAGAGAGATAGTCTCTCTGATCTCTTCTAACTCTAGGTCTTGGATCCTGTAATCCTAGACAGACAGCTGAAAGGTACCTATGGTATCCATGAATGCAACACTTCATTTAACAGAAGAAACGGAGACCCAAACTAGATCACATAAATACAGACTGAGAGATGAAAAGGCCCACTAACATCAACTGGTCCCACCTTCTCCTATCACAGATGAAGAAGGGGCCCAGAAAACTTGAGTGGCTCACCCCAGGTCATGTAGAAAATAAATAGAACTAAAATTTGAGTCAAATCCCTACTTTCAGGGTGACCTTGAAATTACTGCTGATCGCCAACCCTGAGATGTTCTTTCTCCTCCCCATATAAGTCCTACCTCACCTCCAAGGCCCAGCTCAAATGTCTTCTCCACTGAGGTTTTCTCTTACTACTCCAGTCTTTACAGATCATTGAACATTTATCTAGACGTGAAAAGGGACCTCAGCAAAGGTCAGCAAACTGAGGCCCAAGGGCCAAATCCGGCCCACTGGCCCCTGTTGCAAAAACAGGTAGTAGGCCATTGGATTCTAACCAAGGTTTTCATTTTACAGATGAGGAAACTGAGTCACAAAGAGGCTAAATGGTTTATCCAAAGTGATACTGGTCGTAGGTATCATAGGCAGCCTCTGTTTGTAAATCCAATGTTCTTTCCATGGCACCACACTACCTCTGCCATCTTCTTTTTCTATATATTACTCTTCATGATATGATACTCTATAATACTCTTCACAATGGCTCTACATGTCACTAAGCCCAGTACGGTGTAAGCGCCTTAAAGGAAAGGACTGGTTTGGGAGCTTTTTTGCCTTTGTACAACTAACTCCTATCACAAAACTTAGCATTAAGTGGACAATGAATAAATGCGTGTTGAATCATATCTAATTCTAAGACTGCCTAGAATTTGACTTCATATTTTTCCCTCTATTGTGTCCCATACATCTAGTTAGCCTTATCTTCCCTAACTAGACTATAAGCTTTTCAAGGGCAACAACCACACCTATGCTCTTCTATCTTCCATCCTGGGTAGCATAAGTCTGGGGATGTAGAGTCTAGGATCCAGAGCTGAAAGGGATCTTTTGAGGTTCACAAAACTAATGGTGTCATTTTTGAGAAAAGGAAACTAAGGCCTAGATTGGCTAAGTGATTTGCCCAGGTTCACACAATTGTTGTATTCAAAAATTACTGAAATGTACAAATTTATCTTTGATCTCTTTGATTTGGAAGTTCAGTGATTATTTGCAAATAATGTTGAGTGGATGAAAGAAGGACCAGTTTCCTTAGTCTAATTATTATTAACTCTTGATTACCCATATGAGTGGAGAGGAAGTAACTGTATGGACAGTTCAAAGTAATAGATAATACAAAAATAATTTCAAGTAGGCTTTGGAATGTCTTGTTGGTGCTGTTGGAAACAGCAACCTAAAGCTATCCGAGTTAAGATTCCATTAAAATAAGTTTGTGTTTTCCAATGCACAACAGTTAAGTAAGACAAACAGAGCTGTACTTGGTTATAAGAATAAATTAGGCTGGTGTTTAAAATTCACCACAGCAAATCCAAAAAGTGGATAAGCATGAGTTGACTATATTTGTGGGTATGTATGCATATTGTTGGCTAGAACAATTCTCATTCCATTAGAGTTCAGAGAACTTTGAACCGCAAAGGACCTTCAAGGTCATCTGATCCAGCCCCCTCATTTTATCAAAGCCCAGATTTGCCCACAGTCCCAGAGGTATGAAGTTGAAGAATCAGGATTCCAATCCAGGACTTCTGTCTAACTCCATATCTGGAGCTCTTTCCATTATACCACAAGTAACCCAATTTCTTCATTTTATAGCTGAAAAGACTGAAGTTCAGAGGAGTCAAGTAACAAAAAGTAGGGAAAAAACTAGGAATTGAACTGAAGTAACCGGATTCTAAATCTGTGGCCGTTTGCAGTACGTCAATGGTATTTACTGGGTGCCTCTGCTCAGGCTGTGATTCTACATCATCAAGAAAGCTGGAAGCACTCCTTCTTTCCATTCACTGTACTCTTGGCATTTTTGCTATAATGATTTTTCTTAACAGAATAGTACTCAAGAATTTGGTGCTTGGGTATTTCGTTCCAATTTACAACATATAACCAGTAATTCCACAGCAGATATCTACGTCTTCATCTTCTCCTCACTCACACCAGACTACTTGATGTCTATTTCACCTGTAGCCAAGTAGATGGAGACTCAGTCCCAAATAAATAAGATCTGCCCCTGAATTAGAAATAAAACATGGAAGAACAACTTACAAGTAGAGTCAAGGCTCAATCTTAATTGCTTATAATGAGAGAAGCTGTAATTCACCCTTTAGCTCCCCTGCATGACTCAACCCAAGAATCTGATACTGACCAAACTCAAATCAGGGTGGAAGATGGGGCTCACAATGAGCCACCACTCTAGCGCATGCCATCTCTGAGCCTCGATTTGGTAGAGACCATAGGGGACTGCAACAGACACATAGTGTGAGTCACCTGCCCCTATGCCCGACAAAGTAATCTCAAAACCTTCTGGTGAAGAGAGAGAAAAACATCAACTTTCTCTCCCCATTACCCAGTCACTTTATTGGAGTTTTCCTAACTCCTATGCTCAAAGGGAAAGGCAAGACACTGAAAACTAAGTGGCTTTGTCATCAAAAGCCTTCACCACACTGACACACAAACACCTGTCAGTGCAAAAGCAGCTCCGACTTCTTTGCCAACTGCTTCTGCTTACCAAGAGCTGAGCGGGCATGGAGCTTTCAGACTATTTTCTTCCAATGTTTTGAAGTCACTTTCAGTTCACATGAAGGCTAACAATTTCAAAAAGGCTGGGTATGGGAAAGGGATGAAATAAAAAGAAAGGCAAAGAAAAAAAAAACACCAAGCCACGATTAGGAAGCCCTGAAAGCCTTTTAGCTGACAGCACCCACTTTTCAGCTTTTCTTGGACAGCTCCAAAGAACATCCATTGAGAGCAACAATGAAAGAATAAAATATAGGCAAAATGTAAACAATTTAGCAGCCCTAGTCTACCTAAGTCAGGTAGCCCATCCCAAGGCAAAAGATCATTTTCCCCAATGCCCAGCTGCTAGAGTCCACAACTGCACTGGAGAAGACCATATACTATCTTCTAGCAACTGATCGGTCATGTTCCAGCTGACACCAGAGATCCCATGCCTGTCCACACCCATATAGCCCAATCCTCCAGTTAAATTCTACTCCTGAGAAATAAATCAGGAAAGGACCTAAGATCCCAGACCTTCATATTTATACTTTTCCTTCTCCAAACCTGAAATTCCATCCCCAAGATGCAGTTATGATGTTCTCTTCAGATAATGTCAGCTTTTTCTATCATCATTCCCCACCTGAGGGAAGTTCAGCCACTCTGGAAGCTCTTTCTACCTCTGCATTCAGCCCTACTTATAGCCAAAGGAGGATCACTGGTTCACAGGGGGTGGCAGACAGGGCAACATAAACCCACCAGGTAGAGACTACACTTACTGATATGTAAACTTGAACTGATTTTCAGACTATAAGGAGATCTAGTGAGGGGAGGGAAAGAGCAAGAAGGGAGAGGCAGGGCAGGGAGGAAACAATGCAAAGATTATATTACATAAATAAACACAAGCCATGAATGGCCAACATGAAACTATGGTTTTAACAACATTAGGTTTCAGTGTATAAAATAAGGGGTTTAAATGATAGATCACTCACTCTATTTTGGACACACCTTCTCTCTGAAACTAGTACACTTGGGGAGTTTTGAGCTCCGGGTTCAGACTAATCCATCTACCAACAGAGAGGAGCTCTCCAGCTCTCATCTGACACAAGTCTATCATTCACCATTTGCAGGTACATATGCTTTCTGCTGACAAAGCTCCATTACCAGAAAAAGCTCAGTAAGTAAAGCTGATTTGAAATAACTATATATTATATGGAGCCTGGATGAGGACGACTGATTTGAAGTCTAGAAAATCATCATGTAAAGAGGCTCTAGAAAGAGCTGCTTAATTATTAAAATACCTATGCTTCTTCCAGACAGTTCAGTACATGATTTATTATCAGTGTTAAATATTTGGTAATTTACTAGGATCATCCAACACAACAAAACAACTTCACATGGTGAGTACATAGGCTCTGTAATTCTTCTGCTGACAGTGTTATCATCGGTCTAGTTAATCTTCAAATACTGAGCTAATGATTTCAAAAGAAGGTGCTTGCCAATCACAATTCTTGGATGATTCCTCCAAGATCCAAAAACATATTAGTCATGAGTTTGGTCTAGAAGGTCAAATTTGCTGTGTGTGATCATTTGCTACTATAAATGAGTAGATCAACCTGAATGCTGGGGAAGGAAGGAGGAAGGAAGGAAGGAAGGAAGGAAGGAAGGAAGGAAGGAAGGAAGGAAGGAAGGAAGGAAGGAAGGAAGGAAGGAAGGAAGGAGGGAGGGAGGGAGGGAAGGAGGGAAAAGAGGAGGGAAAGGAGGAAGAAGGAGGGAAGGAAGGGAGAGAGGGAGGGAAGGAAGGAGGGGGGAAGGAAGGAAGGGCATTTATAAAGAACATATCATGTAGTAGGCACTATAGACATGAATACGAAAGTGAAGACAGTCACTACCTTTAAGGAATTTACATTCTAATATGAGGAAACATATACTGAAGCATGGAGGCCAAGGAGGGATATTTTGATTTGGAAAGTTACAGGGATAGTGAGTAGAGCCCTAGGGAAGTAGTTTGAACTGTCCTTTTTAAAAGCAATGACAAACTTAATTCAATTATAATTCCAGAAATGAAAAATGGATGTGGAGGCAGGGGGAGACAGAAGACAGCATGTGGCAGCAAGAAGTCTGGCAAAGAACTGGCTAAGGAACTGAGACCACCAATCAGGACCACAATGCCCCAGAGAAGGCTATTCCAGAGAGGAAAGGCTTAAGTTCTCCAGAGTGTTTTGGTTTCTGGTCTTCCTGACACAGTGGAAGCTTTAGTTCTTATGGGTCAGCCCTTCTGAAAAACAAACTAAATGATACTAAGCTCACTACTCCCATAAGCTCCAATTCAATTCATTTCAATTTAACCAGCATTTGTGAAGTACTTGCTAAGAATATAGGTTTATGGCTGGAAGAAGCCTTAGAAAAGATCTTGTCCAACATACTCATTTTAGAGATGAAAAAAACTAAGGTGCAGAAAGGTAAGGGAATCTGCCCAGACTCCTTTAGTAAGTGTCCCAGTTCCTCTGGCTTCACTACCTTCCATTATCCTGCTTCTCAATATCTCAATATATTTATCAGAGTTCACCAAGCCCTCAAAAGGAACAAGACTTTCAGGTCCATTGAAAGTTTAAAAAAATCCTTAAAACGATCTGGTGGTAGATGTTTTACAGTCTTATAAAGATACCTGCATCTTATAGGTTTACCTGAACTGCTTGTTGCAAAAATTTTTATCTAGTTTTGTATGAAAAAGTGAAGTACATCAGTAAAAGTTAACATTTTCCATGCTCCAGTCTTTGTATTGTCTTATTCATGACCAGTGGTATTTTTTCCTTCATAACAATCATTAACAGCTCCTCTTTTCACCAGCATTCTCACCGTTCTTCCATCTTCAAGCCTATGCTGTACCGTGAGGGAATAAATGACAAGACCTCCAGCTTCCTGCCAGGACATCTTTGTTTGTTTTGGGTAGTATTAACCAGGCTGTTATGCAGCATTAGTCAATCAGTTCTTGTTATTTCTTGGTTTTGACTAGACTTCCCTTTGTCCTTTGGTGTGACTACTCCCATTTCACTGTGGGTTTGAACAATCCTTGAAGTGCTTGTCTTCCCCACACCAGCCACTATTGTGATATCTCTAAATAAAACTGGGGAAAACAACTCAACTCATCTTCTGCTCAAAGTCAGGCATCCTAAGGCAGCCCAATGTCAGCAGAAAGACACACACTACCACTGCCCCAAAATGAAACCATATCAAAATTATTATATCTCCCAAATAATCCCTACACCACAAGAACATTAAGAGTGTGTCAAGGGGAATAATGTAAAACCAGTCTAAATGTGATTCCTACCCAAGGAACTCCAGACCAGTCTACCCAAACTTGCTACCAGCTGAAGAGGTAGAAAGATAAATAATACCAGCATGTTTACTACTGGGAAGGCTAAGGTTGATGGATCACTCGAGTTTGGGAGTTCTGATTTGCAGTGAGGCTAGGGTTGACTGGGGTTACATACTCTGGCATTAATATGGTGACAGGCCAGGAGCAGGAGGCCACCACGGTCTAAGGAAGAACAAACTAGTCCAGGTAACAAACAGAAATGGTCAAAGTTTCCTTGTCAAACATCAGTGGGGTTGGACCACTGTACTTCCAGACAAATGCTTCTCTTCATTCCTAAAAACAAAACAAAACCAAAGAATCCAGAAGATGAAAACATTAACACTAGTACCATCTTCTAGATTTCTAATACTCACTGAATGATCTGTGCTTTACCCATGGATTCTTTCAGAGACTTATATTTTACCTAATTCTCACCTTAAGAGATGGAATACTCAAAGAGAGCTCAGACCATGGGACAAAAACTGCTGGTAACAAATAGGTCATTCCAACTATAGCCATCCACAAAGGCAGAACATTCAAAATTCAACTAAATTCAACTTTTCTTAAGCATCAACCTGCAGAGCACTGCGACATCTGCAAAGCCATCTCATCATGGAAGTGATCATAGGATGATAGATCTAGACCTGGAAAAGACCTACATCTAGTCCATCCCACTCATATTAAAGGTGAGACTTGAACGCAAATCTCCTGAAACTTCAGATCCAGCAGACTTTTTTTCTTTAATTCTCTTTTTTAAGAGGAAATTAAAGAATCTTCTTAAGATCTTCAATCATGCTGTACTCACTTCCAAAGTTTCCCTTTGGAATATGGATTTTGTATCACCTCCTCTTCACCTATCAATATCTGAAATGCCTTTCAAGACTCAGCTTGGATTTCATCTTCTCCAGTGAAGTCTTCCTTGACTATTCTAATTTGAACTGATTTTCTCCATTCCAAGCTGGGAGCACACCATTCATTACTGGGATGTGCTGGGTGGCCTTTTTTCCATTTCTTATTACTGAAATTGACCTCACACTGATATATGAATTTCTACTGTTAGAACTAAGGCTAAGTAATGAACCATGCCAGTGATATTCTTTTTAGTGTTATTATTTATAGTGCATTGAAACTCTAAATGCAATCTTCATTTTGGGAGATTCTTTTCCTAAGTAGAAGGAACTATCACATTAAATTGAGTTTGTTGTACTCTCTTTTGCCAGTATGTTAAGAGTTAATAGTTTTCTTTGAAGTATGGCCATTTGAAGTGCTGTAAGTTTGCTTGCCAAAAGTACAACAAGGAGGGGCAGAGTCAAGATGGTGGAGTAGAAAGACATACATACTCTAGTTCTTCCCACACAGCCCACAAAACACCTGTAAAAAAAGACTCTCAACAAATTCTAGAGCAGCAGAAGTCACAGAACAACAGAGTGGAGGAGATTTCCAGCCCAGAGTGACCTAGAAGGACGATGGGAAAAGTCTGTCACACAGACCTGGAGCAGAGCCCAGCCCAGCCTTGGCCATGAGTTACTGAGAGGGGCAAGACCAGAGTAGGCTTCTGGGACAGAATCCCTGGAAGTGGTGGTTCACAGATCCCTAAACCCACAGGTGCCAAAGGTCAGTGAGAGGGCTTTTTCAACCAGAATGAAAAGGGAGCAGGGTCCTCCCCTACCCTAGCCCCAGGTGGTGGCCACAGCAGCAGCCAGGGTTCATTGTCAGAGTGGCTCAGCTTAAAGCCTCTGGGGGAATTGAGCAGCTGATCTGAATCTCAACCACAAGCCAGGCCAGGGAGTAAACTCTCCCTTAACTGTGCCACCTTGGAGGAACTGAGAACTTACAGGTTTCCAGAGTATGCCCTCCTCTTGACAAAGGACCCAAAACTCAAGTAACTGGTTGGGAAAATGCCCAAAAAAGGGGGAGAAAATAAGACTATAGGAGGTTACTTTCTTGGTGAACAGGTATTCCCTCCCATCCTTTTGGATGAGGAAGAACAATGTTTACCATCAGGGGAAGACATAAAAGTCAAGGCTTCTACATCCAAAACCTCCAAAATAAATATGCAATGGTCCCAGGCCATGGAAGAGTTCAAAAAGGATTTTGAAAATCAAGTAAGAGAGGTAGAGGAAAAACTGGGAAGAGAAATGAGAGCTATGCAAGAAAATCATGAAAAGCGAGTCAACAGCTTGATAAAGGAGACCCAAAAAAATGCTGAAGAAAATAACACCTTGAAAAATAGGCTAACTCAATGGGAAAAAAGAGGTCCAGAAAGCCAATGAGGAGAAGAAAGCTTTCAAAAGCAGAATTAGCCAAATGGAAAAGGAGGTTCAAAAGCTCACTGAAGAAAATTGCTCTTTAAAAATTAGAATGGAACAGATGGAGGCTAATGACTTTATGAGAAACCAAGAAATCACAAAACAAAACCAAAAGAAGAAAAAAATGGAAGATAATGTGAAATATCTCACTGGAAAAACAACTGACCTGGAAAATATATCCAGGAGAGACAATTTAAAAATTATGGGACTACCTGAAAGCCATGATCAAAAAAGAGCCTAGACATCATCTTTTATGAAATTATCAAGGAAAACTGCCCTGATATTCTAGAACCAGAGGACATAATAAATATTGAAAGAATCCACCAATCACTTCCTAAAAGAGATCCAAAAAGACAAACACCTAGGAATACTGTGGCCAAATTCCAGAGCTCCCAGATCAAGGAGAAAATATTGCAAGCAGCTAGAAAGAAACAATTCAAATACTGTGGAAATACAATCAGGATAACACAAGATCTAGCAGCATCTACATTAAGGGATCAAAGGGCTTAGAATATGATATTGCAGAGGTCAAAGGAGATAGGGTTAAAACCAAGAATCACCTACCCAGCAAAACTAAGTATAATACTTCAGGGGAAAAAATGGTCATTCAATGAAATAGAGAACTTTCAAGCATTCTGGATGAAAAGACCAGAGCTGAAAAGAAAATTGACTTTCAAACACAAGAATCAAGAGAAGCATGAAAAGGTAAACAGGAAAGAGAAGTCATAAGGGACTTACTAAAGTTGAACTATTTACATTCCTACATGGAAAGATAATATTTGTAACTCTTGAAACTTTTCTCAGTATCTGGGTAGTGGGAGGGATTATACACACACACACACACACACACACACACACACATACATACACAGAGAGAGACAGAGAGAGCACAGGGTGAGTTGAATTGGAAGGGATCATATCTAAAAAAATAAAATTAAGGGGTGAGAGAGGAATATATTGGGAGGAGAAAGGGAGAAATGGAATGGGGCAAATTATCTCTCATAGAAGAGGCAAGAAAAAGCTTTTCCAATGGAGGGAAAAAAGGGGGAGGTGAGAGGGAAAAAGTGAAGCTTACTCTCATCACATATGGCTCAAGGAAGGAATAACATGCACACTGAATTCGGTATGAAAATCTATCTTATACTACAGCAAAGAAGGGGAGAAGGGGATAAGCAGAGTGGAAGGGAGGGCAAATGGGAGAAGGGAGTAATTAGAAGTAAACACTTTTGGGGAGAGCCAAGGTCAAAAGAGAGAGTAGAAAAAATGGGGGGCAGGATAGGATGGAGGGAAATATAGTTAGTCTTATACAACATGACTATTATGGAAGTCATTTGCAAAACTACACATATATAGCCTATATTGAATTGATCGCCTTCTCAGTGGGAATGGGTGGGGAGGGAGGAAGGAAGAGAAGTTGGAACTCAAAGTTTTAGGAACAAATGTTGAGAATTGTTTTTGCATAAAACTGGGAAATAAGAAATACAGGTAATGGGGTATAGAAATTTATCTTGCCCTACAGGACAAGAGAGAATTTGGTGATAATGGAAGGGAGGGGCATTAGAAGGGAGGGCACATTGGTGAAAGGAGAAATCAGAATGCAAGGTGTTTTGGGGTGGGGGAGGAGAGAGAGGAAGAGAAAATTGGAACTGAAAATTTTGTGGAAATGAAAGTTGAAAACTTAAAATAAGTTAAAAAAAATTTTAATTAAAAAAAAATACAACAAGCTTTTTTTCCCCTTGTCTTCTAACTTCAACATAAGATTTTGCTCCCTCATTTTGCAAGAGCCATTGTTTCCATCAAAGCCATCCCTGGGATACAAGGCCAAGCAAAGTACACTGTGCATCATGAGCTAACTACTTCTAAGCGTTAATAACAGACTTTCATCTTTAGGTGAATTATGAGAACCTACCAATAACAGATTTTCCTCTTGATAACAGGCACCTATGTATTAAGTTGTTGATGGTCTTGGATAAGTACCAAGGCCAAAGACCAATGCTGAGTGTGGAACCCTTCACAGGGAAGGTACTTGTCCTCTGGCCAATTTGCATTTGGAAAAGACTATCAGCAAGCCCAAGTATATGCCAACTAACCAATTAGTGCTCTTAAATCTTCAAAAACTCTTTGGGGGATGGATGTTCCCTCTCAAGAATTAATGTCAAAAGGGAGCTTTTTCACCATATAAGCAGGAACAATACTGCCTTGAAACTCACTGGAACTGAAGACTCATACTTTAACCCTCACATAGATACTTGGCACTTCTATCAGAATAGAGATGGTTGGTGGGGACCAGATGAAACTCCATAGATCCCATCGTGAAGTACTCCAGGAAACATAGGCAGCATTTGCATTCCCAGTTCTCTCTATCCATCTGATATCTGGCTGGTAGTAATTTAGCTGTGAATTCATCTCCTTCAATTAATCCCATGGGAATTAATTCCATGAGACATGTGAGCGGGGTTTGGGGTTCACCTTTTGGTGTCATAGGAGTAATGTTTAGCACATGTCTTCATTTAGAAAGCATTAGTTACCAAATGTTGGGGAATAGGCAAGAGAGACTGATTATCATAGTTTCACGAACCTAGATGATGGAAGCATAGAAATTAGGTTTTTACTGTATACTACTTGGCATTCTCTTATTGTTTGGGGTATAAGGAATAACTTACTGGATGATGTTATTGGATCTGCGGTCATTCAAAGGTACAAAAATTAAAATATACCATTGTGATTTGTATGCAAAATAAAGAAAATAAACAAAAAATAACAGCAGAAATCGTGTTAATTGAAAAAATAACCTATTTATAAATATTTTGAACATCTTTTCACAGTTGCTATATTTTAAAAAAGAATTTTACCATTCATTTTTCTATAAGTTAGAGAGATAAATTTCATGTTTTACAAAACTCAATCCCAGTTAAAACAACAGAACCTGGATTTTCTTAACTCTGTTTCCAATGAGAAGATATTCTAATAGACCACATGGGTCTGTGATCTCATCAACGTTAACGTTCCCTCTAAAGAGGAAGCTCATAATCTATCCACGCCTACCCTTCCTATGTGACTCTTGTCCATTTCCTCCCTTAGCTTCTCCACAAGGTATTTTTAAGGGGTTTCATGGACCCATGAAAGCCCATTGTTAAATGTTCAATATAAGTACTTACACTTTGGAAACTGGCAAATACAAGTTAAAGCTTAATTTATTGTTTGGTTGATTATAGTTCATAAGGTGATTAATAAAATGGTAACATTGCAAATTAAACTTATAAGTGTGGTGGGCCTACTTTTTTTCTGGAGAGTTGGTTGTTAAATATTTACCAGCAAACCCCTGCAATACTTCCCAGTGTGTTGAAGTTTCTCCTCACTTTGTCAAAACTACTCAATGAAACTGGTTTCCTCACCTTGTAAGAGGGAGATGATGATTGATGATGATGATGATGATGATGATATCTTGTATCTCATTGTCTGACTATTTGATTCTCAAAACAATCTTATGAGGTTATTATTATCATTACCTCCATTTTACAGATGAGGAAAGCACGGCTGACAAGTTAACTGATTTGCCCAGAGCTAGTAAATCTCAAGCAGAATTTGAACTTAGGTCAGCACTCTATCCATCTCTCTACACTACCTCTAGGATTACCCTGAAGATCATGGGGTCCAAACAACAGACTGAACTAAAAATCAAATCTGAGTTACATTTCAAGTGATTTGTCAATTGGGTCACAATCAGTCAGTGTTTTTAGAAATAAGGTCACAGGCTTGGGAACAGTTATCATGAAACAGACTAACACAAAATACCAAATGGTCTACTGAAATAGAGATTTCACTTCCTTACTTAGAACAAAGGGATTACTTTTAGGAACATTAGCACTAGTGGTCCTATAAAGTGAGGAATTCACTTTACACTCAAGTCATTTCCTCCATAGCCTCGAAAACTGCCTTGTCTCCAAGTTCTGGAACCAGAAACTACAATCAGATCAGTTCTACCATTGTTCTTGGGTGTGGTGTGTCAATCTATTCTATTAGCTGCAGTCATAATCTCCGTAACTTTCCAAATCAAAGTGACCCTCACTTGCATGTTGTCTCCATATTAGACTGTAAGGTTCCTTGAAGGCAAAATTGCTTTTGTCCCTTAACATTTGTATCCCCAGTGCTTAACATAATTTGGTAAATACTTAATAAATTATTTTTTCATTCATTCATGTAATTACACATCTCTGTGACTTCTAATCATGCACCAAATTTCACTGCAAACTGTTTATAACTATGAATTTGTTTTGTTTAGCTACAATCATGTATACAAGGTATATACATTTGGAGATTTGTGTTGGAAAGGATTTTAGATAGGAGTGATGGTGATTCTTTTTTAAACATCTCAGACTAGAGGAATAATCTTAGTACTAATGTGTTAAATTTAGTGTATACTTTTTAAAACGCCAAGCTGTACATAACAGAGGTTCACAGCTTCACATACAAGTTTCTTTTCCCATTCTTCTTTGGATATGAAAATGTTTGTATTTGTTGATATCTGTCAAGTTCATTCAAAAAGAGGAAAGTGTTTAAAATAAATCTTTTAAATTACCAACAATATGGCCATTTGTAGACTTCTATTGGTGACCACTTTTGTTTTGAGGTGAAACAACCACAAAAAAGCACGTATGGTCTATGTTAATATTCTGCTGTAGTGGCACCAGAATTGGTTAAATTAGCCAAGTTCAAAAGTCACTGAAAAAGAAACACCACACAAAGAAACCAAGGCAAAATGTCAAGCAAGGAAACTAAGATGGGATCCTCATTTCATCTGGTCAATTAAGGACAGAAATGAGGTCTTGGCCAAAGTAAGGAAAACAGAATGGGGAACTCCAGCAAAACCAAATAAGACCAAGCAAGTTTATGGCTTGGAGTCTTCTAGTTGACAGACAAAATTATGGACACTTTGAGTCTTCAATCTCTTGGTTATTAACAGTAGACAATTCCACATCAGTCACTCAGCCTGAACGGAAAACCTTTTGCCTGAGGTTAGGTTTTCAAAGCATCCACTCAGCACATTTTGACTCTTAAATATTATGTCCCCTTTGCTGTTTTTCTCCACCTGGCTCTGAGACTCGGTTATAATCTTGGGTGAGCTTCCCAAGGTGAATACAGCCCACTCACAGTTTGTGACAGGCAGCACCAAAACTTAATGTCCTCCCTTCCGCTGCAGGGGATAAAAGAGGGAGAAAGAATTTGTCCCAGGTGACTGGCAGTTGACAGATGACCTTCAGAAGCAAGGTACTAAAAATTAAAAGCACAATTCATTTCTTCACCAGGACTGGTAACAGCTGTCAAAGAGGCATGACTGGAAAACAAGAGATAGGGCAAAGAAGAGGATGCTGGACAAGACCAGTAATGAAAGAAACCAGCTCAAAATGAAGGCATCCCTTGAAGAACAGTTTGTGGCTAAGTGAGAGGGTAGAGGGACCTCCCCCTCCAGAATGATGAAAGAGCTCATCACAGGGAGGAGAAGTAATTAGAGGGAAGGAATAGTAATTACTACAAATATGACAAGGAGGACTGCACTGTCAGAGTTCTGTCAAAGTCCATAATTCTTGCAAATGAGCAACAAGGCCAGAGCTTACAAAATATTCCCGCTGAATTAAGCAGCTGATTAGTAATGCTACACTCAAATGCACAGCCTAACCAGAGGTGACCATCTCTTCATGGAGACGGGAAGGAGGGCAGGTTTTAGGTGGGCAGGGAAACCTTGTTTCCCCAGGAGCTACAAACATACATACAAATGAACATAAGCCCACTAAATGAGATGTCAAACCCATTTAGCATGGCAAACTAGAGCACCTCAGGATCCAAAAGCTTAGTACTAATGGGACCCCCTAGATAGTTATGGGCCCATTACGTTTCAGAGGAAGGGACCCATTTCCATGCCTTCTTTCCACCATTGTCTCTGGCTGGCTAAGCTGTCAATCATCAGCAGGTCAGGTAGTAATTGTTTCAATTGGTTGATTATACCATGCTGGCTGGCTTAATATTGTGGGAAGGCAAAGTCAGTCAATAATGGAAGATACAGGACCAGTGTAGGATGCTAAACATGTTTTCCTGCTGCCCTCTCCCCACCCTTTCAGTAGTTTAGCCTGAGGTCACCAAGTGCACACTCATGCTGTGAAAATACAGCAGAAGCAACAAATACTATTGAATGCTCAGACCACTGCTTTAAGCCCAAAGGAAACCCAGAATATGCATAAGCACACATGCATAGAAGAGCAAAACAGGGATGCTTTTGGCACTCAGAGAAACTTTTGGGTAGACTGGAAAGCAGCACCAGCGTTGGTATGATGCAATATTATGGGTCAAGGGCAGGATCCGGTAGAATTCATGCAATCTACAACCCAGCCATAAGTATGTTGAGAATCATCAATCTTGTCAGGGTGGTTGTGTACAAACAACACTTTCTGGTTCACAGAACAGGTCATTCCAGTACATTTGGGGTTGGAAGGTGGAATTCAACACCCTACCCCACTCTTGATGGCCATGGCAAACTACTGACTGATAGATATTGAGCTTTTAAGTGGCAGATCCACCAAGATTAAAACTCATGACTTCTGACTCCACACTTCACTGATCATGCATCCTTCTCAGTAAAAACATTTTGGGCACTCATTCTCAATATATGTATACATTTTCTTCTTGTTGCTATGATGACATGTCTGACTCTTCCCAACCCCTTTCTTCACAAAGTTACTGGAGTGACCGGCCATTTCCTTCTCTAATTCATTTTACAGATGAAGAATCTGAGTTAAACAAGGTTAAGTAACTTGCCCAGGGTCACAGTGCTAGTGAGTGTCTGAGGACAGATTTGAACTCAGGAAGATGAGTATTGCCAACTCCAGGCCCAAGGCTCTATCCACTACACCACTTATGGATAAACTAAACCCTTGCACTACTGCATGATAATTATAAAACTTAATCAAAAATATAAATTGTAAAAGAGCAAGATAAAGATAAAATATTATTTGCTCCTGGACGTAATAAAAAGCCAGTGAAGATACTGAATAAGGGGAGTGAAGATATCACACACGAGCCTTCGGAATATCTCTTTAGTGGCTGTATGGAGAATGGGTTGGAGGGGGAGAGATTTGTGGGAAGGAGACCAATTGGGAGGCCATTCTAATAATCTCCCAAACAAAAACTGAGGAGGAAAAGAATTACTGTGGTAGCCATGTGAGGGGAAAGAAGGGATCAGGTATAAGAGGAGATATCTAGGTAAAAACAAGACTTGGCAATTGATTGGTTATGTGGAGCTAGGGAGGACCCTAGTTTTGAAAAGGGTGACTGTAAGGATGATGGTACCCTTGACAGAAATTTTTAAGAGCAGTAAGTTTGAGAGGAAAGACAATGATGTAACAAGTTATAATAAGTAGGCATGAATGGGTTGTAATCCCATGTGTCTTAGTCTGTCCCACCCAGAATAAATAGAGGCAGAGCTTTTGCTCTTTGTATCCTGCCACCAAGTCAAAGCCAACTTCCCACCACCTGCTGCAACCTCAAGACGATGTAGGGAACAGCCATTTTCCCACTGGCTCATGAACAGTTACTGCAATAGATGCCCAGATAATGAATTGGTTACATATGTCCTGAGGGGCTGACTCTGGACCTCAAAAGGGAATTTCTACCAAAGGGACTGAACAGAAGAGTGACCACTAGGGGATAAAGGTAAGTGTGGTTGTGTGAGAGACAAATCTCTTGGGGGAAAAGGGAACATAATCCACCTTCTCACCCTTTTATTGGCTGATCAGATACTCCTTGGAGTCAGGCCATGCATGGCCCTCTAGCCCCCACTTTGGAGACCACAACACTAGCCCTGTGGGCAACCCAGTATTAGAAATATAAATATGCGAAGATGGGAAAACCCACCCTTGAAACCAAATCCTAGAAAGGCAGAAATAAGACCCCAAAGAGGCTGCACTTCAAAGCCAGATGCACAATGAATGGGGGAGGCATGTTCTCCCATTTCCAACTGAATGCCAGAGATTAGGGGGGTCTTGGGGAAGTGTTGTCAGAACATTCTCATGTTTGCAAACTGCGAAAGTTCAAATGGGAGTCAACCATATGGGGAGGGGGGAGGGGGAGAATGTTAAAAATTTGTGGTCTTGAACCACTTCAGATAAACTTAATCAAAAAAATCACTTTTCCCGCCCACTCCTTCTTTTGGAAGGAGAGAACTATACACCGCCTATTGAAGTTGTATAAATCATTTTCTTCCACAGTACATCATTTATTCAACAGCAACATCAGTGACATTCTCCTGATTAGGCTACATTCTAAACCGTAAGAACACCCCATAAGGTATTGTCACAGAAAGTTCTATTTCTCTCCAAACCTGATGGGCAACTATTGTAATGTAAAACCCTGGGATTTAAATAACACAAGCAGATTCTTTTATGAGCAGAAAGGTTTATATTTTGGAGTCTTTTTTACTTCAAAGGAGCCCAGATACTAAACCATGAATTACCTGAAACAATGAGCAGCAATGATCCGCCGTCAAGAGTTTCTTTAGGAAAAGACCACTATAGCTGACTAACGAGGAGGGCTTGGGTGATCCAATTATCTCTTTGAAACAGTCCCAGGTTCTTGGGATTAATACTGGTTAGGAAAATAGGCGAAGGGTTGGCAACCTGGCTTAGCCCAAGAGACCCAGCCCACTTCCATATCTCCTTTGGTGCCATTCATATTTGGACTCCTCCTTCCTACCTAGGTGTAGCAAAGATAAAGGGATAGGGCCAACATTCCCATAGTGCCCCACTACACGCTGCTTCCAGGAGTGCAGCCAGTATTGGAAAGAGAGGAAGCAAAGGATGGTCTAAGAGGACGGGAGGGAAAGTGGAGCAAAATCAGGGCTAATTGAGCCTAGTGGATATCTTTAAGGCTTGGAGCACAAGTAATTATAGTAACTAACCTTGGCTTGAAGGAAAGATAAAGAAATACACACCCCACCCTTTTGTTAGAGAGGTGGGAGGCTAGGGGGTAGAATGGTGTCTATGCTGTGAAGGTCACCTCATGGCAAGGAGCTGTATTGCTCCTTGGGGGCTATACATGAAACGTGAGTATCTCACTAGAATACTGTTGTTGAGGAGTCAAATTGTGGGACTGTATTAGTCAATCAAATGTTCACTGAGTCCCTACTGGGTACCTAGGACAATGCACCTTGAAATGTATATATAACACAGTCTCTTTCCTCAAAGATCTTAAATCCTAATTGAGGAGATCAGACTAAAACATCTAAAACAGAAGTATATGAGGCCATTCTAATGGGGTCTAATGACATTTCTAATAAAAAAAAAAATCCTTTGATTCAGGAAAGAAAATCTAAGACAAACAGACTTGACAAGCTTAATTCCATATGACTGAGTAACACAGCAAGAATCTTGGTGCCAAGTTGGATGAAATAGTTTCTTGGTGGTAACCATTCCTTTCTCTCCCAAACGCCTCAGTTAACTGGCAGACCTGAATCTTTTAGGTTATCTCCCCTAATAGACTGTGAGCTTCTTGTGAACAAGGACCATCTTGCCTTTGTATATGTATCACTAGGGCTATGCATGCAGTAAGCACTTAATAAATGCTTTTTTCATTCATTCATTTCTTCATTAACCACAGAAATCAGATTCCCAGAAAGTAGTACCATCTGTATCAGATCCACCCTTGACAGATAGCAACATCAGTCACTCATGTCCCAAGAAACAAATACACAGCCCTGCTATTCCCAAACTGAGACCAGTATCTATTGATACGATGTTTTTCAGTCTCTAGTCCAGAGCCATATGTGGTAATATACTAATGGAGTCCCCAAAATGGAGGCAGACTATAGCGAGGCAGATGTAGTGCTGGGCTTGGAATAAAAAAAAACAAACCTGCATTTGAATTCTACCTCTGAGATGTTTGACCATGCTCAAGTCAATACAATGGGGCCATCTCTTTGTTCCAGGAGCTCACCCCTATTTTATCCTTTAGCACTTTCAAATTGTGTCATTTGTGTTCACTTCCATGACCCCTCACACACACACACACACACACACACACACACACACACACACACACACATATTCACTCTCTCCACCAAATCACACTGCACTGGCACATGGTGGAGAAATTCCAGGTTGGGTGGCCCCCTATAGTCAGAGTCAACATGTGGAGGGAGGTACAAAGTGAAAACCTGCTGCCTGAACCAAATGTGCCATACCCACTATGACTCTTCTCTCCCATACTTGCTCATCATCCAAAATCCAAGGGAACAGAAGTCATTCCAATGTTCTTGGCTGCTGCCAAATGCCCTCTACAGAATCTGCCCAGGTAGAACCTGGCAGATTCAAAGCACTAACACCACTTTCTTTGGAAAACTTTGGTCCATTGACAGAAAGCCTCTGACTGGACTCCACTTGTGTCTACTATGACCTTTCTGTTCTCCCCACCCTCCATCTCACTGCTAGAATCCCATCAGAAAAGGGATAAAGGAGAGAGACAAAGAACAGATGTGGGGTCAGCAACACATGCTCAGCTCTAGTTTGGAGGAGACTGCATCTTGGAAGGATTTTTTCCTCTCTCTCCACACCCTCTCAATGCCTGACCACCAGCACCCCCCATCAAAGTGGAGGGAAATTTCTGTTTAAAATTAAAGGCACATACCATATGTGTGGAGGACTGGTTCATTCCCCCTGATTCAGCAGTTCTCAGAAGGCATCTGCAGTCCCTGAGAGGGAATCCTCCAGTATTTAGAGTTAATATAAGAATTTGCTGAAGCCCATATGAGCCTAGCAATGTGCTGAGCATTGTCCTGGGCACAATGCAGGATACAAGAAATGCCAAAGACCGGGGATCATTGCTGATTCTCCTTAATAGAGTTCTTTTTCCTCTGTTGCTTATCTCCAGTTTCTCTCTTTTATATTTTATTTGCACGTAGTTCTTTGCATGATATCTCCCCTGCTGGACCAGGAGCTCCTTGAGAGCAGGAATGATCTTTTGTCTTTCTTTGCATCCTCAGAGTGCAGCAAAGTGCCTAGCATACAGGAGGTGCTTAATAAATGGTTGCTGACTCTGACTTAGGTATGGTACAAATAAATGTGCAATGTATTGTAAGGTTAAAAGCAAAAAGAACAGCGCGGTTCGTGTATTTTACAGCCATTCTGAAAGGCAAGAGGACAGAACGTATGTTGAGCTTTCAGGTTTACAAAGTGCTTTGTATAGATTACACAATTTGGCCCTTACAGGAACGCAAAACCAACCTGCAAGGTACTCTAGGTATGATAATCTCTGTTGTGTTGTTGTTCAGCCATTTTCAGTTGTATCTGACTCTTTGTGACCCATTTGGGGTCTTCTTGGCAAAGATATTGTAGTCGTTTGCCATTAACTTCTCCAGCTCATTTTACAGATGAGTAAACTGAGGCAAACTGGGTTAAGTCACTTGCCTAGGATCACACAGCTAGTAAGTATCTAAGGACAGATTTGAACTTTGAAGATGAGTCTTCCTGATTCCAAGCTTGGCGCTCTGTGCACTATGGCACCACCTACCTCCCCATATCCTCATTTTACTGATGCTTAATTAAGTCATAATCACACTGCCAGAAAGGGCTGGAGGAAGGATTCAAACCCAGGTCTCATACAACATTAAATCCAGTGTTCTCTTCACCATCCCCCTCAAGGCAGCCAGGTTTGAAAAGGCAGAGAAGATGGTGTTTCAGCCAGGGAACACGAACAAAGACACAGAGATGAGAATGTGGGTGGCACATTTGTGGGACAGAGAGGAGACCAGCCTAGGTGACTATAAAGATTCTTACACAGGAGTGAAGGGAAATGAGACTGGATTAACAAACTGGGTAATAAATTGGATTAATAAATAGTGAAAGTATGTGGAGTCTGAAGGTCTCTGAGCTTTGTACTGACAAGAGCAAGGCACCCATGGTCTACCTTTCCATTCCAGCCCAGGGACAGGGCCTTCCTGTCACCTTTCCCTTGGATGGCTTGACATTCCCATACATCCAGGCCTCCTAGGAGCCAAAAACTTCCCTCTGTGGAGCTTAGGTTACCCAAAGTACCCTGGAAAGCTAAGAAAAAGGGAGACTGCTTAAGAGAAAATGCCTGCTTAGAAGAGAGAACCAAGCACAGTGTATCAATGGTGCCAGCGTCCTGCAAAGAACCTCAGGGTAAGAAAATTCTTCATCTTCATTCAGTCAATCAATAAGCATTTATTAAGCACTTACTACATGCCAAAACTATACTAGGCAATAGGTATATATTCATTTTTATCCTAAGTAACCATGAATCTACTCCAGGTGACATACAAAGCAAGTGACTTGGCCAGACACTATTTCTGTCCTCTGGGAAACTGAAGATTATTCTCTTTTAGAGAAGGAATTTGACAGAGTGGAGACAGAGTCAGTGATGAAGCCAGGAATGCCAGGGTTCAAGCCCTGTCTTTTGACACATACTGGCTACAGGACAAATGCCTTGACCTCTTCAGTCTTGAAGCAGTTTTCTAAGACTATAAAGTGCCAACCTTCATTGGTGGAGGGAATGCCCTCTTCCTGGAGTTCCTTATGCCAGTGAGGTCACAGATCCAGTTCCTATCCCCTAAGTCCAACAACAGGTCTAGCATTTGGATGCAAAGCTGTACCAACTAGCTTGTGTAATAAGAGTTAACAAATTTATATAGCGTTTTAAGGCTGGCAAAGCCCTTTACAAACATTGCCTCATGTGATACAGAAATACTCGAAGGACATTCTTGTTGAGAGTATTCTCTCCACTGACGTACGTAACCAGCCTTATACAATTGTCTTCAAAAATTATTATGACCAAAAAGCTTATCATCCTGTGGACAGCTTGGTGGTGAGGTTCTCTGACCTGTTGTGGGCACTGTACCACACCCATCCATAAAACATTTCTGTCTTCTTGGGACCCACCAGAATTTGTGCTAAATTAGTCTGACCTAGGACCCCTCCCTCATTCCAGGATGAGGCACTGGAGTAAGATTATAGTCATGGTATCAACTAATACACAGGTTGAATTCCGATTTTGCCATCCTGAACATATGTAAAGCAAGCAGAATGGGGAAGGGTAGTTGATAACTGACATCTATAGAGATCTTTGGAGCTTGCAAAGGCCTTTACATATGTTACCTCATCATAGGAGGTAGATGCTATTTTACAGATGAGGAAACTGAGCCAGACAGAAGCTTAAAGGACTTGCCCAGGGTCACACAGCTAGTAAGTGTCTAAAACTCTGGTATCCCTGATTCCAGGCCCAGTGCTCTATCCCCTGGGGACCCTAGATCTTTTATTTTTCTTTACTAAGTAGATAGTTGATTTGCCTAATTTATCACGATGCTTCATGAAGGACAAATTAAGGTGATCTGGCAGCCCCTAGAGAGGAAAGTCATGGTTCTTTGGAGAAAGGGAAGGGAGCAGACATTTATTAAGCACTCATTATGGGTCAGGGAAGGACATCTAACTTTCCTTGAACCCGCTTTGGAAAAAAACCTAATTAAGGCCACAGTCTGTGACCCCTTCCCCCTTCCCCAGCTGATAGCAGACAAGCTCAAGAAGGGAGTAGCTCCCGCAAAAAGACTCCAAAGGAGACTGGTTTGGGCCAGGAAGAAAGGGCTTCCATCTCTCTACCATTCTTTGCAAATGATACCATGACCCTATTCCTTGTTAGTCTTAGAGTATACATTTCCAAAGGAAGGATGGTCCATGGGGAGTACAACAGTGATGCTCAGGAGTCTTTGGGAACACACAGAGAGGCCAGGCCACTCTAGGTAATACATGGGAAATCCATGCTTTCTGAACTGTTCAATTTAGAGATTTTCTTAGAGTCCTGGGTGGGAGCAGGAGCCAAGCAAAGTGTGATGTGATATCCTCCTAAACATAACCCTTGGTTCTTTCTGTCAGAGGTTTCTCTGGCAAGAAAGGTTGTGAAATCTAAACTCGATTGTAATAATGGTGACTATTCACCCAGTTATTGTATAGTATATTTTAAGCCTTTAGAGAAGGGGTCTATAAACTTCCTTGTGTCATGGGACCCTTTGGCAGTCTGGCCAAGTTTATGGACACTTTCTTAGAATAATATTTTTAAGTAATTAAAGAAAATGCAAAATTTCAGTTGGAAAGTTGTGAAAATAAAGATGTGGTTTTCTCTCAGTCAAGGTCATGGACCCCCTGACATCTTATTCATAGAATCTTTGGGGATCCACAGACTCAAGTTAGAATCCCTGTATTAAAAGTCACAGCCTAGATCTATGTAGCTCCTTATGAATAGATTCTGGTATAGTGTGTCCCAAATAACCAAGTACTCATTAAAACTTTCTAAAAAGGATGATCATGATGATCAGCCTTAGGAGAAGTGGAGTGAGCATCTGTCCAGGTAAAACAATATCAGGAGTATGGGAAAATCTACCTCCTTCCCCCACTGCTTCTCAAAAATTATTCTCTTACTTAAAATGTTAATAGAGCTTTCATTCCTTTAGCTTAAGACTTTGATCCTTATTAATTCAAACAAAGAAAGATGTATTGAGCACCTACTATGTGCCAAGCATTATGCTAGGCTATGGAGATACAAAGACTAAAAAAAACAGAAACAACCAAAAACAAAAATTAAATGCCTGACCTCAGGGAACTTAAGGGAATGTAGGGAAGATACTATGTACAGAGTTCAGTAAAAACTTGTATATGCAAAGTAAATATAGAATTACTTTGGAAGAAAGGAGCTAACAACTGGGGAACATGTAAGGAGCTGGGGATTCCAAGAAGCAGAGGTGTTGTGGGAAAGCATCCCAGGTGGGGGGAACAGCCTGTTCAAGAGGAAAGGAGGTAAGGAATAGAATGTCACACGTGGGAAACAGCAAGAAAGTCAATTTCATTGGATTGTAGAGTACATGAGGGAGATCCCTGTGAAATAAGTCTAGAAAGTTAGTGTGAAGTTTACATATATAGGGTTTGAGATGCTAAATAAAAGTCTGTACTTTTTCGTAACAGTACAAGGGAGCCCCTGAACTGAGCAGGGATCGACACGATCAAACCTGTGCTTTAGACATATCAGTTTCGTAGTTGTGTGGACAATGGATTGAAGAGTGAAGAGAGAGAGAAGGCACCAAAACCAGTCTGGAGAGGGTTTCAAGAACACTGATGAGATGTAATGAGTGCCTGCACTAGGGTGGTCATCAGGTGAGTGAAGAGGTAACAGATATGAGAAATGTTATAGATGTAAAATCAACACTTGGCAACTGAATGGATATGTGGAATGGGAGGGGAAAGAGTTGCTTGACTCCAAGGGTTCAAAACTGGGCAAATGGTAGGATGATGGTGTCCTCAACAGAAATGGTGGAGTTTAAAAGAGGGGTGATTTTCATAGGGAAGATAATACATTCTATTTTGGACATGGTATATTTGAGGTGGCCAGAAAGCTGAATGATGTGGGAATAGATTTGTAGACAGAGGCATCATCTACAGAAAGATGATAACTGAACGCATAGAAGATAATAAAGTTACTAAAAGCTAGAAGCAGAGACAGAGGTGAAAATCCAAAACAGAACTCTAAAATGTAAACACATGACCTTTATTCTTTATTTATGCCATGGAGTAAATGAGTTTTAGATCCTTTCTGTTGAACAAGCTTGGATAGTGAGTATAAGGAAAAAAGTATGAGTGTAGTACCTCAAAAGAAGAGGGGGATGGAACAAACCAGCAGCAGGAAGGGCAGTTTCACAATAGATACTCCCTGTTTGGGAATGGAAAGTCAGACCATGGGGGAGACCACCACTTATCCAGAAGTTGTTTCCAGTATCATACAACACTCTCTGAGATTCTACAGTTAAACAAGGAGATTCATCAAGATGAAAAAAAGAGGGATAAACACACAAAACCCAAAAGCTCTATCTGCTGTAAGCAACAGCAAACAAATCAACAGCTAACAGTTGTTGCCACCTCTACTCCACGACATATCCCCTCCTTCCATCCCAACCATATTACCCAACTGAGCACATTCTGGGCTCTACACTGGCCAATGAAATGCAGCCACCTTTGGCATGGAACTCAACAGCTGTACAACAGCTGTGCACAGCCACCTTACAGGACAGGAAGCCAAGAACGATGCATGGGCTCAACCGAAGCCTCACAAGGGAGAAGGCTGAGCAAGGCAGAATATAATGACCAACCCTGGGCTCAGGCCAGGAAGAAAAGGCTTACATCTCTCTACCCTTCTCACAGAAGGGACACAGAGACAGCCAAGGGCTCTGGTCAGGGGAAGTTGTTTTTAAGTCATCTAACTTGAAGGAATTTCAATTGACAATACCCCTACAGTGATTCACTCTTTCTTTATTGCAATTTGCTCCCCATAAAAGCTCTTTCCCTCCACCAGGATCTGCTTGGGTAACATATGATGTCATCATAAATCATCCTTTTTTTTCCTTTTCCTTTAAAATGTCAGCAGATTTCTTGGAGTTTCTAAAAAGCCGAGAGAGCCAGAACCATCTCCCAGTTTTGGCAGGGAAATCAGTTTTCTTTCCCAAGACGTCTGTCTTCACTTCCCCACCTCCACCCCCTTGCTCTCCTATAGGAGAGTTTTACAAAGATAAAGCCTCAAAGAGCGCAAAAAGTCACAGAAAGTATTTATGAAGAAAGCTTTCCTTTCTACTCTTTCCAAATCCAAGCTCTCTCTCTCTCTTTCTGTCTCTCTCTCTCTCTCTCTCTCTCTCTCTCTCTCTCTCTCTCTCTCTCACTTTCTCTCTCTTTCTCCCTCTTTCTTTTTTTCCTTTGGTTCAATTTTGGTGCAATTCCAGGGGAAGCAAATGTATAGCGAGCACTTTTAAACAAGGTCTAATACAATCCATGCCTCGGAGACACGGATGCCATTAATCAGAACGAAGGCCTTGTGTGAGAGAGGCCTGGAAACTGGATGTGAGCCACAGACCAATAATAGAGGCAGGCCTTTATCCACTCCTACCCCCCAACCTCCATTGGCGCTTGGCACTCATTCCCCATCCCCCTTCACACACATACCCCTCTCCAACCTTCCCCCCAAAGACCTTTTGTAAAAAAAAAAACAAAAAACAAAAAAAACCCTTGGCAGCTGGGGGAGGAGTGGAAAATCCGTTTCCTTTTATTTTAAATTCATTGAACCAAAGAAGAATCATCATCACCGCTTTAATTCCAAAACCTCAAAGTAAAGCAAAATTCCTTCAAGACTGGGAAAGAAACTCAAAAGGTATTTCCTATTGAGACCCAAGACCCTCTAGGACCATGGCAAGGCAGTGACCAATGATCAAATAATAGCAAAGCAGCTGGATCATGCTATGACTCTGAGGTGAAGAATTCTCCAAGCTCCCTTCTTTGGTAAAGACTTATTCTTAAATAGAAAGACCCTTAACAGTAGGTTCCATTCTGTGCACATAATAGCTACTCAATAGTACTTTGTTGGAGACAAGGAGAGCCCTCAATCCCCATGTCACTTTCTGGTATGTTACATGAGTCACCACATTCTCACCACATGAGTTCAGCATGAGTATATAGCAAGTGCTTAATAAATATGTTCACTGATTGACTGACATGCTTGAACCCCATCTGACCATGCGGAGATCTTTCTCAGAATGAAGTTGATACTGATAAGTTAGGACTCACTGAATGAAGTGTAAGGAGTTATTTAAAATCAAATGGGTCCTTTACAGTATGAGTCCTTAACCTAAGCAGAGAAAGACAGTGTCCATTTAACATCATTTTAGGAACATCAGCTAGACTCCTCCCATAAGAGATCTCAAGCTTGCTACTCAATGATGAATAAAATTCTAAATTGGGAGTTCTCTCCTTTACTTTTGAAAGAGGTAATATTTTAAGTTTTTGTCAATCATTTAAACCAAAGTGTGAATGGGTTTCATATTCTTTCCTGAGAGTAGATTTAGGTAGAGAGACTGCTGGAGAACACCAAGTTATTTGAGGGATGCTTCCTCAAAGCACAGATAGAACCCAAAATTCTATGTCTTAATTAAATGCTTTTGTCTTGGGATTTGTGTCTCCAGTATATCTAGCAACAGAACAACACTTCAGGTGGGGTTTGAACAATTTTCACCCATGATAAATAAGAGATGAGGAATATATTACCTAGGGATGAAGTAGAGGTTGGGCAACCCAAAATCATCCATTCTGTTTTTTCTCAGAAATTACTAGAAAGAGTGAGTGCAATAATTACAGTTATTAGCTAGAATTAAAGTTTGTGGATTTCTATCATCTAAGCATTTCCTATCCTATGTGGCAATTTATGGTCAATAGCCGTTTCTGATCTCACTTCCTCAATAATGAAATGTACTTGCAAATTCTACATACATGCATACATATGTATGTGCATACTGGTGCATGTCTATACATATATTCCCATGTGGGGGTAAATATACATATGTATGTGCACACATGTATATGTGTGTGTGTGGATATCTAATGGCCTTTTATCTACAACACTGGGATAACAGACTCTTGGACTGCCAAGACATATGATTACTGACAATTTCATACAGAACGAAGTACAGAACCCTGAACAATGGGATACTTCATCCCTCATCAATGCTATATTTGACTCCAAACTTCTGTAAGGGGAAATCTGATGCTACAGTACATTAAACTGCGTATAAAACATTTCAGACTTTCAACATGGTCATCACCACATATCCTGAAGTCTGAAGCTTTGAAAAAAACTAACCTAGACTATACATCTACAATAGCTACCAATGGTCTAATATTAAAGGGGGTTATTCCACTAAGGACTTATATTACTGAACTACAGTTATCCATTCCACATTATGGGGGTTAGAAGCGTGGTACCTCCCCTCAATCTAGAAAATCCATGTAAAATGTTTGGCCCTCCCTTTATACCAATAAAGAAGTCTGAATTAGTATGATATTAAAAGATAAAATATGTTAATATTATACGATACTATACATATATTTTACATATTTCTGAGTTTCTAAACTTTTCTATGTCATCCACTGGCTTTCACATGTCATCTGCAGCAAAACTCCCCAAAAGCTCTCATTTAGTTTCTTATGCCAACCTATAATGTGTCAAAACCACAACTGGAAAAGTAGAAATGTGGAAGGGATAACTATAGACCTAATAGATGAGGATGAGAATCTGGGAGGAAGAGTGAATAACTACACTTCCTCTTGAAGATAGAGATCCCAGAATAAGGTGAGTAAAGGACACTGGAAGAAAGAAGAAAAGACGGGTAACAAGGCATAGCAGATAGAGTGCTGGAGAAAATCTACGTTCAAATCTCCCCTCCAAGTCTGGCCTCTAGAAGACTCTGAAGTCTCATCAGTCCTCCAGGCTTGACTCAAAGGCCATTCTCCCTTTCTCTCTGGCAAGTTGTCTCCCACCCCTTTGGCACCTCTGGAGAAATGTGTAAGATAAGGCTTAGTTATGCCTTGTGCCAAGGTTTCCCAAAAGTGGGCAGTGAGATCTTCAACTCCCACACAGGCATTCAATGTACAATACGGATACTGAATACAAGATTCTAAGTCCAGTGCTCTATCCACCACACTGCCAAGATGTCTTTGAAGTAAAGACACTTTGAGAAACAAGGGTGCTTCATTCTCCTCCAACTTGTAGTAAAAGCAATAGAATTGGCATAAAGGACAGGCAAAGTCCAGATGTTCTGACCATACATAATACAGTCTTAGTTCTCCAGCTGCCAGGTCATCCTCTGATGAAGATTCTCTTACTTCTTCAATCGACATGCTAATAAAGAAAACATTGCCTTCTAAGAATTTACTCTCAAAGTCATGATGGCTTGGGAACACCAAAACTTGAGAATTTTAGAATTCAGGTTCCCTACAATATAATCCCCATGGCCATAAATAAAACTATGTTTTTAAAAATAACAGCAAATCCCACAAGCTTTATTCAATGATATTTTCTTGATGTGTTCCCCATGGCCATGAGCTGTAAAAATAAATGTCAGGCAATAGGGTCCACCAGAAATTAAATAGGTCTTTTTAATCTTCTGTGTCTAGTCTGTAATTCAAATTTTGCCCCAAGACATTTGTTCATCCTTGGTTTTCAAAGAGGATCAATGACATCACAGAATGATGTCATAACTTCAGTGTGAACTGGATTTCTATGAGTCAGAGTTGCATAAAGTCATCAGCTTTACTCTCTCTTGCAGAACCATTAAAGTCCAATGGCAAGAAAAAAGTCAAGATGACTGGCAATAGCCTGGGATGCAGTGGATGCCATTGGTGTCTTCAATGTCTAACCAAGCTCTAAGTGCTTCATATCTCCTGCTTCAGCTACCTTCATGGCTGTTGGAACAAATTGTTCTCATCTGCCCATTCTGCCAGGGGAAGTCTTCAAATACTTGGGGTATACTTACACTACCTACCTCATGGGGATGTTAGGAAGAAGGAGTTTTGAAAACCTTAAAGCTTGATATAGTTGTCAATTATATTAATATTAGCCCCATGTTGGTGTTTCCCATGGGAAAGAAAAGTAAGGGGTGGAAGATTAGTCAGAAGGGAAAAAGGGGAAAGAACAATGATCTACGTGGCTAAGAATGAACTTTGCAGGCTGGTGACCATGTGTGCAGAGGCTTTCTCCAGCCTGTCCATATTGCTAGTCCACACAATTTTAAATGGCATGATGGAAGAGGAAGTTCCAGGGGGAAGAAAGGAGGGGGAGATTAAGGGAAACAACCTTGGTTTCCTGCCCTGTATCCAACCTCTGCTCCCATCACCTTAGAAGAGAAAGAGTCAGAAGACAAATAGAAGAAAAATAGAAATTGTCTTCTATCCCTGATGGAGGCACAGCTGGAAAACCTGGGCAGCTCAATGTTGCCTCAGTGGAAGAAAATGAGATCAATAAGAAAAGAAATGTTAATGCTCCCCAAAAGGAGATTTTGAAAAGCATGGCAAATAAGGAATTCACAAAGTTAATGAAAAGAAGGATGCTACACTACCTTTCTCCAACAGAGTATCCAAAATCTAAACCCTAGCATTGTGGGTACCATAACTACAGTCACAAGAGTAAACAGAAGATGGAAAGAGGTAGAAAGGGATACAAAGAAAGAAAGAAAAGAGCTCTCCCCAAATAAAGCCAGATAGCCAAGGCAAACATCATTCAAATCCTTTCTCAGCAAATACTGTATTATTACCTTTTGTAATCTCCCTACTTCACTTCTGGAAAGTTTCAAAGTCACAACCATCCAATCCTTCTCAATGCACAATGGCATTTAATAATTGCTTATGGGTCTAGTCTGGGAAGCCGGGCAAGCACCCCGCAACTCATTACACGTGTGACCTTTCGAGCCCTCAGCCCCAAAATGATTTTCACTCACTTTAATCTGAGCCAGATTCAAAACAGATCTGCTGTCAACAGCCTGAATTCTACAGCACTGTAGATGGGCAATGCCTACAGATAATCTTTTAGTGCCTTAATCATAAAAAGCAATCCTTTCCTGGCCATTTTCACACAAATTACCAGAGAAAAAAAGGGGGCAAGTGGGGCATGAACAATGATGAATTATGGACCCTAAAGTAGTATTTCATTAAGCAACATTGTACACTAAAACTTTAACTATGGTCTCCTCAATTGAAAGATCATTTTTTAAAAATCCAAACCTAGAGAAAAGCTGAAGTTTTTACAAGTCACAGGGGAGGTTCACCATCAAGTAAGTGCCAGATGGGGAAGGAAAAAAATGAAAGAAAATGGTGGTCAGCATAAAATATTAAAAAAAAAAAAAAACACAGGGCAGCTTCAGATTTTTGCAACATGATGTCAAGCTCGTTCAACAGGTCTACAAATGCATTACATTAGCCTCAATTTAGTGGGTGATAATTGAAATCAGAGCTCTAGTCGTTACCACCGACATGTTTCTAAATACTACCCAATAAATTTTTGTCTGTTTCGGATTCCCTGTGACAGCTGGCAATGAAAAGCCGAGAGAGGGTACAGAAAACAGCCTTCTTGCGTGCATGGTTCCATAGTCCATATGTAGCAGTGAGTGTGTGTATGTGTGTATACATATATTTCAAATTCTGTCTTAGAAATATGTGAATGCGTCTAGGTATGCATATATACATATATGCATATATTGACACGTATAGACATATGCATGAAACATACTATCCTATTCCTAAATGGAGAAAAAGGAAAAATACATAAACAATACAGGTCTTTTGTTCTCCAGCAACTTAGCCTTTATTTAATGCCTTTGTATATTGACTTGACAGAATGCAGAAAAGTCCTTCCAGCTAATGAGTGACACCGGGGTATGAGGAGTTTATAGAGTAACCTAGGCTCTCCTACAACATGTTATTCTCCCTCCTCACTCTCCACCTCCTCCTCACCCCTACCGCCAATTTGAGGCAAGACTTGTTTTAATTTAAACAAATTAAAATTTCTTCCAGAACAGATCCCTTAAAGGCCACCTTGCCTCAGCTGCTCACAAGTCTGCTTGCTGTCCAAAATGGTTCTATTTAAAAGCATAGCGGCCAGGCAGAAGGAGAAACTAAAACTGGGAAAAGCTGTAAAAGCACAACATTTCCCCAAGGAGGAAAAAAAAGTGTTTCCTCCTTTTCATTGTTCATTAGCTTACTATTTGTTTACTTGCAAAGAAAAGAAGGTGACTCGCTATATTTTAAGCCAGAGTTCTTGCTAGAAAGAGGAAAAGAGAAAAAAAGAGAAAGACTAGCCTCCAGGCCCCCTTGATCCTCAAGATGATAATTTTGGGGGACTTCCTCAGAGTCCAGTAGCACTATCTAACTTTGCCATAGGTCTATCATATCCAAAAATAAACAAACAATCGGCTGTGACTTCAGTGGGCCAAGAGGCCCCTTGGAGGCAAATTTATCTACCAAAGATCAGTGGCACCAGAGGACTCCATTTTAACCACAACCACACATCTCCAGCTTTTCCCCCCTCATATATCTCATCAAACTGCCTATTCAAATGAGTGTCAGCTATCTGGCCCTACTCGTCCATCTTCCAATGTGCACCATGTATTCCCATCCCCAAACAAAGCAACCTTGGACTTAAGACAGCAGCTCCCAGCTTAGCCTCTGGTATTTGGAGGAAAACCAGCCTTGCCTACAGGAGGCCTGGGGGGGATGAGGAGGAAAGCCTCACACAGGGCTGGAAGTATTTCTAAAGGAAGAATAGTCCAGATTTTTTTTTTCAATCCCTTCATATTTTGCCCAGACTTCTTCCCTCACACCACCCACCTTGTCTGTAAGAGCCCCTCAGCTGCATTCTGGGAAGAACTAATTCAAGAATGCATTTCCAAGCATGCGTTGCTGAAGTCCCCCTGCCTGCCCTTGGTTTTTGGATGTTCAGGCCAATGCTTAGATTCAGGGAACTATCCACCCTGTTCCACTCATGGGGAAGAGATGCAGGGGATGCTATATAGCAAACCTTCCTACCTTCTCTCTCTCACAGCTGTGACTCTCGCTCTCCTGCCATTAGCTACCGAGGCCTTTCAGCTCTGAGCTGAGTTAGCAATCCATCCTCACCACCCAGAAACTTCTACAAGTCTCCAAATCCACCAGGAGCTCCAAAACGCTAAGTTTTCTCCCCCGTTAATTGTCTCATCACACCACAGCCGATGCTTTTTTTTTTTATTTCATTATGCTACTCATCAGCTGCAGATAGGAACCTAACAGAAAAACAGATTGGAGAGGAACAATTTCAATATTTCAAAACACATGCAAATCGCTACTGGGGAGCCAACCTAGGGTGTGTTTATTGAGACAATTCTGTGCGTGTCGGAGAGGTGACCTGATAATAGATAAATTCATTTCTTGCAAAGGTAGACTTCCTTCCCACCTTATAAAGCTAATTATACCGATGCAACATAGCATCTTCCTAAATGCCTTGAGATCCTTATCTAGTTACTCAGAAAAATATTATTTTTAAATAGGTGTGATAGATCCGAACTGAAACCTTCAGATTTCAATTCCAGCCCCCAATTCCCGAATCCCCTCTCTGAGTAATTTAAGTACTCCTCCAGATAGTTCTTCATATTCTTTTTAACTGACATTTTATCTTTAGACAGTATCTCACAGAATGAGCACGCACTAAGACAATGACAGCCAAAGAAGGCCTGTCATTCCTCATTCTGGCAAAGACAGATGTCTTACACTGGCTTATGCCAATAATAGACCCGACAAAAAACAAAAGAGACTACCTGCCTCTGATGTAACAGCACCAATTCACATTTGTGACACTCATTTGTCAATTAACAGATTTCTTCCATTGTTGACGCCGGGGACTTAAAAAGATGGGGGCTAGAATGTGATGAATTAAAAAAGACAGATGAGTAAGCTATGAGCTGCAAAGTAATGCTATAATGTGCTTAGATATGAATATCAACTGACATTCCTGACAAGCCGTACAAGGTTTTATTTCATTTTCCACTGGATCTCGGCTTCATACTCTGTCTTCTTTGTTCGCTTTTCATCAAGCTCCTAACATCTCATTCTGACAGCCAGAGACATTTAAGGCACTTTCGTTTCAAATGCAAGTTAGCGGGCTTGATTTGTCATTAAAATGCAAAACGTTTGCCATGCAGGTGAATGTAGGTATGCTTAAAAGGTTGTCGCTCGCAAAGTAAAAGCTGAAAATGGTTTTGGGGCTGTCTCCAATTTAACTCTTTCAGGATGCTGGGCATGGAGCGATCCTTGGCCCTGAGGGGAGAGGCCTGGCCCCTCTGAGCTTCCCCTTCACTTAGCAAGACCCCCTCTCTCAGTTGTCAGGAGCTACGTGGGCCTGGAGGGACCACCACGCTGAGCAATTCCCAATCAGGCCTTGAGAGGGCGAGCAGGTCTGGAGGAGATGGAGAGGATTCATTCTCTCTCTCTCTCCCCCTCTCCCTCTCTCTCTCTCTCTCTCTCTCTCTCTCTCCCCCGACAGAGGACCTCCCCTCTTCGCATCCTCTTAAATTCACATGCTACATGTGTACACACATTGTCTGGGTGTATAATCTCAGATTCCAAAAAGTGGGCTAAATGAGTAATGAAGAAATGATTCATGGCAGGATATGGGCGTAAGACCACCAAAATGGATTTTCCACCTAGTGAGTCTCCCTCCCCTCTGGCTCCTTTTCCTCATCTTCCCCAGGAGGGAGAAAATGAGGCTTTCAGCAGATCCTAACCACAGCCCAGCGAACACAAAGCCTCAGCAGGATTCTAGTTGCTCTAGCTTCTCTCTTCTCCAGCAAACAAAGACAGAAAAGACACTGATTCCCAGAACATCCTTTTAAGCCCCAGTTCAATCAATCAACAAGCATTTATTAAACCCCTACCGTATGCAGGCACTATGCTAGTTTCTGGGGGATTCAAAGACTAAAGCAGAATAATTCCTGACTTCAAGAAACTCCCATTCTACTAGAGAAGACAACAGGCATAGGTAGAGACAGAGAAACGTTTCAGAGAAGGATGGCACTTAGCATCTGAGATGAGGAGGAAAGGTCTCAGGGAGAAGGAGGAGCTTGGATTGAGCCCTGGAGGAGGACTAGGGATTCTACAAGATGAAAGTAAGAAGAAATGGAATTTCACTAGTGAGGAACATCACCAAAGCACTAGGCTGGGAAATAGTGCGCCATAATGGCAAGAAACATAAGAAAGGCAGATTGACTGACCCACAGTAGTGGGAAAGGAAGTGATTTGTAATAACTCCAGAAGGGTAGGCTGGGAACCAAGTTCAGAAGGGCTTTAAGTGCCAAACAGAGGATTCTATATTTGATTTTAGAAATAAAAGGAAGCCATTGGGAATGTACTTTTAAAACTACAAATACATGGAAAAGAGCAATGTTATCTCTTGAAGACTCCCTCACCGCCCAATTCACAGTGATTCTGCCCTAATCAGAACCCTATAGCTCTCATCAACTGTACTTGCTCTTGTACACAGAGTACTTGCCATTGGCTGGGTGATACTGCTGTTGAACAAGTTATCTCTCTAACTAGAATCTAAATTCCTTGAAGACAAAGACGATTTATGCTTCATTATAGTCTCTTCTTTAATACCTATTATAGTGCTTTGCACAATTGGTTTTGGGGGGTTTTGGTTTTGGGAGTTTTTGTCTATTTGTTTTGTGGTTTGGCTCATTCCCTTCATATAATAGCCAAGGGTCCAGAGATCTGGTCAGTGGAAATTCCCAAATGCAGAGTTGTAACTAGGCTGAAGCAACTGAGGCTTCACGGGGCACTGAAATGTGAAGAGTGTTGCCACTTCTTCCATAGTAAAAGAACGACAGAGTTCCCCCCATCCCAGCCCCTCCCTCCTCATGACCTAAAAGGAGCCTGAAATGGCACTGCATTGTCCTGAGGTCTCTGCCTCTACTCTTATGGTATGTTGTGTCCCAATTTCTCACTCTACCCAAATGAATTTGTCTTAAAAAAGTTGAGAACCCAAGGCTTGCCTCAGGTATCAAAAATATTCTGCCAAAATAACTTTCCCTATATAAAGGAAGGCCCTCACTTTGAGCAAGTTGGATCTTAACATTAAATTCTTAACAGCCCCAAGCTAGCAACATTTTAACTCTATCTGTATACCCTTCAAAAATGATCCTCATCTACTCCAGAAGTTTTGTTGGTTTCTAAATGCAAATTCCAAAGATAACCTAGCATACAAAGAGTGGGGTCACAGTTTATCTAAGCAAAGCAAAGCCAGTTCCCATCAAACCTATTCTTTCTAAAATATCAATGAAAAGCAGCCTTCTGACTCATGTTTACAAGAAATTTGAACGTAAAAAAGGCAAGAAACTAAGTCCCAATCGTGTACCCACTAAGCTCTTGGCAAATGAGAAAATCCCTTTCTGAAGACTAAAATACACCTAAACCTTTAGGAAAAGATGTGAATTGGGATTAAATTATGGGGATAATGACTAAGACAATAAGAAATGAAGATGGGACTCCATCAAAATAGATCAAAAACAAGAAATATTTTTTAAAAGTCAGTCAGTAGCTGGTGGAAGGTGGTTGTTGGATCTTCTAAGTAGGAATTTCACCAGTTTCCTCTCTCTTAAAACCATGACAAAAAAGGAGAAAATAGCAAGAATGTACACAGAGAGCATTCTTTATACATTCCCCCAATAAATCACTAAAAGTTGATGGAAGCTAGACCTAGATAACGCTCAGAAGTTAAGGGGGTCCAAATACAAAACAGGGTTTTGTAAACTGAGTTCCTTATCAGCAAGTACAGCCACTGACTAGAAAGCTTAGTAAAAGGTAACAACAAGGATTTCTGAAATTCCTTCCCTTGCTCAGAGGACATATGCTTATCTGCTGAGGGTGATGCAATTCTCACATTTTGTTTTGAAGTTTTTCTGTTAAGTGTTTTGTACTTTTTCAGTTCCCATCATTTTAGCCTTCACTGATTTCTACTATGGGTTTTTGACCAATACAATATGTCTTGCCACTGGACTTGGATGACGCCAGAGCAGAGAGGACATGAGGCTGATGACTTTGTGCAGCTCTTCCTCACTTAAATCCAATTCATTTGCAAGTCAAGACATTACCCTCCTGATACCACTGGCTCTCTTCTAGAACAAAGAATGGACAGCAATCTGAATGTGTAGCAGCAAAGAGACTAAGATTCTTGAGGGCAGACTTCTCATTTTATCCCCAGGGTCTAGCAAGGTGGAATAGAGTAGGTACTTAATAAATGCTAGTTTAATTGACTGGAGATGCTTACTGGTTTCCCAATACTAATAGGAAAAGTATTAAGTTCTCTGGTAATGAAGATGGAATCCTATTAAAACAGGATAATTTTAGGCATGGAAGTCCACTCTCATATACTTTTTGGCAAACAGTTGAAGGCTGGCTCCAGCCCAGAACCTAAGAAGTATACAGCCTTAAAATGGCTGTCTGGGGATATGCTGGAGAGTTTTATCTCAGTCTGTTTCCTGGGATTGTTATGTAGAATGGCTTTGCTTCTACCTCAATGCAAATAAGATAAATGACCTAAAATAGAAGCATGCTATGTTCCTAACAGTCTCTAGGGTGCAAATACTTGCCATAATCAGATTTATCATTGCCTTACTTTATGTAAAGCCAGTTTATAGAATTAGTGAAAGCATATTTCTCAGAAATTACTCAAAAGATTTAAATTTCACAAATACAATCAACAGCCCAATGAAAGAATTGTTTATAGGACAAAGTTGTATAATCTGCCTCAACAAAGCAATTTTGGTGATTTTCTTAGATGTGCTAACACACAGGATATAGAGAGTAAAGTTATTCCTTTCACATCTAGGTAGTTTCAGGAGCCGCACTCGCATTATCTGGAAAATCTGTGTAAAATTTCTTGGCCCTCCCTTCATACCAGAGAAGAATTTTGAATTTTTCTTTTTCTTTTACAGGGTATTTGTAGTATTAAAAGATAAAATACATTGATATTATACAATACTATACATATATTTTATGCATTTCTCAGTTTCTGAACTTTTTCTGTGTCATCTGCTGACTTCCACAAAACTCCCAAAAAATTCCCATTTAATTTCTTATGCCAACCTGTGATATATCGAAACTGTGATGGGGAAAGTCATGATGTGGAAGGGATAACTGTATACTGAACCAAAATTTTAAATTATAATAACTCAAGACAAGAACCTAGCCAGTGAGATGGCATCCTGACATGGCAGAGAACTTAAAGAAGCATCTTCTAATGTGAGCGACTTCCATAATACCTAGATAGAGAGTTCCTGCCAACAGAATCAGCAGAACACAGGAAATGTACATTCCACATCTGTAAATCAGTACAGATACGGCAACCGCTGCTCACAGTTCCCAGAATGTGAAATGTAGATTCCAAAGGGAGGGCCATGTTAAAAATAGAGAAGAAAAATAAAGACCTGTCATAAAAGCTCACATCACCAAACATCAGGTGCTTACTCACATGATGTCCTACTCAGAGGATCAAGAGAGGAAAAAGGGGCAAAAAAGGCTTAAGGATGCCCAGTCTCATATTTATTCAGCAGCTTTTGGAGCAGAGAGACAGACAAACAGAGGCAGAGGTCTTAAAAGAGACAGCAACTTTTAATGTGATACTGAAATTTACAATGTCATATTTTTGGTTATGGCATCATTACTACAACTATTCATATCATCTTAGTTAAGTCCATATAGGGCAAAACCAAAGCCAGAGCTACTTTCCCTGTGCCATGCACCCACAACTACATACTCAATGACAGTCAAACTATGTCCACCGGTTTCACTCACACTCTACAGTCTGGGCTGGCTCACTAACCTCCTCAAACCTCTCTCACCCTGCCCTAGGTCTCTCTCTTTTTCCATATGAAGACTACAGGGGGCTTAGAAAATACTGATATACATATACATACACACACATATGTATATATACATATGTATGTATATATACATATGTGTATGTGCATGTGTATATACGTATGTGTGTGTATATATGTATATATATATATAAATTAGATAAGGAGATCATTTGTTGTTCATCAATATGTGTGTCCATCCTTCATTGCTGAAGAAGACCATGCCATCCGAGAAATAATGACATAACTTGCACTTGACTTTGTTTTGAGTGAGGGAGGGCTGTGCAGTTCACCAGTCTCATTTCTCCTCCAGAGCCATCTGAATTCAGTGACCAGATTCATCAGGATGACTGGAGATGACCCAGGATGAGGCAATTGGGGTTAAGTGACTTGCCCAAGGTCATACAGTTAGTGAGTATCAAGTGTCTGAGGTGAAATTTGAACTCAGGTCCTCCTGACTCCTGCACTGGTGCTCTATCCACTGTACCACCTAGGCTGCCCCTGTTTACCAATAACATATCACTGTATGGGGAAGGCACCTGGATCCTTAATGCCTCATAGTGTTGGTTCCTCTGACTTCAAGGATCATTATATATAACCCATACCATGCCAACTTCCAAAAACACCTCTATTTTTTCCTTCTCCCCCTCCTTCTCTCTTCCACATATAGATTTACTACATTCCCCAACCCAATGCTCACACATAAAGTTAGGACTCCAGGCTTCCACATGCTACTTTTGTCTCATACTCCTAGTATTGGCCTTTCTTCTCTGTCATTCACATCACTGTCCTCGGCCCCACAATCCTCCTGAACCTCTCATGAACAGTCACTAACTCAGATATCCAGGAGTATCTATATCTTCACTAATACCATGAGCATATCTTTATGTTTCCTAAATAGCCTGGAGGATAATTAGAAGTTCTGAACAACTGTGGGCACTTGCTACCTCCCATGCCTTGCTTACCTTTTATGGACATGCCCAAATACTGAACTTATCATACAATCAGAGAACAGGAAGGGACTTTATGTCCAACCAATACATGACGGATGAAGGCCACTATGACATCCCTGTCAAAAGGTCATCTAATCTCCATTTGAAAACCTTCAGAGATAGAAAGGGCATTCACTATCTCTTTTTCCGCTTTTGTACAATGCTGACTGCTACAAAAAAAAATTTAAGTTCTGTCTTGTATTAAGCTGAAATCTGTGACTAACCTCTTTCCCTTGTTCCTAGTTCTTCCCTCTTGAGCTAAGTAGAACAAGTCAAAACTCTCTTCCCTATGACAACCTTCATATATTTGAAGGTCATTATTCCAGTAAATCTTCTCTGCTCCAATCTAAAACACCACCAGTGCCTTCAACACATCTTCATGTGGCATTTCTAGCCCTCTCAGTCTTGGATATCCTCCTTTGAAAATACTCCTCCTTATTAATCTCCTTCCCAAACTGTGGTGCCCAGAAAAGAAGAAAACAAGACTCCAAGTGGGGTCAGACCAGGGCAAAGTACATGAAGAGTATCACCTCCTCTGACAATTATGGGGTAGTACTTAGTCTGCAATTTATAGTCTTAGAGAATTGCCTGGTGCACTAACAAGTTAAATAACTTGACCAGGGTCACATAACCAGTATACAGCAAAAGTGGGACTTGAACCCAGGTCTTCTTGACTCCAAGACTAGTTCTGTATACACTTTACTATGCTGCCTCTTGACACTGTGGTTATATTAATGTGTTTGCTTTTAGGGTTGTAATATCACACTGTTGACTTTGTAGTCCACTAAGACCCCCAAATCCTTTTCACATAAACTACTCCCTAGCTTTGTCTTTCCAATCCTATATTTGTGTAGCTTTTTAAATCACCATAACAATAATAATAACGATAGCTTGCCTTAAGGATGGCAAATCATTTCACATGTCATCTCACTTGATCCTTACAAAAATTCTGTGAGGTAAGTTCTATTAGTATTATCCCCATTTTACAGATAAGGAAACTTAAGCTGAGAGAGGTTAAGTTTCTGGTGTGGAGTCATACAGCTAGTGTCTGAGGTGCAACTTGAACTCAGGTTTTCCTGATTCCAAGTCCAACACTCTATCCATTGTACTACCTATTTGTCTCATGTATAGAATTTTATATTTGTCCCAAATTTCATACTATTAGATCCTAGTCATTGTTCAAACCTGTCAAGATCTTTTTATCCTGTCATTCAATGTACTTGCTGTCTTTCCCTGCACTGTATCTCCTGCATATAGTTTTAGCCAAGTCATGTATACAAAAATAAATAAATAGGACAGGACCAAGGACAGAGCCTTGAGGTACTCCATTGAAGTATCTACTTAATTTCTCCCATTATCTTTCTCCTACAAAAGGTAACCACTGCTGAGCCACTTCATTGCCATCTAGAAAAAGACTTTCTGTGATGTTAAGCCAGAAAGCATGAGGACACTTCTTGGAATGTCAAGCAGTTATTGACTTCTACGTCAGTGCTGGTGCATGATGATGAGTACAAACCATTGCTGCCTACAAATAATGCTTCAATATTTGGTGCAGAAATCAGAGAGTGAGCCTACAAAATGTCAGAAGTCCTGATGGCCCAACTGCTTATGACTCAACAACAACATTATTCATGAAATGGAAGAATACATAAATTTACAAAGCCTTTGCTCTGATAAATGAAGTCAAGAAATCCCACTAAAAGCTATACATCCATGCCTCTATGACTGGCCTTAATCACAAGCCTCTTCAGGAATTCTTTGCTAAGAAGATGCAGCATTAATTATGTTGCCATGTGAACAGGACTCGAGTCTTTTTTTATTCAGAGCTTGTCTATGGGTCTAGAGTACTGAGAGCAAATCACCGCAGTTGTCTACACTACAGAACCAAGACTACGCTAAGCCACTTCCTTGGTCCACTTCTTCAAGATGAACCCACCATACCACTTACTCTGCAAGGAAGTACTTGACAGTCAGGGTAGTATAGTCTTGAATACAGAGTCTTAGATATGGAATCAGCAGAGACTCTAGTTTGAAATTTGCCTCCAGTACTTATGAGTAATGTGACCGTGGGGACAAGCCACTTGATTTTCTGAACCCCAGTTTCTTCAACTGTAAGATGAAGATAATGCCTGTAAGTAGGTAGTTCATTGTTTTATTTAACCACAGGCATTATCTCCATCTTATAGTTGAACTACATTTAGGATCACTTAACTCAAGGGCCAGCCAGGAAGATCTGAGCTTAAGATACTAATGTGTCCCTGGGCAAGTCACTCAACCTCTGTCTGCCTCAGTTTCCTATCTGTACAATATGGATAATACCAACAGCTTCTACCTCCTAGGGTTGTTGTGAGGATCAAAAGAGATAATACTTGTAAAGTACTATGCAAACCTTAAAACAACTTGCTATTATTATTATTATTACCTACTTTGAGGAATATGAGGAAGATTAAATGAGACAGTATATGTAAAATACAAACCTGGAAGGGTTATATAAATGTCAGTTGCTATTATTATCATTATTGTTCTGATGTAATGTGACATAGGATAGAGAAAGCTGGGCTCAGAGTGAGGAATACTTGGGTCTGACATATAAGGCTGAGTCACTTAACTTTTCAATGTTCAAGGTAACTCTCTAAGACCAAATTGCAGAAAACATACCAAGCTGCATTCATAAAGGGAATTTGTTTACCTATACCAGTGAAATAATAGGCGCAGCCTTATTCCTAGCCATGTTTATCGTCCAGCTAAGTAAGTACACAGAGAGTCAACATTAGAAGACCCATCATTCTAATGTGATTTGCATATCTATACGTATTTATTACAGGTTTTATTTTTCTTACCCTCTCAAAGGGGAAGGGCAGAGAATTTGGAACTGAAAATAAAATAATTTTTTAAAAGAAAAAATATGGTCATTGGCCATTTAGTGATTTACACGTTAGCCACAATGCCCTTTGAAATGGATAAAAATGCCCACTGGTCCTCCTTCCCATGTGGCCCCCTTCTACTTCCACAGTAACAGTGTCGCAAAGAAGAAAAGTGAGTAGAGGGGGCAATAAAATCACAGTCTTCTGTCTATAAATCTTTCCTTAACCCTTAGTATTCTGGATGTCACTTGATTTGTCAATGTCCCCAAGCAACTCTCCAGATCTATAGGAGGAAGAGCATATGCCAACCTGCAAAGGAAGGAGTTTCCTCACTGAAAGCTCCCTACATGGATGAAGTCATACCTAGGTATCTAGTCTCCCCAACACCACCTGAAAAAAAAACCTAACCACTACGTGGGCAAAATTCTCTCAACAGTTGAGAGTAGAGAGCTACTAGAGGAACTGAATCACATAATAATTGCTGTCACACAGGCTTTTAAGGTCTATGAAGTGCTTCGCATACATTAGCTCATTTGGTCATCACAGCAGCCTTGAAGGAGTTAGTAGCAGTATTATTTTCTCCATTATACAAAAGAGGAAACTGAGGCTCACAGAGGTTAAGTAAATCACCCAAGGTTGTGATGGCAGAAGTGAAATCCAAACAAAGATCTTCCACACCCGTAGTGACATTTCAGCATAGAGGAAACCAAAAGATGTAAAGACATGGCCAAATTGAAGGATGCTTCACAGACTCTAATCAAGACAATAAACAAAGGAGATGTTCAAGTTAAGCTCATTGTGTGCCCAAAAGCAACAACAGGATCCTTGGTCTTTTCCCCTTGCAATGCCCACAATGACCATAAAAGCAAGCAAACCACTGCGAAGGGAAATATAGTTTATGTGCCAATTTTGGGAAGATTTGGATAAAAGCCTCCCAAGTAATACGTTTATCTTGATATTGAGGAACTTCAATGAAAAGGAGGACAAAGAGGTAAAGAGTGGAAAATTCTAGAAAAATGTGGTTAAAGACAATAATAGTAATAACTTGAATTTATGTAGCACTTTAAGATGTGCAAAGTAGCTTTGCATACGTGATCCCATTTGATCTTCAAAACATCCAGTGGGGTAGGAATCATTATTACATTCATATTACAAATGAGGAACCTGATGCTGAGCATCACTGGGCGATTTGCCTAGGGTTACACAGTTAATGAATGTCTGAGGAAGGATTTGAACTCAGGTCTTCCAGACTCCAAGTCCAAAATTATAACAACTCTGCCTAGGATCAAGAAATAAAATAATCCAAAAGCTTATAAACCATTGAGAAGCCCAGCATCTGCATGAAAACTGTCTTTAAGACAAGAAAGCCCTGGATGTAGGGAATGTTGAATACCATTTCTCTCTCTCTCTCTCTCTCTCTCTCTCTCTCTCTCTCTCTCTCTCTCTCTCTCTCTCTCTGTCTCTGTCTCTGTCTCTCTCTCACACACACACACACACACACACACACACACACACACACATACACACACACACACACTAAAATATCTATATCCTAAAGAACAAGAAACAATTGGTCACCAAGGTGGGCATCACTTCAGAAGCAACTGTCTATGAATAGTCAGATTCCTTGATCTTCTGTTAAGGATAACACCAAATTAGGGAATAAGGCCATTTGCACAACATTATAGAAAGAGATGAGGAAATTACTGGCAGTATTGCTAGTCACAAAACAGCAAAAAGTAGTTTTGGAGAAAAGCAGCCTTCAGAGAACATGGGCACACGAAAACGAAAAGGAAACAGTGAACAGCTGTGAAATGGAATAGATTTTCTGACATTTCTATGACAATCCGTTCTTATTAGATGCATGAAGAGGACCACATTTAGCCTCCACCCCCATAATACACCCTATGGACTATGTGAAAAAGTGTCATTTTCATTTTCAAAGATTCTAATCAACTTCAAAGATGTAGCCTTGACTGAAAAGTTTAGAAAACAAACAAATAATATAATTTTATAACCTTTAACTGTTTTCTTGGTGGGTTACCTGTAATACATTTTCACTCCCAAAGTTTGGCCTTTTACCACCCCCATCCCCAGCCCACTTTCTTGTAATTCCCTTACTAAGAAGTATAAACTTCATAAAATAAACAATAAGCAGCTATATTATTAAAAGTTTGTAATTTTATACATAAATATTACATCCCCATTTTAAAACCTCATTGTGTTCTGATTAAACGTGATTGTAAAGTTACTTTGATGCTTAGAGGGATTTATGATCTCATCATTTTGGGTACTCCCCTCCAGTGGTAGAGGTTGCAAGCTCTCTATGCCTTCTCATCTTAAGAGATGTCTTGTCTATGTTTTTCCACTGGTCCACTACAGACAGTTCATCCAGTATGTTAGGGACCTTCTTCTAAGCCTTTTAGCATGACCTTAATACCAGTGGCATGCACAGATTGGTCATCCCTTCCTTATACAGTGCTCTCAACTACAATTTTCACTAATGCCATTTCCCGGACTTTGGGCAAGTAGCTTAACCTCTCTGGGTCTCAGTATACTCTTCTCTAAAAAAGTAAGCATTATACCAGACTGACCTCTATATCTCTTCCAGCTCTAAATCTATGAAACTCTATGATCCTTTTCTAATAGCATGATATATATTTTATGCTACTCTTTGTAATGATTCAATAGCTAACATGCTACAATCTACTTATTCCTACCATGCCAAGTTTTATTGCCCTTTGGGTGACCCATAATTTTGATTCAAGAAGCTGCAGAGTTCCACAATTTGTAGTCGAATGGTATCCAAAGTATTTGGGATTTACCACACGCTATCCAGCCCACTTTCTTTTTCATATTTAGTCCTGGGTAAAATTCACTGACCATTTGTATTATCTCTTCAAAATGTATGTGCTTTATGGGCTATCTATCCATAGTATATCAAAGTCTGGAGAGTAGACTTTGATACCCACTTGGAATTTTCTGTGTGGACACCTAGGCCAAACTCTTGAGGGATTATAGATCTCATTGAAGAGACTATGAAATGTGAAACAATCATCATAATATCATTTGCAAACAGAAAAAGCTGGAAGACCTTACTAACTGTAACTGAGAATCATGAATTTGTTTTTTTTAACATTTTGATAAGTTCATTTCACTGTAATTGATTTCTTTAGTAATCCTAAGTATTTTATTTTATGTTTTTAAAAACATTATTCTGAGAAGAGTTCCATAGGCTTTACCAGACTGGCAAATGGATCCATGACACAAAAGTTCTAGATCTACAGGGAACCCCTCTTTCATTTGGAATCTCCTAGGCATCTCCTGACAGTAGCAATCATTTTTGGCAAACATAAATCTCCCTGTTTTTTACCTTGCTTCATATGGATAATCAAAAGGTCATTTTTTTTCATGCTTCAACATAAACTTACATGATTTAAACACATGCCTAGAAAGTATTTGTTGGAAGACTACCCTTAGAGTGGCCTTTTGCTACCAAATAAAGTGGGATCTCATATGCACCATATCTTTTGGTCAATTGTATGACTTAAAAGAAATGTTTTGTTAAATATTATTGCACAAAAAAGCCTGCTGAGTCTTTTCTCAACCCTTTATCAAGGATGGCCCAGAACTGTTTCTAGATCATCCTCATAAAGATTTTGTAGAGATGGGAAAGTAGACATAGGGGTTGGTAGTTATTGATATCTATCTCAATTGCCTTACTTTTGTGATAGTAATGTCCATTATTTTTTTTCCAAAAAACATTTGCTCTTCTTCTCTTTTTTGGATTTTGAGACTTGGTCTCCCAATGACCTCCAGACTTGTTCACCTTCAGCATAATTTTAGTCTTCTCTGCATATGCTTGGTTTAGTCCAGACACACTTCCCATTTTTTTTATTTTTGGTGCCACTTCTGCCTTCTCATGAAATATATCAAGGACCATGATGTTGGAGTGGTTCCACTGTCACTGATGGAGAAAACAGCTATATTACAAAAATGCTAACAGATTATTCTCTATTTTTCACATGTGGTGGTCCTTCTCATTTCATCTTTAAATGTTCTTCAGATGATTTGGCTTAACTAGGTCTCTAGTCAGGCTTTCTGCAAACTTACTTGTCCTTCTAACACTTCTAGATGTTTTCACATCTTCTGTGAACTTCTTATGAACAAGCTTACATTATAAGTATTCCTGGCTGCCATATGTCTCTACTTTACAAAGAGATCAAATGTTTGCTGACCTTCGTGTTTTCTAGGCAGTTGTGTCATCCTCATTTGGGTGACTGACATATCCAATTAGTTTATATTACATTTATAATTTTATATTTACATTAAAAGTTATATTCCAGTAAACTCAGAATTAAAAACTTAGAATTAACCACTCTAAGCCATTTAGCACAGATTAGTTTCTACAAATGGTGTTGATGTTCTTTAAGACAATAACTAAAGGGCATCATATTCAAAGTAGCATAGTAATAACATCAGTTATACTTCAACTGGCAAAAAGTAAAGCCAGAGAGACAGTAAGATGGAGAAATATCTTCTATTTTCAGAAAAGACAGTCAAAGGCCATTGGCAAGTCTGTATGACTCTTAACTCTTTGTATGATCACAAAGGCACATTTTCCTTGAGCTATGTGACAAGAAGCCACGTAATAATTCGCGGCTGCTAGCTAAGTGGGAAAAATATTGTCAGTAACAGAGGATATATTAAGCAAGTATTATATGCTAGGGATCAGGGATACAAAGCAAAAAATAAAGCCACTTTTGTGACCAAGGAGCTTACATTCTATGAGAGGAGACAATATGCACGTATATCTGTCTGGTAATTTTGGGGGTAAGGGTTACTCATATCTAGGAAGGATGAGGAAAAGTCTCATACTGAAGGTTAAGTTGAACCATGAAGGAAATAATGGCTACTAATATGTGAAAGTGTATATTCCAAGTGGAAAATGAGGAAAAAAGTTTGTGGATTTTTTGATAACTAGTTGGCCAGATATCCTAAGGTCAAAAAAAAAAAAAAGATTAAGATGGTCTAATACCCTAGAAAAGTTAGTCTGACTTGAGTCTAAGAACAGAACAAGGGCTGGATCCAACAATGGTTGGAAACAATTGGAAATTAACGAGAAAGATAAATTGTATCTGAGGGTTTTTATTTCTCTAAACCTTGCTCATATTTCAAAGATCTGTTATTTTGTTCACGTGAGTATATCCTCTACTGACACAGTTAACAAATGTTATACATTCTAATGAATGATCACTGAACGGTAATCGTTAAAAAATTTAAACCTATCTACCATCAGAATGGGATTGGCTATGCCATGGAAAGGTGACTCCTGACTTGAAGGACCATAAGCTGAAGCCCCAAAGTAAAGTCTACAGAATCAGGAAACTTCCCTTAGAAACAGGCAGGCACCTTAGTTTGCAGTGGGAGGTCCAGCACAAGAAGAAAATAAACAATTTTGTTTAGAGTGCCCCCTCCACTACTACTACTATGAGATTCCTATTCTAGGAGTACGTGAAGAGATGAGATGATGATGATGATAAATAGCAATCATAATAAAATCAGAGCCAGTTATAAATAAATAATATTGGGGTTTCTTAAATCCTTAGAATTTTTGAAGATGCAAATACCTCCAAATTCACCCATATAAATCTAGAAAAGCATCTGAATCCAACAGAAATCAGGCTTGCAAAAATATCACCTTATACAAATAGTAATTTTATTCAGAAAATCAAATTATATCAAATTATATTCTGTACTATTATTTCACAAATTTAAAAAGCACAAAACAAAGCTAGCCCTTCAACTTGTAATAAGCATTATTTTCATTTTAAAACAAAGAGAAGGACTTCCATCTGTGCCACCCTCCCAAAGGTTTGCTTCCCCTATTCACATCTGTTCCACATCCAAATGCCACTTAGGAGAAAAGTAAGACAGCGAAAAATCAACATCTGTGTAAACTCCAAAGCCGGTGACCAAGCTACTAGAGAAGTCAAATTATGAGTTCTCTAAGACTTCTATTATGACTTCTATGTAGCAGCAGCATTCTTCTGCAGTGAGCCCTCCCCTCCAAAAAGCCCTCACCAACCTGACATGCCAGTATATGGAAAAGGAGAATCAAAATGATTGTGAATGCCTCATTTTCTCCTTCACCCATCAAGTTGTATTAGACTAAAGTTTTAAGACTTTCTTTCTATTATCAAATAGAAGACCTTTGGTTTTCAGGAGGTCTGTCGCATTTAGTAAAAAATCTGAGACTTCATCTGAAAGACCATTATGTCTGTAAATTTTAAATAATTTAAATGACTGCTTAGACATAAATATTTCATATCAGAAATCGATTTTCAAATGAGCTACACATGAAGAATGACCAATGCTAAGCAATGTTCATGCCCATCCCAGCTACACCACAACAGAGATATTTTAATGCAATTTAAGAACAGAAATCTTCCCAGAGTAATATGTAATACTTTGCACTCAGCAGGATTAAAATTTCAACATCCAACTCCCCTTGAGTCATAACAGCAACTTACCCAGTGGAGCTTTCAGAGCTAAAAGGTTCTGAAACAAATTTTCTGTCTGTTATTTAGTTATTATGACTGCTAAATTTTTCAGGTAAATCAACTTATCTGTAGCTGAGGTCGATAATGGATACTAAAGGCTTTTTTGTGTGGTGGTATGATGGTTGTTTTGTTCAAGAAAACATTGTGTTTTGATTTGGATAAGCAGAGGGAATAGTTTGGGGCATGTCACTGCCAACTGGTTTCCCAACCAGTAAGGTAGGGAAAAAAACCTCCTATTTCTTCAAAGGAGGACATAACATTACTATGGAGCAGAATCTTCACACACACACCCCCACTCATGTCCCTAAATATACACCCAGAGGTTTGGCTCAATTGTAATGAATTACAGTCACGTAGGAAAAGAGAAAACAAAGAACTGAAACGTACAGCAAATGCCATTTTCAGGAGCAGATTCTAAGCAGTGCAGAACAAACCCACTCCAAACAAAATAAGTGCTGAGACTCATAACAAGAATGTCCCAGGCCCAGACAGCAGCAGAATATGCGGAAGTCTGTGAATCTTATATTGTAAGGAAGCAAGGGATGGATACATATGTGAAACCTCCACTCTCCAATGTCCTTGGAACAGCCACAGAGGCTGTTAATCTTTCTCTAGCTTCTCTGGAAGGAGGTCTGACCAGTCTAAAGATAACCAATGCAAATTGTGACCTTCTTCTAATCTGAGCCAATGGCAGAAAACTGAACAAATTCAAACACAGCAATCTGCCATCTCCACAAAGCAAGGCAAGGCTGTTTTGGTTCTCCTACATGAAGAGCCTCACAGGCAGTTGAAAAAATAAATAAATATATTCTCCTCCAGGAGAACGGGCTAAGAAGGAAAAATTATAACTCATCAAGTCTCATTTAAAGCAATCGTACTTGGCCTCAGCAGCAACATTCAGTGTGATGTAGGCAAATTAACAAAATATTCCTTTGGCATCTCCATCCTTTTCTCCGTATGCAAAGTGGGGGTAAGGAATAATAAGTAAAAAGACAAAGCAACTTCAAAACAAAATCAGTTATTTGTAAACAACCCTCATAGGTTTTTTTTTTTTACCTCTTTTCCTCTTCTCCCCCATCAACTCCCACAGTTCTATCACCCCCAGGAAAAAAAATAATAAATAAATAACCCTGCCAGTTGCAATGGGAGAGCAAGCAAGGAAAGATAAATCAATTAGCTTGCTAATTTCTCCCCCTCTCATTTATTTAGCTCGGCACTGTATTTGTAGTAATTGACTACAATTATGTTAATTACTAACTCCAGTATAATTACTATATTTATTGTCATCGAGCACACTATGTACCCAAAGCAAAGCTGGCATTTGTGGGGCATCAAGAAAAGCAAACTGTCGGAGAGGTGAATTCCCCCCAAAACTGGCAGGCTGGAGCTTCCGCCAATGAAAGGGCAAAGAGAGATTTCATGCAATGTTAGTTTGAAAGCACCAGTTCATTAAGGATATTAATTTTCTGATAACTACACATTTCAGCGTGACACGCCGCCGGAGCCGGTATCTGCAGGATTTAGCAATTATTAATGCGTGACAGTTTCAAATGCTAAGTGAATCAATTAAACAGCGGCATTCACAATTTGAGAAGAGATAACTGCTTCATAACTGCCTAAGACTACAATTTTCACATGACAAAAAAGAGCCATTGAGGCTCTTTCAAAACCTGACAGGTCAAGAAAGAAGTTCGGAACAAAAGCACCTTACAGCCATCATCTTTCCTCTGTACTTGTCAGATCAACTTTGCTAGTGTCTCCCCAGAAATGGCATCCCGATGCCAGCTGCCACAAGGTGATTTTTCATGTCTTGTCAAAGAAATCTTTTATTCTATTTGCTCGGCATTAACATGCTACATTTATTGATCAAGGGTCTGTTCTGCAGCCGCAGCAGGGCACTGTGCTCTCATGCCTACGGGGCTTTGATGTCCTGGTGACATTCGAGCCCGAATAATGCACATACTAAATAGATTTAATGCAGAAATGTGTTTGGGCCTGACAGCTACATTAATAACAGCCCCTCACACTGATAAATATGCAATTGCTACTATTAAGAGTTACCCAATTATGGGGAAAATATTTCTCTACCTTATAAATAAATCCATCAAAAATAAAGTTTTAGCAATGGGACATTTTTTGCAGAAATGCTTCTCCAGCTGCTGAGGTAGAGACAGGGGGGCCTGAATGCCTTCCCTTCTGGCTGGCCCCCCTCCCCACCTGTCAATTGTCTTACTTTATCTCAAGAACAGTTATGTGTGTGGTGTTTGGGCAGGGGGTTGGGGAAGGAGGGTAACCAATCTCCTTTGCTGTTTTTCCCTTTCTTAGGTTTCCTTCTATTTCACCAGGACTACAGAGAGGAAAATAGAATCATCAACCAGAGAGACACAAGAAACTAGGTTCTGGGAAAATTCAAAATTCAGATGGTAAAAAGAAGGCTGTTTCTCCTTAGGTTCCCTCTTCATTTTACAGGATACTCTCCCCGCGCCACCACCACCCCCCCACTTAACTGCTAGCACCCTTCCTCCCTCTCAATGCCATCTCACATTCATTTGGTAAATATAATGTTTAGATTTCTATATGTGCCTGTTGTCTTCTCCATCAAAAGGCAAGCTTTGTGAGGACAAGGAATGTTTTTCCTTTGTATTCCCAGGGTTTAGACTGTGCCTGGCACATATAATAGGACCCTTACTCACTAACTGATCAAATCATCACTCGAGAGCTACAACCTAGTTCAAACCCTTCCTTTTTTAAATGAGGAAACTGAGGCCCAGAGTGATTAAGTGACTTGCCCAGGGTCACACAGGTCGTAACAGGCAGGATTTAAAGTGAGGTCTTTTGACTCAGAAGTTAATGCTTTTTTCTATTTTACCACGAAGTGAATTTGTGCTAAAGGAGTTGGGAGTGGGGGAGAGAAGGGCAGATAGAAAGAGGGAAGAGAGGACGGGAAAGAAAGGAAAGAAAGCAGCTGACAGGAGAACCCTTTTATCAAAAGCTTAGCCAAAGGAAATTGATAATTATTTTATGCCTGTAATTAAATGTTCTGTGTTTCCACTCCACCCCATAAAAAGCCAAATCATTTCCCACACTAAAACTAATGAATCCTCAGCATCATTGTAGGTAAGGGAGATAAGAGAAAGATCGGCTTCTGGATAGTAAAAACAAATCACTCTTCTCTAGTTCTTTCCTCTATCAAAAAAAAAATTACAAATACAGTCCTATAATATCCATGCTCTCCAATACCAGGTGAGCACTCAGCCACTATGGGAGAGATGTTACATGACTTACACAGAAAAACCAGGATGAGAAAGAAAAGAAGGGAAATAACATCATCTACAACATCTCCACCTTTGAAAGAGTCTAGGGTCCTAACGTTCTTGGCCTATTCCTGAAAGAGAAAAAGTTGGAATCACAAACATAACAAGTTTTATTCTCAAAGTACTGAGTTCTTCCTTGGAACTACAGTAATTCACTCTGATCCTCTTTTACTGGATTTTCCATCCTGTCAGTGATTAAAAACAACAATTTCCCAACAAAATGACACTGGACTCTATATAATGATAATGACCAAACTTGGACCCAGAAAAAAGTTAAGAAACTATATCTCCCCCTTCTTTTTTACTAGAAAAGTAGGCTTGGAAATAGCTATTTATCAACTAAAAGAGAGTAAAAATTTATACAGAAAAAATAAGTTTCCTCTATAAATAAGTGGTAAAAGGATATAACAGTTCAAAAGAAGAAATGCAAGCTATTATCAGCAATATGAAAAAATGCTTCAAGTCATTAATAAAATAAATGAAAATTAAGACAATTCTGAAGATTTCACTTCATGATTAAATTAGTAATGATTTTTTTTAAAAGACAGAAATAGTGGGTGTTAGAGGGACAATGGGAAGTCAGAGATATTAATAAATTGTCAGTATGAATTGATTCGACCATTCTGGAAAAACAATTTAGAACTACGGGAGAAAAGTCACTACTCTTGACCAAGTGATCCCATTACTGGCACCTCACCCAAGAAGGCCAAAGAAGATAAAGAAAAGTCCTATATAAAACCAAATACCCATAGCAGCATTTTTGTGGTAGCAAACAATGGGAAACAAAGTAGATGTCCATCACTTGGGGAATAGCTGAACAAATCATAGTTTACTGAGGTAGTAGAATATTACGGCATTGTAAGAACCAGAGAGTATGAGGAACACAGAAAAATGGGGAAATGTATATGAACTGATATAGAGTGAAGAAAACACAATAATAATAAATTATGGCTGAAATTTATGTAGCCATTTAAGGTTTGCAAAATGTTACATCACAGAACAAAGAAAAGATACACAATCACAACACAAATAAACGCAACGTTAAAAGACAGCTTTGCTCATATTAATTGCCATTATTAACTGCCATTAACTATCTTGGTCCCAAACAACAATCGATGAAACACATTTCCCTCCCTTTGGCAAAAGAAACAAAAACAAAAATACTCCATGTGCTATTAGAAGTCATCAATATGTCCATCAATTTCGCTTAAACTGTTTCTCTTTGTTATACCAAAGGTTCAGTTGGGTGTGTGGGTGTGGTATGCTGGGAAATGTCTGGGGAATAAAAAAAATTAAAAAGCACTAATAAAACATTTTTAAAGCAAGAATAAAAGAGCAAGCCAACTTTGAAAAAAATTATTTACAAAGCTGTCTTTTCAGAGTGGGAAAGGACCTTTGGGCCCAGAAGCCATCTAGTTCAACCTGTACCTGTTTCCCTTTATAATATGCCTAGTAAGTGGAAGGGGAAATATCAATAATATTATACAGAAATCAAATGTGAAATCAAATATGAAAATGCTCCTATAAGTACATATAGACATATATGCATATATGTGTGTATATGTTTTATATATGATCATAGAATTTAGACCCTTGGGAGGTAGCCTAGTCCAGCCTCCTCATTTCACACAGAAGGAAACTGAGACCAAGAAGGTTAAGTTTTCCCAGCATTATATAGGTAGTATCAGAACCAGAATTCAAACCAAGGACCTCTGACTCCAAATGCAATGTTCTTTTCATTATACTCCTCCAATATTTGGGTTAGAGTTTTTCCAAGTCCTCCTCTGTGGTTCAGGAAGTAAAACAGCTTGAAAAGGCTAAACTCTTTACCAAACTCTTCTGTTTCTTGTACAACATGCTCCCTTAGCCCTTCCCTCAGACGCCTAGGAATAATACAGAATTATATTCCTTTGGACCTGGGGCCTCAACCTAACTAAGAAAGTAGTCTGATCAAAACAAAAGAGCAAACGTAACCTGAGGCTCTGAAAGAAGCGAGTCAAAGAAAGCAATGTAATTTGAAGTTGAGCAAGAAGTAGGATATGAGGAGAGTAAGAAATGGACTACCCATGGAATAGCTGGATAGATCTTCAATACTTCAAGAATCTCTGATTTTGTTGTTTGTACAGATACTCCCTACACCTTAGAAGATTGCTTTCAAAAATAACTGTGGCCAAAAAGATTCATCGCTTTGTGTAAGGGGCCTTATAAGGTTCCTTGGCTAGACTAGCCAGAAGGCATTGTGGTCCATCATCAGGCTACTTTCCTTGGCTCCTGCAGGGTCAACGGAGAAATTTTTCTTTTTCCAGAGAATTAACAATGGAAGACATTAGAAGGAAGACAGGAGAGAGGAAATAGGAATAAAGGGATCTAAATGAGTCATTAAATATTCCTCAATACATCACTTACTTTCGAGACTAATGTCATATCCTATTAGTACCTGAATATTCTAGAGTGGCTAATTAATTTCTTGAAATAAAGCTAGATTTGGTCAAGTTAATTTTTAAGACTTTACTTTTCCTTCCACAATGATGCTGAAATATTGAAATGGGCAAAAACAGTGTTTTCCACCATGATGTCTTCTCCAAACACTATGAGGGAACTCTGACCACCCCATAATTCTAGCTTTTCCCCTAGTAAGATTGAACAATTAAAAAAGGAGAATAAACTTACTGCCATTTTTCAAGGCAGATATTTCATCATAAAAATAAAGTGAAACTGTGCCATCTTTTGTATAAAAGTACTACCACAAAAATGTACCTATATTCCCAAGTCAAGAGTACTTATGTCCCATATTGTTCTTCCTAGAAAGGTGAAGATATCAAAGACAGTAATAAAATCCAAGATTGCCTCCCCCCATAAAGAGGTGACCAAGAGAACCACTGTAACTACTAGTGCGTATACTTTTCCATCCATATGAAATTTTTATAGCAGTAATCTGCCTTTTTGGCAGCAAGGTGGTGTAGTAGATAGAGCACTCAGGAAGACCTGAGTTCAAATCCAGCCTCAGAAATTTACTTACTATATGACCCTGGGCAAGTCATTTAACCTCCATTTGCTCCAGTTTCCTCATCTTTAAAATGGGGATAATAATAACAACTACCTCCCAGGATTGTTGTGAGGGTCAAATGAGATAATATTTGTAACACACTTAGCAAAGAGCCTAGCACATCGTAGGTGACATATGAAAGATAGCTATTAGCTGTTATTAGTAATAGACAAAAGACCACTCTCAAATGTGATTGTCAAAAGGGAATGGGGCAGGTTCTCACAAGCAATATTCCACAGCAGACTACATCTTTACCATTAAAAAGTTGAAAGATAAAGAGAATCAAGTCCTTACTCTGCTTACAGTTTATTGATTATAAGGAAGTTTTTTTATTTGCTGAAACAAACCATCATCTTACTCTCCCTAAACATAGTAACACCCATGCAGAAGTAAAAAAAAAAAAATACGACTCCTCAAAAACATAACAGAAATCACTTTGTTCAACCACCCTCCAATCGTAAAAGAGATATATTCTCAACAAAGATATTTGCCAGTGTAACAGAGAAGACCCAGTCCAAAGTCCAAGTTAATGAAGGGTTCTCCATAGGTAATGAGGTCCTCTGGGCATGCCTGTTTGCAGGTGACACTATAGTTCCTTAGAACACTGTAGCAGAGCCTCTACATAAGACCTACAGTCACTCAAAAGAGTTTGGCCCAACCACCCAACAGGAAAAATCATACTGATGGAAGTAGACTATGACATTCAACCAGATGGGCAAGTGATAGAGCTTATCTGTAAGGGTATGAATGTACATATATACATTAGATAGATGATACATAGATAGATAGATAGATAGATAGATAGATAGATAGATAGATAGATAGATAGATAGATAGAAAGAAGGATGGACAGACGGACAGACAGACAGACAGACAGACAGACAGACAGACAGACAGACAGATAGATAGATAGATAGATAGATAGATAGATAGATAGATAGATAGATAGATCAATCGATCTTAGATTAACAGTTTTTACCCTTTTGTATCATGGACTCTTATGGCAGTTTGGTGAAGCTTATGGACCCCTTCTAAAAATATTTCTCAACAATTAAAGGAAATGCTAACTTTCAGTTAGATATTAATAAAAATAAAGTTGTAATTTTCTCATCCAAATTCATGGACCCCTTGAGGATCCATGGATCCCAGGTGAAAAATCCAATTCTTAGACTGATACTACAGATGAACAATGAGGAGAGCCCAAAGCTGAAGAGGAGAATGAAGTAGATTGCCTTTGGGAAATTGCAACATTCTTAAACATCTTCATGCTTCTCCCTATTATAAAGGCTCAGCATCCTACTGCCAGCATTCTTACAGTATTAGTGTGTGACTGTGAGTAATGGAAACACTAGAGTCACCAAAGAATTGAAATTAAGCATCACTCAGAGAGAAACAGAAAACATCATGATGGGTGAAAGTAGGCTGCAATACATCATGAACAAGGAATTAAAAGTACAAAAGATGTTATCAAGAAACATCTGAATAAAAAAATAATGGATTTGTCATGGGGCAAAGAGGAGAATAACCAATGAACAACTCACATGTGACACTGGCATTCTTTCCAAGTTGAGAGAAAGAGAAGAGACCCCACAACAAACTGGGCATACCACCTGTAGCACACTTATAGGAGGACCTGAACAAGAGTCAGAGGAGGCAGACACGGAGGGACTCAGATCTGCTTTGTTGAAGGAAATATTCACATCCATAAGATCCCAGTTCTATTTGAGTACTGACGGGTCAGATTGTGCTGAATCATATTCTCTCTCTCTCTCTCTCTCTCTCTCTCTCTCTCTCTCTCTCTCTCTCTCTCTCTCTCTCCCTCCCTCCCTCCCTCCCTCCCTCCCTCCCTCTTCCTCTCCCTCTCCCTCTTCCCCTCCCCCTCCCCCTCCTCCCCTTTCTCTTTCCCTCTCCCTCTCCCTCTCCCTCTCTCTCTCTTTTGGATACTCCTGGTTAATCAGAGGAAAGGATATATTGCGTGGGGTACAAACACACTATCAGGAATAGTATGTGACCATGAAATGGAAGTTTTCTTTTCTCTCTGAAAAATTAAGTGACCCACACAGGAACCTATCTCATGATCTTGGGCTTAATGGCACCATGCTCTAACCAACTAAGTAAGACCCCAGTTTCTGTAGACTATCATGTGGAAGAGGAGAATGGGATGCTTTATGGGAAAAGAAACTGAAATTAGGCTGTTCCTCTCCCATATGCTACCCCACTCTAAAGAAACAGGAGGGCCGAGTCAGATGAAGACATCTCCACAACAAGGATGTCCATAATTAATGGACAGGACACACCTAGAGCCTCACCCTCACCCAGGTCCAAGTCAGGAAGAACAGTGAGCTAGTTCCTGCCTGAGAGGCCTTCTCTTCATACAGTTTTCCACCCAGCGCATTTATCAGAGTGATGCTAAATAAGATGCGACTGCAAATAATTTAATTTTTTAAACGTAAGCTTCCTATTGCCATCGATCAATTAAACTCCCTCACTTTTATTGCCAGATTGACGCAAGCATATTTATCACTGTTTGCCATGGGAGCTCAGCTCTGCTTGCTGCATTCAACAAAGCCTAAACAGGCAAGCCACAAAAACCATCCAGGGCTCTTGGGACCAGAGAAGAAGGTTATTAAGAATAGTCTCCACCCTTCCCAATCTGGGGAGATGGGACCCCCGCCAAAATCAAGCTGACCCATTAACAAATTTCCTTCATGGAGAGAAGCTCAAGAATGAGAAAAATATCAAGGAGTGCTATTTCTCTCGTTATAATTATAATCATGAAAGGCAGTGTGGTATAGTGGAGAGAAAACTAGTCTTGGAGTAAGGAAGACCTGTGGTCAAGTCTTAGAATTACAGACAAGTCCCCTAATCTTTCAAGGCCCCAAGATGCTCTCGGACTATATGTTACAGACAATTATTGGTCCTTTCAGTTGGAACAAATTTCTTCCCCAGGACTTCCCTACACTGATATATAATCACAGACCTGGGACCAGAGGGGAAGTGAAGAGGGTGGGCAGGAATAATTCACATATATAATATTTTATAGGTTACAAAGTACTTTTCTCAAAATAATCCAGTGAGATGGGTGAGGAATCATTATAGCTATTTTACAGATGAAGAACTAGTACAAAGAGTAGGTAGAATGGTTTGCCCAGAATGATTTTTCACTGTTGATGTTGGGTCTCTTGATTCTAAGATCATGTCTCTTTCTACTACCCAGTGTGAGCCTCTCATTAATTATTAGAAGAGGAAAAGTAAATAGTAAACCTTGTAAATTATCTGGAACATCAATTCCATGAGAAGAGATGAGGAAAACCAGCCACAGTCAAATCAGTGAAGCATTCAAGTCTAAGGGGCAAGATTTTCCTCTCAGTTGAAGATTCTTGCTGATAATAACTCACACCCTAAGGCCATGTTTGCCAAAATAATTTGGCCATGGAATATTTTGGAAATTGGAATTATTTAACATGGGAGAAAATCATTAATGTTGGAATATCTCCTTGGTTAAAAGGGGAAACTGGGGAAAATCTTGACACAAAAATAAAGAAACTGAACCCATGCTCATATAGATAAATTCTCAAGTATAATAAACATTTTTGATACAGTTTTGCATTTAATATTTTAGAGAAGAGACTATGAGTAGGCAATTTTGCTTATACAAAATTAAAAAGTTTTTGCACAAGCAAAACTAGTATAGTTAAAATTAGAAGTAACAGAAAAATCTTTACATCAAGTTTTTCTGATAAAGGTCTCATACAAGATATTTCAGGTCTTGGTGCAGTACTAAGCTATTAATGCTCAGAATTGCACTAAGATTTGTGGGATGCCCTGTATAAGATACATAAAGAACTGACTCAAAGTATAAGACTAAGAGCCATTCCCCAATAGATAAATAGTCAAAGGATATCCACAAGCAGCTTTCAAAGGAAAAAATCCAACTATCAATAACTATATGAACACGTCCAAATCAAAAATAATTAGAGAAGTACAGACTAAAGCACTTTTGACATTCTACCTCACATCCATCAGACTGACAAATGGTGAAAGACCATGGGAGGGGAAGATGTAGAAAAATAGTCACATTATTGCACTGTTGGTGGAGCTATGAATTAGCCCAACCATTATGGAAAACAATTCAGAACTATGCTCAAGAAGTCACAACACCACCTATACCCTTTGACCCAGCAATAATACCATTGCTAGGCCTATTGCCCACAAAGATCAAAGAACGAGGAAAAAGACTTATATGTGCAAAACTATTTATGACAGTTATTTCCAGAATGTTCCAAAAAAAAAGGAAACTAAGACAATGTCCTCTGACTGGGGAATGACTAAACAAATTACAGTGTATGAATGTAATGGAAGATTATTGTGCTTTAAAGTACGATGAAATGAACAGTTTCAGAGGAAACCAGGTCTCTTTGAACAAATGCAGAAAGAAATAAGCAGAGCTGGGGGAGTAATTTATACAATGACATCAAGATTTTAAAGCAAAACAACCTTGAAAGACTTCTAGAACTCTGATCTATGCAATAAGGAACCACAGTGCCAGAGGGCTAAAGAAGGGTGCCCTGTCTGCTTTTGGTCAAAGAAGTGATAGACATAAAATGCAAAATGAGACGTTGGTTTTTTGACAACGGGAATTAGTTTTGGACTATGCATGTGTGATGAGAGCTTATAATTGTTCAGCTTGGGAGAGGGGAAGTAGGAGGGACAGATAATAAGTGAGTATAAATAAATAAAATGCAAAAAAAAAAAGTTAAGGAAACTGACTACTCCTACTTTTTTTGTTTAACCAAACCCTTACTCACCTCATGTGAAAATACAGGATTCCATGGGAAATGGTCTGAGAAATGACGCCCCTAGAGAAATGTATATTTGTTATTTACAGGTGGGGGGTAGTAGGATTACCAACAAGACTAAGCCCCAAGGGATGTTCCCAAATTCATAATCCTTCTCTTTCAGTAAACTTACTTAACTCCTGCCAATTTCCATCAAATCAGAACATCTGGGAAGTTCGACTCTGCAGCTAGCCAGTCAGAACTGCCAGCCCAAATATACAAACATGGGAGAAAAGTTGAGTTGAAGAAAAGGAGGCCATTAGGTGGGACTCAATAATTTCTACTGAGACCTCTCCTTCTATTTTCTTCTTTAGTTCCATACCTGGAGTTGAATCATGTTAATTTCCCAGTGGCCTGAATGAATTAAAGTCAAAGAAACAAGTGAATTCTGGAATTGTCGTCAGCTTCAGCTCCAAGAGGTGACCAATTATATGACTGTACAATGATATTCTACAGGACTTCCAGCTGCAAATGACTTCTGGAGTTAATCCAGAAGAGAATCCTTCCCATGGATTTGGCCTTCATGTTTACTACTCAGCCCTTTCCCCTTCCCTAGCCTTGTTAAGTCAAACAAAGGCAAAAGACAAGATCTAATCCTGATTCCTCTTCTTCCTCACCACCCTGTCTTTCACAAATATTAGGCAAGGTCCCAGGATATTACAAGGGCTACTCTGTTCCCGTGAAAAATCTGATACCCCATGATCTGTTACCAGCTGACACACTCACTTTTAGCTCTGTCCTTCTCATGCCCACACCCTGTGCTCTCCCCAGCCATTCAGAAGGCTTCCTGTAGCCCACCTCACATGAGCTTAAAAACCCCAGAAGTCAGAGAACACAGGAGTTGTGAGGTCAAGAATATGGCTGATGCCCTGAGCATAAGAATATTTTTCTTCAAACCAGGAAGCATCTAAAGAATTATGGCCACATATGATCAGTACAGGTCAACCTAAGATATATATCACTCCAGTCTCTTCCTGCCCATCTGGGCTAGAATCCAATTTTACTTATTTTAAAGTTAGTATTTCTTGATTGTTTCAGCTCTGTACTATATATTGCTTATGTGTTTTTCTTAGTTCTCCCAACGCTAATCCCACAACTCTCTATATATCACCTTTTCAAGGCCAGTGACTATGTAGCTAAGCAATGGCAAGCTACTCAAAGCTGAACCATATTGTACCATAATTATTGACACAGAGGTGCATCTTGCATTGGGGGACTTAAGAAAGAAGAGTAGGTCTTATTGCTGGTAATAAGGTTGTCCACCATCATGAAATTGTCTAGCAACTTGGGTTTTGGGGAGGGGGGGATGGAGGAGATAGTGCATTTAATAAGCACTTACTATGTGTCAGAAACTATGCTTAGCACGGGGGATAGAAATAGAAATATTTTATATAATTTTAGGTAAATAAAAGCACACAAAGAGCTTCCTTTCAAACAGGGAACACACATGAAGGAATTGGGAGGCAGGAAAGGGTACCCACAAGAGGAAAGGTAGCCAGCGAGAAGGAAGAGAAGACTAGAGAGTGAGTCCAGACATGAGTGAGATGCAGTATAGCTGTGGTCCTTCCTAAAACAATATTCTCAGAGAGGGAGTCACCAATCAACAAAGCAGGCCCTCAAGGTGGAGTTTTCTCAGGGTGCCAAATGAGATCTCAGTGAGCCTCTGGAGTCTGGTGCACAGATAAGAATCCTAGACATAGTCCTTTGTCTGCACATGGCATAACTTCCCAGTCAGGGGCTTTCTGTTCAAGGAATATGGGCATATGAAGACAACATAGAACAAGGGAGAAATTTCTCCCTCGAAGGGAGAGGTACACAGAGAAGCAGAATAATATGCAAAGTGCCTTATATTCATTATTTCATCCAATCCTCACAACAACTTTATGAAATAGATATTAGAGGTATAATTATTTCCATTTTTATAGATGATGAAACTAAGGCTCAAAAGCAGTAAGTGCCACCTTGCCCAAGGTCATGTGGCTCATGAAAGTTGAGGTTGTATTCAAAACAAATAGAGATGCTTTTTCCACTATACCCTAACATGTATTTCAGGGAGCTCTAGAAGGTTCCCTTTCTATGACTTGTCCTGGGGAGGGATTGCAGTGGGAAGCTCCCAAACCACCTCAACCCTAAAGGTAAAAGGGAAAGTCCACAGGCCAGGATAACTATGTCTTAGACTCCAGTCAGAAAACTGGGAATATCCATTTGATGTCATGTCACATCTGAGAAGTTGATCTCAATGAAAGGTGACCTTCGGAAGGGAGATTCATAAGATGTGAGATACTCCCCCTGACCTAATAGGCAATAAGTAGTCTTTGGAGGTCCCAGACAAACCTATAACTGAGGTGTATGTAGGTATCCATGACTCAAGCAATGGAATGGAACTCCTCTGAGCTGGGGAAGCCCAAAAGGCATCAAGACTGGTTTTAGCTATCACCATTTAATTTAAGGGAAGGTGGAAGGTATTTATAAAGAACAGCAGGGCTTGCTTGAGATCTTTATCTAGAAGAGAACTGAAGAACGACCTAAAAATCACAGAGAGATTTCCTACCTGACACATCCATTCCATAGGTATAAATTTACTCATTAAATGAAGTAAACACCAAGGCCCCTTCCTCTTACTATCTGTGTGACCTTGGGCAAATCATAAAACCTCCCTGAGTTTCATTTTCCTTATCCGTAAAATGAGAGGATTAGGTTAGGTGATCTGTGGTGTCCCTTGCAACTCTGTATCTACAGTCCCACAGTCTTGACGATAGTACACTCATGGGAACATTTTTAAAGAGTTCGCTCAACTTTCATGGTTACTATCAATGATATCCTTTTTTGTTGCCCTAAAAAGGACCCAAGTTGTACCCACATGTCAACATCCAAGGAGCATAATCACCACTGCTTTCATATATTTTTAAGATAATTTCTCTAGACATCAGTTATCACAGATCTAAGTCAAGTTGGATTTATTGGGAGTCCATAAGCTCCTAAGAATTAAGGCCTGGCAGAACTGAGGAAGACTTGGACTTGAGAATGAGGGAAAAGGAAGAATTTCCTTTTCCCAATGTCCTGGATTAAGATTTAGGGACCATCAACTCTAATGCTACAGAACAGGAAGAAAGATACCAATTTCCTACACAGACTTCCCAGACAGATTATTTGGGTTAGGGTTCCATCACTTAGTACCAAATTCTAGAGAAAGTTTCAAAGAAGGTACCACTGCCAATCACCTACAACCAAATACTCAGAGCATGAAAACCAGGAATTGATCTATATTGTTATACTACACACTTGCAGCAAGTTCATGCCAATGATGGAATGTGCCAAGAATAACAACGTGCTCTGTCCTTTGAAGCTCACGCTTTCAAGTAGCCTAAGAATTCTCCTCACATTTATGCCTACATACACAAGAAATGTCAGCCTTGGTGAATTGAGAGCAACATCTGCAAAGTGGAATCTGGGCCACCCAGCAAGTTTTAGGACAGGCAACAAGAGGAAAGGAGATGACAGAGACAAACTAAAGACAAAGGACTTCTTGCAGGAACCTGGAGACTGTATCCAATTAGAGCAAACATACATCCCAGTACAAAGACCTTCTAAATTTCAAATGGCCAATGATCATATGTGGCCTAGGATTAGCAATGATGTAAAATTCATCATGTCTTTCATATTTCACCCCTTGAGTCAAAGTTTCCCTGAATTTCTATGATAGAAATGGAATCAACCTGACCCCGTACAGGTGGGATCAACAGGCAAAAGGAGTTATGAAACATGTAGGCTTGTTGACAGAATTAGGGGCAGTAGTATTATTTGACTGACCAGAAGAGATACATTCCAGAATGTATCAAATGTTCAAGTTAGAAGGGAGGAGTCCATAAAAAGGAGACACTGTCAGCACCCTGGCCAGAGGCAGAACTGAAGCTAAGAGTTGTGAACTAAACAGCATTAAGGCATTTTGTGCCTGAAGTATATGACTGCTCTCATGACAGATGTGGCATTTAGTGGGATCATTCATTAATAATGAGAAAGAGTAGACTTTAAGGTTGGCAGTAACAGACTATCTGGTACTATGAAGTCTTATATTCATTGTGCATCTGTAGTAATTGGGGTTGCTTTTGGAGAATAGCTGAAACCTAGGTGAGCCTCTGAAAACAAGGAAGATCACAGCTGAATTATTGGGAGCCCTCTCTAATATAAGTATGTCTCTGTTGCTTCCTCCTACTGTAATTAACTTTGAGAATATAGCCAAGGGAATCATAGGGACCAGTGTTTTCTCTTCCCATTAGACATCTTATGCCATCTGGCTATCTTTGGTAACCTCTTATTAGCAGGATCTTCCAGCATTAGGCACTTCTGTGATAACAAGGCCATCCTGAGATAGCCTAAGACTGCAATTTTGATACAAACACATATCTGAGACACTGTACCATCAACCTTGGGGGCTGTTTAAGAGTCCTGACTATAATATACTGAAGAGAGAAAATCAGAACTTTCTCCAACAATTTTTTCTTTTAACTGCATGCTCCCATGCAAAAGCATGCAAATACCTTCTATATCACTCTCTGTCCTTTAAGATATAGACTTGCTTCTAGTCTCTTAGCTGTTGCCTCATCTGTACAACATAGTCTTCCAGGAATCCCAATCCATTGATGGAAATGGGGAAGGTTCTGGTGAGGGAAAGGAGGTAGGAAAGATCCTCTTCCCAAAGTTCTGAAATAAACCCCAAGGCTATCACCTCTGACCCTATAATTTCCTGAACTGTCTGGAGACACTGAGCTCACAAAAAAAAAACCAGACAACTTTTGAACCTGTTAGGAAGGCAGGACACAGACCTGCCCCTAAGAGACTAAGTCCTTATTGTTTAAGATGGCATTTTATCCCACTCTCCTATGTCCAGTTCCACTTCAAACTCCACCAAACACACACATACATATACACACACTATAACACATCATGGAAGGAAGAAATAAAACCAAATAATAGCTAGAACTCTGGCAAAAGTTAAGCATACTAGCTGTGAAAAGAATTCCTCCCCCTGCCCCCATCCTCCTAAACTTCACCTGATGCCAACAATTGTATGAATTCTGGTTAAACACCATCTGGGAGAAATCAATATCACAAATATTTAAGGTCACAATTTATAACAAGGCAAGGAAAGGAAACACGCGCACACAAAAGCACACACCTGCTTATGACTTGGAAAATGTAATTGGGAGGGAGGGGTTGAAAAGCATACACACAGCCCCCCAAAAGACCCTGCTGGCCTGATTCCACTCTTTCTCCAGGCATGATCTTTTGGATACACGCACATCTGAACAAGACAGGAAAATAACGGGAAAATGACAATGGTCTCTCTTGCGGGAATTGGAGGATGACAAATACTTGCTACCCCTTCCCCTTGCACAAAAAGCAATCAGAGGGATAATTTAAAACAGTCAAACCTTTGGGGCTTCAATTTCACATATCTTGGAATACCTTATTAAGGATGAAAGGAATCCATGTACGAGGGCTGAAATGCTTGACTTTGAGTTCTGGGCTATTATACATTTCGAAGACGGGGCTCACCTGACCGTGATTTGTCACGTGAAGGTTACATACCTCAGCAAGTTGAAGCTCAGATCAAGCCTCTTTGCAAAGTGGCCAAAGTCCCTGCCGAGGTGCTCTGGAATTTCTCTACAGTCTTGACCAATGTAGGACACCTGGAAATTAAACAGAACGGAAACAATGTGGCCAACGGAAATCGCCCAGCTGTTCACAGCCCTGACTAACTGATCCATTGATTGCTTCCGCAACTTGAAACGAGCACTATGGCACATACAAAACCACCACATTTGCAACTCACTCTCTTGATCACATCATTTTGGGGCCTTCAGTGAGTGAACAGAAAGAAGCACTTTCCTGATATAGTTAGTATAATGGGGATTAATCCATAGCACAAAGTAAATTAGTCTGAAATTGGTCGGATTCAGGCATCCAAAAGAAACCCCAAAGGCTTGGCATGTTAATAATAAGAACCAGCAGTCATACCTCATAGCTGAGTCTTTTCTCCAGCCTCCCTTGCCATGCACCCTATTTATCACACACATTGCCTCATAAAAGATATAGCAGGTACTGTTACCAGGGTAGAGCTGGCAGGGACCTGGAAAGAATAGGTTCAGCCCCCTACCCTTACCACCTTTCCCCATCCCTTCCTTTCCAGTCCTCTCCTTAATCCCCCCCTTACCCCAAAGAAAAGGTAATATGAAATGGAGAGAAAGTGCCAGAAAGAGCTGGTCTTGGAAGAAGCCCTGGACTTGTGTCTTGCTTCCCACAAAGACTAGTTAAGTGATCATGGCACAAGTCAAGACATCACCTGTGATGCCACTGATCTTTGAAAATGAAGGATAAGCAACAGAATGGATGTAATGAAAGGCACGTTACTTAACTTCCCAGTGCCCCCTGGCCCTAACTTACATAGGACTGTAGATTTATAGTTGGAAATGATCTTAGAGGTCATTGAGTCTAACACTTTCATTATGCAAATAAGGAAACTGAGGTATAGAGATTTCAAGTGACTGGCCCAGCATCACAAGCTAATAAGTGTCTGAGGTAGGATCTGAACTCAGATCTTCCTGAATCCAGTACCCAATACACTCCAATTTCCAAACTAGGTATTTCTCACACCTGGTGAAAGCACAAGTCTAGTCTGTGAAAGGGAGAAGGTGAGTCTGTGGCCAGAGCCTCCTCTAACAAGCCTCCCTACAATGATCACTCTAAGCTCTTTTCATTCACATCCCCCCATACGACTTTGCCCTTAATTCACAATTTGTTGACGGATTTTGTGTTCTTGAGGCATGTGTCATTTGCCCTGTCTTTCAACTACACCTCAGATATTTAAGAACTGTAAGAAGTTAGGTAAGACAATCACCTCTCTAAGCCTGTTTCTTCATCTATAAAATGGTCCTAATGCCACCTACCTAACAGGGTTCTTATGAGAGTCAAACAAAATCATGCAGCTGAAGCACTTTGAAAATATCAAAACCAATATAAAAGTTAGATATATTGAATAGGCCTTCCTGAGGGTAAGAACCCAGTATCTACAGTGTAATGGTTTGAGCACTGAACTTAGAGTCAGGAAGGGCCTGGGTTCAAATCCTGCCTCAGGCACTTACTACCCTGGCTAAGTCACTTAACCTCTGCTTTAGTTTCTTCATCTGTGAAATAAGGGGATTGGACTTATTGGCCTCTGAGGTCCCTTTTAGCTCTACATTTATGATGATATGATCCTTTTCCTTCTTCAGAGAGTAACAATAGAGTTTGGTATACAATGAGCAGGGCCTCATTCTATGTATCAAAAAGAAAACAGTGAAGGTCCCCCAGTCAAGAAATGTAACCTAGCTAAACTCACCTGGCTTTTCCTCCAAAGGAGATGTTTCCCTCACTGATAGTATGCTTCAGCTGCCTGACTTCTCACTTCTCAAGCTTCCTACTTACAGAGATGGGGCAACCGTGAAGTTAGGGGAGAAAAAGACAAAGAAAGGGCCAACCAGGGTATTGACGGGCCTGACTCATCCTTGGGGAAGCCCAAGATAACCTTGGAGCTCACACATTCCAAGTTCCTCATCTTACAGATGAGTAAACAGAAGTGAAATCACTTTCCCAAGGTCACACTGCAAGCAAATCAATGATCTTTCCACCTCACTATCTGACCCAAACAGTATCAGTCAACCTTGGGCCAAACTAGAGGGGGAGCAAAGTCTTGGCTTCTCTTCATCAGCCCAAGAATCTCCCTTCTGACACCTTGTGACCTCTTGCTCTCTTCCCCTTCACCAAAAACTTGCTTTCAGGACAGGATCTGATATAAATCATTTCATCCTCAATTTGAATATGTGTCATCATTTCACTTCCAAGTGAACCAGTTTTGTTTCTAATTGAGTAATTAAAAGCATCCCTCTCCACCCAGGAATTTTAAGCATCAATTAGGGGTGGTGTTTGAGGGAGGGGAGACAGTGGCCCACACAGTGTGAGCAACACACTGGATTTGAAGTCAGAGGACAAAATTCAAATTCCATCTTTCTTCTAAGATTTATATGACCTTGGATAAGTCTCAGCCTGTCTGGGACAATTTCCTCATCTGTAAAATTAAGAAGTTGAACTGAAAGATCTCAATGATACCTTCTAAATCTAGAAGCCTATAAGATCATACCACCGTACATATATATATATATATATATATATATATATATATATATATATATATATATATATATATACACACACACACACACACATATATATACATATATATATATATATATGTATAAAGCTAGGCCCGCGCATAAGCATCCTGCTAAGGAGAAACCCATGTTTTCATAGGATTCCCCATATTATGAATGCCTCAAGCAGAGAAGGTATCACCTAGCTGTAAACTGGCCCCTGATGATCTAGGGCTTTAAGATTCCAGAGAAGGCACAAATAGCAAAGGTCTCTCATATTCTCAGGAGCATTTCTGCTCCACAAGGCATCTCATTGGTATCTCAGCTCTTCCCCCATCTTTATAAATTACCCTTTGGCTTCCTCCTGTCTTGCAGTGATTGCAAGCAAATAATACAGCAACCCACCCCCTTTCATTCAGGCTCCAGTAACTTGAGGGGGAAAAAAGGAAAGGAAAAAGAGGAAGGAGGGAGGGCTGAAAAATAGTTGACTTCAGTGAAATCATTTTGGCTTAGAAATCCACTTTCTGGATAATAAGGAGCTCCAAGTTCAATCTAGCAAGCTCTCCCCTCTTCTACATGAGACCCATTCTTCATCACAGTCTCTGCCATCAGTTGTATTCACAGACAGATGAAAAGTCTCTTCATACCAGAAGGAAAGATGGCTTCAGCATGAGCATCAATGTCCCCTGGGATAGCCACTCAAGTAGCAATTTCTTTTTCCTTTCACAGGCTCCCATTAACCTGCCCAGGCCTCACCTTTCAAACTTGTTGGGCAGCAAAAGAGCAAGCTTTCCAGATGGGAAAATGGGGAAAGTTTCTAGTTATCCTCTTTGGGAACTGGAAAGAAGCCTAGAGGTCTTCAAGTCAATTCCCCTCATTTTAACAATGAGGAAACAGGCTCAGAAAGGTAAATGACTGGGAGGAGCCAAGATGGCAGAGTAGAAAGACACACATATGCTAGCTCCGAACCAACAGCCCATAAAATATCTGTAAAGAAGAACTCCCAACAAATTCTGGAGCAGCAGAAGCCACAGAACAATGGAGCGGAGGAGATTTCTGTTCCACAGAGCCCTGAAAACAGACACCAAAGGTCCCTCGCACCCTGGACCTAGAGCGGAGCCCAGCTCTGTCTCGGCTGCATGGCACCTAGAGGAGCGGATCCAAGCAGGCTTCAGGGACCGAATCTCCGGTGGCCGCACAGGTCCCTCCACCCACAGGTGGCAGGGGTTGGTGAGAGAGTCTTTTTCGGTGGCCGACAGGGGAGTGGGGTGTCCCCGTGGCTCGGGCCCCCTCGGGAGACAGTAGCAGGGGCGGCGGCAGACAGGGGCTCCTCAAGCAGGCAGGAGTTCGGATCCATTGTTGAAGGTCTCCACATAAACCCCCTGAGGGAACTGAGCCCCATGAGGCAGCCTTGCCCCCACCTGAGCACCTAAACTTAATCTCACACTGAATAGCAGCCCTGCCCCCGCCCAAAGCCCTGAGGTTGGGAAGCAGCATTTGAATCTCAGACCCCAAGCTCTGGCTGGGCAGATCTGGAGGCGTGGTAGGGGTGGAAAGAAAACTCAGAAGTCAAGTCACTGGCTGGGAAAATGCCCAGAAAAGGGAAAAAAAATAAGACCATAGAAGGTTACTTTCTTGGTGAACAGATATCTCCTCCCATCCTTTTGGATAAGGAAGAACAATGCTTACCATCAGGGAAAGACACAGAAGTCAAGGCTTCTGTATCCCACACATCTAAAATAAATGTATCATGGGCTCAGGCCATGGAAGAGCTCAAAAAGGATTTTGAAAATCAAGTTAGAGAGGTGGAGGAAAAACTGGGAAGAGAAATGAGAGAGATGAAAGAAAAGCATGAGAAGCAGGTCAACACCTTGCTAAAGGAGACCCAGAAAAATGCTGAAGAAAATAACACCTTGAAAAATAGGCTAACTCAATTGGCAAAAGAGGTTCAAAAAGCCAATGAGGAGAAGAATGCTTTCAAAAGCAGAATTAGCCAAATGGAAAAGGAGGTTCAAAAGCTCACTGAAGAAAATAGTTCTTTAAAAATTAGAATGGAACAAATGGAGGCTAATGACTTTATGAGAAACCAAGAAATCACAACACAAAACCAAAAGAATGAAAAAATGGAAGAGAATGTGAAATATCTCATTGGAAAAACAACTGACCTGGAAAATAGATCCAGGAGAGACAATTTAAAAATTATGGGACTACCTGAAAGCCATGATCAAAAGAAGAGCCTAGACATCATCTTTCATGAAATTATCAAGGAAAACTGCCCTGATATTTTAGAACCAGAGGGCAAAATAAGTATTCAAGGAATCCACCGATCACTGCCTGAAAGAGATCCAAAAAGAGAAACTCCTAGGAACATTGTGGCCAAATTCCAGAATTCCCTGGTCAAGGAGAAAATATTGCAAGCAGCTAGAAAGAAACAATTCAAGTATTGTGGAAATACAATCAGGATAACACAAGATCTAGCAGCTTCTACATTAAGGGATCGAAGGGCATGGAATATGATATTCCAGAAGTCAAAGGAACTAGGACTAAAACCAAGAATCACCTACCCAGCAAAACTGAGTATAATACTTCAGGGGAAAAAAATGGTCTTTCAATGAAATTTGGGACTTTCAAGCATTCTTGATGAAAAGACCAGAGCTGAAAAGAAAATTTGACTTTCAAACACAAGATGAAGAGAAGCATGAAAAGGTAAACAGCAAAGAGAAGTCATAAGGGACTTACTAAAGTTGAACTGTTTACATTCCTACATGGAAAGACAATATTTGTAACTCTTGAAACTTTTCAGTATCTGGGTAGTGGGTGGGATTTTACACACACACACACACACACACACACACAGTACAGAGTGAATTGAATAGGATGGGATCATATCTTTAAAAAATGAAATTAAGCAGTGAGAGAGAAATATATTGGGAGGAGAAAGGGAGAACTGGAATGGGGCAAATTATCTCTCATAAAAGAGGCAAGCAAAAGACTTTTTAGTGGAGGGAAAAAGAAGGCAGGTGAGAGAAAAACATGAAGTTTACTCTCATCACATTCCCCTAATGGAAGGAATAAAATGCACACCCATTTTAGAATAAAAACCTATCTTACAATACAGGAAAGTGGGGGAGAATGGGATAGGCAGGGTCGGGGGGATGATGGAAGGGAGGGCAATGGAAGGAGGGAGCAATTTGAAGTCAACACTCTTGGGGAGGGACAGGATCAAAAGAGAGAAAAGAAGCAATGCGGGGCAGGATAGGATGGAGGGAAATATAGTTAGTCTTACACAACACGACTATTATGGACGTCATTTGCAAAACTACACAGATATGGCCTATATTGAATTGCTTGCCTTCCAAAGGGAATGGGTGGGGAGGGAGCGATGAAGAGAAGTTGGAACTCAAAGTATTAGGAACAACTGTCGAGTACTGTTCTTGCTACTAGGAAATAAGAAATACAGGTAAAGCGGTACAGAAAGTTATCTTGCCCTACAGGACAAAAGAGAAGATGGGGACAAGGGAAGGAAGGGATGACAAAAGAGAGGGCAGATTGGTGATAGGGGCAATTAGAATGCTCAGTGTTATGGGGTGGGTGGAGGGGACAAATGGGGAGAAAAATCTGGAACCGAAAATTTTGTTAAAATGAATGTTAAAAGTTAAATAAATTAATTTTTTAAAAAAAAGAAAGGTAAGTGACTTACCCAAGGTCATACGGGTTAACTAGTGGCAAAACCAGAACCAGAAACTAGATCTCCCAACCCAGTGTCCTGTCAAGATCTGGGACATATTATCATCTTCAAAGGCAAAAGCAGGAAGGAGGCAGATCTGGGGGAAAGAGAGGCATACATGGGCTACCTTTTCTTTGTACAAGAATCCTCACTGGGACAAAGAACCAACAGGCAACTCTACAAAAATAAAATCCCCAGTGAAAGTTGCCATAATGGGACAGTTAAGTCATGCTCAAATACTCACCAAGCATTTTATAAGTGTATCTTATTATCTTGGAATATCCTAACAATTGAGAGCACAAGGAGACTTTACAGAGGTCAGCCCCTTCATTTTACATATAATGACATTGGATGAAGCTCACAAAGGTGAAATGATTTTCCAGATGATCAACAGATAAGTCAGGACGCAAGGTCAGGATACCCGACTCTAAATCTGATACTGTCTCACTACACTAAAATGACAATTCATTCCCATTCCACAGAAGGGAAAGACTAAGGTTAAAGAAGGCACAAAATTTTGATACCCCAGATCTAATCTTCCTCCTTAACACTGGCCCTATTGGTACTGGGTGGTCTCAGGATTTTCTCTCAGACTATGCTCTTTTTTTTCTTCTCCCATCAAAATAGAAAAAGTAAAACATTTACCCAACTTTGAGTGTCTGTGAAATACAGACTGGGAACACCAATAGGTGCCATTTCCCAAATTGTTCATGAAGCACCTGCAGTGGCAAAAAGGAATAATCATCCTAGGGTATGTGAGATGGCAAAGTCCCTCCCCAACTTCTCTAATTGGCCTTGTGGATTGCAACGCCTTGCTTACTGGGGTTCAGGGAAATGGTGGAAGTTATTGACTCTATAGTCCAGTAGAGACCTATGAAGCCAAGAGGATGGAATGGCTGAGCTTCTGAGGAAGGTAAAAGGATAAGTGGCAACAAATGCTTTCAACCAAACATGGAATGAGTTGATTCAGAGGCATCCAGGAAAGGGTAGATTGAGCAACCAGAGACAATCCGATCAGGAAAGACTTGAAAACAGAGAACAGCTAAGGGGGAATCCGTCCAGGCAACCAGGAAATAGTCATGAAAGAGGAAGACTAAATCAGGGAGGCTTCTGGGAAAAGGAAAATCCACTTAGGATGTCAGACAGCTGTCTGGTACATTCCAGCCTGAACTCAAGTGTCAAGCCTGAAAGAACTCCAACTGTATCTTGCTTCTTTGGTAATTTGGAAGACTGAAAAAGAAAAAAAAACAGCCTAGGAGGGGTGGAACAGCAAGCAGAAACAAGGGTGAAGGTAGGGACTGTAAGGGTCTCTTAAAACAAACATGGGTAATAAGTAGTGCAAGTATTAGGGACAGCTAGGTGGCACAGTGGCTAGAGTACCAGCTCAGGAGTTAGGATGATCTGAGTTCAAATCCAGACTCAGATACTTCCTAGCTGTGTAATCCTGGGCAAGTCACCTAAACCTGGTTTGCTTCAGTTTCCTCATCTGTTAAATGAGTTGGAGAAGGAAATAGCAAACTACTCCAGTAGTTTTGCCAAGAAAACTGCAATTGGGGTCACGGACAGTTGGACATGACTGAAATGACTCAACAACAATAAAGTATTATTTATTATCTCTCCTTTACAATTCATCAGTCTCAGATCAGAGAATGATATGATTTACTCACCATTACAAGACAAAGTCAGAACTTTAACCTGGGGCTTCAGATGCTACCATTAAGCTACCTCAAATTGAAATGAAGCAAGCTGTGCCCTTGTAATTCATCTACCTGTACAGGCAAAGCCTAACCTTGCCATGAACCTGCTCCTTGAACACATTAAGGATGGGTGAATTCATTTCAAAGAGATAGTAATATATATGGGTGTTCCATCAATTCATGTGGATGGCAGTGGTGAGGGGCAGAGTTGGAGGAAGTTATCGTCAAGAAGACCTGGGTTCAAATCCAACCCCGGACACTTACAAGCAGTATCATAATACTCATACTGCCTCAGTTTCCTCAACTGTCAAATGAAAAGGTTGGACTCCAGGATCTCTAAGGTTCTTTTCAGCTCTGAATCTACAATCCTATAATATCACAGTGCGATGGTAACAAAATTATTGGAAAATAACAATTTCTGCCAAGTATGGTCATTTGTAACAATAACAGTAGCAAATAGTTTACATTTATGTAACACTTTACAATTTATAAAGCCCAGCAACCCTGCAGGATTAAGTAGAATAGCATTATTCCCATACACACACACACACACACACACACACACACACACACACACACACACACACACACACCACCCTGCCCTTTATAGATTAGAAAATGGTCTCAGGAAGATAAACAACTGGCACCTAGTGATGTGGCACTTGAACCCAGGTCTTCTAACTTCAAGTTTTCCACCTTTGTTCTCTTGAGTAGCAGCAAGCAGCTTTCTGAGACATCAACCTAGGGTTCTTTCAGTTTGGGGGTTGCTAGATCAATTTCATTAATCTCAGCAAAAGCATTTCTGGGAACAATGGGATGGCTGGAAAGGGAACTCATTTATGAAGTCTGGCTTGCTGAAAATGTATGCAACTGTCTGCAAGCAGGTTGGAAGAAAGATGTCCCAGAAAGATGGAAGAAAGGGTGTTACAGAATGGTTGTAATCAGGAATGGTAACAGCGTGCTACCAGTAGCCCATAGTCAAAGGATAGGAACACGTAGTTTTCAGATAAAAAAAAATCAAAGCTATCTATATTCACATGAAAAAAATGCTCTAAATCACAATTGATCAAAGAAATGCAAATTAAAACAATGTGGAGGTACTACCTCACACCTACCAGAGTATCTAAAAAAGGAAAATGTTGGATGTTGTGGGAAAACTGGGACACTAATACACTGTTGGTGTAGTTCTGAGCTGATCCAACCATTCTGGGAAGAAATCTGAAATTATGCCCAAAGAGTTATAAAACTATACATACCCTTTGATCCAGCAATACCACTGCTAAGTCTATGACATCCAAAAAACAAATGGGAAAAGGGTCTATTTGTACAAAAATGTTTACAGCAGCTCTTTTTGTGGGGGCTAAGAACTGGATATTGACATGATATCTATCAATTTGGGAATGACTAAACAAGTTATGGAATATGATTGTAATGCAATACTATTGTGCTAAAAGAAAGAATGAGCAGGACGATTTCAGAAAAACCTGGAAAGATTTACATGATCTGATGCAAAGTGAAATGAACAGAACCAGGAGAATGTTGTACACAGTAACAGCAATATTGTTCGATGAAGAACTGTGAATGACTTGGCTACTTTCAGCAAAGGACTAAATGACTAAGCATACTATCCACATCCAGAGAAAGAACTGATATTGACTAAATGCAGACTAAAGCATGCCATTTTTCACTTTCTTTTTTTCTTTTATTCCAGTCTTCTTGTACAAAATTACTAATATAGAAATGTTTTGCATAACTGCACATGTATTACCTATATCTGATTGCTTACTGTCTCAGAGAGGGGATAAGGAAGAGGTCAAATTTGGAACTCAAAACTTTAAATTAAAATGTCCAAAAAAATTTTTAATACAGTAGCCATAAGACCCAGCATTCCTGAAGTACATACTGCTTTGGATGGGTAGACATGAGGCAGGCACACCTGGAGGATATTTTCCTAAGTAAAACATTTCTAGCTCCTCTCTAACCTAATAGACACTCAAAAGTCAAATCATTAAATAACCCTCTCCAGGCCTCACATGCATTTCCTCAAGCTTCCCTCCCACCAAAAAAAAAAAAGGAACCAAAAATAAGTAGGCAAACTACTCAAAGGAACACAACACAGGAGGAACATAGGCACAGGAAAGCCTTCAGTCCTATGCAGAATAACTTCCACTTTAAAGTTTAAAAAGCACTTTCACATACATATGTATTATCTGTTTGAACCTCTTGACAACCCTGTGAGAGAGCCAAAGCAAGTTGTATTAGCTTCATTTTTAAAGCAAAGAAAGATTTACAGATGAGGGTCCAATAATTCATATGACTTGGCCAAGCTCATACAACTAAACATAGGATCATAGCTCTCCAGTTGGAAGGGACCTCAGAGGCTGCCTGCTGGAAAAATGAGGCCTCAAAAGATTAAATGACTAACCCGAATTCACACAGGTAGCAAACAGCAGTCAGAATTTGAACCCAGATTCTTTTACTCCCACACTACCACCTTGTAAGTGAAAAGGACCTGAAATCAGGTTTTCTGACTGCAAATGCAGTGGTCTTCCCACTCCACCACGTTCTCCCCTTAAATATTTTTCATAATTACAAGTCACCTTCACAAAAAGAGGAGAAACACATGTCACAGAGAGATAGCTAAATTTCCTGGCTGGAGAATGGAGAAACTCCAGTCCTCTAGTGCTAGATTTGGGGATCAAAAAAGCTTCAGCTCCCAGAAAAGGGGACATTCTGAAACTCAGTACACAGCTGCCTCAGGTTAGAAGTGACCTATTAGAAGTAACAGGGATTATTCTAGCCAGCCCTTTGCTTCCACCCCTAGACTCCTAGGCTAGCACATATTCACCCTTCTTTCTGGGTCTCCTCTCGCTGCTGTGGTTCCCCAAACTGAAACCTAAGATCTGAGCAGGATAAAGAAGAGGCACTTTGCTACTACTTGGTTGTGATTGGAGCGGGGTGGGGATGTCAAAGAGACCAGGACCCTTAAAGGAATACAGCAAAAAGGTGAGGACAGTTCCCAGCAGGTCCTCAATAAATATTGATTAACTGACTGATTACCTAACTGGGCTGTAAAACACTACTAGCATTTATTTAGAAAAGAGAAAGATCCTTCCCAGCCCAGTCAGGTTAAACTGTCTGATCCGGCCTGGCCTTAGGCAATCTAGAAAAACCCAGCATAGAATACCCTAGTCTGTGTGTGAAGGTAGAGTTGGGGGTGGAGATAGGAGAGTGAATCTAACTCTAAACGGCTGAAATAGGACAATGAGATCTGGTTATGCCAGCAGCTGAGCAGCACCCAACACACACATGGACCTTGTGGGTAGGAAACCATCCCTCCAGCAATGACTAGGCACTTCCCTGAAGATTTCCCATGTGCGTGAATGCATGTGTGTGTCTCACCCACCCAGGATATGAAAACAGTGCTAATTCACTCTCCATGGAAACCTGCTCAAGAAAGTAGGTGTCCTGGCAAATAAAACAATTATCTGCCGTTTCCCCATCCCACCACGCTCCTGCCAAGGGGGGTGGGGAGGAGTGTGAAGGGGGGGTGGAGGGAGAGAATTACCTATTATTTTTGTGTTGCGAATATTAGAACAGAATGTCTCATTCCATACAGTGGTTACTCATTGGCGTTTGGTCATGGGAAAGCCAGGACCCGGAGAGGTCAGGAAAAATGTGTGCAACTGCCTTTATCATTCTATGACCCCCAAACCCCGGCAGGCCTTGCGCTAGCTACCAAAAGCTATGGGCATCCATTCCCAACTCAACCCCCACGCGAGAGTATTCTGTGCAGGGTTTTTTTTTTCTTACCTCCTGGACTGCCTACAGCCAGGCCAGATCAGACAGTTTAACTCGCCTGGACTGGGAGGGAGTAAGGCGAGGGTAAGGTGATGTATGAAATCGAGGAGAGGGTCTGCTCCAGTCCCCTCACCCCTACCCCATGGGTGTCTGTGTTTCAGGGCCCTCCTCCCCCTGGTCGTTTTCCCAAGGTGGGTAAGGGGTAGAGGCCAGCAGAGCGTCCTCCCTCCATTTCTCAGGCTAAGGACTTACTTGGGTTCCACTAACCACGAGCCCTGCCATAGTGGGCGCGGAGCCAGGGGAGGACCTGGGCTGAGCTGGGCTGAGCTGGGCTGGGCTGGGCTGGGCTGAGCTGGGCTGGGCTGGGCTGGATGGGAACGGGAAAAGGCCGGGGCGGGCGCAGGGCGCACTGGGCAGAAGCGCGGAGGGCAGAGCGAGCCAGGGCTCGGCTAGGCTTGGCTCAGCTCGCGGACCACTGGTCCCGTTTCCTTCCGCACGGCACGGTCAGCTGATAGGGCCGGAAGGCGGAGGCTACAGCTCGCTGCGCTCCGAGGCGGGACCGAGGCTCCCAGCCGACCACAGCCGGGCAGCGGAGGCGCTAGCGCCCCAGTGCCAGCCCTCCAAACCGGCCCAAGTAGCCCACGCCACGCCTTCCGTCAGGTGAGACAAGGAATGGGGCAGCAGGCGGCTGGACCGGGCTGCTCGAAGTCACCTCTGGGCACCCAGGAAGGCGGCCGCTGGAAGAACCCCTGGGGAGTCAGTGTGGTAAGCTGTAATTAAACGCCTACTGTGTGCCTGGCACTTTGCTAGTCGCTGGGGTTCAAATGCAATAGAACAAGCATTGCTTGAACACATTCTCAATGCCTGACACCATGTTATGTATTGAAGTATAAGAGAAAAATGAGAGTTCCTCAGGAAGCTTACAATCTAAGGTAGTGGGGAGTAAGGGAAAGAAACCTCTAACGGTACGTTGGTACCTGTATACAAAGTAATACGAAGTAATTTCAAGAGCAAAGAAGTAGCAACTGCAGGATAATTAGTCAAAGCTGTACAGTGGCAGACCCTGACTACAACCCAGGCTCCTGACTCCCAGGCCAGTATTCTTTTTACATACATACACACACACACACACACACACACACACACACACACACACTGCTTCCTTAAGCATTTTCCTCAACATAGTGTCATAAATTTAGAATTGGCAAGGTCCTTGGTGGTAATATAATCCAATAGTTATCATTTTCCAGATAGGGAAACTAAGGCTCATAGAGATGAAGTCAAGATCACACTTATAGTAACTGGCAGAGATGAGATTTGAACCCAGGACCCAGTAACAGGAGGAAGTACCAGGTATTTAAAAATGAAATGTTACTGGAGAAGGCACATGGTCTTGGAACTGGAAAGGCCCGAGTTCTAATTCTGTCTCTGATTCTTACTAGTTGTGAGACATTATACAGGTCTCAACGTCTATGAGTCACAATGTCCTTGCCTGTAAAATGTCAAAAATAACAATATTATTGTCCTCAATTATTATTGTCCTTGAAACTAATGGCCTAGCAGCATTGCTATAAGGATCAAATGAAATAATACATATGATGCGATTTAAACTGTATACAAGTCAGTTATTGCTTAGAAAAAATAACCTCCAAAATCCAACACACAATGAGGTGGAAATGTTATCTCAGCTTCACAACAGCATATTCATATATTTGTTTTCCCTCAGTCCCACCATTTGTCATTTTCTTTTGTAAATTTTGCCAGTCTGATGAGAATGAGACTGTACCTGAGAAGTCCTTTAATTTGCATTTCTAATTTAAGGATTTGGAGCATTTTAGCCATAGCTGTTGAAAGTTTGTATTTTCAAGGTATTTGTGAAGACTACTCTAACTGAAGATTTGTTTTGAAGGAAGTAGAGAATATTCTAGACTGAAGAGCCAGAATAAGGTCATGCCAAGAGAAAGCATGACTTTTTATTCTTTATCTCCTTCCCTGACATCAGCCCCTCCAGCTTTGTCATGACACTGACTTGGTATGATGAGCCTGAGTCCAGCAGCATGTGATAATGGTTCTGAGGCTCCCGGCGTCCAATCAACTGGTCTTAGCCACTGCAGGAGGGGCAGGGAGAGCTAGGGCCTTTCCTGTGTTACACAACCCTGTGGTCTAACAGTCCCTAGCAACATCAGCAGGGTCTCACCCTCTACTTCCACCCCCACAAAAACCAGCCTTTGAGGGGAAAAGGAGGTGAGGTTGATAAGTGGTTAGGCAAGGAGGAATCCCAGACTCTGGCCTACCAGATCCCTATGGATATTAGAATCTGTATTGAAGGAGATGGTTGTGTCTTCTCCTTCCCTCCCTGCCCTCTCAGACACTCTCCATTCACTTTCATTCAAGGGACAAAAATCAAGAAGCCAAATTTTAACTTCATTTGCCTGAGGAAAAGAATAGGAACTGAACCTGTGGTTTTGTTGGTACAAAGAAATCTGGGAACACTTTTCACCAATGCAGGTCAAATCTTCTCTGCAATTTTCTAATCTCAGGAGAATTGGAGTCAAGCATGGTGAGCCACATCTGTAATCCCAGCTACCTGAGAGGCTCAAAGCACCAGATCTCTTGAGTTTGGGAATTGTGAGCAGGAGTGAGCATTGGGTGTCCTCAGTGAGCTAGACATCAATATGATGAAACCCCCCCCCCCCCAATGGGGAGGGGCACCAGGTTGCCTAAGAAAGGGCAAACCAGTCCACATCAAAAATGGAGCAGGTCAAAGTTCTTGTGTCAGTTAGTAATGGGATTGGCCAATGAGTAGATCCAAGATGGAGAGACCAAGTCTTGAAAAAAGTCTTGTGAGTTGCTTAGGGCAAGAGGTGTTGACTTTAGTCAGAGGCAGGATTTGAGCCCATTTCTTCCCAGTTTTGATACCCATTCTTTATTTAAATAGTATATCAAATCCTCTCACCCTAAGAGAATTGGGAAGGATTTTCCCTCAGTGGTGAGACTTCCTTCTCATTCAATTCAACTCCTTTCCCTCTCTTAAAATGTCAGTACTCAAAGAACTTTAGTACTTGGCTGACCTTGGACCAGGCTTCAGTTTCCTTACTTATAAAATGAAGATTGGACCCAGAACTGGAAGAGACCTCAGAAGGGGGTCCTCAGAAAGCCTCTTCCTTTTACAGATGAGGAAACTGAGGTACAGGGAGTTTAAGGGTATAGTTCTTACACTTCCTGCTTCACTGACCTGTTATAAGGAAAAGACTTCAGAAAACGTCTAGGCCACATAGAAATGGTATAACTGTTGGGGTTGATAACCCCCAGACAGACACCAAGAATGGCACCCAAAGAGGCCGTAAGCCTGGGAAGCCAGGCTACCGTCCAGAGAATTCAGAGGCGTGGAATTCTAGATCTCCTTCACCCTAAGCACAGTGCCTTGCACATAGTAGTTACTTGAGAAATAATTACTTGTTGCATGGAATGGAATGGCTGGGCCCCTAAGTGTCACCAGCATCCGAAGCATGTGCTCTCTGAGAGCATATATTGTTCTCCCCCAACCTCAATATCTGCAAAAAAAAAACTGACTTCTAAATACTGCTTCATTTTTGTTATTACTTCAGTTTTTCCTTTCACATTCTACCCCCTCAGTCAAATAGATTTAGGTACAATATTGGAAAAGAGGCCAGTCTGATATGCTGGGGGCTCAGAGCCTCACCTCCACACCATGGAACACAGCTGACTGGACCAGCTGCTTCTCGTTTCTAAATTAGCAGCTTTCATAGGGGGTTTTGGATTGTTCTCAGAGTCTGAGCAGCATTTAGGGGCCTCAAGGTGCGGACGCCAATGATTATTAACAGTGATAATGGTTATACATTTCATTGGCATTATTGGTGCCCCAAAGATATTGGTCTTTTGGTTGTTATTTATTATTGTTCTTATTATTAGCATTAGCATTTTTAGTCTCTGACTTCTGAACCCTCCCTGCCCTTCCACCTGAAGCAGCAGACTGAAGAAGGGAAAGGCTCAGGAATACTGGCTCGTTGGTTTTTTTCTGGTCACTGGTGAGGGAGGGGGAAGGAAACCCAAGCCCGCAGATTCAGCTGAGCAAAAAAACAAGCCCTTGAGAGATAAGGGAGATCAAAGGAAAACTTCCCCGGGCCTGTTTCCCCCACCCCTCTTTCTAGTCCTCCTCCTCCTTCCTTTCTCTGCCTCCCTCTCATCCTTTTCTTTCCATTGTCTGACTAGGGGATGCTCCTGAGGCTTTTGTTTGCTTTCACTCCCAGAAAAGGAGGAAGTGGGATCAGTTGAACCGCAATCTTGATCTTTGTCCCCTGCATGTCCCCTTTCATCCAGGGCTCTCCCAGAGCTGCTTTCACAGGCGGGAGGGAGCTTAGGAACAGGGGAAGGAGCTAACCCGACAACAAGCCCAGACTTCCTGAGAAGTGTAAATAGAGCTCCAAGAACCTGGGGAGAGGGGGAATGAGGGGGGGCCAGAGAAAGCTAAGGGAGGGACTCCAGAGGGCCTTTCATCTGGAACCCGTGAGGGTCAGAGATGGAAGGAGCCTTAGAGGTCAGTTAGTCCAACCTTCTTTCTGTAGATGAGAAAACTGAAGCCCAAATAACTTGGTCACAGACTGGAGAAAGTTGGACTCCACACCAGATCTGATTGTCAAGACTTGTATTCTTTCCTACACCCTCCCTCCAGGCAGGGCTGTGTCTACTACCTCCAGCATAGCCACACAGTGCTTCCCATTGGACCTCCATGATCCAAAGGAACACTGTATTAGTGTTCACCAATGGCACTGAAATGGGCAGTGGCCCTTTCTAAAGGTCCTTCCAGTGCCCTCCAGGGTAAGCCTTTCCTGTTTTGTGTCTCACACCCTTGCCAGATAGAATCTTTGCTTATATCAGCAAAGTCGAGGAGAGGAGAACCCACCCCATCTGCTAGAGGAGAGGAGAACCTACCCTGTCTGCTAGAGAACAGAGAAACTCAGTTATCCCTTTCACTTTCTTTCCTGTCATCAGTTTCACTTTCTTACTAGAGGTCATCTTTAGAAAGGAGTTCAAAACCCAACTCTGAGTATGACCTTGGGCAAAACTCTTATTCTTCAAGGGCCTCAATTTCCTCATCTATAAAATGGTCGACCTGGACTAGATGTTCTCTGAGCATCCTACCAAAGCTGGGGCTATCCCAGGGGTGTGAGCTGGTCAAGGAGAGTTTGTCCTTTTCCCAGAGAAAAGAAACTGCAGTGACCTGAATCTCTGGGCACTCTGCCCAAAGGTTGTGGCCAAACTCAGCCCAGCTTGACCATAGGAGGGTGACTTGCCCTAAAGAGTCGCCCTTTGGGGTAGGAGAGGGGATAGATTGAAGAAAAAGGAAGAAGCATCTTCATTTTCTTGCACAGTCCCCAAGCAGGGACTCTGTCTACCCCCTGTGCTCCAGCAGAGTTTTCCTTGAGATCACCCTGGTCATATAAACCCCTAAAGGGGGTCTAGTTCTTCCCCAGTCACATTCTGGGCAGTCGAGTACCACTTCAATAATTTCCCTTGGCAGGAAAGAGTGCATTAATGAAAGATATTTCCCAACTGCCCAACTTAAAACTCTCCTCCCAAAAATCTTACCAAATTAGTTAGCCTCCTCCCTACTCCAGTGTTCCTTCATTTGTCTTCCTTTCTGTACTTTTGTCCTCTGTTTGAACTCTCCTCATTTGTACTTGTTTGCCTGATGTTTTCAGGAGTGGGTTGTGGTAGACAGCCTCTGAGGTCCCATCTAATACCGACTCTGAAATTCTGGGATTCTATCACTTACTCACTTGTGTTCATGGACATGTGTCCTCTCTCCCCATTAGATAGGATCTTTCCTCTTTTAACCCTGTATTCTCTTAATGGACCCAGGATACTTAGGGCTCTGTCCATGGAAGTGCTGCCATAAGGTAAGGAAAACTCAGAATGAGATTGACTTACCTTATGTCTACACTAAGCTAATCGCCATTGCCTAGGCTCCTGCTCCAGCCCCATACTTGAACCTGCTGTCTATGGTGCAGCAAAAGAAGTTGGTGAGAAACACCTAAACACCAGCTGCTTGTGACTGATTGAAGGAAATGGTGCTTCAAAAATCACTTGGGTCAAAGCTGACTAATCCAACTAACTGACGAATAAATTATGTGTTGAGCTCTGTAGGGTAAGTGGGGCAACTAGGTGGCACCATAGTGCACAGAGCACCAGACCTGGAACAAGGGAAGACATCTTCCTGAGTTCAAATCTGATATCATAAATTTACTAGCTGTGTGACCCTCAGCAAGTCACTTCACCCTGTTTGCCTCAGTTTACTCATCTGTAAAATGAGCTGGAAAAGGAAATGGCAAGCCACTCCAGTAGCTTGGCCAAGAAATGACCCACATGGGGTCACAGAAAGTCAGACATGACTAAAAAAGAAAGACTTTGGGGGGTAGGTAGATTTATGCTGAGAGGTGATACAAAGAAAAATATAGCCTTACCCTCAAGAAATTTGCCATCTAAAGGCTAAATTTTTTATACTGATGGGTCTGTGAGCTCATTATTGTGGGTATTGTCTCTACTATGGCAAATAGCTGCCTATCCAAGCACTCATCAATTTGGGTACGACCTTCACTGATACAAATAGCAGCCTATTCTTTCCCCTCTTATGTGATTCTTGCCTGTATCCATCCTTTCAAAGAGGGTTTACCCAGTGTTAGAGGCCTTCCCTTAGGCTCATAGACTTAGAGCCAGGAGGAGCACTGGAGGGCATTCAGTTCAACTCCCCTATTGTAAAGATTTACACATTTTGCAGATGAGAAACCTGAGGCCCACACAAATCAAGTGAACTGCCCAAGGTCATGAAGCCCAAAATATTCTCTTCTCCAGATCAAACAACTATTCCCAGTTCTTTCAGGGGATCTGTGTTTGACATGAGCTGGAGACATTTCACAAGCCTCGTTGGTCTCCTTTAGATGCTCACACATGGGTATATAAAAACACAATGGAAAGCTGTCTCAACAAGTAACAGCAATTTTAGGACGTAGGGAAGTTTACTCAACAGAGTCACATGGAACAATAATGCTTCAACCAACTTGTCTTTATTATGGCACATGTGAACTGCCCAAACCAAGGAGACATCCAGGAACATGGGCAAATTCCATGAATGATGGAAATTTTTTGATGGGGAGGGGGGATGGTGACCCTCAACAAGAGTAGCTCAGGTCACTGAGAAGCTTAATAACCTGTCTTGGGTCACAAACCAGTAGCATCAGAGGCAGAGCTTAAACTCTGGTCTTGCCGAGTCTGAACCTAGCTCCCTAGACATTGCTCTATGTTGCCTCTAAAAAAGCTTGGCAGCTCAGGAAAGAAAAAGTATGATATTAATAGAAAGAAAAATCAAATAGAAATAATGCTATGAAAGAATCTTTCCCAAAGGAATAAGTAAATAAATGATCTCCAGATAACCACTCAACTCTGTGTTTGGGAGAGAGGGGGAAGAAGTCCTAATCTGAAAGAAATAAGGCTATGAGTACATACAAGAGGTATTTGTAACTGGAAAATGCTTGTGCTGGTAATTGTTGGAGACACTCAGGACATGACTTGATGGGGTTTCCTATTTGAGTCTATTAAATTTAATTTAAAAACATTTATTAAATCTCTCCAATGTGCCAGGCACTGGGCTAGATGCTGAGGGATATAGAGCCAAAGAGAGAAAGAAGAAAAGGAAGGAAGGAAGAGAAACAAGGAAAGAGGGAAGGAAGGAAGGAAGGAAGGAAGGAAGGAAGGAAGGAAGGAAGGAAGGAAGGAAGGAAGGAAGTTAGGAAGGAAGTTAGGAAGGAAGTTAGGAAGGAAGGAAGGAAGGAAGAAAGAAAGAAAGGAAGGAAGGAAGGAAGATCTCTGACCTCAGAGAGCCTACATTCTATTAAGGGGAAATGACATACATAGAAAGTTAGAAGCAAGATGTATACAAAGTAATTTCTGAGTTTTTCATTGGATTCATAGGACAATAAATAGTCAAAATCTTCATATTAGCAATTGTTGTTTATTCTTGGCAAAGATCCTGGAGCGGTTTACTGTTTCCTTCTCTAGTTTGAGGCAGAGTGAAGTGACTTGCCCAGGGCCACACAGCTAGTAAGTATCTGAGGCCACATTTGAACTCAGAAAGATGGTTCTTCCTGATTGTGTGCCTCTAACTGACCACTCAGTAGCAACTGTGGTGCTGATTGTGATGCTTGAATGGGGTTCATTCACTAAGAGAATCAATGAAAAAGGACTCATCACACATCCCTGTATTTTATTTATCCAGGCCCTTTTCCTATCCTCATGACATAGGTAGTTGAAAGTGAGCTTGAATGTTATTATGCCATCACCCAGTCCCATATGGCAAATAAAAACTTTATTCTCCTTGTTTCTCTTCTGCTAGCTTATGATCATCTGTAGGAATCTCTGCAATTGTTTCTCTTGAAATCTCCTAGAGGGCAGGAGCAGTCTTACTTCAGAAGGACCATAGCACAAAGATTGTGTATAGTTAGACTCTTAATAAAGACTTTATGGCAGAGCAGGGCAGGGGCATATTGTTTTTGTTATTATTGTGATGGTTGGTATTATTATTTCATTGAAAAAAGGCTCTTTGCCAGAGTCCTTCCTCCATCACATTCCAGTGGGGAGAAAGGAAGATCCTGTTTATTTGCTGTCTAAGGGATTGATTGTGGGGTTGTCCAGAGCTCTAAAAACAGGAACAAACTCTACTCTCTTGGTCCCCAGCCAAAGGAGTCCAAAGAAGGATGGGGTCGGTTCAAAAAGAGATGGTCAGGATGGATTTTCCGTTTCTGATCAATTTCTATTAAGCCTTGCTTCATTTCTTTCCATCCTAGAACCTTGGGCAGGTAAGCTAGCTGATAAGCCAGCAGTTCATGCGGAGATCTGGGGTTCTACAGATGGCATGCCCTTTGGTTCCAAGGCTGACTTTTTTCCAGCTTGAAAAGAGTGGAGTTATTAGAGGTCCATTCTGTGTATCACTAAATATAGTAAGTTTTGAGATTCCTTCTTGATGCATGGTATATAAGAGAGAGAGGAGGTAAGAATCTGTACCCCCAAACAACTCACCTATCGTAGAGGTGGGATTTGAGGTGAGAGGAGCTGCTTTTCTGCTCTACCACTTACTACTTATTATCAGTCAATCAATAATATTAAGTACTTACTAGCTACCAGGTTCAAGGGCCACATCAACAAAAAATAAATATTAAATAAATAAATATAGTAAATAAAATAGATATACTCTCAAGGAGTTTGCCTTCTATCAGAGGGAACAGCGTGTATAAATATATATTCATGGGGCTGGAGTTTCTTTATATGTAAAGTGAGGGATTATACTAAATCAGAGGTTCTTAACTTTTTTGTGTCATGGATCCCATTAGCAATATGGTGAAGCCTCTAGATCACTTCTCAAAATAGTGTTTGTTTGGGTTTGTTTTTTTTTTTCTTCAAAATTAATCATTGAGAATGTGCTATATATCAGTTAGTGAAAAGAAAGACATAATTTATTTCCATCTAAGTTCATGGATCCTCTGAAATCTTTCCACCATGATGGTCTGTATATTCCAGGTTGAGAATCCTTGACCCAAATGGTTTCTAAGGTCTTACCCTGCTCTAAATCAATAATTCTATGGCCTCACAATGCTCAAAATGTCACCATTATGGATTACTTGGTTTTGGTCTTCAGAAATTTTGTTCTATAAAAGTGCAGATACACCAGGAGTAACACCATAAAATTTTATCTGTCACTAAGACTGGCATTAGTTTAATCTGCCGAGAATACAGAAGAAAGCATTGTAAAATTCCATTGTTTCGCCAAAGGTTTTCCCTGTTTGTTGCTACTCAGTCATGTGTGACTCTGTGACCTCGTTTGGTATTTTCTTGACAAAGATACCAGAGTGGTTTGCCATTTCCTTCTGTATCTAATTTTACAGATGAGGAAATTGAGGCAATCAGAGTCAAGTGACTTGCCTAGGGTCACACAGCTAGTAAATGTCTGAGTTCCCCTCATCAGGGAGAATCAAAACAAGGGGTTAATCTGGGTGTGTATGGATGGGTTCATGGTGCAGTGGAGGTTGGGAGGACAAGATGAAAAAAGTTATACTGAACTCTTCAAAATAAAAATAGCAGCTGGTATTTGATAAGGGCTTTATAGTTTTACAGCATGCGCTAGAGACATTATTTCTTCAGAGTCTCCTGGTTAGTCCCATGATTATTAACCCCATTTTACAGATTAGGAAACTGTTTCTGAGACTCTGGGGCAATGATTTGCCCCAGGTCACATATGAGGTAAGTAACAGAACTCAGGCCTTCTGACTTCACCACTGCCCTTCCCAGTAATACCCACAGCTACCTCCCAACAGTGGTGAATATGTTCCAAAGAAGAAAGAACATGGAACCATGGGAAGATTACCAGCTCTGGACCCAGAGAACCTAGGTACAGATCCTGCTTTGGACCCTTACTTCCTGTGTGACCTTGAGTAAATCCTTAACCTTCCCTGGGCCTCAGTTTCCTTATCCATAAAAATTAGAGGGTTGCCCTAGATAGTCAGATGAAGGTCTCTGACCTTATATATAGCAATGGCTCACACTCCTGGTCACCCTCCTCAGTGCCATAGCTGGCACATCCTCCTCACCTTTATCCCTGGTTCCCTTCAAGGCTCAATTCAAGTGCTACTTTCTACAGGAAGACTCTCTTGATGCTCACCCCATCCCCCAGCTACTAGTCTATTCTCCTATTTTGTATCTACTTGATTATATAAATATTAACTACTATCATTATGATGATAATAATGCTTACTATCTTCTCAGTAGATTGGAAACTTCTTGAGGGCAAGGATTGTTTTCACCTTTATCTTTATATCCTAAGCTCCTGGCACAGTCCCCAGCGCTTAGGGATTGTACCTGTGATTTCGTTGGTGTAGGGAACTCTTAAGTCTAAAACACAATAGGCATTTACTAAATGCCTGTAGGTTGATGGATTGATTGACTGGACGATAGCTCAGTCAATTCAAAAGGAAGGTTATTGTTGTTCAGTTATTTCAGTCATGTCTGACTCTTCCTGACCCCATTTGGGGTTTTGTTGGCAAAGATACTAGAGTGGTTTGCCATTTCCTTCTCCAATTCATTTTACAGATGAGGAAACTGAGGCAAACAGGGTTACATGACTTGTCCAGGGCCACACAGCTAGTAAGTGTCTGAAGCCACATTTAATGTGACTGATGAATCTTTCTGATTCCAGGCCTGGCACTCTTAGCTGCCCTAAAAGGAGTGTATTCAACCTCAATTAAAATCAGAGAATATAGCAAACTTTGGTCATACCACTATAGAATATAAGAGCTGAAAGGGACCCCGGATATCATCTAGGCCAGTTCTCATATTTTATAGTAGAAAAGACAAAGGTCCACATGGATTCAGTAACAGGTCCAAAGTCATGCAGCTTTTAAGGGTCAAAGAAAGGACCGGAACCCAGGACTGCTTCCCATCCTGGGGGTGGGGGCTGGGGAGAGAACCATCAGGAACTTGTTATCCTGTAAGGAAGAAAAGTGACCCCAGTAAGGGCAGGATGAGGGCAGACACCAGGGAGAAGTGTCTAAGAGATGCCATTTCATATCTAATCACTTCCTGTCACATCGGAGCCATTTTCCTCATATGGAACCTCACGCTGATGGATCAGAAATAACATTTTCAAAGTTATATCTGCAAAAAAATGGCTATTAATGTTCTTCCTCTCCTTTTAGAGCACTGAGGAATACATATTAATTTTCTCTCTACTTACATTGCCTATTTGCAAATTGTATTCACTACCCAGTGCTATAATTTGTCTACCACCAAAGAGATTATGATGAATAAACGTGCTCCTGGAAATATAATAAAATAAAACAATTTGTCGCTGAGATTTATTTTTATAATTATTTACAGGGATTATTTTAGGATATATGGGGGACAATAATAATAACACTCATGCAAGGGTTTGGGCTTGATTTACCAATATTAATTTCAGGAGCCTCTTCTGACTCCTGAGAGCTGGGCCAGGGTTCTCCCTGCATCTCTTGGCCAGGAAGAAAATAAATGTCACCTTCTGACTCTGTAGGTCAGTAGCTAGAAGAAAAGAAGACTGAGGGCAAGAGATGAAGAACTATTAAATAATGGCTTGTGAAATGATGTAGTGGGAAGAGCACTGGCCTGAGAGCAGGAGAGCGGAGCACTAAGCTGGGCTCTGCCATTAACCAGCTGTTGAATCTTGAGCAAATCACTGAATTCTCTGGGCTCTAGTTTCCTCATCTCCAAAGTGAGGGGGCTGGACAGGATGGTCTCCAAGGTCTCTTCCAACTCTAAAATCAAATAAAATAAATGCATTAATTTCTCCTAAAAAGAATTCTAGGGCTCTTGAATCATATTCTCCTTCCCTTGTCATAATTTTGAAATGGCATTACTTTCAATGGCAGCTAGGGTAGCACAGCTGGGCCTGCAGTCAGGAAGACTCATCTTCCTGAGTTCAAATCCAGCCTCAGACACTTACTAGCTGTGTGACCTTAGGCAAGTCACTTAACCCTGTTTGCCTCAGTTTCCTCATCTGAAAAATGAACTAAGAAGGAAACAGCAAACTACTCCAACTGTCTTTGCCAAGAAAACTCCAAATGGGATCATGCAGAATCAGACACAACTGAAATGAATGAAAAACAATGATTTTCTTCAGTGGGGAGAATCTAATTTTTCAGATGAAGAACGGATATACCATGACCAGAGATGTACTGGAAAGAGAAGCAGAACTGGAGTCAGAGAACCTGGGTCCCAATTTTGACTCTCATTTTGCTATCTCTGTGGCATTGGATAAGTCTCTCTGGGTCTCACTTTCCTCATCTGTAAAATAAGGGATTTTGACTCAGTGATGCTCCCTAAGATCTCTCCCTGACTGAAATCTAGGATTCAATGATCCTGTTTGCTAGGCCTAGTGATGACATGCTTTGAATTTTCCCATCACAAGGCAGGTGATGACCAGGCCCTGTGTTATTAGAGTCTTCATGGATTCACAGAAGGTCTCTCTTTTTCTAGAAATCATTTCAATCTCCTATAGCTTGTCTTCCTTCGGTTGTCCCATTTGATTTTTGTAAAGGAGGGAGAAGCACAGAGAGTAGAAAATACAGAAGGCCAGTCATGCCTCACACGTTGCCAGTAACACACAGATGTCAGAGGATCACTACTAACCATACTAATGGAGCTATTATTTTTAAGTCTGGGGAAATCATTCTTTGCAAATAGTCTAAGAACTTGGGAGGCAGTGTGATACTATGGTAAAAGTATTTGATCTGGGACCAGAGGATGTGGGTTCAGAACTCATCAATGAAGCTCAGTACTTGAATGAGCTTGGGTAAGTGACAACTTCCCTAGGTTTTAGCTTCCTAATCTGTAAAACAGAGGGCACCCACAGAAGAGAGCAGGCCATTTTATATTTGTATGTTTCATTGGTCTCTGTGATTCATTTTAATCACCTAGTGGCCAACCTTCTGGATGAGTTTTTGATTACCAGCTATGGACAGAATCATGCAAGATTAGAGAAGCTGAAGGATTCCTGCACTGGGAGTGGATGTAGTCACACCAATGAGTTGATAGATTCATTGAAGTATCGAAGAGCTCTGGAAAAGCACAAAATGTCCTCCTTAGAGCTCCTTGGTTTGGGACTCAAATGAACCGCTTAATACTGACATCTATTCTGTACAAGGAATCCATTCAATGGGTTATATTAGATAAGGAATTTTTAACCTACAGTCCATGGACTTGGACTTTTAATATTTTGGTAATTATTTCAATGTAATTGATTTCCTTTGTAATATTGTGTATTTTCTGTGATGCATTTAAAAACATGATGCAGAGAAGAGATCCATAGGCTTCTCTCAGACCCTGCTAAAGGGATCATACACACACACACACACACACACGCACGCACGCACGCATGCACACACATGCACATTAAAAAGTCCTGTAATTAAATGATGTTACTAGAACTAGAATCTTCTATTTATTAGATTCCATGATTCCTCAACATGACCTTGTCCCTGGAACACCAGGAAAATAAGAAATGCTAGGGGAAAAAAGAGGGAGAGGGGTCACAACAGCTTGATATTAAGAGAAAGAAAAAGAAACTTGAATATCGTAAGAAAGTGTGGAAGCTTTACAGAGCGCTTCCATTCTCAGTTCAGTTCAAGGAACATTATTATGTACTACATTTATACATATGCTGGGCATTGTGCTAGGTCCTGCTCACATAAATATAGTTTTAAAAAAAGATAATGGAAATTCTTGCCCTAGAGGAGCTTACAATTCAAGCAGGAAATGAGTCATTTATATAAATAACTATAATTCAGTTTTGAAAATGATTGAGTATATAACAGAGGTCAAACAGGATGGCAGTGGTCCAGTGCATACAAGCCAACACTCAAGGAATTCCTCCTGCCCAAGATGCCTTTCCTCTTCCCTTTTCCTCTCCACTTATCTCTGTTCTAGTCATCCTTCGAGGCCCAGGGCTCATGACACACCTCCTTCATGAAACTACGTCCAATCGTGTATGGGTCATAGATAATAGATTTTAAGCTAGGACGGACCTTGGAAGTCAAGTCCAATGCCCTCATTCTACAGATGAGGAAACGGAAGCCCAAGGTTACACAAGGCAGCAGAGCCAGTAAGGATTAGAACCCAGTTGGTCCCTCTTATAATTGCTCCCTCCATTTACTCTCTGTACCACTCATCTGACACATAGCAAGCACTTCCTTCTATTACTATTTGTCATCTGTTGTGCTGTAGGTCTATGCTCCTTCCTTTCCACTCTTGACTCACACCCAGCCCTAAATGTTTATTGAATTGAATTGAGGGCACTGTTCTGCCTCTGTGTGTTTCAAATGCCATGCCAAATAGGTGCTTTCCCAAAAGGTCAGATGATGATAATGTCTTAATGTCATCCACGATGAAAATTCCTTCAGAATGAACTTGGAAGTGACCTCAGAAGTCCTTTCTCTGAGAAGGCCCTAAAGAAGGGTCCTCAATGGAGCCCCTTCTGCTGCAATTCCAGGCTGGCATCTAGACTTTCTTTGAAGATGTCCAGTGAGGGAGAACCTAATATCTATTTCCAAAATTTTATTTTTCTGTTTAGGATTCAGTATCCTACTAATCCCTTAGATAGTCCTCTTTTCTCCATTCTTCTTCTTGATCTTCTCCTTCTTCTTCTCCTTCTCCTCCTCATCCTTCTTCTCCTTCTTCTCCTTCTTCTTCTCCTCCTCCTCCTCCCCTTCTTTCTTCCTCCTCTTTTTCCTTCTTCCTCCTCTTCCTCTTCTTTTTCTTCTCCTCCTTCCTCTCTTATATTTTACATACTCTTTTTCTCTCTCCCTCCCTCTCTTCCTTTCTCTCTCTCATACATTCATACATACATGAACACACACAACAAGTCATGTTGATCCTATTTCCATAATATCTCTAACGTCCATCCCCATGCAATGGAAAATAGGTGCTCTGTTTTCTTCATACTATCTGTGTGACATTGGGCAAGTCCCCTAATCTCCGGGTCTTCAGCTTCTTTATCTGTAAACTGGAGGGACTGGACTAGATAGTCTTAAAGGTTCCTTGGAACTCAGAATCCCATGGTCCTATGATATAATCAATTACCACCCCCAGTCCATGACCTCATCCCCTAGCTCCCTGCTCCCACTCTCTCCCGTCTCCAACCCATCCTCCACATACTTGTCCAAATCATCTCAAAGCCCAGTATCAATTCTGTCATATCCTAGGAAACTCAGACCTGGGGGTGGAGGAGGGGAGAGAGATGAGGAGATAGAGGTGGGGGAAGGGACAGAGAACTTGTGTCCAGGGTCATCCCACAGTTCAGGAAGAGTTAGCCTCTCTGGTATGGAACTCTCACTCAAAGCTGCTGAAGAAAAATGAGTCACCAAAGTGACAGGTTCTACACAAGAAAGGATGACCTACCTTCAGAGGTCACAAAGACAAGGTGGGGTGTGTGCCTTTTAACATTTGAGGGGGAGCAGGTTTACTAATTATCAGTCATTTCCATTTCTCAAGCTCTTGTCAGCTTTTGAGATGCAGGGCATAAAAGAATTCCCCAGTTCTGCTCCCCCTTCCCTCCATTTCCTCACACCCCCTTCCTTCTGCATTTCAAACAGATGACTAATGTTTGTCAGAGACTGAGTCACTCCACAGCAGTCCTGTTCTGGCTTATGTACTGAAGGAATTCTAGTTCAGAGAGGAGAGAGTCTCTTTTTGGAGCCGCCTTTGGTGATGGGGGAGGGAGGAGGTGTCCTGGAGAAAAAAATGACCTCCAGGTGATTTCTCTGGACTCAACATTGCTCCTGGAGGGCTCTTTGTTGAATCAGGATAGGTTCCTACATGTAGAGTTGGGAGGGTTTGGAAAAGCCATCTAGTCTAATCCCTTCATTTACAGATGAGGAAACTGAGTCCCAGGGAGATTATATGGCTTGCCCAGAGCCACAGATGTAGTGGGCATCAGAGGGAGAATTTCAACCCCATACTGCTCCCCAGCTTATAAGTGTAATTAGGGCTCAAGTATTAGAATAGCCATGAGAAGGAGATATCATTGAATGGGTTTTCTGGAAGGTTATGAGTCTTCTGTCCCACTCAGATTTAGCTGCCCAATTAGTCTCTCTGCTCAGCAACATTTCCTGTGTTTAATAATAGGCTATATTCTCAGATCACTTTATTATTTATTTTATAGATATTCTCCCCCTTAGTGATGGAAATGGGTATTATTGTCCCCATTTTAACAGATGAACAAAGTTCCATGAAACTTAAGTGACTTGGAAATAGTCACCTAGCATCAGAGGGAAGATTTGAACCCAGGTTTCTCTTGACTCTAAGTCCAGCACTATACCATGTTTCTTCCCTGATTGAAAAATATCATCTTAAAGAATTCATTGATCTGAAAAATTAATGTGTGCTATGCTCCTGGCACTATTCTGGACATTCAGGGAAAGACAAAAGCATAAAAGACTTGATCCTTACCCTTAAAAAAAAGTATAGTTCAGTTGGGAAAACAGAGCAGATATGCATAAAAATCAAATAGTACAAAAATAATTAGGAGAGGTAGAAAACAATACAGATGTTACAAAGCAGGATATATCTGAGAATTAATATAAGCTATAGAGACAACAAGGAGTATAGGAGTTCCATGGAAGATCACTGTAGCAGAGATAGTTGATGTGGTGGAAAGAACACAGGAGAATGAGTTCTTGCACTGGTTCTGTCACTCTGTGATTGTGAGCAAGTCCTTATACCGCTATGGACCTCAGTTTCTTCATCTGTAAAATAAGAAAATTGGGCTAGTCAGTCTTTAAAGTCTCTTCCAGCTCCAGAATTCTATGATTCTAGAAGAAAAGCTTGATTTGCATCTTTTAGGATAAAGATGGTTTTGCTAGGCAGAAGAGGGAGGGAAAGATAATAAAAGGGAAGAGGGATGATGTGGACAAAGTCATGGAGGTAGGAGTCCAGATGCCAAATTTATCTAATTGGAGTAAAAGTTTTGTGCTAGGGAGCGTCAGCAAATGGTTCATCAAAAAGTCGATTGTAGACAGAGAGTGGAGGATAAGAATTTGGGACTTTAATCCTTTAGTCAGAGACAGAAACCTGGCATAGAAGGCATTGAGCCAGCTTTAGAGTCTAAAAGACCCGAGTTCAAGACCAACCTCCTTCATTTGATTGCTGTGTGAAGTTGGGTAAATCATTTAACCAGTGTGACCCCAGGCAACTGTCTAGTGCAATAAATCAGAGATCAAGTCCTGAGACTAGTAGAGGAAATTTACTCACTGGGAGTTCCCTATGAAATCACCTTCTGGAGAGAATCAAATCACAGAATATTTGTTGATACGCATTGTCAAAGGAAGTTCCTTACCCCCAAAGAAATCACAAATCCTTAAAAATGCTTTAGGCAAAAGGGAAACCTTTGAAGGGTGTTTGTTTTTAAAATAGTACTGTGACCTTAGTGGTGTTTAAAGAAGATAAGTCAGTTAGAGATATTCAAGATCTGTTTAGGCGTTTAGGTTCAAAAAACAAAGACACCAGATAAAAGACTCAGCTGAGAAAGGAGGAGGGACTACACTAAGGTGGGAGTGGTGGGAATGGAGGGGGAATCTTGAAGGTGGCTTGTTACTCCCTCCTTCCATATGGAATGAAGTATCCTATGTGTAAAATAATGGAGTCTATTATTGTTCCTTGTTCTGATGTTGCAGTCTTTCCACTCAGCCTTTTCCCTTTCCCCTGCCCTGTCCTCTGCTTGATTTAACAAGAGGCATTTCAAAGAAAGGAGAACAGGATTTGGAAAATGATTAGATAAAGAGGTTGAAGAAGGAGGACAAATCAAACTCGACTCTGAGGTTTGGAGGCTGGATGAGGCTCTGTCCAAGGTTGGATAGCCATCCCCAGGAGGCCAAGACAATGAAAGGACAGTTTCCAGGGACTTGGAAATCACATTTTTTTCAAAAAACAAAACCCTGAATGGAGTAGAAGTGGAGGGGGAGAGGGCTAAGAAGAGCCAGAAGGAGTGAGAGAGCTGAGTCAAGGTGACAGGACTTTGGGAGGAATACAGAGAACCACATTTGTCCTGGTTCTTAAGGGTAGAGGAAGGTCAAAGAAGAGCTTCGAAATCCCACATTCCTAGTTACTATCCCAGTAACTATAAGGGGAAAAAATGCTTTCTGCTCATATCTTTTTTTCCCCCAAGAAACATCAAGATATGCTTCCCTTACCCTAACCTAGTTGATCTATCTTGACCATGTTCTTGGCTACTTATTGAGCTATACTTGCCAGTTGTAACAGAATGATGGGGGAGGACTGATAAGGGAGGGAGGTAAGAAGTCAGTCTGTCTCTACTGTCAACCAGATCAAACCAGATGAATGGATTGATCAGTGACTAGCTGATATTTTCACTGATTTACAGAATCACAGAAGTCAGAAGGAAACTCAGAGGTGATCTAACTCAACACATTCTTGGATAAGAATTCCCTGTAAAACATTTCCAACTGGTAGTCATCCTGGCACCTACTTAAAAATCTCTAGTGAGAAGACCTTACTATCTCCCTAAGGCATTCCATTCTACCTTCGGATAGCAACCTCCCCCCATTGTTACAACTTCTGCCCTCTGGGGCCAAGTAGATCAAATCTAATCTCTCTTCCACAAGATAGCCTTTAATATATTTGAAGACAGATTTCATGGACCCCTTAACTCTCCTCTTCAGGTCTAAGATAAACATATGCAAATCTTTGAATTGATCCTCACTGGTATGATTTCTATTCATTTTACCATCTTAGTCACCATTTTCTGAATGTCCTCCATCTTTTCAGTCTCCCTCCTAAAATATGGTACCTAGAACTAGACACAATACCCTGGATATAGTTTGATTAGGACCAGAGTATAATGGGAACATCATCTCCTTTATTTGGGATATTTCCCCTCTCTTGAATGCAGTTCAAGATTACATTAGCTTTGGAAGCTGCCATATTACATTCTTGATTCATAAAGTCTTGAAATCCACTAAAACAACCAAAGCAATTGACCAGCTGTCCTATAGAACTAACATTGTTAAGGTGTTGATTTGTTGTCATTTAGACAGCCAATTTAGTTTGGTGATAGACTCCCAACTCAATATCTCATTGCAGAGCATTGTACTTATGATTTGTGACTCTGAAATAATTACCACCCGAGATAGCTTACAAGCCAAGCAGGAAAAATCAGTCTCACTTTAGTATGGAGACTTCCATAGTCGATAGAGGGCTTGATGAGAATCCATTTGAGCTATAGGCTCAAATGCCACCTCTGACATTTATCTGTATGACCACGGATGTCACTCAACACTGAGTCTCAGTTTCTTCACCTGTGAAATGGGGATAATAATATAAGTATTACCTACTTCATAGGTTTGTTGTAAAGGTCAATGAGATACTGTATGTGAAGTGCTTTGCAAATATTAGAGCTTTATACAGAGTATCCCAAAAGTCACAAAGCAGCTTAAACTTATTAAAGCTTTAAACTACACTAAAATTTGGGGGACACACTGTATAAGGGTTTTCTATTATTATATTTTAAAGTTACAAAGTTGTATCTCCCAGACTTGGCTCCCAAATTATTGTAATTAGGACTCTTAATTATCCCTTATATAAATCATGTCATTTAATTATGCTGTATATTAATTATGCTATGTTTTATATAGAAAGACTATTATGAATCAGAAAGGCCACTCACTCTTAGGTGAGTAACTGGGTAAGTGGGGGCACTTGGGGGTGAATCATTAGAGAGAATCTGGAGAAGTAGTAGAGTTATAAACCTGAGATGGAAAAATCTTGGTCCTTCATTGAGCTTAAGAGCTGTTGAACATTTCTGCTTTACCATTAAGATGAAAGCTGGAGGAATCTTCCCAACAGGAAAGCTAGTGATCCAACAGAGTCTGAGGGTTTTGAAACAAAAAAAAAAAAAGAAAGACTGGGGATCTATTTGTCATCATTGGAAGGAGCTGAGGTATAACCAACAGACTGGAGAAGATGGTGTCTACCATCAAGATGGCTACTAATTGTGACTACTCCCCAGGTACTAATTTTGAATCAATAAAGGAAGAAGTCAAGGTTTACTATCAGGTAAAATCTGCTTTCTCACCTAATGAACATAGTCTAAGGAAACCAAATAGGACAGAGAGAATAGGCCAGGGGAAGGGTAGCATGATCCAGGGACATAAACCCATAGAGCATTTAAGACCAAGGACAAAGGAGGAGTCTGCAAAGTCAAGGCAGGGTAGTCAGACAAGGGGACAGAATCTTTGGAGGCAGGTGAGGGAGCTCTTTCTACATCCCAGGAGTATGGCAGATTTATAGAGGCTTTACAACACAATCTGGGTCAAGAGAGAGGGGCTGTCACAGAGAGGACCCAAATACAAAAAATAAGACTGAGAACAAGTTCTGCAAGTGAGAGAGAGAGCCCTTCCCTCCTTATCTAGAAGCAGTGCCAACTCAAACCTACCTTGCACCAGAAGATTTGTGTACTTTTGTTTAGCTTTGACTCCCCCCGCCAAGAGTTAAAATGAAAGAAACTAAGAGGTGGGAGCATTCCATAAACTATGCAAGCTGAGTCAATCTGCGGTCAGGGTATAGTTTCTGTTAGTTTTCTTTTGTTTTCCTTGGGTTTCTTGTAAAAGTTCCCTCTGAAAACTTTCCCCCTCATCTGGAATAAACTGATGGGATTTTTTTCCATACACAGGTGAGGAAATCTGTGCTGTCCTGGTAGTCAGGTAAAATAGATAACAAAAGTGGTAGGTCAACCAACCAAAAAAAGAGCCAATAATGCTGGAATGAGGGAAGACTGAGAATATAAGAAGGTAAGAATGGGGTATAGCTGGGAAAACTAATTCCCTCTCTCCCAATGTTTCTACTACCCAGACTACAATCCTCTTCTCACTCTTCTCTCACTCTTCCGAACTGCAGCTCAAGTTCGGATTTCTTTCCTAACCATTCCCACCCCCATAGTGATAGATCTCTCCTCTGAAGGGGGAATCTGAGTGGTACTTAGACTCTGTACTCTGTCAGCCCTTGTCAAGTTCAGCCAATAGCATCCTTAAGCTTAGAAACTTGAAGGCCAAAGTCCCTCATTTCACCCTCAAATGAGAGGCAGTCTGGCATAGTAGACAGAGAGAGAGAGCTGTACTTGGGTTGAAATTAGAGAGACTTGGGTTTAAATCCCATCTCAGGCATTTCTTAGTTTTATGTTGCTGGGGAAATCTCAGTCTCAATTTCCTCATCTGTAAAATGAGTTTAATGGTAACTGTAAAATGAGTTTAATGGTAACTGTAAAATCATATTATCCAATCCCTCTCATTTTGCAGATGAGGAAACCAAAATCCATTGAGGTAAAGTGAGTTGGCCAAGGTCACACAGATGTGTGGAAGTGGAAAAACCAGATTCAAACTTGGATTGTCTGACTCTAAATTCAGAGTTCTGCATGGTTCTGTGCTTACCTATTTTTTCATGTGTCTGTGCTTCATCTACCCAATTAGATGGTAAGTTGCTTGAAGATAGAGACTGTATTTTCTGTCTTGATTTATCCACTGCAGGACCTGTGCCTTAGACCTAAGAGATTCACAAGTATTTGTTGGGTTAATAGATAGATATTTCCCATCTGGTTTTGGCCATGGAGGTAGATACCCCAAAATCTGGGATCTAATCTCCTTATCCCTATCGCCCCCTTCATAATGAGAACTCCCCAAGATAGCCTCTGTCTCTGTGTCTCTCTCTGTCTCTCTGTCTCTGCGTCTCTGTCTCTATCTGTCTCTGTCTGTCCCTGTCTCTCTCTGTCTCTCTATCTCTTTCTCTCTGTCTCTCTCCGTCTCTGTCTCTCTGTCTCTGTCTCTCTCTCTGTCTCTCTCTCTTTCTCTCTCTCTCTGTCTCTCTGTCTCTCTCTCTGTCTGTCTCTGTCTCTCTCTGTCTCTGTCTCTCTCTCTCTCTCTCTGTCTCTCTCTCTCTCTCTCTCTCTCTCTGTCTCTCTCTCTCTCTCTCTCTCTCTCTCTCTCTCTCTCTCCCTTCCTCCCTCCCTCCCTCCTTCCTTGAATCTACATGGTAGGTAGTAGAGAGTTAAGTGGCTATCCCATAACTTGGTAGAGGAAAGGAATAAGGGGGCCAACCCAGGCCAGGGATAATGGGGAAGGAAAGAGGGAGGGAGAAGGCAGGATGTCCCTGTCCAGAGGTACATATTGTGCCTTTTACCTTGTAGAGGAGTATCTTGAAGTGTTTAAACATTTTTTGAGGGGGAGGGGGCAGGAAGGGTTTATCTGTCCAGTGGCTTGGCCTGAAGGGCTTTGGAAAGATCATTCCATTTAATTCAAGGAACATTTGTCAAAGGCCTCCTAACGGAAATAGTTTGTACTGGGTGTTTTGCCACCTCCTATAAAAGACCTGTCATTCCCACCCACCCAGGTGCTTAGCAGACTCCAGCTTCTCAGAAACTACTGTGTATATGTATGTATGTATTCATGTATGTATGCATGCACACATATATGTGTTTATATATATATGTGCTCATTTATCTGTGTACATGTTCCCTCCTTTAGGGAAGGGATCTTTCTGGTTTTTGTCTTTTTATCCTCAAACCTGGCACTTTTGGAGGGTGGGGAGAGGGGTGTCACGATTAATAAATGCTTTTTGAATGAATGTAAGCATGAGTGAATGAATGTGTTCTATTCCTGAGATACAAAGATAAAAAAAAAGACTGCCTCTGCAACGAAGAAGTTTACTTTCTTAAGGGGCTGGAGGGATACAACATATATACAAATTTACTACAAAATTGAGTAATGGGGGCAAAGGAGAAATTCAGACAAGATGCTCTAGGGAAATTTAAAGAATGAGGACATTTTCAGTTCTGGTGGGGGTATTAGGGCAGGAGGATTAGAGGGTGTAGGTACAGAAGACAAAAGTGAGTCTCCTCAGTATAAAAGACAGGCGTTCCGATCCAGAGGTTCATCCCCACATCCTTGATGGGACTTTTTGTCCTAACGGGGGCTGAATGGGGTGCCGAGCCAGGGACCAAGGATGAGTCAGTAGAGATGTCGGTATAATCAAAAGTCACATTTGCCGGAATGGAGAACTAAGGAGGAGTGTTTAGACGCTAACCTTATTTAACAGACACGGAAACTTACCTCCCAGATGGGATAGAGGGAGACAGCGAATTTCTGCAGCTCCCAGGGGGCCATCCCGGACTGGAGGTGCGGGGCGGCCTCTAGTTGAGCCAAGGAGGAGGTGCCGAGCACCAAGGAAGGTAGGCTGTGAAGACTGACTACAGGCGGCGAAGGGGAGGGCCCGGCTCGCGTCACAGGGCAGCACCCTCCCCTAGCGGAAGTGTCGCTGGTCCCCCTTCCCTCCTCCCAGCCTGCCGGCTTCCCTTCTTCCCTTCCTTGCCTTTCCCGGGTTTCCCCGCCCGGCTTGCCGGGTTCTCCGTACCCATTTGACCAGGGTCCCAGAGCCCTGTGGGGAGGCGAGAGAGGAGACCCTCCTGCGTGTGCGCGTCCGTCTGTCCGTCTGTCTCTGGGTCTGCCTCTACCTCTTTCACTCTTCCTACTTCTCTCTCTGCGGCTTGGGCAGGAGCAGCCTCCGGGGAGACCCGCAGGTAAAGTCATCACAACTCAGCGGCCCATGTGTGGGTGTGCTCGGCCGGGGACCTAAGGGGAAAGGGAGATAGATAGGGAATAGCCCAGGGATCACTTTCATTCATTTTGTCGGATTACTTCCTCAATAACAGAAATGCAGAAGAGAAGTAGCTGGCTTGGGGGAGGACGCTACTCCGCTAGGTAGAATTTCTTTTTTTCTTTCTTTTTTGGAGGGGGAGCATCAGAGGGGGCTGAGGGGGGTGGGTCTTATTCATTTATTTATTTTTAATGCCCTCCTCGTTGGAGCTGCAGCTGCTGAGCTCGCTGCCGGCTGTGTGTGTGTGTGTGTGTGTGTGTGTGTGTGTGTGTACGTACAGTTGGGGGGAAGGGGTGTGTAAAGGGGATCGGCCTGACTGGGTAACTGGAAGTTCAGGAAGGGTCCTGAACTGGAGGGGATGCCTCCCCGCTTCCCTAGGTTCCCAGCTCTCAAGGCCTAAAGTGGGGGGTAGGGAAATGACAGCGCCCCTCCAGTATGCAGCCTCTTGACTGGAGAATCAAACTCAATAAAGAGTTGAATGAATGAAAAATGTTGGGTTATTATTGGTGGGGGTCGGGGAGGGGGGCGTAATTTTGGATTGGGTTTTTTTTTTTTGGACCTGACTCAGCCTTCAGTATAAAGCTGGGAGCGGTGTCGCGGACTGAACCTTTACAAACTTCTTCCATCGTCACTTTTCCCTCGTCCTAAAGATCCAAGAGAGGATGTTTGTGGCTATTGAGATTTTGGGGAACAGTGACGATATCCCTGTCCCCCCACCTCCTATTCATTGTTCAGTTTGGGGAGTTAGACACCCCCCGTACGCACTCCCCCCCACACACATGCACACCCCGCAAGTCCACTCCTCCCCTCCCCCCGCAGTCTCCCCGGCGCTTTAAATAATGATATTTGCATGCAGGGAGCGATTCATAAATATGTCAGGGCGGGTGAAATATAGGCAACATTTCAAACTTTCTATTTAAAAAACATGAATTATGGCCGCGGAAAATGTGTTCCCATTTAAGGGCGATACGAAGTATTTGGTGTCTCGTCCCCGGGCCCATCCATCACGCAGACAATAAAGAGAGTTTTTCGCCCTGACACCCACGATTTATGGGCGCCCTTCTCTGCCCTCATCACTCAGCCGCCGCGGCCGCCCCCATGACAGGCACCGCAGAGATACCGCCGCCCCCCAGCCCTGCGCAGTTCTGCGCCCCCGCCCCGACCCAAGAGGAGCTGCTGCTGCCCGCAGACCCCCGACCAGAGAGCAGTCGGCCCGCCTATGTTAAGCTTCCATCTCCTTTAAAAATAAAATAAAATGAAATGAAAATGAAAAACAAAACATACCCGCCACTTCTTTTGCTATCACCCCGCGGCCTCTCCCGGGGAAAAGTGCCCCTATCCCAGGAAGGAGAGTGAGGGTAGGTTGGGATGAGAGAAGGGGACTTCAGAGAGAAAGGGGGCCTGCCGAGAACTGGGGAGGGGGGGGGAGGCGGAAGGAGATTTCTAGGCTCTTTTGGGAGGCCACAGCTAGGGCAAGGGGTGAGGGAGAGCATATGAGTAAATCAGGGAGAAGGGCACGGCAGGCGGCTTTATTTTCTTAATCAGATATTTCTCGCTTTTCCTTTCTAGGACTCTCCACCCCGGAGAGGCTTCAGTACCCGGGCCTTTGGGGTATGGAGGGTTGGGGCATAAAGAGGAAGGGAGGAACTCAGGTCTGTGACTCAGGTTTGGGAATTTATCTCTAGACTACGAGACAGAGAAGTTCTTTTGCGGTCCCCGATGAAGTTTCTTTCGTTTTGCGTGCATCTTAAGAAAGACACACAAAGCCATCTCGAAGGCGAACTGGGCGCCTTCTTCCAAAGAGGCAAGAAACGCTGGGAGCTGCCCCCCCCCCCCCTTCCCATACACACGCAGAACCTTCAGGGGCGTTGAGGTTATTTCTAACTTTTAAAAACAGTGAGTCTCCCCTTCCCCCCCCCCCCCCAACACCAGATGCATTCAAATACAAGTGAATCTTGGTAATAAATGTCTACTTGTAAACCTCTCTTTTCTCCTCTTAAGGACAGATAAAAGGAAGGAAAACAACAGAACAGAGAGGAGGCAAGGCAGAAGAGAGGGATGCTTGTGAATTTATTCCCGGCAGATTCTACCCCTGTGACCCTGGGTGACCAAAGCCTCCCCAGCGTATCCGTCCTGTACCTCCCTTCCTCCCTCCGCTGTTCCCCCCACCCCTAACACAGACTCCCCGCGGACATCCCTCTTCCTGCCCAGACCCCCTATGTCGTGCCAACGTTGTTTCTTTAAAAATATCTTCCCCAAACTCGTCTGGAAACTTACGAGGATGAGAAGGCAGGATCAGGGTCTGAAAATTCAGAGGGGGCTTTGCTGTTGTTGGGTTTTGTTTTTATTTTTTCCACCGGGGAAGTCAGGACTTGATTTCCTTTTCATTGGCACCGACGAAAAGCTGCCGAGGAATCCTTGTCCCGCCTCCCTCGAAACCTAAGACTGAGCGGGTGCGCTCTGCTCTGCAGACTGAGAAATTCCGAGCCCCGCGTCCTGAGCTCGACTGCGGGCTGGGAATAGGTCTCACGGTACCCGGATCTGAAGAGAAAGCTAGAGAAATAAATGGGAGACCTAGATTTATTCAGATAAATACAGAAGCAACTGCGCCTAGATGGACACTTTATTTTAAAAACTGACATGATTAAGCATAGTAAAAGCGGGATTCCTAGGAGAGGTACGGAAATATAAATGATAAAATACAAATATGCATATAAATGCCCAGATATAATATTAATTAGATAGCTCTAGGTATTTAAATTGACATATGACACAATTGCTCTGTACGCACATATAGGAGCAGAACTATATCTTTGAAAATCAAGATTATAACTAGATGTAAAAGATCAGAATTTTGATAAAGAATCTTAATACAGTAATTTTGTAGATATAATAAATCTGGACTAGATACAGCCTCTAAATAGATATCTAAGTAACTGCATAGGTTTTGCATATCCAGTTATATAGATATTCTCAGAGTGGGCAAGTATACAATATGTCTAGCTACATAAGTAGTTATGTAGCGTCTGTATGCACTATAATAAATCCAGCTACATAGATATCTATGTGAGGACAGATGTATAATGAATGCAGCTCTATACATAACTAAGGGACGGCACAAATAGAATGTATATCTGGTTCAATATCAGATATTTAAATGATTGCCAAAGTGTACTACACCTAGCCTAGTGATTTTTTATATGCTTTCATGCGTATAATAATCTGGTGATACCTTTATGTGTATAATAGTATAGGTATATTATATTCGATATATCGAATAGGTAGCATAAAGATAGTGTATTTCTACTTAGGAAATGTTAGCGAGTTATAAGGGCTTTTGGACACCAGAGAGCTGGGAGAGGTAGCGCCTGTGAATTCTAGTCTAGTCTGAAACGTGGGGTTTGAAGATCAGGGTACAGAACTGAGAATCCTCCAAACTTCAGGCTCCATTTCTGCCCCCCCACCTCAGGTAAAAAGAGTTTAGAATCAGGCTTACAAGAGTAAGCGAGGACCAAGTCTTGGGGCCAGGGGCTTTCAAGCATATTTGGATTAGGGGCTGGGAAAGTTGACAAACGAGCAGGTCGGGTTTGTGCTGGTGTTTGAAGGAAAAGCTAGAACCCCTAAGGCGACATAAGGAGCACATTTACCACTGCTTGGGGGAGCTAAGGCCCAGCCGGTAAGTCTCAATTCTAAATCTTGTATTTATTTTGTAAATGTTAAGTGCTCCTCGCTCTTCCACATAAGCATCCCTTAGGGCTGAAGAATGACCAGCTAGAGAGAAAAAACCCCGGGGACCAAAAAGAAACACGTCAGCGATGTTAATATAATATCATTAAATAATAATTCAATAAATACTGCAACACGACTTCATAACCTTTCTGTTCCGGGCTTCTCCCACACACACCACAACCATGCCCTTTATATGGAAAGGTTCCCCCCACCCCCACGCAAAAAAAAAAAAAAAAAAGCACTGCCTTTGAAATAAATTCCGAAGGGCTTGACTTAGTGAGTCCCTGGAAAATACCCTGAGTTCCCGAATTCGGCTTTCCTACAAGAGGAAAGCAAGCAACCCGGACTCTGAAAATAATGCATTATCTATGATGTATAAGACAGACTATGCATAGACATGAGAGAGCTAGAGAGAAGAATAAATATTCTTTCACTGGCAAGCCTGGGAGATGAGAGGAGAGAGGGAAGAAGAGAAAGAAAGAAAATAAATGAAAAGAGAGAAGGAGAAAAAGGAAGGAGAAAGAGAGAGGGGATGAAAAAATAGAGAAAGGCACAAAAAGAGACCAGGAAAGGGGGAGAGTCTGCAACCAAGAGGCGCGCCCAGGTAAAGAAGGAGCAGCCAGGTCTCAAGGTCTTGGTATTTTCCTTTTCTCTTCGCACACCCAACCCCTGGAGCGAAGCAAAACTGTTGGGAGACCCCTAGATTGCTGATTGAACAGTGAAACAACAATAGTTTAATTCTCAGATCCCAAAACATCGCCAGGGCTGGACAAACTGGCCGGGGAATGCTTTGCTTAGTTATGGGCTTCCTC